>NC_139677.1:81827604-82427604 GCF_964106915.1 Podarcis gaigeae
AAAAGATAGTTTGGTCAGTTGCATTTTAGTGGGTTCTGTCCACCCACCCAATTTTTGGTTTGCTTTGGTTTTGTTGCAATGATCTGGTCTTTAGATTAAGCCCATAGAGGTTCTCCCAGAGGGAAAGAAGCTCATTAAGAAACCGACATTTCCTTGTTTCATAATCACATTTTGTGTTTTGTTATTTTAAAATGTATATGCCAACCTCTACCCCCTACTGCCCCCTCAAGGTTGTTCACCAGGTAATTATTAACACCTTTCCTCACCCTTCTGGTAGGGCTTTAATACATTTAACATCGCCTAGTAGGCAGAAATTCAACAGGTTTTGCTTCCTCTTGAGTTGTGGTGAATTTCTACCTGCTATTATTATAGATACAGGCAATCTTTGTTTTGCGCAGGGATTCCATTCCGGACCCCCCCCCCCACGCAACGGCGGAGTGGGCATAAGCCTGCCTCACCCCACGCCTGCCTCACCCCTTTGCTCCCTTTTTCATTATGTCATTATGACATTTTGGGGCTATTTTGGGGTTCAGTGCTGTGCGCGGTCATGCCATTGCATATCATTCAGATGTGCCTAAATCAGGAATAGCCTGTACCTTGTGTGTGTTTGCATCCATTTGTCACAGGAGCCAACTCCTAGGGGCCAAGATCCCTTTAGCATCCCAATAAAATATTTGAGGGGGCTGCCTGCTAAAGTTAATGGGCATTACCATTCAAATGTTGTGTACATGCTGCATCTTGTGACTGATTATGCAGGGCGGGGCTTACCTGGGCCCCACCAATATTTTCTTCAAGTTGGCACCCCTGCAGGAGACAATGGAAGAATGTACCTTCAGGGGTTAAGTCAAACTATTGGAGAGTTGCAGTGCCTGCTGTGGCTGTAGAGACCGATAGAGGAGAGACATGTTTTGTTACAGCTGGGGCAGAGGAAGGCATCTGGTGATGCTGTTGCAGATGCACCATGGCGTTTCTTCTCTCCACACTCCTCCTAGCAGTCATTCCTCTGGTCACTGCTGTGGATACATGAACTATTTTTCTCCAGGGACCTTGGTCATGTGCAAGGGATTCCTATACAAGCAGGGTTGATGTTGCCAACCTTCCTGTCACATTTGCAGATATCTTTGTAACGCAGAGTTGGTCTGACAACAAGCCTAGTGCCTGAAGCCAGTTTCCCCTAGGGCAGCGGTTCTCAACCTGTGGGTCCTCAGATGTTGGATTACAACTCCCATCATCCCTGAGCTCTGGCCTTGCTAGCTAGGGGTGATGGGAGTTGTAGTTCAACAACATCTGGGGACCCACAGGTTGAGAAAGGCTGCCATAGAGCACCTCCTTGGGGATCCTGCCACCTTCCATTCTGTGGTCATAGCCAAGCCAATGGAGATGTCGCTGAGACAGGAGTGAGAACATCCTTAGAATGTGGGCTTGGGAGAGCACATCTTTGTTTCAAACTGTGATGCCCAAAATATTTCTGATACAGAAGGCATATGGAAGGCATTGAGGCGTTGCTCCTGGTGGGTGTACAAGTTGCATCCATAAAGCAGCAGGTTCAACATGCAAGGCTGGTAGACCTTCATCTTGATATTGGTCCACATTCTCCCAAGCTCTTTAGGAGAGGCGAGCCATTAGCGTAGCTGCCTTGCCAATACACTTGTGCAGCTCAGAAACAATGGAAAAGTTGTTGTTTATGGTGGAGCCCAAGCAGACAAAATTGTCTACCACCTCAAGCATGTGGTGACTAATGCTGACGTATGGGTTGCTGGCAACATCCTGACCCAGGATATTGGTCTTCACCAGGCTGATGGTGAGGCCAGACTCCATGCAAGCTTGGGCAGAACAGCTGATGAGTCTCTGTAGAGATTCCTCAATGTGGGCTGTCAAGGCTGTGTTGTCTGCAAACAACATCTTTCCGATAAGAATTGGATGCAACTTTGTTGTGGTGGAGAGACATGTCAGGTTGAATAGACTTTGAATGGAAGTACACCCTGTACTTCAGTCGAGCTGAAAGCATAAGAGAGCAACAGGGAGAAAAATACGCTAAAGAGAGCTGGAGTGAGAACACAGCCCTGTTTCACACCACTCTTTGTAGGAAAGACATCCAAGGATGAACCGTCATACTGGATGGTGCCATACATGTTCTTGTGGAAGGACACAGTCATATTGCAGAGCTTAGGTGGGCACCCAATCTTGTTGACCAGCCTGAAGGGTCATTTAAATGGTATTCTATGTAGCTTACAAAACATTTTAAAAACCTGTTGTTGTTGCTGTTGTTACTACTACTACTACATTTATATTCTACATTTTCTCCAAGGAGCTCAGAATGGCAGAAATAGTTCTCTCCCTCTCTATTTTATCCTCACAACTGCAGGATATATAATCACTGAAACAGTCAAGTACAACATTTTCCTGTTGCCTAGAGTGGACACACAGGGGGATGTGGCTCCAGAGAAGGAGGACTTCCTGTCATACTTGTTCTGGAGCCTCCTCCCCTTGTGTGTGACCAGGTAGATGGGCGTGACCCTAGCAGACCCTGTAAAAGGGCTAGCCAGGCAACCACCTTCCCTTTTTCCATTTCCTCCTTTCTCTTGGACCTCCTCTTCTGGCTCTTAGCCAGCACATGGCTCATCCTTACAGAGGATGAAAGCCACAAGGTAGTAAGTCTGAGGCCTAGCTCAGACTTCTTTTCTCTACAACTGTAACTGTAACCACAAAATAAAGCCTGCCTTCAGATTACGACTGTGAACTGAATGTAAGTAAACTTTACTCTTACTTTTAAAGAAGATTGTTGTGTTATAATTTTTAAGAGGGAAATAAAAGGGGAAACTTACCAGGAACAATCCAGAGATCGCTCAGTTTAAAGGATTCTAAGGGATCCATCAACTTGCTTCCAGCAATCTGCTCTGCTACTTGCTTACTAGTGTGAGTGAGGAGGGATAATATTTAATCAATATATCCTCTCCTACTTTCCTCAACATTCCCACAACAACAACCCTATGAAGCAGATTAGACTGAGAGACTGTGGCTGACTCAAGGTCACCCAAAGAGCTTCATGTCTGAGTGAAGATCTGAAGCCTGGTCTTCTGGGCCTCCCTTTATGTTTCCCTCTTAACAAAGAAATCACTCTCATACTGTTTAAGTAAAGAAGAAAATATAAGGTTTGCTAACAGCAGAGTGTCTTGCCAGGATTCAGCAAATACAGTGATGAAAATCAGACAATAATCCTTAAAAGTCCACTTCACAAAGGAGTACACTCTCTGGAGAAGAACTCACAGACATCCTACCCCATTGCAAGTAAGAAAAAGAGTGTGCAGTGACAGCAAGGAAGAGGTAGAGATTAACTCATTGTTTCTCCCCACCCCCAGGTTTGGGGATATGCCATCGTAGAGTCCCCTCTACATGGGTTCTGAAACTCTATGGTGCCATTGCCCCTGTTTGTGACTGTCTAGCAATCATGTATTTGTAATTTGGCTGCAGATCTTCACACACTTCCTTTGAAAATTCCTAGCAAGTTGGCAGTGGGGGAGGGGAGCTTTTTTGTTGAGGGGACCATATTTACTCATGGATAGTCTGCCATGGGTGGGGTGGGTGTGTGGCCTGACAGACAGAGATGTCTGGAGAGTTGCACTTAACCTCTCGTCTGAGGATCCCCATTTCTGCCATAGAATGATCCCAGTACAATCTTCTCATTTTGCATGTGTGTGTGTAAATTCTGCTTAGGGTTTGATTTTTCCTTCATCTTTATTACACCTTGCTGCTCCACCCAAAAGACCTGAAGGCAGGTCCATGACTGATTGGTTGACATATTTCAGTGCAAAATCAGTATAAGAGCAAGAATCTTCATTTCATGACTTATCCACTAGTGGAGAGTGATATGAGCCAGGCAGACCTCCCTATGGAGGCTTATCCAGATATTGGCTACCACAACTGAGAAGGCCCTATCCTAAATACCTACCTGCCACAATTCCAAAATCAGGGGAACTTGAAGCAGGGCAGCAGAAGAAGAATGATGCTCTAGTCTAGAGCAGGATCATGTGATTGGCTTACTTCCTGAGGTAAACTTTCTAAACAGTTTAGGACAGGGGTATTTTTGCACAAATGCAGTTTAATGTATATGTAAAGTGATGCACATTGGGACATAAGATCCTAAATTCACAGATACATTACTGGGGTATGAACTAGCAGTGACTGACCAGGAAAGGAGTCATGAGATGATGGTAGTTATCTCCATGAGAAGACTGTTTCATTGTGCAGCAGCTGTAAAAGAAGAAAAAATAGGTGGGGGGGGGGAGGCAAATTTCATGTCAGGGATCATTAAGAATAGGATCAAAAACAAATCTGGCAATATCATAATGCAACCACTCACTGAATACTTTGCACATTTTAAAAAGGATATTGTAGAGCCAGCAAAGGTGCAGAAGAGGGCAACTCAAATGTGTGAGGGGCTGAAGCAACTCTCCTATTAAAAAAAAATAAATCAACATTTAAGGCTTTTTAGTTTAGGAAAAAGAAGATGGGATGCAATGTATAAAAAAGATGCATGGTGCAGATGAAGTGGATAGAGAAAAGGTTTTCTCATAATACTGGAATCTGAAATGGAGGGATGGCATCCAGTTATGCTGGATGCTAGAAGATTTGGGGCAGAAAAGAGTAGCACATCGTTTATTTATTGAATATATATCCTGCCCTTCCATCATCGGGAAGAGCCTATGAAATGAAACTATGGAATTTGCTGCTACAAGATGTAGCGAAGGCTGCCAAACCGGACAGCTTTCAGAGAGGATTAGACACATTTAAGGAGGATTTGGCTGCTCGCCGCTGGCTGCTAGTCATCATGGCTATGTACTGCCTCCAGTGCCAGAGGCAGGATCCCTCTGCATACCAATTGCTGGGGAATGCAAGGGGAGAGATCGCTCCTGCCTTCATGTTATGCCAGTGGGCTTCCTATCCCATAGGCATCTGCTTGGCCACAGGCTGCTGGACTACATGGCTTGTTGGATTGATCCTAAGGATTAAAACACACCCTCCAACATTTCTCCGATGAAAATAGGGACGTCCCATTCCTTAAGGGTAATTTTACTATTTACAGTATACCCCACACATCTTACTGGGTTGCCCCAGTCACTCTGGGCAGCTTCCAACATATAAACATAATAAAATGTTAAACTTTTTAAATAAAACTAAACCTTCCCCATGCAGTAATACTTTGGTTTACAGACACTTCGGGTTGCGTGATTTTGGCTTGTGCACTGTGCCGAACCTGGAAGTACCGGAATGGGTTACTTCTGGGTTTCGGCGCTCGCACTTGCGCATGCACAGAAACACTAAATCATGCTTTGCGCATGCAGTCACGGCGCTGCAGGTTGCGGACGCTGCGGGTTGCGAACGTGCCTCCCGCACAGATCACGTTCGCAACCCGAGCGTCCACTGTGCAGGGTTGCCTTCAGATGACTTGGGGGTCAGATAGCTCCATACCCTCCAACATTTCTCCAATGAAAATAGGGACATCCTAAGGAAAAGTGGGACATTCCAGGATCAAATCAGAAACTGGGACAGCTTCCCTAAACCAGGGACGTCCCTGGAAGACAGGGCCACTTGGAGGGTCTGTTGAAATCCTTTGTCTAAGTTTCCCACTACAGAAGTTCGGGGAAAATGATATCAAAGAGGTGTTCTCTCTAGGAATTCAGCTCTCCTTAAGTCTTAACCCTTTTATACACTTGTACAGTAAACAAAAATGGTCATTTGGGCTGTGGATTTTCCTCACAGTACTGTCAGGGTTGGGCTTGGGTTGGCAGATTTTGACGGAGGAGGAAGAAACGGAGTGGAGAATGAACTCTGGCAACCTGAATAAGAGTAGGGTGGACCTAGGATGCTTGCTTTCACTTCTGGGGAGGGCTTGGAGCAGTCAAGCAGGGGCAGCATCATCAGAGACAGCAGTGACTCAACTGGAGCCTGAACAGGAGGCTGCAGTCTTGTCACCTAATACTAGAAACTGCTGTCACTATTGAGAGCAGAGTCACCCACTTGGAAGACAGTGCACATTTAATGCTTTTTCAATTTGATTTGAAGTAATTTTTTAATGAAATGATTTTAAAACATTGTCTTATTTTATTGTTGTTAGCCGCCCTGAGCCCGGCTTCGGCTGGGGAGGGTGGTATAAAAATAAAAAAATATTATTATATTATTATTATTTTTAAATGTATTTTTATTAAAGATTTTCTTGGTTTACAAAAGTATGTGCAATCTCTCTCTCTCTCTTTTTCCCTCAAGTAACATTTTTTACAGATCAGTTTCATTTGTTGAGACACTGGGAAGAAAAGGGGGAAAAGGTGAGTGGGGTTGGGTGGCGATGTTTCTATTTTCCTTAATATATGTGGGGTTTTGCATCAGCGTCGCTTGTGCAGGTTCTCTGCTATTCACTTGTGTTTCTTTATTGGTGAGAGAGGTTGGGGTTGGCCTAGGGTGTGGTTGTTTGTTTATGAAGAGACAGTGCACATTTGCAATCCCAACATTCCTGTGAGGCAAGAGAGTCTCCCGAGTGAGTGGACAACACTTCACCTTTAAAAGCTTGGTGGGAGGGGGAATTTGTTGGGACATCTTCATCACTTTCATCTGGTTCTGAATTTCTTGCCCTGAACTCCTGAATCATGACTCTTGACTCTTGAGCACTGGGTCTGTTGCCTGTACAGTGGTACCTCGGGTTACAGACGCTTCAGGTTACATATGCTTCAGGTTACAGACTAACCCAGAAATAGTACCTCTGGTTAAGAACTTTGCTTCGGGATGAGAACAGAAATCGTGCTCCGGCGGCGCAGCAGCAGCAGGAGGCCCCATTAGCTAAAGTGGTGCTTCAGTTTCAAGTTAAGAACGGACCTCCGGAACGAATTAAGTACTTTACCTGAGGTACCACTGTACTGTTGTAGAGTTGGAAGGGGCCACAAGGATCATCTAGTCCAACCCCCTGGAATACAGGAGTCTTCTACTCAATGGGAATCTTGAACCCACAACCCCGAGATTAAGAATCTCATACTCAAGCCGCTGAGCTATCAGAGTGCTGTGCTGCCATCTCTCTGCTTACCTGAGCTCTGTGCTTACCTGAGCTCACTTTAAAAAAATGCTTTTGTTGATGTTGCCAAAATCAGGGGGATATTTGGGTGGCCCAAGAAAGAAAGAAGAGACCCCTGAACGAGGGGTTAGCTACCTCTGTGTTAAACAATTGAGCCAGTGGCTACAGGTACAGATTGACCAGTGCTTGCCACAAACCAGGTTGAAAAATGCATCCTGATAGCCAATGCATTGATGAAGACTTTCTAGATAAGATAATTCTCTGAAATGGAAAAATAGTCGAAAATAGATGACATCTTCAAGGTTCCTATATGCCTAAACTACAGCAGTACATTCCACCCAACAGTTAGCCTATATGCAGGCAAGGTGATTCACAAGTACTGAGTATTTAAAATATTGTTGTCAGGTAAGAATTATTGGATTATATGAAAGTAGTACAACATCTGACTACCTCAGCATCTTTTGTTTCTAAGCCTGCATATTTGGACTGATTTTGAGAAAAACCTGCTAATTTTCAGAGATTTTACAGGTCATATAAAATCTCTGAAAATTAGTGGGTTTTTCTCAAAACCAGTCCAAATTTTATAACCAGAAAATCATTATTATAAAAATCCTCATTTTTTAAAAATCTGTAGAAAAAAATTCTACAGAAAATTTGAGGATGAATTTGCATGTGTCTAGAGTTGCCATGACAACCCACTTGTTTACTTTTTCAAGGTAGTCTAAACAGCGTGGGCAGCCTCATTTACATAGTGGTTTTCTACTGCCTTTTCTACTGCACTGTCTAAAGTCTGCACACAAACAGACATCAGAAGAAAGAATTTGTTCTCCTCTGTACAAAATGCAGCCCCAATACTTTCATTATAAACCTATATACGATCATTTTTACAGGAAAACCAAATAAAGCGTTAGAAACAGGCTGCCACCATCCCGGCAAAGAACATACCCTCTAATTTTGTCCACACTGGAGCAAAATATGGCTTTGCACCACCCTGTCTTTCCATTCATGTGGGGGTGTCCACATGACATCCTCCTCACCTCAGTGTTGTCCCAGACACCACCTCCACCCTACACTAAATGCAATATTTTTAAATCCTTGGAAAATCTGGAAAGTCCAAAACTGAAACAACAACAACACACATTTTGCAGACAAGTCCTATGTGTTCAGTTTTAACATTCCCATTGAAAATATTTCCGTTCTCTGATGGCTGCTGCACAAATTTACGTTTCAATGCCTACACATTAAGTTGCTTGATTTGATTTATTATATTTCTATTCCGCTTTTCATTCAAGTGAATCGCAAAGTGGCTCACAAACAATAAACAACAATAACAGAAAGGAACATTGCAAACACAACACAAATCATATAGAACAATAGAACAATAAATAAATTATCTGTAAAACCTTTATAATCCATAAAGCACCACCCAGAAAATAACTAAGAAGTAAGCTAAAAACACAATTAAAACAAGTCATATTGTAAGATTCACGAAGTACTACAGCATTCATGATCTGTAAAAGAACACCAACAATATTAACAAAATAGCAGCCCGAAAAATAGACTTAGCACTGTTAAGTTCATACACCCACTCTCCACACACCCCATGATTTTCGCTCTATTCAGTCCATTAAAATACAAATGCACATAATGCCAGTGGCAACAGCTTCCTTCTGAAGGTTCTTTGGGCTATAGGTGGAGCAGCACAGGTAAAAACAACCACCCCATGAAGACAAAGTGTCTCACCTCTCACAGCTCTTTCTCTGGAAGCAGCTGTGGGATGTAAACTCACTGAAGCAGTCAAATATAACATTTCCTGTTTGCCCAGAGTGGACACACAGGGGAATATTGCTCCAGGCAGGAGGACTTCCTGTCACACCTAGTCTGGAGCATGCTTCCCCGGTGTGTGGCCAGTAGATGGGCGTGACACTAGCAGACCCTATAAAAGGGCATCTTTCCTTTTTACGCCTTATTCCATCTTGCCTTTTGCTGTCTGCTGGCTCTCAGCTAGCAGCACATGGGCCCATCCCTCACAGAGGATCAACCCACACTTTTCTCGGTAACTGTAACTACAAGCTAAAGCCTGCCTGCAGGACCATACTGTGAACTGAATGTAAGTAAACCATATCATTACTTTTAAAAGAAGACTGTTGTGTCATTATTGTTTTTCAGAGGGAACTAAAGGGTATTTACCAGGAACAATCCAATCTGGACAAGCCAGACTGGATTGCTTAACTCAAATAGTTCTAATGAATCCATCCTGCAATGTACAAGGGAATGTGCTCTGCTACTAGCTCACTAGCGTGAGTGAAGAAGGATAACATTTAATCAATATAGCCTCTCCTACTATCCACAACATTCCCACAACAGCTGCCTTACAAAGGCTGCTAGGGCTGGGGAGTGGGGCATGGCAGGTGGGAAAAGCCATTGCCTGGTGGCCAGCACAAAGTATCTCTCCCCTCAGTGTTCTGACACAGGTTGGGCCACATAGGGCAGTTCTTGGTTACTTTATGAGCCATGTCTCATACAGGTATATGCCAGCTTTGCTCATAGTTCCTAGCATTATAGCAGGGCTGGGGAACCTGGGGCCCTCCAACTGTTGCTGAACTCCAACATCCTTCAGTCCCAGCCAGCATATGCAATGGTGGGAGATTGTGGAAGTTGGAGTCCAACCAGGGGCAGATTAAAGCAACTGGAGGCCCTGGGCTAGGAGAACTTGGGAGGCCCAAACTAATAGCATCCAGTAAAGTTCCCATTGTTTGGTGAGTGTTGTGGGGGAGGAAGGGAAAGGAGAATGTTAGCCACTTTGAGACTCCTTAACGGGAGTGAAAGGCGGGTTATCAAATCCAAACTCTTCTTCTTCTTCTTCTTCTATGCCATTATTGTATCTGAAATCACTAGCAGCATGCATGAACAGGTGACATTTTTGTGTCTGCAATGCTAGAGTTTTCACTGAGATCATTCGCTTTGCTTTCCAGTTCTTTAAGACAGTAATGAGTTTGCCACTGCTTCTTTTGGTGTAACTATCTCGTGGCATGTCCCTTCAGTGTCTTTTGTTAATTCTTTTAAATATATATAATTTTTAAATATATATATAATTTTTATTCATTTTCTGTTTTACATTTTAGAATATGCACTTAAACAACCTTAAAATATCAATGACTTCCCTTCCTCTCCTTTCATGGTTCATATTGCACAATATTCCAGCAAATCCCTGCATATTTTATATAAACTAAACCAATCTGTATTCCATTATAGCATCCACCAAAACATATTTACACTGTTGAATTTATCTTAATGCTGCCCACGTTTTCAGATATACACAATTTCCCTTCATATATTCAATAAACATTTTCCAATTTTCTTTAAACATATGTTCTTCTTGTTCTGTGTGTTAGGTCTGCAAGCTGCGCATATTCCATCAGTTTTAAGTTGTCATTTTTCTTTAGTTGGGACTTTGCTTGTTTTCCATTTTGGGGCTAACAAAACATGAGCTGCTGTAGTGGCATACATAAATAACCTTTTCTGACACCTGGGAATTTCTGTCTGCGTTATCCCCAACAAAAAGGACTCTGGGTGTGTGTGTTTTTTTAAAAAAGTACTTTTAAACGTTTTTTTCAGTTCATTATAAATTATTTCCCAATACTCTTTTACCCTTTTACAGGTCCACCACTTCTGCCTTGTGTTAATTATTTGACTGTAGGTCCTGTCACTTCATTGTGACTTTCTCCAGAAGTTTCTGCACTTGTAGTGGTAGTTACTGACAGCAATTCTCCTTGAAGTTCTTGGGAGGCTGTGTTCTGTATATAAACTGGTTGTTCTTCAGTCTGCTCAATGTAGTCTACTTGATTTTCTGTAAACACAAATGTTCTGTATCTGAGGGATTATGTAGGACATATGACATGACTGGCTTTAGACGTTTGAGTGTTTGCTTCTGCTCTTTTGTCACTTTCGTTTACTAGCACCACTTTCATATCACTTACTCATTATTTTCACAAAAAGTCAAAATTAAATATTTTTGTGATTCACTGTGATGTAGAAGAATCTTCGCTTGTTCTCAGAATGCATGCTATAATGATAGTCAGTGATCTGAACACTTACATTGCTTCATAGCTGGCTTCACCATTTGATTTTGAATAGTTTTAAAGCCTTCATGAGCTTTACTAAACAGTAAGTACTCACTTGTGTAACTATTATACAGTCATAGACTCATATGTCACACGTTAAATGTTACAAAGCAACTGGGCCTAGATAGTAAAATCTGCCTGTTGTTTTTTTAATTGGTAAGAAGCTAATGCCCTTCCTAGATTATGAGGCCCACTCAGACTGTATGTAAATCTGGCACTGAGTTTAATACTATCTGGAGAAGCACAGATTTCACATCCCTGAATTATAGAGTCCCATCTAGCAATCAAAACTGCATTCCCATCATCTCAGGCTGATGAGCAGCAAGTTATTTAATCTGTCTGTTTTTAAAAGGAACCCTATATTTATATCCTGCCTTTCTGTCCCGCAGAACGGGACACCCAAAGCAGCCAATGAAGCAATTTACAACAACAACAACAAACCTTAAGTACAAATAATAACACCTATCATCTGTGAAGGGGTGGAAGACAAGAGGAGAAGCAAATGATTTGTGATGTAGCACAAGTCATCTCCTAAGGGCTGTCGATGTATGTGCATCTGCTGAGATGATGTCTGCTGCTACATGCAATGAACCAGAGAGGTTTGTGAATCATCTGAGCTTACTCACCACCACACTCCTGCCACACACTGTCCACACTCTGTTGTTATAATACACTGATGGATGGATGAATACATGTGCCAGCATCCCACGGTATTATGGAGCTATTTGGCAAGAGAGAGGTCACAGTTCAGTGCTAGAGAGCACCTGCTCTGCATGCAGAAGATGCAAGTGAAATTCTCTTGTACTTCCTCTCAGATATTGGGGTTGCAGGAAGGGGTTTTCATATAGAGTATGTTGCTGCCTGAGGCCCAATTCTGTTTGTTTGTTTTTATTATTTATTTTTTAAGGGTTTTGGTTCTGTGCCCTAACAGCCATATAAGAAATCAACATTCAACAAGTGCTGTTTTTACTAACATGGGCAAATCAGAACGGAACATCCGCTAACTTCTGCCTGCCGTGGTGCTGCTATGCGCAGACACCTTCTGCCCATAGAATGACAGCAATCGTCCCTTCAGGGGAAGAAACATCCTTTTAAATCCGAGTTGTCTCCCTTACATTACACTACTTTTGGGGTTTGGAATGGTTCTGCCCGTGCCTGTATCTGCAATGCAGCCCCAATATATCAAGCCAAAATTCCCGTAACTTAATCTGATGATCGCCAAACGGAATTCCCCCCTCTCTTTGAACTAAAGACTACCTGACATGACACACATACCACAAATCTTTGTGACATGCCAAGTTTCAGAAGCAAGTCCCCTAGAACTCAGTGGGGCTTACCTCTGGGTAGGCATGGCAAGGAGGGCTCGCGTCTCGTGCGCTTTGCCGCGAGACTAGGGTTGCCATTCTGTGCGCGCTTATTTGGGAGCGAATGCCGTCAAATCTAGTGTGATTTCCCTCTGAGTAAAGCTGCACAGGCTTGGGTTATTTATTCCCAAAACCTTAAGGAAGCTTTTTTGTTGTTCTTCTTCCAAAAAACAAGGTGCAAAACAGCAACCTGGGATAGGTTTGTAAAGCACGTGGCGTTTGTACGCAGCGATCCTAATACAGTAGATCAGACGCTTTCCTGCAGCTCCCCAAATGTTACGCTGAATCCCTGAGATCAGGGATGAAGATGGATAGAACGTTTTGCCCGGAATATCATGAAGTTTCGCGGGTATATTTTTTATTATCAGTCTCTGTCCACGGTTTCTAGCCAACCTAATCAGAGAAAAACAATTTATCCATCCAGCCCAACTGAGGATAATATTTCATGCCTCCGACGAAGCGAGTTTTGGCACACAAAAGCTGATGCCACAACAAATGTGTTGGCCCTTGTGGCTGCCGCATTACTCTGCCTTGTTTTGCTGCCACAGACTTACAAAACCACACATCTCTGTGGGGTGGAGTCGGGGGAGATGGGGTGTTTAAGGAGCAGGCAAAAGTCTGGTGCGTAACGGGAGAAATGCGCAAAAGCCTCGGCTGGCGCGTTGGAGACTCCGGGCTATGGCGAGAAATCCATTCTACTCCACAGGGGCGCAGTGAAGAAGCGCAAAGCGCTCTTAAGTTTAAGAACTGGGAAGCTCGTTCTGAGCACATTTAGGTGAAAGGAAACCCTGTGGTTAATTTGAATGCCAAACTTATTTCCACATTTTAACGACTCCGATAAGTGGCGAAGGGGAGAGGAGGGGTGTCGTTTTGGAACACCGCAAATGCTGAACAAATTGACCAGACGTAGCTTTAAATCCCACAAAGGCTCCAGCTAATTATTTAATTCTTATAAATATAATAAGCCGTAGGTGATATTTATAGCGTTTGTATTTCAAATTGGGGAGTCTGTCTTCTTTGTGTCTTTGCAACCCGAACACATTTGAGATGAGAAGGCTAAGAGCTCTGTTGTGGACCCTTTAGAGAACGCTTCTTTTCGAAAAGAGAGGACTGAGCTTTAAAGGCTGCATTTTTAACACGTTTCCTTCAAATTACATTTTAGCCCCGATTGCGTAAAGACAGATAACTCTATCTAGCTAGGGATTCAAAAGGAGATTATTATTTTAATCTCATTCTCTGTTACAATTTAGTAAACATTATGAGTCCTGCTATTGGAGTTTAGGGGGAATAGGAGAAAGCAGGAATGAATTCTTATTAAATAGCTTTTGATAGGAGTGCATTTTATTCAGTAAAGGTAAAGGTACCCCTGCCCGTACGGCCAGTCTTGACAGACTCTGGGGTTGTGCGCCCATCTCACTCAAGAGGCCAGGGGCCAGCGCTGTCCGGAGACACTTCCGGGTCACGTGGCCAGAGCCGCACACGGAAACGCCGTTTACCTTCCCGCTGGTAAGCGGTCCCTATTTATCTACTTGCACCCGGAGGTGCTTTCGAACTGCTAGGTTGGTAGGCGCTGGGACCGAGCAGCGGGAGCGCACCCCGCCGCAGGGATTCGAACCGCCGACCTTTCGATCGGCAAGTCCTAGGCTTTGAGGCTTTCACCCACAGCGCCACCTGCGTCCCTACATTTTATTCAGAGGAAAGCAGAAAAGGCAAACGTCGATTAATTGGAGATTTGTGTCAAAGTATATACCGTGCGCATGTTTATATACTGATATATATTAAACGCTAAATATTCTTATATGTTGGAAGCCTAATATTTCCCAGACCCGTGTATCCGTCTTAGCGAAGAAAGAATCACCAAGGCACGCGCCATTTAAAGAGACTGGGCGCGATCCGTTCCAAACGAAGTGTTATTTAACCTCCCACGGATTTCAACAGAATTATATTTCTCACTTGGGACTTCAGAGGGCTTCGTTTCGGAATCGAATTCCGAACCACTAGCACCACCCAGCCCAAACTAAGCAAGGCTACATCTCTTGGGCTTCCGCGGCAGGAGTCCAGTAAGTGCTTAACTTCCACCCCATTGAAATCGATGGGGCTTTTAAAAAGTGCTTCACTTTGTCAGGAAGGCGCCAATGCCCAGTAGATTCCTCAAATCCAGAGGGGTGTGCGGGCGCGATTTCTCTTCCCCCTTCTGCAAAGGTGAGGGAGGGGGAAGTAAGTAAGTAATTTTTTTTTAATGAAAAAACCTTTATTGTGCGCGCCTAGGTGTATGTACATAAATAAATAAATAAATATCCCTCAGTTATTACAGAAAACGGTACAATCACGTCACTATAGATCTGAAGCATCATCATCATCATACAGACTTTTTTTTCCTTCAAGGAAGAAGAAAAACAAAATATTTTTTTAAAAAAAGAAATAAACAACCAAGGTAGCCCAATGACTGGCAACGCTCCATTTCCCGCTTAGGCCCCTGCCTCTCAAGACCATGGAAAGCCCCTGTAGATCGGAAGATCTACCCTTTGCCAGGTTCCGGGGAGCAAGAGAGAGAGTTCGCTTAAAGGTTTGGATTCAGTCGCAAAGCAGAGGGATCCTCAGACCCTGACGGAGACGCACCAGATTTCTCTTCCCGAGCTCCCACCCCGCTTTTTGTTTCTGTTTTTTTGAGGGAGAGAGAGAAATATAGGAATTGGCAATCTCCATTCGCTAGGTTCAGTTAATATCGTCCCACTTCATAACAGAGTGGCGACCTAATCATAGCACGGTAGAATTGGAAGGGACCCAAGAGTCACCTAGTCCAAACCCAAAGAGCAAATCCGGATGCGGAATATATTATATCCCTCCTCCTCAACAGCTCCGGAGCGTTAAAAACAAAACAAAAACACCCCACACTTATTTACAGAGTCTGTCTAGCCAACCCGGTCTTCAACGAGGCCAGCCAAGGCTCTCTCGTCAATTTCATCGCTATACATCGGGGGGAGAGAAACCGGCGCTGCCGTTTGGCCTGGGGAGCATTGGCCCTCTCAGGGCGTCAGGGCGAGGTCTTTCTCGTCTTTGCCCGAAGAAGAGGGCGAGATGGGCAAGTCCTCGTCGTCTTCGGAGCACTTGGCCGCGGCAGAGAGGGAAGCGCACTTGCAGCTGTGCGCCGCCGAGCCGCCTCCGGAGCGGTGTGAGCCGCTCTTGCCTTCTTTCTTGTACTTGACTCGCCGGTTCTGGAACCAGATCTTCACCTGCTTCTCGGAGAGGTTCAGGTAGGTGGCGATCTCGATGCGCCTCAGCCGGGACAGGTACATGTTGGAGGCGAACTCGCGCTCCAGCTCCAGCAGTTGCGTGCTGGTGAAGGCGGTGCGCATCCGCTTGCTGCTGGGCAGCTGGCCCGACGTACTGTCTGCAGGAGGGACGGGAGGTTGGGGAGCAGAAGGAGAAAAGCGCAAAGTCAAGACCAGTTGGGTGCAAACCTCTGCGGGCTGACAAATCCCCAAACAACACAGCCCACAACGACTCCAGAATGTGTAACCGAGGCCCCGCAAACAAGTTTAAATGCCTTCCGGATGAAATAATCAGTTCGTTCAGAGTATTTAGAGATCTGGAGCAGAAGAAAATATCCCTCAGCCTATTTGTAATGGAGCGAGGGGAAATGCAAGGTTCTGAACCCTTCCAAAAACCCACCACGACTTCCATGCGCATTCCCCCAGCTACATAGGCATGCTGCGCTAGGCATCTGGTGACTTGATCCTAAATGGGGAATGCTCCCCTGAAGTCAATGAGGGCTTGCTAGTTTATAGGGCTGCAGGACTTTACGCGCACTTTGCTTGCCTGCGGTGGCTCAGAACGCGCAGCTACAACTCCAGAGCCCCAGGCTTAGCCTCTCGAATAGAGAGTCAGGTACAGGCAAGAGGTCTCTGGCACTGAACAAACCCACGTGGAAGCGATCTCGTCCCATTACAAATGGCAATTAGTTAATGCAATCTATCGGGCTCCTGTAACTCGTTAGGGACTTTTAATCTCTCTGGCACACCCCGCGCTGAACTGTGCGCGCTCTCAGCTTGCAGGTTGTATTAAAACTTCGCGGTCCCGAGCAAGGAAATTGGGACAGGAGAGAGTGTCTGATCTGTCCCTCCCCGCATTTAATACTCCGATCCTTCGATCGCTTACTCGCGAGTCAGTTCTGTGGCTCCTCCTTACAAATTCTAGACGTGAAGACCTGGCGCGCTACTTGGAAACAGCGAGATCAGCTTCCTAGCCCACGTGCGCGTGGATCGCGCTTGGCACTACCCTGGCCAGGCTCTTAGGCGAGGATCAACCCCCCCCCCGCGCCCGTGTTTCCCGGGATTGAGCCCCCGACCCTTGCCATCCCAGAGGAACTCCAGATGACGACTCACCGACGGAGATGCAATGGAAGTGCCGCGGGTCCGGCAGGGAGTAGGCACTCTGGTAGAGGGTGGGCCCGTGGCCCGCTGCCGCCGCCGCCGAGCCTCCGGGGGCCGGCCTGGCGGCCAGGGGTGACGGGCAGTACTGGGAAGCGAAGGGCGGGAAGGACGCCTTGAGGAGCGGCAGAGCGGGCGGCGGCGGCGGCGGGTGCAGCTGCGAGGCGGCGGCCACGCACAGCGGGCACACGCAGAGCAGACCGGCCTTCCGCGCCGCCGCCGTGGCTCCCGGCGCGGCGGGGCAGGCGCCTCCGGAGGCGGCCGAGAGCCCGTGGAGAGGGTGCGAGGGGTGCACGGCGTAGGGGAAGAGCGGCGGCGGCGGCGGGCTGCCGGGAGATGTGCCGCCCTTTTTGTCGCCGGCGCCTTCGCGCAGCACCAGCGCGTCCACCAGGAAGGACCGCGGCATGACTCCGCCCCGTCCAGCCTCGCCTGGGGCGCCTTGGGTCCGCGGCGGCTGATGCTTTTCTGATGCTGCTGTTGCTACTGCCCGGCGGCCGGCTCTTCGCAGGGCGCTGACCAGCGCCAGTGGTGCTGAAAGGGCCGCGCGGCCCTCTTTAAATAGCCCCTTCGGGGGCCATGTGATGCGGGCTGCGCCGGGAGCGGCCCCGGCCCCCGTCAATAGGCTTTTTGTTGCGCGCCTTGGCACCGCCGCTGCACGCTCCCTCATTATGCCCCTTGTTCGCCAAAGGGACTGCACAATGTCCCCCATTCTTGTCAACCCCACCCACGCTCCTCGGGCCGGCTTCCCTCTAGACACCCCCTCTCTTCTCCTCCCCTCCCCTCCCTCGCCCCGCGGCCAATCCCTTGGCTTCTCCGACAGCCTCCGAGGCCTCTGGTCTTCCCCCTGTTGCGCTCTTCTTTTCCTTTGGCCGGATCAGTCCGTTTCCTACCGGGCGCCTGCTTGTGACTGTAGTCCGCTCCCCCCACCCCACCCCGGTCAGCTTTCTTAGGCGGTTCTAGCCTTTGGCGAGCCTTTTTCCTAGTGCAGGCAACCCTTAGCCCATGAGCCGCAGTACCGTGTTTTGCTGTGTACGCATCCTTGGCTTTGGAATAAAGCTCGTTCCTGTCACGTTCCAACTTGGAAGTTTTAAAAAATCAACAAGTGTAGAGGAGGGCTTCATTGCCCGAAGTAACGCCGCGTGCCCGTGTGTGCATTAGGAAGCAGGGAGCTATAGGATTTGCGCTCAAGAGAGCCCACGGTACACACACACACACACACACACGAGTTACTTGCATGTGAGTTTTCAGCAGCCGCAATTGGTGGAATCTGCGAACTGGTCCTAAACACGTTGACTTGGAAAAGTCATTGCGCTTTTAGGATGGAAAGTGCCACGCTGGGATCCTAAGAATGCTTCTTGGGATTGAGCCCCGTTGATTTCACAATAACATTTAAGATTTCAGCCTTCTCTGGGAAGAAGAAATATTGATTTCTACCTCCCTGATTTCGATTTTCAAACAGCATTTAGAATCTGAACACATTAACTTTGAAATAAACCCAGTACAGTGCAATAAATCATTTTACCTGAATAATTCCCTCCCCCCTTTTGAATCACCAGGAAGACTCCCCCCGCGCGCGCGTTTCTTGGTTTGTGTGTTTTTAAAAATATATTTTACACAGAAGGTGCACTGCAAGTCAGTAAAATGGGTCCCTTGTGTGTGTAGAGGGGTAGGGAACTGACTCACGTGATAAAGTAGCATAGAATGTTTAGTAAGAACCTGATAGCAGCCTAGAATCACATCCTGATTTTTCGATCCATAACTTGGCTTAGATCTCATCATTCTAGACTTAGACCTTGTCGTCTTACTTAGACCTCACCACCTGACATAGAACGTGGAGGGGAAACCAGAAGGAGGGTGGTGCAAACTTGGCAAAGGGTTAAAGTGGGCAATTGCAGTTACAGGTCCTTAAAAAAACGTCATTACAGTTGAGAGTGATTACTGAGGCTGCTATCCTAGACACTCTTCTATGCTATCCTATGCCTCACTGAATGCAGTCAGATTTACTTAAAATCAGGCATGCCTAGGATTGCAGAGTGGGAGGTTAAGACAAAGCCTCTTGCAGTCTTACTTGCTTAGGAATACGACTCATTTATCGGGACGACGTCGATGTTTTACAAAACATAACAACTACCGGTACTTGCTCTGACCCCTGAGGCACTTTCAAACCACATTTTAACAGAGGCAAGCCACCTCAGTGGTACTTTCTTCTGAGCAAACAGGTTTAGAAAGGGTGGATTCCAATGTGACTCAGTGCCACTGAGATCAAGAAAATAATTTTACCAGTGAAGACTGGGGTGCGGGGAGGATGCTAACCTGTTCTCGTGGGTGCCACCCAGCCAACCCGGTGGCAATTTTTCCACGCGCTTCCACGGGGCGTGGTAACCTGCACGATCCATATCCTTTGGTAGGAAAACCATGCGATGCTCTCCACCGCGTAAGCTGCTTAGCTTATGTTTTCCAAACCCGACCCCACACCCTCAGTAGCAATGCGGTGACTGGAGGTAAATGCACCTTTCCCGTATATTTTCGAATGCACTCGATACTATTCCGTGCTGCACGATTCAGGGATGTGTGTGTGTGTGTGTGTGTGTGTGTGTGTGTGTGTGTTGGGAGGGGGTGGCCTCTTATTTCCTGCAGATAATAAATGCAACGTCGCTGCGTAAAGAAACCCAAAGAAGGGAGAGGTGGAACAGACCCTTTTCGTCCACATTCCTCATGCCTCCTTTCCCTCGGATGATTATCGAGATTCATATCGTCTACCCTACCAGGCTTTTATTGTGTAAGCAGATCCAGGTTGTAATCTTAAATCCACATGCCTGGGAGTAAGCCCCATTGAACTCAGTAGGATTACTTCTGAGAAGACATGCGTAAAATTTTGTTGCCAAGAGTTGCTTTAACCATTAGCATGGCTTACCCATCTCCCTTTTGCGCTCTTGCTGCCTCCAGCCACCGCCAATCTGGTGTTTTGATTTTAATTTTAATGATTTTAATGACAATGCTGTTTTTGACCCGTGCACCCGAGATACAGGAACGATCTGACATAATGTTTAAATGACCCTGCCATAGATCAAGCCTGACTCGTGTGTCAATAGATGAGAGAATATACGAATGGAAGACTTTTCTTTAGGAGTTTTTTGCGAGAAATATAGCTGCATATAATGTTATGGGTGCGGGTAAATGCTTAACCGGCAGAGCGTGCAACCGTCTGCTTAATTCTGACCTTAGTGGCTTGTAAATGGGACCCTGCACGCTTCTGATCCCTGCCATCCAGGCACCGTGACCCAAAGCTCCCATGCACTGGAGATTGCAGCGGATTCTTGGAATCTCCCAAATTTTCCACGATCCCTCGGTAAACTTCATTTGGCACCATAGTACTGACGTTCCCTTGCTCGTTAATGTTTCATAATTGTAGTCCATTGAAGTGAGTTCCATTGAGATCTGAGGGATTTGCTTCCACGCAAACATGCGTCTATTTGAAGAGTATATCAATATTCCTGTGTGTCACACGTACACCACCATCCCTCTCTCTCCCTCCCCCCTCTCTCTCACTTGACAATATCTGGTAGTGGAATAAAACCCATGGAGCTGCTTTCTTTTCGTTGCTGAATTATATTAAGACAGCTGTGAAGAAGAAAATGCATTTCTACGGCCAAGGAACACTGCAGCCGAATGCATTGCCCATTGCCCATTCTTCATAACCCTTTAAAAACAACAACAAATACGTGAAAATTCAACTGGCTCGACTAGCTGCATCTGTAGGGAGACAGAACCTGAGTCTGCCAGACATTTATAGTTCAACTGGAGAGATAAGGCGGCGTATGCGTATTTCCAGCCGGTATCAGTAGAACATGGTGCTGTTGTTTTAAATGCCTAATTGCTGGATGAGGTCCATTTAAAAAAACAACACCTGGAGTGGGGGAGGGGATCTAGATGAGAAACGGGGATTGCTGTGTAAGAGAGAGGGGAGGTAGAAATCAATTTCGAAACTTAGACTTATATCAAGCAGTTTTTTCCCCGGAGCTTTGCTGCCGTCATTCATATATGCACGTATACATCCCCCCAAATATCATTGGGAAGAAAGAAACTTTTGAATCAGAGCCACGCGGTTTAAGCTGCCTCTCGTCTGCGCTGCTCTCACATCTAATAAAACCGCCTTAGAGAGCAAACATTCTCCGGATGGGAGAAGTCAGAATTCCTTCCGCTTTCCCGAAGGATCTTATATTCTGTAGGTGGAACGCGAATGTATATGTGTGTGTATATTTGTATATGCACATACACACCCACATTTATCTCTCCCTCCCTCCCTCTCACGCACACACACACAGCCCTTTGGGAAATCAACTTCATATCCGGATCTGAAGCACACTTGCTTGGAAATAATCCCCCAGAAATCATATGAGACTTTCCTTCCAAAGAAATACGTTTGGAATCAATCAGCGACAACCTCTCTCCACCTCCCGAAGTCTATTTAAGCTCGCAAAGCTGTGTCAAGAGATGCCCCCACGTTAAATGCACACTTGCTTAGAGGTAAGCCCAGTGATATTCAATGGTGCTTCCTTCCAAGTTCTGCGTAAATTGTACGCAGGATCCGGGTTTCACCAGACCCTAACTATCCTAATGCATGATCATTGGAAGTCGAGCTTGTAAGTGTTTTAGCCAGAAACTAGCTGGATCCGAAAGGGGTGGGTAGCAGGTATTCCTTATAGCCAATGTTTAATGCTGGGGGGTGGAAGGCATTTCTGGACCCCTCTCCAATCTATTAGCTTCAGGGAGGTAAAGGGTTAACAACCCCTGAATGCACATCAAGCCCAAAGCTACTGGGAAAGAATATGAAGGGGAATAACCAGGTCCCCCCCCCCGCACCTCACTCTCTCTCTCTCACTCTCTGCAGCCGCTGGACCTTATTGAATGTCATTGAAGAAAGTTTTGAATGCCAGATAAAGAGAGGCGAATTAAACTGTGTGACAGCGGAGGATAAGCAAACACAAAGGGAACTCTGTCACACTTTGGGCAAAATCCGTGGGCTTTTTACCAAGCCTCTTCGCTATGATTGAATTAAGTAATAGGAAAACATTTTCTTTCAGTTTAGAGCCATTAGACAAAAACTTCAAAGCCAAGAACACTTTTTAATGTGCAGCCCCCAACAATGGAAATCTCTGGTTTGTGGCAAAATGTTGAAAATGGGTTTCTTGTGCAAAAACGGGGGAAATACACACAAAAAAACACCCCACCAACCCAGCCTGGAAAAAGGCATTACAGCAAAACAAGGCTCTCTGTCGCCAGCTTCGGCGTTAGGGGAGCTGGAAGTGAGGGAGACTCTTGAAAACCTGGCTTGTGATGCCCCTTTCTCAGAAAAGGAGAGTGTTTTTCCAGAAACGCACAGATTTGGAGTGGAGGAGCAAAACTGGACCACAGAAGTGTCCCAATCCACAGGCAGCAAGGGATAAACATAGCAAAACCACCACCAAGTATTACTGCTACCTATGCAGCCTCATAAGAACATAAAATTGTGGGAATGTTCAGGGAGGCAGGAGAGGATATATTGTTTAATTACATCCTTCGCAACTTGTGTTAACAAGTTCTATGATTTAGCAGAGTAACATTCCCCTTTTAAACTTATACAGCGGATAGATCTTTGCCAGGCTTGCATAAGCCTCTAAAATAAGTTCCCTGGTAATTCCTCTTTATTCCCTCTTAGAAGAATAGACACAACACAGTTTTGTATAGAAGTATATAAAATACTTTACTCACATTCTGTTCACAGAAGGATCCCAGAAGGCAGACTTAGGTTACAAAATATATGTGTGTGGAATCTATCCCATAAGGAGATAGTTCCTTTGTCCTCAAGCCAAGAGCATCTCATCTAAGGAGATGTTGTTTCTTCAAGGAATGGAGTCAGAGAGAGAGATGGCTGCTTCCCCTGTGCTATTTTGTTACCTGCACAGGTGAGGTCACACCCACCTCTAGTCACATGTAGAGGAAATTTGTCCCAGCCCAGGAGGAAACAGGAAGTTCTGACTGGCTGGTCCAGACATCCCCTTTTTATGTCCACTCTAGGAATGTTGTATTTGACTGCTCTGTGTTCCACACCCCACAGCCCAGCTAGCCCAACATCTTGTTCTCTTCGTAGCTGATCAGGTTCCTGTGGGAAGCCTGCAAGTGGGACATGAGTACAAGAGCACTCTGCTCATCTGCAGTGGAGATAGAACATAGCCATTGTGGCTAGTACCTAGTGATAGTCTTGTCCCCATGAAGTTGTTGTGGGATGTATCATCACTGAAGCAGTCAAGTACAACATTTTCCTGTTTCCTAGAGTGGACATACAGGGGAATGTGGCTCCAGACAGGGAGGACTTCCTGTCATACCTGTTTCGGAGCCTCCTCCCCTTGTACATGACCAGGTAGATGAGCATGACCGTAGCAGACCCTGTAAAAGGGCTAGCCACACAACCATCTTCCCTTTTTCCATTTACTCCTTTCAGACTTCTCTCTTGGACCTCCAGTGTGGAGAGCCAGTGTGGTGTAGTAGTTAAGAGTGGTAGTCTCGTAATCTGGTGAACCGGGTTCACGTCTCTGCTCCTCCACATGCAGCTGCTGGGTGACCTTGGGCCAGTCACACTTCTCTGAAGTCTCTCAGCCCCACTCACCTCACAGAGTGTTTGTTGTGGAGGAGGAAGGGAAAGGAGAATGTTAGCCACTTTGAGACTTCTTTGGGTAGTGGATAAAGCAGGATATCAAATCCAAACTCCTCCTCCTCCTCCTCCTCCTCCTCCTCCTCCTCTTCTTCCTCCTCCTCTTCTTCTTCTTCTTCTCCTCCACTTTGGGCTCTTAGCCAGCACATGGCTCATCCTTACAGAGGAAGGAAGCCACAAGGTAGAAAGTCTGAGGCCTAGCTCAGACTTCTTTTCTCTACAACTGTAACTGTAACCACAAGATAAAGCCTTCCTTCTGATTACTGCTGTGAACTGAATGTAAGTAAACTTTACTCTTACTTTTAAAGAAGACTGTCGTGTTTCAAAGCAACTTGACATAAAATGCATACTCCATTTTATGTCACTTAATTTTAAATGTGGTATGCCAACCCTGCTGCACTTGGGGGGGGGCTTCTGCTCATTATACACCGTGGGGTTCTATAGGTGAATGTCCCCAACCCCTGCCCTGATGGCACAATTAATGGGAAGTGGGCTACATTCACCCCTCAGAAGTAATAATAATATTAATAATAATTTATTATTTATACCCCGCCCATCAGTCTGGGTCTCGCCAGCCACTCTGGGTGGCTTCCAACAGGAGATTAAAAATACATTAAAACACCAGTCATTAAAAAAACTTCCCTAAACAGGGCTGCCTTCAGATGTTTTATATATATATAAAAGCTACTATATTTTTTAATATACATGTTCTGGTTTCTCTTCAGGCCATATAAATGTTTCTCTGTTGTCATTAAAGAAGCTGCCAATTATATATATAGAAGATGCCAATGTGATATGTGCCTATATATGCCAGAGGGGAGTTTAGTCTGTTGCAGCAAGTGTGTGTGAGAGAAGCACATTTTTGTGGAGTAAAGACCACTTCAGCAGATACATGTCATATGTATCTGTCTTGCAGACTGTCTCACTAGAGTAGTGCATGCTCTAGTTATCTCCCACTTGCACTACTGCAATGCGCTCTGTGTGGGGCTACCTTTGAAGGTGACCCGGAAACTACAAGTACTCCAGAATGCGGCAGCTAGACTGGTGACTGTGAGCGGCTGCCGAGACCACATAACACCGGTCTTGAAAGACCTACACTGGCTCCAAGTACGTTTCCGAGCACAATTCAAAGTGTTGGTGCTGACCTTTAAAGCCCTAAACAGCCTCGGTCCAGTATACCTGAAGAAGTGTCTCCACCCCCATCATTCAGCCCGGACACTGAGATCCAGCGCCGAGGGCCTTCTGGCAGTTCCCTCATTGCGAGAAGCAAAGCTACAGGGAACCAGGCAGAGGGCCTTCTCAGTAGTGGCGCCTGCCCTGAGGAACGCCCTCCCACCAGATGTCAAAGAGAACAACAACTACCAGACTTTTAGAAGACATCTGAAGGCAACCCTGTTTAGGGAAGCTTTTAATGTTTGATGGATTACTGTATTTTAATATTCCATTGGAAGCCGCCCAGATGGGCGGGGTATAAATATATTATTATTATTATTATTATCTGCCCCCCCACAAAGTTGGGGCCAAAGGACCACAGAATGCAAGCACTGCAGTGGGCCTGTGACATGTCTGTGGGAAGCTCAAATGTATTTTTTTTTATTTATATCCTGCCCTTTCCTCCAAGGAGCTCAAGGTGGTGTCCTCACAACTGGGTAAGTTAGGCTGGGAGAGAGAATGACTGGCCCAAGGTCACTCAGGAAGCTTTATGGCCGAATGGG
Source organism: Podarcis gaigeae (assembly GCF_964106915.1). NCBI lineage: Eukaryota > Metazoa > Chordata > Lepidosauria > Squamata > Lacertidae > Podarcis > Podarcis gaigeae. The sequence continues at coordinate 81,852,989 of NC_139677.1, forward strand.
CATCTGAACTCCACCCTGGCTCTCTAGAAGATCTAACCACAGTGACCCTTCACATTGATCTGTGCTTATCTTGTAAATATTTCAGGACTGAAAAGACATGTCACAGGATGCAGTTCTTGCATTCGGTGGCACCTCCTCCACTGTGGAACGACTTCCCCACTGATACATGTCTTGCCCCCAATTTTATCTTCATATAGATGCCAGATAAAAACTCAGGTGCCCATGATAGGCTATGTTCTACCTCCCCATCAGATGTCAAGGAGTTGAGTAACTATACAATCTTTAGAAGACATCTGAAGGCTGTATAGGGAAGTTTTCAGTGTTTGATTTTTTTACTATGTCCTGTATATGCTGGAAGCCAAGCAGAATGGGTAGGGTACAAATATAATAAGAATAAGAATAAGAATAATGCTGGGGATCATAACAAAAAAATTTCCTTCCAGTAGCACCTTAAAGACCAACTAAGTTAGTTCTTGGTATGAGCTTTCATGTGCATGCACACTTCTTCTGAAGAAGAAGAAGAAGTGTGCATGCACATGAAAGCTCATACCAAGAACTAACTTAGTTGGTCTTTAAGGTGCTACTGGAAGGAATTTTTTTTGTTTTGACTATGGCAGACCAACCCGGCTACCTATCTGTAGCTGGGGATCATGTATGGGGAGAGTGCTGTTGCACTCAAGCCTTGCTTGCAGGCATCTGGTTGGTCACTGTGTGAACAGAATGGGTTGTCATGCTGCTTATTATGTTATTTATATATTTGGTCACAACAATTATTTTAGTGCTCTTGCATATTATCTACAGTATATTTTATTTTACCTTATTTTGGGGTAAACTGTCCTGTGGCCGTTTCTGGTGAAGGGCAGGATAGAAATCTCTTCATTAATTGTGACATACATCAACAGCCAGTTCTTCCTGGCATAATACCATTTAAGAAGAGCATGCCACTCGGTATCAAAGTTGGTATTCAACTGTCAGTCATCTTAGAATAAAAGTGTGTTGGGTGGAATTATAACTCTGATAACTTGCCTGGAAGCAAACACTCTCTCTTTGCCCACGCAAGGTCTTTTTGTATGTGCACGCCACTCAAAGTTAACCTCTGGTTTTGCTGACATGCAGATTAGAACGCGCTTATGCATTCCTGCTTGCTGCCTAACCAAGAACAGCCAAGGTAACGGAGGAGTGGTACTGCTCACCTGGCCTCTGGTCAATCACATCATTGCTGCTTCCTAGGAGGTAGAGAAGGAGGGGCAAGGCAGAACGCGAGGTCCATGTGGTGCAAGTGCATTGGTGGAGACACTGGAATGGCTCCGCCTGTGCACTTGCATCTCACCAAGCTTGCCACTGCCTCCCCACCTACCTCCCAGTGAACAGCAGCAATGCAACCAACCAGAGGTCAGGTAGGAGGCAGCGCCCCATGACAGCATCCCACCAGTTCCGACCAGTGGTCATGGATGATGGCAGTTGCAGTTCAGCAACATCTGGAGGGCCACACGGTCCCTATCCCTTATTTATGTGAAGATTCCACAGTGGTCAACAGATCTTTAGGACAGGATATCAGTAGGTCATCTCCTGCTCTACCTCTTGTCGGCCAATTTTTATACCAAGCAGCAGCTTTGGACAATATTGCAAGGTCCTCATATGGCTCTTTCTGGTGCCATACAACCAACTCACCTGGCTGCCCCACCATAACATCCTATATTAACTGCTGGCCAGTGGCGTAGCATGGGATGCCAGTGCCCGGGGCTGCAGAGAAGGATGGGTGGGAGGGAGAGAAACAGACAGAGTATGTATTCATTGGCCTAACGGTGTCTGCATCACTCAGGAAATCGCAGCCACAGAGATAAGAAAAGAAGAGTCGGTCCGTTGTCTGGAGAGGTCACTTCCTGGTTCACATGGAGAAGCCATTTTCAGTGGAGCCCAATGATGGAGCCCAGTACTGAGGCAGCACTGGGTGTTGAAATTTTGTGCCCCTAATAATTTTGTGCCCAGGGCAACCACCCCTCTGGCCCTCCTTCACACTATGCCACTGCTGTTGGCACCACGTCATATTTTGTAATGCAATGTCTTCCCAGTGGCTGCTGAATCCCTATAAACCAGGAGCAGGGAACCTCAGGCCTTGTGCCAAATGAAACCACCCAGTCCTCCCCTCTGGCCTTGGAACTCTCCTTAGGCCACACCCCCTCTGCCCAGGCCACACCCCTCACCAACCTGGCTTCACACCTTCCTTTAGTGTTTTTGCCTTGCTGGAATGTGTCCTTGAACTCCGTCTCTTGCTTATCCAGGGTGAAGTTAGAAGGGGGGATGGGCGCAAGTTTGTGTAGAAAGTAGCTAGCCTGCTGAATGGCTGTAAAACCTGCACTCATTGCTTCACCTGCTTTTGCCTCTTGCTCCACCCACCACTGGCCTGTGGCCCTCAGAAACTTGCCTGTATAGGCATGCGGCCCTCGGGCTCAAAGAGATCCCCCAACCCTGCCATAAGTGATCTACTAATGCAGGAGAGCATGGGATCCTGCGCTCTGAAAACCATAAGCACATGTGCACTTGCAAAGGCAGCAATTACGAGTGGCTAAACCCGAGACTATTGAGTGCTGTAAGAGTCTTCAGAAGAAAGCAGCAAGGCCTCTTCCTTTCGTTAGAACAAATGGAGACACGGGCTGGGAAGGTGATTATTCAAAGTATACGTATATCCAGACTTGCTGGCTACAGGGAAGGTAGTGGGGGGCAGGTGGGTGGCTGGGGGAGCCTAGCCTCCTGGTTTCTCCACAAGCCATTTCTTGGAAAGATCAGAAGTCCAGGAGCTGAGCCAAAGGTCAGACTTGTTTGTTTCTCACAGCAAGGTTGCATTGAGAACAAGCTGTGCGGATGGCATACCCCCAGCCTTTGGCTCAGCCGGGGGGCTCAGACCTCTCATTGGCCCCTCGGCCTTTTCGGCTAACCTTTCCTTTGCAACTTCTTTTTCTCACACAGGGGATGTTTGTGTGTGGCTGTGAAAGGAGGGTCTCCTGTCTGCCTGGTTAATTGTCATAGTTATTGCAGCTACCTGAAAGACTACAGCTCCCAATATGCCCATATCCAATAAGCAGGAGGGATGGCTGGCACTGAAGTGGAGGGTGAGATTTATCCCTTGGTTGGACCCAGAGTGAAGAGTGACAAGACATATCCTTCTTTCACTTCGGATAGGTCTCTCCTTCCTGCCCCCCTCACTTTCTTTCCTATTTGTTTGTCTCTTTACATCAGGGGTTCGTGGTAAGATTTATTTATTTTTTAACCCACATACTTTTATTACATTTAATTGTTTTAAAACTGCAGGCTTTATTTCTACTTTTATGTCCACTTGCTATTAATGTTTGCTTTCACCAGTATTTTTTTTTTAATGAATATTTTAGATTCTATGTAAACTGCTTAGAGGTTGTCAGCTATTAAGCACCATATAAAATTTGTTAAATAAAATAAATTGCTTAGAATAAATCAGGAGCATAAGATCATAAGGTCAGGAAGCAGGAATATATTGTATAAAGTATTTTGTTACAAATATAAGAAAGTTTCTCTCCGTTACTGTGGACTCAGATTTGTGGAACTCCCTTCCAGCTGAACTCAGACAGGCCCCCACCCTGTGGAAGTTCCAGCACTTACGGTTGACTTCTTTATTCCATCGGGCTTTTAAATTAAATATTGATTGCATAGTTTTACCTCTTTGTCCTCTCCATTGTCCCAAGTCTCCTGCACACCACTTAGAGAAGACTGTAATTAAGAAGTACTGTATATAAATTGTTGAAATCAAAATATAAATAGTAAAATATGAGGCAGGTTAGGCTGAGAGGCAGTGACAGGCAACTTCAGGGCCAAGTAGCGATTTGAACCCTGCTCCCCCAGGTCCTAGTCTGACATCCTAATTGCTACACCACACTGATTCTCTGCTTTAGGCTTAAAAAATGGGCCCTGGAGAGATTGGAGGCTTCTGATCTAAGGGTACAATTCTATATGCACTCTTACCTGGGAGTAAGTCCCTGTGAGAACTCAATGGCACTTACTTCTGAGTAGACAGGGCTTGAATTGCACTGTGGCTGCAAGTCTATGCACATGTAAGTTCTATTGAATTGATGGGATTTACTTCTGAGTAGACATGCACACAATCACACTGTTTAGGCTGGGGTTACATGGTTCCTTCTATATTTTTTTAACTTTAACAACTACATTTTAACTAGTCTATTCATTATTGGGTTTGTAAACTGAGAATCCCCAAAAGTTACTTCTTTCAAATATAATGCAGTTTCATACAAATACGTATGTCGGTAAAGGCAGAAGGAGCACATCTTGAGAGACAAATGCACTTCAGCTGCACTGACAGTTCTGATGTCAACAGAGAAGTGTGAAATTTTCTCCAGCATTGCATTTCCTTCTCTGAGTCAGCTATCCATGTGTTTCCAAAATAGTCATGGTTGGAGCAATGGTTGTCCTCCAGAGCCAGATATCAGCAATATGAAACTGCTGAGCTGAATATAGGAAGCAGCCATGCGTATGATGTTGCATAGCCTGTAGGTGGGGCAGTATCCCATAATATCAGCAGTAGGAAAGGACACCTAAAGTCACTCTGCATAACTGAGAGTTACCGACAGGATAATTTTCAAGAGTATTTTGGAGCTTAAGTGCGTCTAACTTTCTCCACACTCTGTTTCTCAAATTTGTGGGATGTGAAAGACAAGAGCAGTCAAGTACAACATTCCTAGAGTGAACATGTTTACACATGGGGAGGAATGTTTGTCCAGCCTGCATGTAAACTTCCTGTTGCATTCTGGGCTGGGACAGACTTCCTCTGCATGTGACTAGAGGTGGGTGTGGCCTCACCTGTGCAGGTAACCAAAAAAAAGCACAGGACAGGGCAGTCATCTCTCTCTCTCTCTTTCACCACATGCATCAAGGAAGCAACATTTGCTTAGCCAAAGATGCCCTCTTGGCTTCCAGCCAAGAGAGGACAAAGGGACTGTCTTCTTAAGAGATAGATTCCAAGTGTATGTTACTTCATTAAGCTAAGTCTGCCTTCTGGGATCTGATTGTGAACAGAATGTGAGTAAACTCTTTTTTATACTTTTGTAAAAGACTGTGTCGTCTCTTCTATTTTATGAGGGAATAAGGGGGAAATACCAGAACAGTTATTATAGAGGCTTTTTCTGTGTATAATGGCTAGCAGGTTTGTTTACATGTTCCACAGAGTTCCGTGAGACTACCTACCAAGGAGGGAGGGGGCAACATCTTCGTTTTGATTTCTCATTAAAAATGGAAAAAACAAAAACAAAAAAATCCTCATGAAAATTCATCAGCATTTTGGTGCAAATCTATCCTAAAATGCATCGTTTTGTACTCAATTTTGCCCAATATATTTATTTTGGCAAAACAGTTTCCCCTAATGCAGAGATTTTCAACCTTCTGAAGTCTATGGCTCCGTTGACCAACTACAGTGGACGCTCGGGTTGCGAACGTGATCTATGCAGGAGGCACGTTCGCAACCCACAGTGTTTACAACCGGCGACCCACACGTCTGTGCACTTGTGGGTCACAATTTGGCGCTTCTGTGCATGCGCAACGTGCAATTGAGTGCTTCTGCGCATGCGTAAATGCCAACACCTGGAAGTAACCCGTTCCGGTACTTCCAGGTTTGCCGCAGTGCACAACCCGAAATCGCGCAACCCGAAGCGTCTGTAACGTGAGTTATGACTGTACATTCTTTTTGTTGCACCTCTGTGGGGATCAGGAGCCCAGTGATGTCAGCCCTTGCCTGCTGAGCTGGCAGCCCTCACCCTTTCTCAAATACTCTCCCTTATGTAATGTTCCTTCTGCCTCCTCTTCTCTCTCCTTGGGAGTCCTCTGGGTAGCCGCAGCTGCCACTCCTGGTCTCTGAGCTGCCCCCCCTGCCCCAAAGAGAGGTGGCTCCTCACACTGCCCCACAGGGGCCTGGGACTTGTCTGTCCATTTCCAACAGCAAGGGCTGGTGGACTGGCTGCTGGTGGACCTCGCCAGCTTGCCTGCTTACTCTGAGGCTGCATCAGCTCCTGGCAATCAGCACCCCCTGGCCAGCTCCAGAGGCACAATTTACCTGTGGAGCTTGTAGCTAGCGCTGATGCAACAAACAGCTGTGCAAACCTTTGGGAGGCCAGAGACGTGAGAGAGCATCAGAGGAGGGAGGGAAGGAAAGAGGGACAGAGGACAGTGTTGCCCACAGCACCCCTGACCATCATTTAAGGCACCCCACCTTGCCACGGTACACTGGTTGAAAACCACTGCTCTAATGCAATGCAATTTTCTACATCGTTTTCATGAAAATACAGTGGTACCTCGGGTTAAGAACTTAATTCGTTCTGGAGGTCTGTTCTTAACCTGAAGCACCACTTTAGCTAATGCGGCCTCCTGCTGCCGCCGGAGCACGATTTCTGTTCTCATCCTGAAGCAAAGTTCTTAACCAAGGTAATATTTCTGAGTTAGCGGAGTCTGTAACCTGAAGCGTATGTAACTTGAAGCGTATGTAACCCGAGGTACCACTGTATGCATTCTGATGCACATGTTACTCCAATATATAGACGTTTTATACACTTTACTTGGCTGAAGAACTGCACTGAAAGCTCTGGAGAAGTGCAAGTTCTCATCTCATCACCTCATCAATTTTTTTGTACGTCATGTTTCCATAGTTAAAACCATGCTCAAGACGGCTTATGGCATGAAAATACACATAATTATAAATTCAACAAAAGTATTCATAAACAATAAAGAAAGCATCAAAAAGTACACAACCAAATTAAACAATTTCCACATAAATCATAATGAGATCTAACCTAAAAATACAAAAAAAAAAAGCAACCCCCCCCACACACACCTGCAACCAAACCATAGCCCAATAATCTGTTCAGCAGCCTTAGCTTTTGTAGCTGGAGTCAGTCAGGGCTACCAGGCCAGATGGAAAATGTCCTGCAAGGCAGGGTACAGGTCATTCCAGCTATGGTGATGTTGTATATATGTTTCGGCTCACATATTGTTTTGGAACATGCAGATTAGGTAAGCTCACCCTTAAATGAGAACTGAATCAAATACCTTCCCGCAACCCTACTTCCACATTGATGTGCATAGGATTTGCATGTCTGTCTATCAAATTATCTTACATCAGGCTGCAGCAGTAAAGAGAAGAGAAGGGATGCAGGGTGACTTCATCTGTGCAACCAAGAGATCAGAAACCTTTGGTTTCTCCTCTCCTTGAACTTTGCCATGCCAGCAGGTCATGAAAACAACTTGTAACTAAGAGCTTCAACCTGACTTTGTTTATTTCCTCCTCCCTCCGAGTGCATTTTGATTTTATGTTGTGTTTTTTCAAATTCTAAGCCTAAGGGCAGTGAGATCTATCATCCACCTATCTATCCATGCCATTCTTAAACCCTTTGTAAGCTTAAGTTCTCTAATAAATATATAAAATATTCACCCACAGATGTATATACACATACACCCCCATTTATTCTTTTTACTTGTTGCTTTAATTTAGTTCTACAGTGGAACCTCGACTTACGTACAGCTCTACTTACGTACGATTCCAGTTACAACCTCCAGTAGGTGCTTCGACTTATGAACACTCTAGACACGAGCAGAGGCCTTGCCAGCAGCCCAGAGCTCACTCGGCCGGCTGGGCAGCAGCTTTGAGGCCTCTGTTGCCGGGGAGAAGGCCCCCATCCCACCCCCAAAGCTGTGGAAGAGGTGCCTGCAAGAGGCACAGCAGGGCGCACTGCAGCCCCAAACCCCTCCGAGGAACTAACCTGAGGAAGTCCAGAGAAGAACCTGGCCCGGCAAGAAAAAAAAGTGACCCTGGCTGAAGTAAATTGGCTCTTTACTAACCCTTGCCCCACCCCCAACTTGTAGCCAGGTAAGCCCACCCACCCTCAGTGCATGTAAGGGGAAAAAAGTTATTTTTTTCATCTACAATACTGTCTTATTTATTTTATAGTGCAGTACATTGATTATTGCCTTCATTTTATGGATCAATGGTCTTGGTTAGACAGTAAAATCCATGTTAAATTGCTGTTTTTTGGGGGGGTTTCATTGTCTAGAATGGATCAATTCACTTTTCCATTACTTTCTATGGAAAAGTGCGCCTCTAGTTATGTACACTTCTAGTTATGACCGGACCTCCGGAACGGATTATGGTTGTAAGTAGAGGTTCCACTGTACTTTGATGTATTTTTGATGCATTTTTCTCATTATGATTTATTTTTACTTGTAAGTGGTTTCCATAGCTTTCAACAGGAAAGTCTGGTGAAGCTATTTCACTGACTTCCTTATTATTTATAAATCAAAATAAGGGCTGTCCGCAGTCACTGCTTCCCCACCGATAATGACATGCCTTATTGTAGCCTTGAAGAAACGGACAAAGTAACAAGTGGTCTTCTCCTTCTACTTCTGCCAGCTGAAAGTTTGGCAAATTCCCTCAAACTCAGCCTAGTTTCGGAGAGTGTTTGCTGCCCTCTTCAGGCCATGGCAGAAAGTGAGCTACCATACAATGACCTTAAATATGTCCTCTCTTTCCCCCTCTGCTTTCCAGTAGCCGTTGTGTTTTGGAGAGGCTCATGTCTCAAGGGTCCTCGAGCTGTGTCCTGCTGAGTGTCTTTAAATCACAAGAGATTTAAAGAACAAAGAGGAGTTTCTTACCTTGTCAAGTGTTTAGTTTGTCCTGAGCCAGGTGGACAAAACATCTCTCCAGATGGTGGCTTCTCATGATCCTAGTTTAGCACTCAGGGATGCAGTTGGGTAATTTTCAGACTCTGGGCTTAAGGCTCTTATTTCCCCTCCTCTTTAGACGGACATGTGTATGTATTGCTGCTTATCAGGGAGAAGAGATGAATGAAGACCTTCAGAGGCTATAAGCTCTTAAAAGCTTATGGTGCCCCCGTACGTAATTCAAAATAAAAGCAATGCTAAAGCATAAAATAAAAATTTCATATAAAAAAAATAGATTTATTGCAACACATGACAGGATCTGATTTCCTCACATTTTTTCTATCTACATTGGTAGGATACCACCTGGGGATAAGTAATGAAAAGAGAACCAGAAAATAATAATAATGGGGGAAGAGTGGAATATAAGGAGGTCCAACAAAGTTCTGATTTTCCCCATGATGGTTTTTTAAGATTTATATTAAAATGTTCTGATCCTGGCCATTTTATTTTCAGTCCCTCTCCTCTTAATTCCTAACATGGATTTTGCCTAAAATACTGAATTAGGGCAAAAATTTTCACTGGGACCCCAAGATCCCTACTTGATAGTCTTGCTCAATGCACTCTGTATCAGCGTAACCTTGTAAAACAGACTAATCTTTGCGTTTTCAGAGATGGGGACTCAGCCCTGGTTATGCCTCTTGTTCCCAGAAGACCTTGGTTAGCTGCACAGCACCTAAACAGCCTCAGTTGGATATCTGCAACCTCTGCCTCCTGTGACCAGATGCAGGCTGCATGGCTTCAGCCATTTCCCCGCTTCCAGTCATTCTGTTTTTCTTCTAGCCCAGGTGTGGGGAACCTTTGGCCCTCCAGGTATTTAAGAACTACAATTCCCATCAGACTCAACCAACGTAGCTAGTGGTCACAGCTGATGGGAATTGCAGCTCGACAACTTCTGGAGGGCCCAAAGTTCCCCATCTCTGTTCTAGTCTGATAAAGAGTTCTGGAGAACTCAAAGTATGCATACTATTGTGTGATATTTTCAATGACCCAATGAAGGTACGGTATTGCTGTACAGTGGTACCTCGGCTTACATACACTTCAGGTTACAGATGCTTCAGGTTACAGACTCTGCTAACACAGAAATAGTACCTCAGGTTAATAACTTTGCTTCAGGCTGAGAACAGAAATCGTGCCCTGGTGGCGCGGTGGCAGCAGGAGGCCCCATTAGCTAAAGTGGTGCTTCAGGTTAAAAACAGTTTCAGGTTAAGAACGGACCTCCGGAACGAATTAAGTACTTAACCCGAGGTACCACTGTAATATAGATGTTGGCTTTCCCCCCTCTCTCATGGGCCAATGTAGCTACATTTCTCTCCCTCCTCCTCTTTCTTTCTCACTGCATATGCTTCTGTACTTATATTAATTGAATCTCATCAGCCTTTTTTTTTTTTTTGCCCAGCCATCCAGTTCACAGAGAGCGCTTCGGGTTCCTCATGATCTGCTTTGCACTTCACCATTCAGAATAAGCTGGTGTCTCCTGCAAGCTGAACTACTCACTGTTTGTTCAAGTTTCTGGAAGATTTATGAATAAATTACAAAGTACTGGTCCCAATAGAATCATTGCGGAAAGTTGTGTTAACTACGAACCCTGAAATTTGGGGTCCCCTCCAAACCAATGCCAAAGATTTGAAATATTTTTGCAGCATTTTGGATTTCAACCCTCATGCTTTGCACGGCTCCCCAAAACTGAGTAATTTATTCATCAGCCTGGAGTTCATAGTTAACATGCCCCCCCAAAATTAAATATTGTATTTTCCAAGATTTTTTAAAATAACAACATTTTCCCATTCATCTTAACACCAAATTCACCCCCCACCCAGTTTCCAATTATTTTCATTTCTTCCCCTTGTATATAATTACTTTTCCAATTAATTTTCACTTCATATTTAACTAAAATATCAAATTTAGTTCATAAATGCTACACCAATGCTGCTAATGTTTTGACATATTTACAGTGTTCTTTAACATAGTCTATAATTATTTTCCAATCTCTCTCGAATTTCTTCTCACCTTGGTGTCTGATCTTCATGGTAAATTTTGCCATTTTGGCATAATCCATAATCTTAATTATCCATTCTTCCTTTGTTGGTACACCATCCTCTTTCCACTTTTGGGCAAATAGCATTCTAGCAGCCGTTGTCATGTACAGAAATTCTTTGTTAACATGCCAAAATTTGACTTTATCCAGTTCACTCCAAACTTGTGCCAAAATTTGCAAGCATTTTGCAGAATAAACCTCACCTTCTGCAGTGACTTCAAAACTGAGTAATTTCCCTCCCAATAACGTTTTATTGGGTTTAATAAATTAGAAACCCAATAATAAAAAATGTTATATGTTTATAAATAAATAATAAACACAACAATAACAAATAAATAGACACTTCTAATATCATTTGTATATGGAAAGTACTGTCAGACTGATAGCTCTTGCTTGATTCTGCACAATAAATTTGCAATAATATTAATGACATATTGTTCATTATGAATGGTCAATGTATAAGTTCTTGGTACATGAATTTATTTATTTTTTTAAATAACAAAAGGGTAACCTAATAAAACAAAATTAAAGGATAGTGTTGCAGCTGTGCCACTATCTGGACAAGGATAGCATAACTTCTGTTGTTTAAGGTCGGCAGTTCGAATCCCTGCGGCGGCGTGAGCTCCCGTTGCTTGGTCCCAGCTCCTGCCCTCCTAGCAGTTCAAAAGCACGTCAAAGTGTAAGTAGATAAATAGGTACTGGGAAGGTAAATGGCATTTCCATGCGCTGCTCTGGTTTGCCAGAAGCAGCTTAGTCATGCTGGCCACAAGCTGTCTGCGGACAAACGCCGGTTCCCTTGGCCTATAGAGCAAGATGAGCGCCGCAACCCCAGAGTTGTCCGCAACTGGACCTAACAGTCAGGGATACCTTTACCTTTAACCTCTAGGTTAGATTACTACAGTTGTGTTGTACATGGGGCTGCCTCTGAAGACAGTTCGGAAACTTCAGCTGGAGCAGATTTCAACAGCAGGGTTGCTCACCAGGGAAAGATGTTTTGAGCATATTACACTAATCCTGGCCCGACTGTGTTGGCTGCCAATTAGTTTCTGGGCCCAATTCAAAGTGGTGGTTTTGACCTATAAAGCTGTAAATGGCTCAGGACCGCAGCATCTCAAGGACTGCCTCTCCCCATATGAACTGACTTGGACCCTGCAATCATGATCTAAGACCCTTCTTTGTGTACCTCCTCCATGAGAGGCCTGGAGGGCCGCAACACAAGAACAGGCCTTTTCTGCAGTGGGTCCTCTTTGGGGAATGCTTTCCCCAGGGAGGCTTGCCTGACTCCTTTGTTACATATTTTTAGGCACCAGGCAAAAACATTCTTCCTAATTAAATGAAGGACTTTTAACCCAGGGTGGTGGTGGTATTTTTTCGGTTTGTTATTATGCTGTTTTTTGTGTGTGTTTATATTGTAAACTACCCTGTGATCCTTGGATGAAGGGTGATACAGACATTTAAAAAATAAAACAACAAACAAACAAATATTCAGCATCACATAGACAAACACCTAATCAGGAGCCCTTGTAGGGATGCTTTGATTCGGTACGTATAATAATAATTTTTCATCTTGTGTTATCAATGAAACAATATAAAGTGATAGTGTATTGGTGAACCTGCGAGGGTGTTTTATTTTCCTACATTGCAGGGGGTTGGACTAGTTGTCCCTCAGAGGCCCTTCCAACCCTGCAATACTATGATTCTACGATCAACCAGATGGAGCCAAATGTTGGTGGTGGAGTGGGTGTGTTCATTTTCTGGAATACTGGCATATGTTATTAAATTAAACCACACGGGGGAAACCTATCTTTCTTGATCTGTCCACATGTCAACTGTGCTTATTTGCTAATCTCTCAAGGAGGACTGTTTCCAAGACTGTTGGAATTTTTGTGCATTCCCACCAAATGTGGAGATATGTACCGGGTGTAGGGCAGTCTCTCCAGCAACGTGGTGAAGTGCCAGGATGGATCATTTCCAGCTTCCTAGGGGTTAGATATCACCTGCATATGAGTTTTAGGGTTAGTTCTCTACTGTTCACTCAATTTATGCACCTGTTCTAGCTCTACTAGAGTCAGTGTGGTGTAGTGGTTAAGAGCGGTAGTCTTGTAATCTGGGGAACCGGGTTCGCGTCTCCGCTCCTCCACATGCAGCTGCTGGGTGACCTTGGGCCAGTCACACTTCTTTGAAGTCTCTCAGCCCCACTCACCTCACAGAGTGTTTGTTGTGGGGGAGGAAGGGAAAGGAGAATGTTAGCTGCTTTGAGACTCCTTAAAGGGAGCGAAAGGCGGGATATCAAATCCAAACTCTTCTTCTTCTTCTACTGTATCATTTTTCAGGTGTGGCAACCAGGACTCTACATAATATTCCAAGTGTGGTTGCACAATAGAGTTGTATAAGGGCATCATGATTTTGGCAGTTTTATTCACTTCCTTTCCTAATGATCCCAAACCTCAAAGCAGCTGCACACTGGATCAGCATTTTCATTGAGCTAACCACCATGAATGACTCTAAGATCTCTTCCCTGGTGAATCCTGATATTCTTTGCTTTTAGCTCTATATAGATGGGAGACTGGAAACAGATATTTCTGAATCAATATATGAAAAAAGTTGCTTCAGATCTTTGTGATTTCATGTGTTTGCATGGACCAGATCCAGATTTGAGTATCCGTCGAGTCAAGATTGTCATTTATTAATCTGAAAACCACAGTTTGTTAAGACTATGCCTACTACAAGCCATGATCAGCTACTTGTAGTGAGAATAATTATTAGCATCTGACTTAGAGGACAACAGTAGAACTTACTAGCTTTGGTTAAACAGAAGTGCTGAGTGCATAGGTTTAGAGGATTAGATGAGGAATTCCCTGTGAATTTTTGTACCTATTGGTTTTCAACCATGATGGTTTAAATAATAATTTAAGTTAGAGTTAAGCACATGGGTGGTTAGTATTGCTCAAACAGAAGCGTTTTGTGGTCCAAGGTGCAACTCCTTTCAAACACTCATAGATTGGGAAGTTCCCTGGGAAGAGGTATTGATTGTCAAACCATTCCAAGAATTGTAGCTCTGTGACGTGAATTGGGGTCTCCTAACTACTCTCAGTGCTCTTAAACTCCAGTTGCCAGGGTTCTTTGCAGGGAAAGTGTTTAAAGTGGTAAAGCACTGCTTTGGGTGTACAGTGCAGATGGGGCTTAAGTTATTTTCCAAATGCATGGAAAAGTCACCACCATTTGAGTTGGTGGCACGGCAACCTTAAGCTTCCAGGTTTGCCCAGGTTTCTGTGCCACAGCATAGTTAGCACAATGATTACCCCAGTCCTATTCTGCATTCACCTATACAAATCTATACCCAAGCCACCCATTATCTGCTTTAATGACCATCACCACAACAAAATGTATATACTGTACATTGAATATTCAGCTTCTAAATTCATTGGCAAATCTCTGGGATATAAAATTGTAAACCAAGCATTTTGGGGATGGGGGAGTTGGGGGAGAACCGCTAGATTGTTACTGAACCAGCGGGATGCATTACCAAACGACAATAGGTTCACTTTCATGTGGATGCTGCAGCAGGGAAGGCCGTCCGAGGGGAAAAAAGATCTGAATGTGAATTTAGCTAGTTTTGGATAAAGACGCCTTTCAGCGTCAATAAACAACATGAATGCAGCCACGGTAGAGTTACAACTTAATGAGATGAGGGGAAGTGCACAGGGTCAGGCCTCATCTCCCAGCCTCTGTGATGGTAATGAGCCGGGCAGCCCGCAGCTGAAAAACTGCTGGAATTTTTATTTGCATTTCATTGAGTTGGAAGGAAATTGACCCAGATGGTCCACAAAGGCAATGGAAGGCTGGCAAACAGTCCAGTGCTGCACACTTTTCGGAGGGATCGCTCTTGTCTCCCCATCCCTTTCGGAGCCGGAGGCATAAAAGAGTAAAACAGCGTAAGGGAATTGATTTCATGATTTTTTTAAAGATAATTTCCCCAAGATTTGAGAAAGGGGACTCGGAGAAACTAATTTAATCAGCCAGGACCTCAATAGTAATTAAAGGGAAGAAAAGCCGGGCTAATGAAAGAGGTGGTAGGGATTTTTTTGCTGTTGCTGGTGGGAACCTTTCTTAATTAGGAAAAGTCTAAAAACTAAATGATGTTAATAGAGACAACCATGAACATTTATTGCAGAGCCCCCGTAGTCATGGTTAGCTTGGATGATTGATTGCCCAAACAGCTGACGGTACTTCATGAAAGCTTGAAAGGAATGGCTGAGCCAAGGACTGGTCTAGAGCTGAGGAACATCAGAGCTGTTGTCCACCAAAGTTTGTAGAACCGACCATGAGGTTATACACCTTCCGTTTATGATTCTCCTTGCCAGGCTTCTTAGATGGTGCTACCTAGACATGCAGGTGATATGCTAATAAGACAGGGAGGGCCTTTCTGATGCAGCCATTTCCTCCAGAGTCAAGGAAGCTGACGAAAACATTGCTTTGAGTGTTTGTTGCATTATATGCTTTGCTACAACAATATAAATGGAAAGCATAATGGTCAACAAAATGGTCCCTCCATTGCTCCACTACAACTGAATAATAATAAGAAGAAGTTGTGCCCCTCACTTGCAAGTGTTCTATATGCAGAAGGCTTCGTATATGAGAGAGTATGCTGTTTCTTCCTTGTCATCTGAGATGGTACATCTTATGAAACTTTGCAGCATGTGGTTCTGCTAACGAGGAATCTTGCACCTTCAAGACATAGGTGAAGGCTTGGTCAGGGCTTGATACAGTATTAGTGAAGACTGAGCAGAAAACAGCCAGAATTTTGTAATGTTGGTAATAGTAGTAGTAGCAGCAGCAATTATAATAATTTATTATTACGATTTAGTCCACACTTGAGCCTGAGAGGCATCGGGACTTGCTCACCATTTGGGGCTGGGCCATGTATCTCGGAAGAAGCAGCCAAGATAAATTCCAGTCATCGTGATATATCAGCATATTTATACTGTTATTTAGCTGCTGATATATCACGATGTTGAAAACAAAGTATTGCCCGGCCATAGCACTAAACTAAATCATCAGAGGGTGAGCTGTTATGCTAACTATAGCGGCAATTTACTGAGCTATTTCCCCTGTTGGACTTCCAAGATGAGACATGAATCCCAAACGCATAAGGCAAGATTCACTGAAAACCCTCCCTACAAGCTGCGGGAGAGTCCTCTAAACTTGGTAGACCCCAGGGGTCCCAGGATGTCTAATTGGGAACCACTGTGTTAGGTAGTAAAATCCAAGTGGTTCTAAGCTAATCAGGAAAAGCCTACAGCACAGATGGGGAACTTGTGACCCTCCAGATGTTCTTATATTAAAACTACCACCATCCATAACTATTGGCCATGTTACTGGGGCTGCTGGGAGCTGGTTTCAACAGCATAGGGTGGACCAGAGGTTGCACAGTGCTGCCCTGCAAGGAGAAACACAATGGTCCACTCTAACCTGTAGGACAACAGGGTATAGGAGGAAGGTGTAAAGGCATTTCTCAGACTCCCATTATTCCCTTCAACAGATTTTTCTCTCTTTTTTCATTGAAGGAGCAGGGGAAATGGACTGCAAACTCTAGGACTACAAAATGGCAGGGCACGTTGAAGAAGAAACACAGTTGCCACCACCAACTTCCCCACCTCAAAGAAAACAAGATCCAATGAGAATCTTGCAAAGTTACATGAGGATTCTGCTCCGAGGATCTTGCATTCATTTCATCAGGGCTTTCATAGAATCATATAATTGTAGAGTTGGAAGGAATCCCAAGGGGTCAGTACAGGAATCTCCACTAAAGCAGCCAAGGCAGATGGTCACTCAACCTCCCAAAGGAGTCCATTCCACTGTTAAACAACTCTCCACCCCCACTGTTCAGCTCAGACACTGAGGTCCAGCGCCAAGGGCCTTCTGGTGGTTCCCTCACTGCGAGAAGTGAGGTTACAGGGAACCAGGCAGAGGGCCTTCTCGGTAGTGGTGCTCGCCCTGTGGAACGCCCTCCCATCAGCTGTCAACGAAATAAACAACTATATGACTTTTAGAAGACATCTGAAGGCAGCCCTTTTTAAGGAAGATTTAAATATTTGAAGTTTTATTCTGTTTAATATTTTGTTGGGTGCCACCCAGAGTGGGTGGGCTATAAATAAATAAATAAATAAATTATTATTATTATTATTATTATTATTATTATTATTATTATTATTATTATATACCATCAGAAAGTTCTTCCTGATGTTTAGTCGGAGTCTCCTTTCCATTGAGATGTGATTAGATGCTAGGAGAGTATATAATTATTAGATATTATCCTCCCTCCCTCAAGTTTATCCATTCAGCAGTGCCATCCCTTTGCATCTTAAAAGAGAAGCTTAGATTAGCCAGTGTTAGTCTTTTAGCTAACAGATATAGCAGCTTTGTTCAGGCAAGCTTAAAATGGCAATTCAGTTACCAAGACATACTTAAGGACTTTGCTATACAGCTGCAAATACAGTGGTACCTTGGGTTAAGAACTTAATTCATTCTGGAGGTCCGTTCTTAACCTGAAAATGTTCTTAACCTGAGGTACCACTTTAGCTAATGGGGCCTCCTGCCGCCGCTGCACCGCCGGAGCACGATTTCTGTTCTCATCCTGAAGCAAAGTTCTTAACCCAAGGTACTATTTCTGGGTTAGAGGAGTCTGTAACCTGAAGCACCTGTAACCTGAGGTACCACTGTAAAAGGTTTTAAGTGTGTTTTAAGTGCAATATACAATGTGACACTAGATGGTGATGGTGAGCCTTATGGAAAATTCTATGTATTTTTTAAAATGTTTTTTTAAAAAAAGAATTTTCATAACATTTTTAAAATATGTGTGTAGATTCCACCTAAGTCTAGTTTAAAATGGTGTCTGAGCACTGGTGTTCTTCAGACATGCAGGTGTTCTTCACATTTCTGGCTTGGTGATGAAAGAAGAGGAAGAGAAGAAAGAACAAAAAGAGGGTATGCCCAGGCAGGTAAGAGAATCTATAGGGACGCCCTTCTGCCTGTCAGAGCACAGTGGGAGTGTCTCTCACAGACCCCTCTCTAGCAAACCTGCAGGAAAACTCTGTGAGCTTCAGCTCCTATCATGTGGAATTTGCTGCCAAGGAGTGTGGTGGAGTCTCCTTCTTTGGAGGACTTTAAGCAGAGGCTTGACAACCATATGTCAGGAGTGCTCTGATGGTGTTTCCTGCTTGGCAGGGGGTTGGACTCGATGGCCCTTGTGGTCTCTTCCAACTCTATGATTCTATTCGATGATTCCATGTATCTATCTGGCAAAACATGACTTGTTGGTTTGACTGCATTTTAAATATCCCACAGTTCTGTAGGCTCCCTCTGGAACAGATTTGGGGAGGACACTAAGGGCCTGTGGAGGGGAGAGAGGGAAAGTTTTGTTGCACAAGCCTTGTGCTATAATAATATAATAATAATTTATTATTTATACCCCGCCCATCTGGCTGGGCCTCCCCAGCCACTCTGGGCGGCTTCCATAAAAACCAAAAATACAGTAAAATATCACACGTTAAAAACTTCCCTGAACAGGGCTGCCTTAAGATGTCTTCTGAATGTCAGGTAGTTGTTCATCGCTTTGACATCTGCTGGAAGGGCGTTCCACAGGGTGGGCGCCACTACCGAGAAGGCCCTCTGCCTGGTTCCCTGTAGCTTCGCTTCTCGCAATGAGGGAACCGCCAGAAGGCCCTCGGCGCTGGACCTCAGCGTCCGGGCAGAATGATGGGGGTGGAGACGCTCCTTCAGGTATACTGGACCGAGGCCGTTTAGGGCTTTAAAGGTCAGCACCAACACTTTGAATTGTGCTCAGAAACATACTGGGAGCCAATGTAGGTCTTTCAAGACCGGTGTTATATGGTCTCGACGGCCGCTCCCAGTCACCTGTCTAGCTGCCGCATTCTGGATTAGTTGTAGTTTCCAAGTCACCTTCAAAGGTAGCCCCACGTAGAGTGCATTGCAGTAGTCCAAGCGGGAGATAACCAGAGCATGCACCACTCTGGCGAGACAGTCCGCAGGCAGACAGGGTCTCAGCCTACGTACCAGATGGAGCTGGTAAACAGCTGTCCTGGACACAGATTTGACCTGTGCCTCCATGGACAGCTGTGAGTCCAAAATCACTCCCAGGCTGCGCACCTGGTCCTTCAGGGGCACAGTTACCCCATTCAGGACCAGGGAATCCTCCACACCTGCCCGCCTCCTGTCCCCCAGAAACAGTACTTCTGTCTTGTCAGGATTCAACCTGAATCTGTTAGCCGCCATCCATCCTCCAACCGCCTCCAGACACTCACACAGGACCTTCACTGCCCTCACTGGTTCTGATTTAAAAGAGAGGTAGGGCTGGGTATCATCCGCATACTGATGAACACCCAGCCCAAACCTCCTGATGATCTCTCCCAGCGGCTGCATGTAAATGTTGAAAAGCATGGGGGAGAGGACAGAACCCTGAGGCACCCCACAAGTGAGAGCCCAGGGGTCTGAACACTCATCCCCCACCACCACTTTCTGAACACGGCCCAGGAGGAAGGAGCGGAACCACTGTAGGACAGTGCCCCCAGCTCCCAGCCCCTCAAGACGGTCCAGAAGGATGTTATGGTCGATGGTATCAAACGCCGCTGAGAGATCCAGCAGAACTAGGAAACAGCTCTCACCTTTGTCCCTAGCCCGCCGGAGATCATCAACCAGTGCGACCAAGGCAGTTTCAGTCCCATGATGAGGCCTGAATCCCGACTGGAAGGGATCCAAATGGTCCGCTTCTTCCAGGCGTGCCTGGAGTTGTTCGGCAACCGCTCGCTCTATCACCTTGCCCAAGAATGGAAGATTTGAGACTGGGCGATAGTTGGCCATTGTGGCCGCATCTAAAGATGGTTTTTTAAGAAGCGGTTTAATAACCACCTCTTTCAGTGGGTCTGGGAAGGCTCCCTCACGGAGGGAAGCATTCACCACCCCACGAAGCCCATCGCCCAGTCCTTCCCGGCTAGCTTTTATAAGCCAGGATGGGCAAGGATCCAGGAGACAGGTGGTTGGTTTCACTCGTCCAAGCAGCCTGTCCACATCCTTGGAGGTAACAGATTGGAATTGATCCCACTCAACTTGACTAGACAGAACTCTAACACTCTCCCGCCCCGGCCCTGCTCCCACAGTGGAGTCTACTTCTTCCCGAATCTGAGCGATTTTATCTGCAAAAAACTTTGCAAAATCATTGCAGGAGAATATGTGGCCCGTACTGGGCCCCGATGTTACAGGTGGTTCCACTAAATTGTGAACCACCGCTGAATTGTGAACCACCAGATGCAATAGCGGCGGTGAAGAAATTCTTCTTCGCCGTCGCTATCGTCACTTGGTAGGCTCGACGTTGA
Organism: Podarcis gaigeae; assembly: GCF_964106915.1. Taxonomy (NCBI): domain Eukaryota; kingdom Metazoa; phylum Chordata; class Lepidosauria; order Squamata; family Lacertidae; genus Podarcis; species Podarcis gaigeae. The sequence goes on from NC_139677.1 coordinate 81,873,164, forward strand.
GCTCTAACCTGTGTCCGGTCAGATTCCGAATGAGTTTTCCGCCACCGGCGCTCTAGCCGTCTCAACGATTGTTTCATTGCCCTCAGATTCGTGGAAAACCACGGGGCTCTCCGGGCTCCATGCAATCGGAGAGGGTGCTTCGGAGCCAAACAGTCAATAGCCCTGGTTAACTCCACATTCCAGCGGGCCACCAGGGAATCAGCTGGAAGGCCATCAACATGGGATAAAGCATCCCCTACCACTCTCTGGAAACCATTTGGATCCATTAAGTGGCGGGAGCGGACCATCCGAATTGGTCCCACCTCCCTGCAGAGGGGATGGGTCGCAGAGAAGTCCAGTTGCACCAGGAAGTGATCTGACCATAGCACTTCTTTTGTTTCACTTTTACTTAGTGTCAGATCACCAACATCCATAGAGGTAAACACCAGGTCCAAGGCATGTCCGCGGCTATGGGTTGGGCCAGACTTATTCAGGGACAGCCCCATGGAGGCCATGCTTTCCACGAAGTCCTGAGCTGCCCCTTGTAAGGTCGTGTCGGCATGGATGTTAAAATCCCCATGGACAACCAAGCTAGGTGTCTCCAGGAGAACATCCGCCACGACCTGAAGCAGCTCGGGCAGGGAATCTTTGGTGCAGCGGGGAGGTCGGTACACCAAAAGGAATCCTGTACTGCCCCTATTGCCCAACTTCCAGAACATGCACTCAGAAAACTGGGTCTTCCCAATAGGACGCCTGGTGCAAACTAATGACTTTCTAAAAATCACTGCAACCCCCCCTCCCCGCCCACATGACCTGGGTTGCTGTGCGTAAGAGAAACCTGGTGGACAAGCAGCGGCAAGGACAGGCCCATCTGCTTCATCCAACCAAGTCTCTGTTACACATGCCAGGTCAAGTCCTCCATCCATGATCAAGTCATGGATGGCAGTGGTCTTATGAATCATTGACCTGGCATTGCACAGCAGCACCTTCAGGTCATGTGGGTATCCCTTGCTGATTCTAGTATCCATCCGGTCAGGACCAGACCCGGAGGCAGGAATAGTCCTCAGACAACGACTAAACCTGCCTCCTCTGTAATGACATGGTCTGGTCTTAGCGTAACTCCTCCTTCTACCCGTGATCACTGAGATCAGTTGTCCCAGTGCATTCCCCCCTGTGGAACATGCCCCAGCCATTTTGTGGGCTGGGGCCCACTCCCCGGCAGCCCTGACCCCTCCCCCTAAGAACAAAACAACAACTTAAACAAACAAAACCAATAAAACAATACAAACAAAAAATGTAAAAATTACAAAAACATCAAAATAAAAAAATAATTCCCCAAACCCAACCAAACATCCATCCTACCCCCACCCCCCACATACAAAAAATCCAAAAGAAAATTTTTAAAAACATTGTGCTAGCAGAAACACTTAGTTGGATATGGTCCAAGGTAATCAAATCCCCAAAACAATTCCACCATCCCACAACACAGGTTTAGCCACCAGTGAAAGCCACCCAAAATGGGGAAGGTATACAAAATTCAGAGAAGCGAGACTTTGGAGGGATAATTTGTTTTAGTTTGCATATTGGTTTGAGCAGGGCAAGGAGAAGTTATTTTCTCCTCCTTTCCTAACTGGAGTATAAAAATAAAGAGGGATGCTCGGCTGCCTGTGCGTGCAGTAAGGAACTTTTAAAGGATACAGTGGTACCTCAGGTTAAGAACTTAATTCGTTCCGGAGGTCCGTTCTTAACCTGAAACTTAATTTATTCTGGAGATCCGTTCTTAACCTGAAACTGTTCTTAACCCGAGGTACCACTTTAGCTAATGGGGCCTCCCGCTGCTGCTGCGCCTCCGCTGCGCGATTTCTGTTCTCATTCTGAAGCAAAGTTCTTAACCCGAGGTACTATTTATGGGTTAGCGGAGTCTGTAACTTGAAGCATCTGTATCCCAAGGTACCACTGTATAACATCATTATGAATAATATCTTAATGAACCCCAGCGTTACAAGTCTGTCTTCATAGCATGCACTGTTAATAGGGGAAATGTCTACATGAAAATAATTATTGTACTGTATTGGCAGTCACTATGAGTTTTCATGTTTTATCAAATGCATAGGATTTATTAAGTGCTATGCAAAGCTTGAAAAACAAGACAGTCCCGCTGCCCACAGGCTTCCAATCTAATAGACACAGCATAAGAGGAATAATTGCTGAGGAGAGAAGAGGAAAACAAGGAACACTTAGGGACCAATTTTTAAAGTAACATATAGTGGTTCATAACCTCTTAATTTGTTCTGGAGGTCCGTTCTTAAGCTGAAACCGTTCTTATCCTGAGGTGCACTTTCGCTAATGGGGCTTCCCGCTGTTCACGCGCCTCTGGCGCGCGACTTCCATTCACATCCTGGGGAAAAGTTCACAACCAGGAGCAGCTACTTCTGGGTTAGCGGAGCTCATAGCCTGAGGTGTTATAACCAGAAGTGTTCGTGACCAGAGGTACCACTGTAGTTGGAATGGCTTCAAATAGAGCTCAATTCTAGAGAGAGGAGGTGATGTATGAACCCATGCTGAAAACATTTAACCAAATTCGATTTTAGTGAAATCCAATGGTACTGTGTCCTTCACAATTTTTGTCTACCCTTATACTATTCCTGCTAGCCTGAGAGCCTGTCACTCGCAGGATTCTATCTAAGCATCTTAAAAGGGTGCCAGACGCTGGAAAGGCCAGCTCTAGTTTTACATGAATGAACAAAGCAAAAAGGGGAAAAGCAAAAGCATCTGCAGGTGAAGCCTTCAAAAGCCCCTCCCCTCCTCCTTGGCATAACACCATTTCTCCTTTTTCAAACCGGTCCTTAATTTATTGCCATTGACCTGGAGGGAGGTGATGGATGCTTCCTCTTTTATTGCAATGTCACTGGGCAGCTTCTTGCTTTCAATGCCATTCTCCCTGGGTATGGAAGCAGGCAGTAGATCATGGGGGCTTTGGCGTGCTTTGTCCTGGTTTGACTACAGATTGGCAAAAGAGGCTGGAGGCTGCTTTACAGAGCTATAAATGCAAGAGAAACCAGCCCAGCATCTTCCGAGTGTCTTTTGCACATGAAAGTGAAGGCCACGCCAAAAGCCATTTCACACAAGCCAGTACATCACTTGATCTTTTGCCATCTCTGTGACTCACTTGGAGTTTTTTTAAAAACAAAACAAAACAAAATACTATGGTCTAGGGCTTAGATTGCTTTTTGCAGGTGGGGGAAGTTGTGGGGGAGCCTTGCCTTGCCTTGGAGTGTGGGGCTGCTTTGGTCTGAATATGCTCTCCTCTGGATTCAGGATTCAGACAAAGCAGACACACAGCCCTACACATAGGTTCTCACACCCCAGTAGCTAAGCTAAGCCTGAGTTTCTTGTGTTAACCAAATGTATGAGATTACTCAAAGAAGAAGAAGAAGAAAAGAACAAATACATGCAGTGGCGTAGCGTGGGGGGTGCAGGGGGGCCCGGCCGCACCGGGCGCAACATCTGGGGGTTAGGGGCGCAAATCCATGGGTTACGGGGCGCAAATCGACGGGTTAGGGGGCACAAATTACTTGCCTTGCCCCGGGTGCTGACAACCCACGCTACGTCACTGAATACATGTATTTTTCATGTGGGTTCTGATAGGTATTGTCAGTGGTTTTTTTGTGGTTTTTTTTGGGGGGGGTACGCAGGGGTACTCATACCCCTAAACATTTTGTGAATCTGACAGGAGAAGAAACTACAAAAATACTAAATTTTAGTTTCTTCTCTAACATGGTGAATCATCAGTTCCATTGCTACCCCCAATGACAGCCTCATTTCCTGTCGTGGTGCTTCCTGATTCTTAGACAGAATGAGAGTACCCCTAAATATTTTTTTAGAAAAAAAGCACTGGGTATTGTACAGACATTAAAATATGAATCAAACCAAGCAAGCAACATTTGCAGGATGAGATGTTGTGGTATGAGAGCGTGAAACACACACAATAATGGTAATTATAATGAGCAAATGCATTTCAAGAAAAAACTCTCTAAGGATTCTTAAGAAGCTAGTCTTTCCTTTAGAATACTTACTCCTAGGATCTCCCTGAGCTTATCTCAAAGATGGACAAGAGAAGAAGCCAAGAGGTTGTGCACAGATGTCCAAAGCCTCCTGAAATTTTCTATGAACTGACTCTAACATTTGTAACTTTCAACTTGCATAGATCAGCAATAATTTCTAATTTAAATGGTTTACCACACTTAAGAAACGACGTCCGGTTTCATCATCTACTTATTAGCATTTCCTAGCAATGGATTTCCACTAAGATTCCAAATAAAACACTTGTCTTTAGATCATGTTCAGTTCCCTACCTCTGATCCCCAACGCGATTGCTCTGAAGCAGCAATACTATTTTCACTATATATTCTTTTTTTATTATTATTATTAGCAAGCAATATTAACAATGTTAGCTAAACCAAGTTCCTTTCAAAAATATTCATTTTCTCTTCTCTTTATTCAGAAATAAAGCAAGTGAAATGCGGATGAACAAATCAAATACCGATTAGAAAATGTTTAGCTAAGAGGAAACAGGTAGCTGAAGAGAACAGGCCAAAACTGGGAAGTTAATTATACCAGTCATTATTAGAGTGAATACTCATTTTCATCGTTTTCATCAAGACAATAGGCAATAGCTCAGTTCCTGAGCAAAGACTACTAGGCATTTAACAATGAGCAAACACATGCTGCTTAGGCAGCAAGAACTTACAAAGTTTATTTTAGACTAAGCGGAATGATGCATTAAGCATCACTGTAGAGACTTTTGGGATGAAAATCTATCTACTTTCCCACTTATATCCATGGCACATTCAGTGGGGCAGTGCTTTTTTGCTTTGTGCTGCAAAACAAGGAGTGTGGGAATCTTCTGTGTAGTGATAAAACAGCAGCCTCATACAACATCACGGGGTCAGCACTTTGGACTGTCCCTTGTGTTTGAAATGGGGATTGGGCACCCCTGTTTTGCATGGCCACCTTGGGAAGTGCTTTGTGGTTACACGAGATGCCCAACCAAAGATCAGAAAGGGGAGCATGTGACATACAAAGGGGGTAGACCAATTGTGGGGGTGCAGCACAGGCCCACGAAGAGGTGAACACCCAAAGCAAGAGTCACAATGAGTAGGCTTTGGGTGACATTTTCAACAAATAGCTCTGAATAATTAACAGATTAGTAGAAAATGAAAGTCTTTTTCCAGCTAACTCACAAATATAAAAGGGGATCAATTTGTTGAATAAACTGGTTTTGAATAGATCTCCTCCCCCCCCCTCCTCAGCTCCAGTCCCAGCTTATAATTTATATTCTGAACAGGATGGTGGGGGGAATGAAAATAAAGGTTTTTCTCTCTCTCCTAAAAGTGAACCAAAGATCCATGGGAAGTACCTGATTGACAAGTCTTGGAAGTGCAGATCCCGGTTGTTGTTGTTTTTAAAATCGTTTCCACCGCCCTCTTTTATTTTTCTCTTTAAATTGTCGCAGAGCTGAAGGAGCCCCTGTTCCCATATCCCCGCAGCTGCTATTTTTCATTAGCCGAAGTAATAGCCAAGCAATGCATTGCTGATGAGCTGGTAGGGAGGATGAAACACATATCTGTGTGGGTCATCGTTTCATCCCAGGGATTCAGGGCCCAGAAGGCTTTGCACAGAATTGTTTCCATTGACACACACAGTTTACAAAACCTTTTGTCCTGCTTTGTATGAAGACACCAAGACTTCCATGGTTTCATGTGCCCCAAGAAACGTCCTGAATTTACTGAAGGCTTTTTAGACCTTCGCTTACTTTCAAAACACATCTTTTGCCACCGTTTGCTAATTAAAGACTTGGTAGGAATGCAACACGGCCATGTCTGCAGACCTAGCCAGAGGCTCAGACCTTGCTCATGCATACTGCAGACTGAAGTAGCAATAAGGTGGTAGAAAGAGGTTCAGCCGTAAATTTTGAAGTGCAGGAGCTGTTTGTGACATCCCACATAGACCCTAACCCTTGGCCAGCCACACCCCAAAGGCCCATTCCCAAAACATACTTATTTAGAGATTACTTTTAAAGTACAGCTAGTACTAAACTGCAAGGAAAGTTGCTATATTACTCCGTATTATTTCTTTTCTCTGTAATGTGTGTGCAGTTTGGCTTACGAACTCAAGTTGTCTGGGGTTGTTTTTATCTCAGAGTTTTTTTCTCTGTGGTGTATGATTAACTCCACTATGAGGAAAGCTTTAAAAAAATATTTAGAAAATTATATTATTTATTGAAAAATAAAAAGTACAAAATAACAAGTGCACAGAGTAAGAAAAGACACAAACAAGAAATAGTACCCCTGTAGTAAACAAAACACAACAACATATTATGTACATTACAAAAAAGAGGAACAATTGTTATTGTAGTTAACCAGACCTTAATCTAATATGGTATTTAGAAAAATGAATTCCAAATGTTGTTAAGTTTGCCCATGGCAAGTCTACATTTGTACACAACTTGTTCATGTGTAGCAAGTTTGTACATATTTTCAATCCAATTGTTAAAGGGAGCTGCATTTTAATTGTTCCAGTTCATCGCTATGAGGAAAGCTGACCACACGTGGGACTTTTTTTAGTTTGTGGGGGGGGAGAAGGAATAGTGAGCAAGAGGAGGACATTATAGAGGTGTACAAAATTAGATACGGTGCAGATAAAGTAGACACAGATAAATTTTTCTTCCTCTATCTGCTGAAGCCAAATGGTAGCAGAAATAGTACTGGACAAAAGGAACATAGGAACCTAAGGCAGACCCAGGATTTCACGCAGCAGCTTTTCCCAGCCCTGCCAAGTGATACTGAACCTGAGAACTTCTGGCACAAAAGGCCAATGGGCTACCAATGAGCTGCGGCTCTCACCGTCCATAGCTAAACTATGGTTTTCACTACCACACCATGGAGGGACAGCCACTGACTTGGATTGCTTCTAAAATGTTTTAGACAAATTCGTGGAGGATAAGACTACTTGCCATGATGGATGGCTATGAGCTACCTCCAGTGATGGAGGTAGCATGCTTCTGAGTACAGTGGTACCTTGGGTTACAGACACTTCAGGTTACAGACTCTGCTAACCCAGAAATAGTACCTCAGGTTAAGAACTTTGCTTCAGGATAAGAGCAGAAATCGTGCGGTGGCGGCACGGCGGCAGCGGGAGGCCCCATTAGCTAAAGTGGTACCTCAGGTTAAGAACGGACCTCCGGAACGAATTAAGTTCTTAACCCGAGGTACCACTGTACTAGCTGGTGGGGAAGACGAGTAGAGAGGGTGCTGCTGCATTTACATCCTGCTTGCAGGCTTTTCAAGGGCATCTGGGTGGCCACTGTGAAGAGGATGCTAGACTAGATGGGCCTTTGGCAGGGCTGTTGTAATGGGCTGTATTCAATGAAGTCATCTCATTCATGCAAGGACTTCCACTTTCACAACCAAATTTTCCTTCCCTCTTCTCAGCCCACCCAACCACCGTGAATCTGCTCTGAAGGGTTGGGTGAACCTCCAGAACAGATCTGGGGAGGTTGCAGGGGAAGGAGTGGGAGCAGACGTTCTCTTGCGCAAGACCTCGCATAGCTGGGACACCTTTGTTGGGCAGAGGCCTATGCTCTTGTGTTCTTGCCCGCTCTCTGTTTGCGTGTGGAGTGCAGCGATTACTCCACGGGTGACCCCACCTTTAGGAGAGGAGACAGATTGTCCAAAAGTCTTTTCCTATCTTCTTTCCCAACTCTAGGATTCTGTTTACTCAAGAGTTAGACTGCTCCACAGTAAAAAGGGTGGCACCAGGAGGGACCCAACCCTTTTGCAGGTGTGCAGATCTTGCAGTGCTGCAGCCAGCTTCTTGGACTGCCTGAAGCTCATAGCTGTCAACCGTCCCTTATTTGGCGGGAAAACCCTTATCCCAGCGCCGTGTCCCGCTTCTGTCCCTTATTGATGATGTCCCTTAAATTTCCTGGGTTTCAAAGGAAGCAGCTCCTCTCCCTCCCTCCCTGCCAGCCAGGGAGGAGGGATGCTCCAACTGTCTTGCTTAGCTGCGTTGCTCACCCAATAAGGAGTCTAAGAACGACTGGGGGGTGGAGCTTGCATGCTTTGTGCCAATCAAATCGGCCACATTGCCTGGGGACTCGCCTTTGCTCAGCGCTTCCCAGCGGAGAGGTGATGGTGGTTTTCCTTGCTGCATCCCCTTTGCCTGGTTGCTGCACTGTGGGAACCACCGCTTGAGGCTTCGTTTGGCTGCTTGTTGACTAAAATACCTTATTTTGGCTGCTCATCCCTTATTTTCGAGGCTGCTGGTCCCTTATTTTCAAATCTGTAAGTTGACAGCTATGCTGAAGCTGCAATCCAAAAACGTTTCTTTTTTAACATTATTTCGTTCCTCCCAGTTCATGCCAGTAGTTTGACATGTTAAAACTGAGTGATTGCCGCAGAAAGCTTGCAGAACTAGATGTGGGTCTATCTTACATAATTGGTGCTAGCATCACTTCCCCACCAGTGGCAGAGAAAGCGGGGTGGGTAAGGTGCCCACAGGGCTGCTTCGCCCTACCTCATGGGTGTGCCAGCCCTGCCCACAATGCAATGCTGTAGAAATGGCATTACATTATGAGTAAATTAAAATGATGACAAGGATGGAACTCTATTCAGTGCCACTGGATGTTTCCTGCTCCTGATGTCTCCCTCAAGGCAGACATTCAGGCCTACTTCAGTCATGAGCTGGAGTTACTTGACCAAAGTATTTCTCCCATTCCACTCCACAGCTTCTGGAGTGATTACGTTCACCATACGTGCAGATTAGACCCCAAACAGCCCCCTGACCAGGAAAGACAATTAACAGCTTCCCCTTCAAGCTGGGGCTGTGTGTACACACTATACTGTACATTTAAAGCACATTTGTAGCACATTCTTTCCCTCAAGGAATTCTGGACATGAAGTTTACCCCTCACAGGGTTAGAGTTCCCAGCAACCCTTAACAAACTGGCGTCTCCCACCAAAAAAGGATCCAGTAGCAGGAGAAGTTAAAAGCTTCTGCCTGAGACCTCAGAGAGCTCCTTCCAATTAGAGTAGGAAACACTGGCTTAGAGGGACAAATTCCAATAGTCTGGATAAGGCAGTTTCCCACAAAGTGAGTGCTCTGTTGCGAGGGTCCCAGATCTGGTCAATCCAGGGCTTCATACTGTCTGCAGCTCATTCTTTCCCTCAAAGAATTCTGGGCACTGTAGTTTGTTGAGAGTTGCTGGGAATTGTAACTCTGTGAGGAGCAAACTACAGTGCCCAGAATTCTTTGAGGGAAAGAATAATCTTTGAGTGTTTTAAGGGCATAACGTACAGCCTAGGAGTGGGAAGGCATGGACCCAAATAGCCACTCAGACACTATTTAAAATTACCTATTTATTATATTTAACAAAATTTATATGCTGCTTGATTGTAATAAACCTCTTGGCAGTTTACAATGAATATTAAAATTATATATAAAAACCCCAGTTAAAAACAAGTAATTAACAAACATTTAAAATATAATCTAAATTAACAGTAGACTAAATAGAAATTAAAACATGTCAACATCTATGTGTCTGAACAGGGTTGCCTAGACAGAACTGTTTTAAGCAGGTGCCAAAATAGCACAATGAGGCACATGCCTGATGTCAATAGACAAGTGTGGAATGAATATTGTGTCGCACCTGTAACAGTGCTGGTTCTCATGGCACCACCTGTTTTGATAGGATTGTTCTGAAGACAAAAGGTGGAGGGAGACTTATGTACACTGCCCTGAGCTTCTTCAAGGAAGGCAGGATAAGGATGCAGTAAATGCATTGTTGCCCAATCTGCACTATTTCATTTTTCATTTCATATTTAATTTGTATACCACTTTTCTATTTTACTATACCCAAGGCAGTTTACAAGCTGAAGAAACAAAGAATGTACACCTTATAACAATCTAACCCAATTAAAAAATGTGATAATAAAACATAACTTTAAAATAAGCAACTTATATAAAATACAGTAATATTCAACAATCCATTAGAACAGTATAGAATATTAAATACAGTATCAGCATATAAAAGTTAAACAGAAATCCACTCTTAACAATTACAATAAATAATTTCTAAACTATAATCATTAAAATAAAGGCAAGTCACAGTGCATAAAATAATACAATACAAACTGAGAAGCAGAAACTGGAGGGCGAAGTAGGCAGATGGAAAAGGCACGGCTGGAAGTCTCTCCCCTCACAGTTCTTCCTCTAAGCACAGCTCCCTTATGAGGACTCCTAGGGCTGGAGGGTGGGACAAGGCATTTAAAGCAGTATCACACCAATTTAAGCAGCCATTCTGGGAACTGTAGTTTGTTAAGTGTGCACTGCTGAGAGTTGTTAGGAAACCTCTGCTCCCTGCACAGAGCGACAATTCTCAGACTTCACTGGGATGGCAAATTGATTGTTAAATCTCTCAGGAAATTGTAACTCTTTGATGGGAATAGCATAACCTCAACATTTCTCTGATGAAAATAGGGACTCCTTGTTGTTGTGGTGGTGGTGGTTGTTAATACCCCCGCTCAGCTGACTGGGTTGCTCCAGTCACTCTGGGCAGCATATATAAAAACAAAATAAAACATTAAACATTAAAAAACTTCCCCAAACAGGGCTGCCCTCAGATGTCTTCTAAAGGTTATATCTCCTTGGCTCAGGGGGTCACATAACTCCATACCCTCCAACATTTCTCTGATGAAAATAAGGATGTCCTATCCAGGCCCAGACCGGGGGGGGGGGGGCGGCGTATGGGCCACTTAGCCCGGGCCTCCAATTCCAAAGGGGGCCTTGGTCAGCATATTTATATACTTACTTATTTATAAGACTTCAGTTGTCCCTAGGGTAAAAAAAGGGGGGCACATTAACTACCTGGCCCGGGCCTCTGCCTGGCTCTGCAAGGCCCTGGTCCTATCACACCCGCCAACATTTCTCCATTGAAAATAGGGACATCCTGAGGAAAAGTGGGACATTCTGGGATCAAATCAGAAACTGGGACGACTTCTGTAAATCTGGGACTGTCCCTGGAAAATAGGGACACTTGGGCTGTATCTAGACACATCAAAAAAGCATTTCAGGGAAACGCTTCATAAACCTTATATGTAGTGGGAAATCACGTTGGCAAAAGATGGGACTCCACAGCACCATCTGGTGTCGCATCTGGTGTCTTTACTAATATAGCTGAGTTCTTGGAGGGTCTGGAATAGGAATTTCCTAACAACTCTCTGCAATGCACCCTTAGCGAACTACAGTTCCCAGGATTCATTAGGGGGGGACTATGACTATTTAAAATGGTATTTATACTGTATAGTATAGATGGACCCTCAGTGAATAGTAAAATAAAATGTGTGTACAGTGCCTGGGTCTGATTTTGTACTGAGATTTGAGTTCACTTTTTATTCCAGTGATGAATTGCATCCTAGATGAATAAAACCCCTGATAACAGATCTGTAATTGGTGAATAAATGTCTGGCATAAACTGTCAAATCTTATTCTTGAGGCCACCTTCGCCTCAAAGTAGCACTTTGTTGGCAGTAGGGATAAACACGAAAAATGACGACCTTCAACCATAACCTGTTTTTTGCTATTCAGGCCGAACAGGGAGGAAAGAATGACCATTTCCCCCCTAAATGTCACAAGGAACTGCACAAAAACTGCCTCCTCCCTACATAACTCACAATTCCAATGGCCAGAAGATGTCCTTTCCCCAATGAATGCTATATAGTTCAAGGAGGCAGAAAAATGCCCTAAAGAAGGTTTTTGTATGGGCACTTTAGCTTCCCATCCCATTTGCCTTTTGGTCTTTAAAATACAGGTCAAATCAATGAATTTAATGAAGGCCATTTAGCACAATAGCTTTGCCTTGCATTTTGACCCAGATAAAGGAGAGTCAGTCTAGGTCAAAAAGCTTTAGCAAAACTTTAAGTGGTTAGTACACAAATGTGACAGAATGTTTAGAATCTCAGAGTCTTGGAAGTGCCATTGACAAGCAGTTAAAAGTATTTGAAATGGCTGCATGAATGAACTTTGATAAGGTAGAGCCATTGTCTTCCATTGTCCCTTCCTCTTCATACTAAAACACCCCCCAGAAAAGAACAAGAGTCGATGAATGTATAATGCAGTCTCACTTTTAATGGACTTCTTTGGACTTTTTCCTGTGGGCTGTTCACTCTATTTAAATGCCTCGCCACACATTAAAATCTTCCTCAGTTGACTGTGACTGTCAAGACTACAAACCCCTTTGATTATGCTTAGGAAACTATGGAGGGTTTATAGAAATCAAGATTTAAATTAGGGATCCTCTGCCTTTCTCACAAAATGGCCAAAAAGAAAATGAAAAATTCCACTGGTGCCAAGTTGCTTGGATACCACAATGTTAGGCAGTGTTTGACAAAACAAAATTTGATGAGGAGCCCGGGTGCAGATTCATATTTAATGCTCAAATAATAGCTTTCTGCACTTTGGCAACCTCACAAGAGTTTCCTGCAACGTAGTCAATATCTGTTTCAGCTCAAATAAACGTGTCTCAAGCTTAAGGTGGAAAAATGGAAGAACTTCAGAGATGCTCCGTCCTGTTCGCTTGAGAGGGAGAGGGAAAACTTCAGCTGCATGATCTGCAGTCTAATAAGGCTTGTGTGAAGTGGGCAAGAAATGTCATTTAAAAAAGAAAAACTATAACTTTGCCAGGTCAAAGATTAGGTTGATCTTTTATTTCGGTCTTGGAAGCCCTATTCCAAAGCAGCACATGTTGATTTCACATACGTTCTAGTGCTAAGGTCTAGGGAATGACCCCCCTTTTTTTCTCTTAGAGGCTTTTACCCCCAGTAATTCTCTATAGCTAGATTTTTATTGTATTTTACCCTTTTGTCTAGTTTTTGTGTTTGAAAATTCACTCCCCCCCCCCACTTCATTCATTGACCGGCAACTTTCTGTCACCCATCTTTGACTTTTCTCCTTACATCTGCATTAAAGGCTGTCATTTACTTCTACTTCTCTCCCCCCCCCCTCACCCCACAATCCCCTCTCCATTTTTGACAGCCAAAAGCCCTCGTCTGCTTTTATAAGCTTTTTGTTCGCATTATGACATAACCTGTGCAAAGTGGCAACAGCTCCCCGATCCCCGCGTGTAAAATTTGCAACATTTTTCGAGACGGGTCAGTGCCCATTTTGGGGACGCTTTTCTTTATTTGAGGACCGTGTTAAAACTTTTTGCAGATGTGAGCCATTCAGGAGCAGTCTGTGGCTGCACGCAGAGATGGGAAAAGAAGAAAAGGCTTTCCTATTTTGCGATTGCCATAGTAACTCAAACATTGCCAGTGTGTTGTGGGGGGGGGGAGTGTTTTTTTGTTTTGTTTTTGTTGGAAGTTTCTTCTTCTCTTTTTTTGGCTTTCTAGGCCAGAGCCAGTGAATTTTGATTTCCTGTGCAATCAAGCCATCTACTGGAGATCATGGCTTGCAGGACACAAGGTTACCACGAGCACAGTGTGCTTGTTAAGTCTGAAATTAAAGCATTTCGGTTTAAAATAATACCCATTTGTATGCATTTTGTTCAGCATAACAACAGCTGCTGTCCCCGGGATGACAGGCTTGCCTTTTAAACCAAAGCCTCATATGACATTTATGAATGAGGCAGACCCTATTCATTTTCACTTTTGAATTCATAGTCATTATTTTGCGTTGTTTGCTGCTATTTCTCCGTCTTCTCTCGCCGCCCTGCTTTAGGCACCATGCACGATATCTAGCTTTGTGTGTATAGTTAGCTACACACTTTAGGGATGGAAATAGCTTTATTTGGGAAATCAAGTAATTTACATGAAAGAAAGAAAGAAAGAAAGAAAGAAAGAAAGAAAGAAAGAAAGAAAGGCATACCCTCTAACATTTCTCCGATAAAACTAAGGACATCTTATTCCATCATCATCATCATCATCATCATCATCATCATCATCATCATTTTACTATTTATACCCCGTCTGTCTAAATCGGTTGCCCCAGCCACCCTGGGCAGCTTCCAACATATATAAAAACATAATAAAACATTGAACATTTAAAAAAACTTCCCTATACAGGATTGCCTTCAGACGGCTGATTCATCAAATAACTCCATACCCTCCAACATTTCTCTGATGAAAATAGGGACGTCCTAAGGGAAAACAGGACAATCCGGGATCAAATCATAAACCAGGATGGCTTCTGTAAATCTGAGACTGTCCCTGTGCTAGATAGGCACATAATAGGACAGGGATCAGCAAACTTTTTCAGCAGGGGGCCGGTCCACTGTCCCTCAGACCTTGTGAGGGGACAGACTATATTTGGGGGGGGCGGGAATGAACGAATTCCTATGCCGCACAAATAACCCAGAGATGCATTTTAAATAAAAGCATATATTCTACTCATGTAAAAATACGCTGATTCCCGAACCATCCGCAGGCTGGATTGAGGCGGCGATTGGGCCGCATCTGGCCCCCGGGCCTTAGTTTGCCTACCGATGTGATAGGAGCTGAGGATAACAGAGTTTTCCTCTAAAGTTGCTAGAGAGAACTCTGTGAGAGAGGGAGGGTGGGGGGAAAGCCCCATTTCACAAGCAGAAGTCATGCCATAGGGTTTCCATTGATGGTGGATGTTAGCTGAATCCCTCTCATAGGGTGGGAGTAGCTCCGTTTTATTCAGAGTTAGACCCAGAGAAATTATTGAACCCAAATAAGTTAGGTCCATTAATTTCAATAGGTCTACTTTGAGTATATTTGTTTGCATATCACCCATAAATTATAACATGCAAATATTATGCTAATCAGTGCTCTCTATTGTCCTCATTTGAGGGATGCCTTTCACCTGTTTTGGTGAGAACACCCTCATGTGTATACAGCCCACTGTTGTGAGAGAGGATCTTCAGATCAGAACATTTGCAATGTATCTTCCATTAATGAGGAGGCCACTGGATGAGGGTCTAAGTGCTGTTATTCTAAAATAACCCTCCTGTCCACACAAACAAAGAACTGGAAATCATTTCTCCAACCCTCTACACTGGACTAGCTTGGGACATTCACAGGTCACTCTATTTAACCATAGAACTGTGAACTCCATCCAAACATGGCGACTCTCCTGGCCACAAACCAGAAAGAAGTTTGCTTATGCATGTTCCACTGGAACAAATGGGAAATATGAGAGCATTGAAGGGAGTGGACATTTTATTCAATGAGACTGAAAGTTTAGGGAATCCTTGTTTATTTTTTATGCTATTTCGGTTCTAGCGTGTTACTGGTGTTGTTAGTATTATAATTATTATCATCTGTTGTTGGCATCCATCTATCTTGGGCAGGGGTCAGCAAACCTTTTCAGCAGGGAGCCAGTCCACTGCCCCTCAGACCTTGTGGGAGCCCGGACTATATTTTGGAAAGGAAAAAAAAATGAACGAATTCCTATGCCCCATAAATAACCCGGAGATGCATTTTAAGTAAAAGCACACATTCTACTCATGTAAAAACACCAGGCAGGCCCCACAAATAACCCAGAGATGCATTTTAAATAAAAGGACACATTCTACTCATGTAAAAACAGGCTGATTCCCGGACCATCCGCAGGCCCCATTTAGAAGGCGATTGGGCCGGATCCCGCCCCAGGCTTTAGTTTCCCTGCCCATGATCTTGGGAGACAATAGACGAGTGTGCTTTTGGGGGTGAAGTCAAACTATTGGAAGGGTACAGTGGGAGATACGTGTTTTGTTGCAGTTAACTGGGTGAGTTAAAGGCACTCTGATGTGCAAATCTGGGGCAGATGAAGGTGTTCGGTTGTACTGCTGCAGATCATCATCTAACTGGGACCATTGCAAGGACCAATGCAATTTTTTAATGTAGCCTTTTACACATTAGAGATACCTGGGAGGGGCAGGGCAGGCAGACAAACACAGTTGACAGAAAAGCACAGCCATCCTTTTATCATATTGACAGGTGATCAAGCCGAGCCATCTTCCTTGTTAAAGGTAAAGGTAAAGGGACCCCTGACCATTAGGTCCAGTCGTGGCCGACTCTGGGGTTGTGGCGCTCATCTCGCTTTATTGGCCAAGGGAACCAGCGTACAACTTCCGGGTCATGTGGCCAGCATAACTAAGCTGCTTCTGGCAAATCTGAGCAGTGCACGGAAACGCTGTTCACCTTCCCACCTATTTATCTACTTGCACTTTGACATGCTTTCAAACTGCTAGGTTGGCAGGAGCAGGGACCGAGCAACGGGAGCTCACCCTGTTGTGGGGATTCGAATCGCAGACCTTCTGATCGGCAAGCCCTAGGCCACAATTTTGACCTTAAGCAAAGCGCTTGAAAGTCTGTACCACTGTCCAGGAGTAACACTGGACAAAGCTCAGCAAATGAAGTTTCCAACCATCGCTATTGGTAGTGGCGGCAAGCGTGGGGTCGAATAGCTGGCTTGAAAAATAGCTGTGTTTCTTTTCATATCTGTGAGGGTGGGGGGGTTCTGGTAGCTTGCAATAGATATAAAAGAGTTAAAAAATGGCTTGCAGGGGGGAAATGGAATAATCTTCATTCCCCCCCACGCCAAACTCAGTTCTGTGTTTAAGCTTGATTGTATTGACACCTGCACTGTGAGGAGGAGAGTGGGATGGTCTTCCTTTGTCATTTATAATAGCTCATCATTATTGTCCTAACATGCTTTTAAAAAGAAAAGAACGGGGGTGGGGGTGGGGTGGGGAAACCCACCAAACCCTAATCTTCCCCTTGGTGCCAGTGACGGTTACAATGGCGAGATAGTTTGTTTCTTTCCTCCCCCCCCAACCCCCTTGCCTTCTTCTGTTATTCTCTCCCTTAACCTCCTATTGTCCCTGTAGTCAGAATACTCTGGCACAGGGCGGCTAGTTTGGGGGTGGGGGCACTTTCTTCTACTGTACTGCCCTGTCCTTGATTGCTTAAATCTTTCAGATCCAACTGTTCTGAAGATTTACATTTTTAATGGCTCATTTATGTAATCCCATAAATAAAAGCAGGAAAAGCATCCTGCACACAAATGAGCGAATTGGGGGGCCTGCGAGGAAGGGGCGGCGGGGGTGCGGGGGGTGGGTGGAAGCCGCTGGCGCAGGTCACCCGGGGTCTCAGCTGCGGAGGCCTTGATTGGTATCAACCCTCCGTAGCCACTGTGGCAATGGACTTAAGACCACCCAGTCAGGCGCCAAACCGTGCATTACCAAGGAATTGGAGGAGGATGGTTCTATAGTTCAGGCTCTTCTATTTAGAGTTCTGCGGCAAAGTCTCATTTACCTTATTGCTTGGACAGCTGCATGTCTGCAAAAAAAAAAAAAAAAAAAGGAAAAAGGGGGGGGGGGAAAGTTGCCATGATTAGCTTGCCTTTCTGCTAGCAAGCAGCTGATGTTGTCAGGGTTTTGCGGTCGCCCCCCCCCCCTTCCTTAAGCAATGTCTTCCTCGGACCGATATATTCCCTTTTAAAGAGTCTGTGAATTCAACCACCTGCCTGAAGATTCTATTTGACATCCCAGGCAGGAAATAAAAAGGAACTATATTTCTATGACCTCCATTCTACCGACACCTCCGCCCTGGTTTTTTCCTTTTAAAGACAAATCCCAGGAAGATAAATACATGAGATATATTTATAAGTTGGGGGGGGGGGGGGTGGAGACAAACCTGCAAATGGCAACTTGATGGAGATATTTTACCTTT
The DNA here is from genome assembly GCF_964106915.1 of Podarcis gaigeae. Classification (NCBI taxonomy): domain Eukaryota; kingdom Metazoa; phylum Chordata; class Lepidosauria; order Squamata; family Lacertidae; genus Podarcis; species Podarcis gaigeae. The sequence continues at coordinate 81,890,878 of NC_139677.1, forward strand.
AATAGCCTCTTCTATTTACAGTGCAGCTGTGTTTCTGCTTCATACAAAAGCCATTTAGTCCTGCGTGTTCACTTTTGTGAATTCGAACACTGCTTAGCTGGCATCTCCAAACACGCCAAAGTTGCTGAGGACAACAATGATCAGCGAGTTGCTGTGACTGATATGTCCTGGTGGAACCATACTGAACCCATTTTGGAATGCATCAATCGTGGATTAGACCAGCGACCTCCTGGATATATAAGGGATAAGCTGGTCTCTCAAGTAACCTGGTTCTGAGCTCTATAGGGCCTTATTATGTCAGTGCCAACATATTGAACTTGCCCAGGTAGCAGATTGGCAGCCAGTGCAAATCTCATCCGTAAGGTCTCACATGTTGGTGGTAATTTGGCCCCATAAGCAGTTTAGCCACTGTTTTGCATCAACTGCAGCCTTCTGGTATGGTGCTTTATATGTTATTGTATGCACTGTTGTATATTGTTTTATAAAGTATATTGTATTGTATGTATTGTTGAACAGCACCATTTTCTATTGTAGTATTTGGTGGTATACCAATTCATTAATTTCACATTCATTGCTCTGCTCACTTTTGCCCCTCCCACCACTTGCCAAGAAGGGTACATGACCCTCATGTTGATAAAGGTTTTCCTGCTCTGTCTTTAAAGTCTAGCTCCATCTGTCTGGGTGCTTGCCTGATCTCTCATGCTCATCTTATGTATTAGTAATTATACTTCGTTTCGTGTATATACATATCCTGCTTGTATATTCATTATTTTTTACAAATAGTTATTACGAACACCATAGGGCTTCAGAATTTAGTCTTGTAAATGGGAAATGGCCTGCAAATAGCTGGTCCTGGAAATTCCTACCAACACAGGGGAAAGGGAAAAACACAAAGCAACATGCTGAATCAAACACATTCTCCTACAGTACAGCTTGTGTTCGAAAGCAGGTAATCCACATGCTTCAGAATTAGCTTGATAAAAGCAACTAGTTAAAATAGATTAAGCCAGCCTTAAACTACAGAGTAGTCTGTTATACTGGGACAGCAAGCAAACAGCATATGCAAGTCATTGCGAGCCAGAGGCTCTCATTCCTAGGGTAACCTATTAAATATTTTTGGAAAGCTTTGATTGACCCAGTGATCTGGCCCAGGACCCCCACAAATGCATGTTCTGTCACCTGCAAGCGGTTTCTCCCTATGCTTTAATGGGATATGGAACTGCACTAGCAGACAAAGACATACACAAAGCCTGCACAAACCTATATGGAGGGTTTTCTTATTTTAATACAAGGAACTCTGGATACAGGCACTCAGCCTTTCCAGATGCCAGTTGCTGCAGACCACAGGAGACATACTCAGATCCTGCTCGCGGGTTTCTCACAGGCATCAGGTTAGCCACTGTGAGAATAGGATGTTGGACTAGAGGGGCCATTGGCCTGATCCAGCGGTATCTTACATTCTTAACACCTAAAACGAATGCAGTGCTGATTCCTACCTTCATATTTCCAGATCATCTTCACCTTGTGAAAGAGGTTGTTTTTTCTTGCCTGTTCTTTTATATTTTAACATTAGTGCTGAAAGATTTGACCTCAAGACCCTATTGTCTCTCCAACACTATTAAAAATTATTCTCACTTTTTTGTGCCTCCCCTGAGATAAATCCGAGCTTTCCTTTCATAACATCTTCCCACACTCTCCGTTCAACATCCAAGGTCCTGCTTTGGGTCTCCTTGACCAAGATCAGCAGGAGAGAAAGGAACAGGATATTATTGGCTGTCAAGTGGATGCTGTGTAGTAATGATATGCTGCTTTGTGTCTTCTGGCACCTGCTGAAGACCTGGCTCTTTAAGAGAGAAGGCTGGACCAATAAACCATTCCTAATGCATTCAATTACTGTAGTGGTGGTGTTGTTCTAAAACAACCACTATATTTTCTATCCCTTCTTGATTAACACTTTTGAGTTCCCCTACTGCAAGGGCAGCCAACCTAGAATCATAGAATTGTAGAGTTGGAAGGGACCCCAGGGGTGATCTATAGTCCAACCTCCTGCAATGAAACCTTCCAGTTGTTGTTGGACTATAACTCCCACTATTCCAGATGGTTGAGGCTGACGGGAGCTGTAATCCACATCTAAAATGCCACAGGTTAGCCTGCTCTAGTGGATGAAATGCAAGATAGAATGATTAAAAACAAGTAAATACCCATGTCAGCATGCTGGCTTCCCTCTTCCTTCCCCATTCATTTTTCCTTCTGTGTTGAGCCTTATTAGACCCTAACCAAGGGACTGCCTTGTTTTTAAATATACATACAGAGCTTTATTACCGATTATAATTTTAAGGTACTAGTAACAGGAATGATTTATTTCTGCCCATATAAAATAAAAACATTGACTAACTCGGTTAACAAGATTGCTAGCTTGTTGTTTATTTGTTGCCATCATCAATTAATTGGGGCCTGTTTACAAGAGGATTAGACAAATTCATAGAAGGGAAGGCTATCAGAGACTCCCAGCCAGAATGGTTAGTACTGTTGCTGGGATTCACAGGTGGGAAGAATGCTGTGTTCTCTAGTCCTGTTTGGGGCTTCCCATCAGCATCTGGTCACTGTGAGAGCAGAATGCTAGACTAGAGGTGTCACTGGCTGAGCCAGCAGGCTTGTTTTATGCTATGAAGTGCTTTTGAGTACATTAAGGACTAAGACTGTACTAAAAAAACTATTTTAAAGTTAACATTTCAAAGCTTAAGACCAAGAAACAAGTTCTAGGATGACCATTTGCAGTACGCTTAATAAACCTAATATGTGTTTTGTTTATCTTTGGCAACAGAATGTGTATTAATTCCCAAAGACTTATGAATCTGTTAACATATAAAGGAAATGTACACAATGCATTTTAGTAACACAGTTCAAGTTTAATGTTAACTCAGGAAAACTACCCAAGGTTGAAAACAGCTTAACCATACAAACAACTTTGCCTAAGGATTTAAATGTTAATGTTTCCATACAATAGAGAAATGACAAGGATCAATTATCTGCAGGTAAGGAAACACTGAGAACTTGACCAATACAACTGTAACTAGACAGCAGTCAGACTTTAGGTGGCAATTGTCTGTATTGTTTTGCAAAAGCATTCAGCAATTTGTGATGAAAAATGTATCCCTCAAGACTTTTCATTCCATTGCCATTCAAGAGATGTCCCAATGCGATTGAATTCATTATTGATCCTTCACAAATCATCATTTACACCAAAGGATGCAAAACAATGAAAGCCAATTTCAGATCCAGCCCACAGCTGTGATTTCACAGGTTCCAAGTGTACACACAACTCTAGGTCAAAAAGGGTGCCAGCATTCACTTCAGCATTGGGAAATATTCTGTGCACACAGATAACATGTCTGATGCCTTCTCTCCATGTTTGAAGTGAATGAGGATCTATTGTTCATGCAGAGTTCCATGTGGGCACTGGAGTTCCCACATGGACACAAGAGTCACTCAGTCTGGGTAGTTTGTTTACCAATATACATTTAGCCTAACCTGCATTTATTTATCTGTAATATCCAGGTGCCACATCAGTCATTTTCAGGTTACAAGCACAGTAAACTTATTCAAATTCATCTATGTGCAAGCCAAGAAGCATATCACATTTTCTGTACCTGTAGTATCTTGGTTTTGTTTTTTGCTTTTTCAAACTAAGATTTAGTAGCTTCCTTAAAGGAATTGGGAAGCAAAATAACTTACCATGTACCGAATACACCTCTGTGTATATTTGTCTAAATAAATTGTTTCCAAACGGTTTGTGCAAAGCACTAAACATGTTACAACTATACAAAGTAACAACTTTAATTGGTTGAAGACTGGAGGGCAGGGGGAGAAACAGAAGGAACACACTGACAACTTTAAAGAATACAAGAACTCCTCAAAGAAAGTTCATGAGAAGCGGGATTTGCTTGTCTCTTAAAAGCTGTTGTCAACATGGACATCTGTACTGAACAATGCCCTCTATTACAAAATAGTTAAACACTCTCACCCACCCACCCAAACAGTTCAGCGTTTAATTTCATTCTTGGAATGGCATGGGTTCCTCCTCATTTGCTTGATCGCTGTTCATGCTTGTCCTTTGAGTGCTGGTTCCTGTTCCGGTGGTGCCTAGGAGGAGAAGAGCTTACCCTTCTTCTGGACCGAAAGCTAGGTTTGTATGGGTGGGATCTGTGTCTCTTTGGCTTGCTTTCCTCCCTGCTCTGGTTTGGTTCAGATTCCTTATCGTCTTCTTGATGGTTTTGTCCCTGCTCTTGCTCCTTCGGGGAGTGCAATGTGTTCTTAATAGTATTAATCAGAAACCTTTTATTTGTGCTGGCAAGAGGGCACTTCATCCTGTATTAGAAAGCAACAACATAAATATCTCACACAAGAGACACAGATGCTGTGAATATCCAAATCAAGTAGCTCAACTATGCACACTTTTGGCTTTCCTTGCATGCCACCTAGTGTAAACTTGGAGTACAGAAAGAAACAATCAAGATGTTTGCCTTTTAACACTGGCTTCAAAGCAACAGTCAGATTCTATACAGAGGAGATATATATTAAGATAACATGGTAATATTTTATGACACATATTTCACAGCCACACACCTGAGAAAAACATCACATGAGCTACAAATTGTATTCTATTGTTGTCTTCCACAGCCCCAAGACAGTTTAAAATGCTAAAGAGTTGAGAGTATTGGTGGTGCCTTGTTGGCATTTGCCATTCCTCCTCTTTGGTAAATGGCTACATGAATACTCCTTTTGCTTGAGTGCTCTGGAGATGGTAGAAAGTCCACTCTTTAAAAAAAAAAGTGTACCAGTGGTAGCACACATTATTTGCATGCAAATGGTTTTGGGTTAATTTCCTGGCATCTCCAGCTAAAAAGCAGAGCTAGGAAGGACTTTTGTTTGAGATCTCAGAAAGTCACTGCCCATCAAAGCAAGTTAATAAGAAATGTAGTTCAAGAATGCTTTGAACTTGGGACCTTGATAAAGAACAGGCTTTAAAGCAGTAGGATTCATTGAAACAATCATTTCAATATGGTAAAATTAAGAAACCCTGCATATTCTACATTTCTAAGCAGTTGCTAGAAGTCCAATTTATGCTGCTCATCAAATCACACTGTTGCTGTTAGGGATCTCTGACAACTTTATTTTATTTTTTTAAAGAGCCAGCTAACCTTGAACCTTTGGACATAGCCATCTTTCTCTTCCCCTGCCTCAAGGCCCATTATTTATCTTAGAGAAAGGGAACGAGATGGAAGAGGTTCTAGAAGAGCTTGCTTCCACACTGGGTTTGGGATAATCCGTAGAGAGGAAACAAGCTCTGCTGGTTTCTTGAGCATCTCAAAGGATAAGGAAAATGGTTTAAAAAAAAAAGGAGTGGTGGCTGAGTTGGACACCTCTTGAAGCAACTAATGGAATGCTTATGCACTGGGGTGTTCTACCACTTTCAACAGCACAGAAACACAGGAGTATTTTGCCAGGAAAGTGCAAAAATGTTTGCCTAGCATGATCCATGGTCACCGACTATAACAGACTATGTTTGCTTTCAGAAAAATGAACGTTTGCTCTAACAGGAATTATGTGGATTTAATTCTCATTAATTTCAATGGAATTTATTGCATGTGCACTTAACATAAAAGAGCAAAAGATTATCATCCAATTCAGTTACGGAAGATTAACAGTGCTGTCTATGCATGTTCAATATAACATATTTCCCACCGTGTCCAGTGGGGCTTACTCTCTAATAAACATATTTACGATTGCAGCCACAGTGTCTGTTTCCCCCCCAAAAATTGTATTTTAGAAAAACACCAACATTGGTTTAGCTTCAATAACTTACCAGCCCATGGCTCCCATAGTTTCTGCTCTGGTTTTCCCACGTTTGGCCTCAGTTAGAAGTTCTTCCACTGCCTTCCTAAACATTTAAGGAGATTAAAAATAATAATTAAATTTGATCAAATTTTTCAGTATTGGCAGATCTATTTTTTGCAGTTGTTGATGGAAAAAGAAAGCTAGTGCAAGCTACTGACCCACTGCAAGCTCATTAAAGCTACTGTTCTAGAATCAAAACAAACTGAAACTGTAAAGTAAGCATTTAAAGGGTTTTATCCTCATTCAATTACCCATTTCTCTCTTTAACAGCTTAAATTGCACAAGTCGCCATACAGACCTGCAAGATACAACCATTTCTTTTCAAACAGCAGTTTATCGAGAGGAAAGACCCAAACTGGGATGGAAAGAATCAGCACCAATGGGGGATGGAAGCAATCTCACTCCATTTATTTATTTATTTATAACTATTTATTCCCTAAATGGGAATGCTTTAAAGAAAGGGAACGTGCAAAAAGTGTTCAGTGCAACAAATAGATGGAAGTAAATAAGTCTACAATGGTACCTCGGGTTACATATGCTTCAGGTTAGAGAACCCAGAAATAGTGCTTCAGGTTAAGAACTTTGCTTCAGGATGAGAACAGAAATTGTGCTCCGGTGGTGCGGCAGCAGCAGGAGGTCCCATTAGCTAAAGTGGTGCTTCAGGTTAAGAACAGTTTCAAGTTAAGTACAGACCTCCGGAACAATTTAAATACTTAACCCGAGGTACCACTGTATTCAGTTAACATATCAAAGACAGTTTAAAATGGTCAGTTCTGCACCACTCTTTAACAAACATACGCTGTTATCAGGAGGAAATTTGATTTAAATTGGTCTTTACCATTGCCACTTTAAATTGCTTTGATTTAAATCCCCCCATCCTGCTATCCTTCTTTGAAGGCTTCTACTTCTCAACCCCAATTACTTTCTCCTTTTCCCTTTATCTGGCTTTAGGACTTCTTATGCCATTAGCTTCTGTACCTCCCCAGGAGTTCTTAAGCTCCCTACCTGTTCAAGAATTGCCTCCTGTTCCTAGGCCTTGCATGAGGCTTTTCCAAATCCCAACTGCTAAGATAACTGTCCAAGGTGATAAAGTGAGTGCGGTGCTGTGATTATTCCCCAGGCACTTAACCAAAGTGAATAGGAAAAGATGAGGAATACAGGAGGATGCTACACTTAGAATGGGCCTGCCCCATAGAAGAACTCTGAAATCACAACTTAGTATTTTAAGGCCATGAGGCAAGTAATATGAGAACCTCTGTTCAACTGCTGGCTTGCCTACTAGCTTTGCTTCAAGATGTCCTGAAATGGATGTCAAATCCTTTAGGACTCCCATCTAGCGCATTATTTGTTTCCATGCAGGATCCACCTATTGATCCCACATGCTTCCTTTACAGTCTTTCAAAAAGGAATTCCAGAGTGGGTAACAATAAAATATACATAAATGGCCAGCATAAATGGGGCTTCCCTTGAAGATGGTCTGAAAGCTGTGGCTGATGCAGAATGCCACTGCCTGGATGTTGTTGAGCAGTGAGATGGGATCATATTGCATCGATCCTGAAAGAACAGCACTAGCTGCCAGTTAGATACCAGACCCAATTCAAGGCATTGGTACTAATGTACAAAGCACTAAATGGCTGAGGACCAACATACTTGAAGGATCACCTTCCTTACTACCAGCCAGCCCAAGTTTTAAGACTGCCTGGGGAGGCTTTGCTGGTGGTACCTTTGAGTGCAATCCACAAGGCTAACATACCATGCAGGGCCTCCTTGGCAGTAGCACGCTAGTTATGAACTCCCTATAGGAAGTCAGTTGTCCCCAACACTGGCATTGTTCAGGAATCAATTAAAAACTTATTTGTTGCAGCATGCCTTCAGAACCTAAGCGAAAATGGTGTTACCTCTTTATTATCTAACATGCTGTTAACAGTTATACCCATTATATTTTGTTGATACTGTATGTGGTGTTAATTGTGATTTAAGATTGTGTTTAATGCGGCTTTATTATGGATGTTAGTCACCCTGCAAGAGCCAGTTTCAACATAAATAAATAAATACCAACCTAAAACAAGGCAAATACACTGCATGCTTTTTGGGTTGTAATTGGACCTTAAAGGTAAAGGTAAAGGGACCCCTGACCATTAGGTCCAGTCGTGGATGACTCTGGGGTTGCGGCACTCATCTCACTTTAGTGGCCGAGGGAGCTGGCGTACAGGTCATGTGGCCAGCATGACTAAGCCACTTCTGGCGAACCAGAGCAGCACACAGAATTGGACCTTACACTCCTGGAAAGGCCTGGGTGAATAACCAAGGCTTTACCTGATGCCAGAGTTCCTGTACCTCAATAGTCGTGCATGAATGAGAGTCTACACGATCTGATCTAGAAACATCAATTTGCTCAAAGTAACAAAGCCTGCAATGATGCATAAGATTGTACTGGAAAATACCTAAATATTTATTATATTTAAATATATTGACAACATTATTATTATTATTACTACTACTACATTAATTATTCTATATACACTACAACTACTACCAAATACTGCTATGCTAATGCTGTGATTCTTAACCCATTTACCTGGGGGTAAGGCCCATGGAACTCAATGGAATTTACTTTTCACTGCAGTGGTTTGGGCACTGTCAACTTCTGTACTGGACTACTGCAATGCACTCCACGTGGGGCTTCCCCCGTGCTCTGTTTGAAAGTGTAGTTAGCGCAAAAGGCAGCAGCACAATTGCTGACAGGAGTAAGAATCTATCAGTGTATTACACCTGTGCTTAAAGATGTACATTGGCTGCCAGTTTGCTGCTGTGCTGAGTTCAAGGTGTTATTACAGTGGTACCTCAGGTTAAGTACTTAATTTGTTCTGGAGGTCCATTCTTAACCTGAAACTGTTTTTAACCTGAAGCACCACTTTAGCTAATGGGGCCTCCTGCTGCTGCCGGAGCACAATTTCTGTTCTTATCCTGAAGCAAAGTTCTTAACCTGAAGCACTATTTCTGGGTTAGCAGAGTGTGTAACCTGAAGTGTATGTAACCTGAAGTGTATGTAGCCCGAGGTACCACTGTATTTACTTACCCCATACAGAGGCAGATTTAGGGGAGCCCAACTGGTTCAGTCGCATGGGGTGCGGAGCCTCAGGGATGCTGCAACTATGCTTTAAAATGGAGCATGAGATGTGGGGAAGGAGGCACCAAATTTTGGTGTTGCACAGGGTGCCGGCTGAAATTTGAGATCCAAGCACCGCCACTGCCCCACCATGCACACAGACTTGATCACTTTCACCTGCAGAACTTGCACTTCTAAAAGTCCAAGAAGTGAATGTTCCACATTTGGCAGTACCTATGAAGTATTTTGGAAAACTCTGCCTATTGATGTTAGGCAGGCAATACCCCTATGCACTTTTAGACACCCGCTGAAAACTGTTCCTTTTTGGCAGTTCTATCCAGACATATGGTTTGGTTACATCTGTTTTTACAGATGTTCTGTTGCTTTTTTTAACAGTTTTAAACATATTTTTATTTTTCATTGTATTTGCTATTTTTATTTATTTTTATTATTATTATTATTATTATTATTATTATTATTATTATTATTATTATTATTATCATCATCATCATTATTATACTACACATGCACTTGCCACTCATGAGCTCCTCCGGGAGGGTGGGATATAAACGAAATAAACGAACAAAATAACAAATATTAGGCATGTACTCAAGTACTCGAGATGCATAGCGATAATAAAAAAGTCACTGCTGTGCGGAAGATTGAAGCGAGGGCAATAAAATGCGAGAGACCTCGACATTCCAAAGTATGTCTTGAAGCTTGCTCCGCCATAAATATAAATAAAGGGCCGAAAAAAGCTGCAGCTTTAGACACGCTGACCAACCTGGGAATAAGCACCGTTGAATTCAGCAGGGCTTACTTCCAAGGAGGCAACGTATATAGGATTGCAAGGCCGGCCTGCGAGGAGGAACCATGTTTATTACGTAATAAACGGTATTTTTTAAAGTCGGCCTGCCGAGCTCCCCCCCCCCCCCCACCGCTCGCTTCTCCCCGTTGGATGTAAGTCAAGGCGCTGGGTCCGCTTCTAGTCAGGCGCCCACCGACTCACGAAAGCAGCTTCTGCGTAGCGCAACGAGGGAGCCCTTTTCCCCGAGGCCTACCTCGGAGCCTCACCACTGCCCACCTCCGCCTATTCGAGGAGTAACCCTCCGCCTTCTCCCGCCCCCCCCCCCCGGGCCTCTCCCCACCTGCCAGCCTCACCTCTCCAGCTCCGAATCCTCCGCCATGGCGGTCGGTGGGGTCGGTCGCTCGGTCGTCCGGCCTGGCTGTCTCTCAAGCGCCTCCGTCGCCCGTCATCTCTTCCTGCCCCAGCAGCGGAAACGGAGGCGAGCGCTCGCGACAAGTCCAAGCAGCCGCTCGCGATGACCCCCGGGAAGGGGGAGGAGGCTCCTCTTCAAGGCGAAGCGGAAGCGCCGCCCTTCCCCTGCTACCCATTGCCTGCTTTCCCGGGCAGGAGGGGGGGGGGGAAAGGTTGGCCGTTCACACGTTACGGATCTCGCTCCACATGGCGGGCACCCGCGAAGGTTGCCTTGCATTGGTGTTCGCGCCCTAGGGTGCTGCTCGGGCCGCAGTCCTAAGCACGCTCCATGATTCATCCCAGCCAAAAAAACAACAACAACCCAAAAGCTCTGCGCTTCTTTCTTTGATGGTGATGTTGGTTTATTGATTCACGGTGTATGTTCCCCTCCACACACACACACTCCCTGTATTGTTTCGGCATGATTAATCACCGTTGTAACACCACCCTGTCATCTGTATGGATAAAGGGTGGGTTGTACTTAACTTTTAGTACATGATTTGCAGGTTGCAACCATACACACTGAACTGAGAGTAAGGTGGTGTACACACCCTGTATTTAAAGCACATCACACACACACACACCAATAATTGTGGAAACCCTCGTTTATCTCCCATGGAGCTACAATTCCCGGCACCCATAACACACCACAGTTCCCAGGATTCTGGGGACGGGGGAGAACTATTCAATGTATGGTGTCTTTGAAGAAGAAGAGGAAGAGTTTGGATTTGATATCCCGCCTTTCACTCCCTTTAAGGAGTCTCAAAGCGGCTAACATTCTCCTTTCCCTTCCTCCCCCACAACAAACACTCTTGTGAGGTGAGTGGGGCTGAGAGACTTCAAAGAAGTGTGACTAGCCCAAGGTCACCCAGCAGCTGCATGTGGAGGAGCGGAGACGCGAACCCGGTTCCCCAGATTACGAGACAACCGCTCTTAACCACTACACCACACTGGCTTTGCAGCCTATGGCCCACTGAACTTGAACAGAAATGACTTCAGAGCAGGCAAGGCATAGGATTGCAGTGTGATAGATCTGTGGCTGTAATGCAGGGTCGCGGCCTTTTTCGGCCCAAGCACCACACTCCTTAATGAGGGCTGCATTCCCATTATTGATGGAGCCAGATGCAACAGCAAGGCACAGCAATGGATGCAGCTCCTATGTTTGCATGGTAAGATACATTCCAGCCACGCAAAAGTTGGAACTTTCTACTTATGCATACAACTATACAGTGGTACCTCGGGTTACAGATGTTTCAGGTTACAGACTCCGCTAACCCAGAAAAAGTACCTTGGGTTAAGAACTTTGCTTCAGGATGAGAACAGAAATCGCATGGCGGCAGCAGCAGGAGGCCCCATTAGCTAAAGTGGTACCTCAGGTTAAGAACAGACCTCCAGAACGAATTAAGTTCTTTACCCGAGGTACCACTGTACTATGCACCTCTACAAACACCCTTCAAGGCAAGTGAGAGGCATGATCACAGCTTAAAAGACATATTCTAGCCAAGTCAAAGTACTCAAGGAGTGTGGGGCCTGGAGAGAAACCATATTTGTTCCCTGAAAATGAGGCTCCCTGCCTCTCCTGTAAAAACGTATGCTACAATAAAGCTGTTCAGTGTTTTAAAGGCAGTGATGAGGAGCCTCCAGATGTTATTGGAATCTAACTCCCAACAGCCCCAGCCAGCAAGTCAAATGAAGATGATGGGAGCACATTTTGGAGGACCAGAAATTCCGCTTGAAAGTGGCTCAGAACGCTTGGGTTTATGTAATCCAAGAAGATATTCTTGGAAGCAAGTCCCTTTGACATCAATGTAGTCTGCTTCTTGGGTAAGCATGGCTGAGAATGGGTTGTAACTGAATTTTCCTTGTAACTGAGTCACACCCTGTAGTATATTTGTAATGTGAAAAAGCCAGTTCCATTTTGAGAGCCTAAAAAAAAAAAAAAAAACCCCACTACAAAACACATAAACAACATAATCCTGCACAGGTTTACTCAGAAGCAGCCCACATTATCTTCAGTGGGTAAATTTGTTTTGGACTGCAGTCTAAAACAATTGGTACTATTTTTGTTGTTGCTGTCTTGGGAGATGATGGAAGAGTGAACCTTTGGAGGTAAATTAAACCTGTTGGAGAGAATTTATTTAATCTGCCTGGTACTAAATAACACAGCTAATAAAGTTGCTTATTTGATTTGTAAACCACGCTTTAAATATATAGCTGATTAAGCTAATAAAAATGATATTTGGTTCATACAATAAATAGTAACCCATTAAAAATGCAAAACTTAAATGCAGAAGCCAGTAACCCCACATCAAATCAATGCAACAGTGACCACAGTAGAGATCTTAATTCCATCACAGTATACATAAACAACTAACTTGGTCCCAAAGGACTTATTTAAAAGCCATGCCTGAAACTCAGTAATGAGGTAGCCAACCACACTTCTTGGGAGGGAATTGCACAGATGAGGTGCCATAACTGACACAAGTGATCATCGAATGAGCAATGCTTGCTGTGAGGATAATGGGAAGAGTCTCTTCAGCAGATCTTAGAGCAGTGTTTCCCAACCGGTGTTCCGCGGCACACTAGTGTGCCGCGAGAAGTTGCCGGGTGTGCCGTGGGAGGGAGGCGGGCGAGTCGGGCTGCTTTAGCCCCGTGCCTGCTCTCCCAGCTGGAGAGGTGACGCGCGCCTATGGAGGCTCCTGCCATAGGCGCGCGTCACCTCTCCAGCGGGGAGAGGGTCGCGGGGGGCTGCTTTAGCACGCACGGGGCTAAAGCAGCCCCCCGCGACCCTCTCCCCGCTGGAGAGGTGACACGCGCTTATGGCAGGAGCCTCCATAGGCGCGCGTCACCTCTCCAGCTGGGAGAGCACGCACGGGGCTAAAGCAGCCCCCCGCGACCCTCTCCCCGCTGGAGAGGTGACGCGTGCCTATGGCAGGAGCCTCCATAGGCGCGCGTCACCTCTCCAGCTGGGAGAGCACGCACGGGGCTAAAGCGCGACCGTCTCCCGGCTGGAGACGCGGGGCTGGGGCGGGGGAAGCCCGAGCTTCCCCCTCCCCCAAAACGGGACCCAGAGCTCTGGGAGCTTGCGGGGCTGGGGGAGGAGGAAGCCCTCCGCCAGCCTCCAAACCATGTCGGGAGACAGCGGGTGGGCGCGCTACGCCTCTCCCGCTGTCTCCCGAGTTTGCGGGGCTGGCGACGGGGAGGAGCAGGCTTCTCCCCCCGCCAGCCTTCTAGCCAAGTCGGGGGACAGCGGGAAGGGCGCGCTACGCCTCTCCCGCTGTCGCCCGAGTTTGCGGGGCTGGCGACGGGGAAAAGCAGGCTTCTCCCCCCCCCCCCGCCAGCCTTCTAACCAAGTCGGGGGACAGCGGGATGGCGGCGTTCCTTCGGAGGACGCCCCGTGCTCCGCGCTGGTGTTGGCCAGCCTTGCGCACCCGGGGGATCTCCCCCCAGGAGCGCAAGGCTTGCGGGCGGCGCAGAGCACGGGGCGCCCTTCGGAGGACGCCCCGTGCTCCGCGCTCGTGTTGGCAAGCCTTGCGCACCCGTGGGGGCGCGTGGGGCGCCCTGAAACAGAGGGTTCCCCATGCTGCGGACTGTAGCCTGCCGCCCGATGCGCGGGGCGCCCTGAAGCAGAGCGCCCCTCGCGCCAGGCAGACATGGGCCAGCCCCACAAGCTCGGGGGACAGCGGGGAGGCGCAGCACCGCCATCCCACTGTTCCCCGACCTGGTTTTGGGGGGGGAAATAAAGGAAAAATTTTTTTCCTTTATTTCCCCCCCCCAAAAAAAAGTAGGTGCGTCCTATGGGACGGAGCGTCCTAAAAATACGGTACTTACTATTTCATAATAAAGTAATTATAAAATACCGGTACTTTCTTTGTGTTTATTTGATGCCTATTAAAGAGAGTTACTTTATATATAGTCAATATAGGCACAGAGTTAATTTTTTAAACATTTTCTAATGGTGGTGTGCCTCGAGATTTTTTTCATGAAACAAGTGTGCCTTTGCCCAAAAAAGGTTGGGAAACACTGTCTTAGAGCATGGACCGGCAGTTAATTGGGACAAGTAACTAAGACCCAAGTAGCTCAGAACTATGTAAGTTAGCATTTGGACTAGTAGCACAAACTAGCACAGTTTGCCCAGAGCTGATGTAATATGCTCCCATTTAGAAGCACCACTTACCAATGGTAGCCATGTTCTGCACCAACTGAAGCTTTTAGACTGTCTTCATATGTAAACTCCCTGTTTACAATACAGTATTACAGCAATATAAACATAAGGTTACCAGAACAGTGGTAACTGTGGCCAGGATATGCCAGTCTGTGAACAGCCATAGCTAGAACTCGGCACTCATTGCCACTGAGGTTCCCTAGGCAGTTCAGAATCAAAGAGTGCCCCCAACTATGAACATGCTTTCTCAGATGGGAGTGTGATCCTATATAGAAGAGGCTTTCCCCTCAGATTCTGAACATGACTATCACCCATTCACAGTACCATTTAGCATCATTTTATTGGTTCTCATCCAGCTCATTACTGCCTCCAGACACCAATCTTGCACCTACAGAGATTTACCTAATTTAGATGGTATGGAGAGATAGAGCAGGGTGTCCATGCAACACACGATACTTGAATAAGCTTTGGGGTGGACATGCTGCTAGGGAACCCACTTCAAAGTGTCCCAGTAGTAGTAAGCCATGATTTGTGTCTCATTGCTCACTTAAGTGAGTTGCCTCACTTAATCCATCTATTTTCAACAACAGTCATCCAGAGGCCTCGGAATGCTCACAAGCAGCATAATAAGGAAGACACCACCACTCTCTAACAGAACTCATTGCCACAAGATGTTGTGCTGCCTGCTGGCTTAGAGATAGCTTTAAAAGAGAAATAGATAAATCCACTGAGGATATTTCTGTCAATTGAGATAAGGCAGGATAACAAAATCCAGATGAGGAACAGCTGTTGTCTAAGTCAGGGTTTCCCCAACTTGGGTCTCCAGCTGTTTTTGGACTACAACTCCCATCATCCCTAGCTAGCAAGATCAGTGGTCAGGGATGATGGGAAATGTAGTACAAAAACAGCTGGAGACCCAAGCTTGGGAAACCCTGGTCTAAGTGGACTTCCTAAAGGCACCTGACTGGTGCTTACAAAAAACAGTATGCTGGCCTAGATGGATCTTTATTATATGACCCAGCAGGGATCTTCTTATATTCTTACAATGGCCTTCCTCTACCTGTTTGTCCTCAGCAGTAAGCATCCGGGTGCAAAAATCCCAAGAATTTTTTGGGAACACTTCTGCACTGAATGAGAGTGTAGAAGGCCCCTCTTTAGCCCTATGAACATTTTGCTGCAACAAGCAGGTACAACACAAAATGTAAAAATAAAGAACTCTTGTGGCATCTTAAAGAGTAGCACATTTATTATGTCACAAGCTTTTGCTCCATGAAACCTTATGCCAATGTGTCAGCCTTTACAGTGCCACATGACCCTTGCTTTCCATAGCAAGAGATTAACATGGCCACCCCTCTAGAAACAAAATAAAACACAAATATCACCATTAAACCACAAATAACACCTCTAAAAAACCTTACATTATGGAATCAGCCTTTTGCGTGAAGCTGGGTATCATGCCCTAATAAATATGTTCAGTTTTGACAGCAGATTCTTGGCTAGTTTTGTCGAAACACCTACCAACGGCTCTGCACTTAGCTAGCCCGGCCAGGATGGCTTGCATAAGCTAACCCAGTAATTTCTTGTCTGGCACAGGTGTGCAGCTTGTATTTTCTCTTCGCATCCCAAATATGATCTACAGTAAATGCTACCATTTATCAACTTCCACCCTTCCTTAACAGACTCTTGTTACCCCAGATCTACGATGACAACAGCTGTGGTTAAGGCATACCAAAACAGATTCCAATTTCAGACTTATTAAAATGCAACATAACAGTCACATTTTAAAAACAACAACAGCAACAGCAACCCTGCAAAGTATTATTTTATTAAAACCCTGTACACTGAAGGAGACCAGAGCAGTGTGAATGGAAAACAGTACAAGGTGAGCAAAGAGGACTGAGCATCCCGCCTGCCCTTTCCACCCTCTTCCTCCTCCTTCCTTCTTCCCTCGCTGCTCCGTTGGAATCAGGCGGCTGACAGGGACAACCCCAGCGAAAGCCAGGACTCCGCTGGCCTGCGCAGCCGGCTCCCGCCCCGGCCGGGCTCCCATAGGCGGCAGGCGCTTCCTCCCCCGGCTCAGGGGCGGCGCTGAGTGGCTGAGACGCGCCGCCAGCCCCGGGGAGGAGGAGCGCGAGGAGCAGGAGGCGGAGGCCACGCGCAACCAAGAGAGACGCGCCTGCTAAGTCCTGCCTGGAGTTTGGCTGCTTCCAGGAGCTCCACGGCGGCGGCGGCAGCAGCGGAGCCAGAAGGAGGAGCCAGAGGCACGGCCGCTTGCAGCAGCGGGGCCAGCAGCTGCCCCGCTCCCGGTGGCGGCTCCCTGCACACCCCGCTGCCCTACGGAGCGCAATGGGACGGTGCAACGAGACGGGAGCTCCTGCCCGCCGAGGTGAGTAACTTCCCTGGGCAGCAACAGCCGCTGGCTGGAGGGACCAGCGCTGCCCCCTCCCCATGCAGCCCGACCTTCTTGCCAGGGATGGTCTCCTGGTCCACCGCACCGTTCCGGTGACAACGTGTTTGGGGCTCCTTTCAGACCAAATCCCATCTCCTCCCCCTCCTCTCCCGCCGCCGCCTTTCACCTCTCTCCGAGGCATTGCGGTTCCAGAGTGTTCCTTCCTTGTGAATGTTGATCTGGCAGAGCTCTAGCTCTCTGCAGTGGGTGCTGCCCTATGCCTCTACCCCGTGACCAGCTGCACTGTCCCCAGGGCGCCTCTCTGTGTCCTTACCTTTCCTGGGTTCAGCTTTGATCTGCTTGCACCTCCATTCATAGCCTTTTTTTTTTTTTGCCCGCAGGTCTTGTGACACCGACGCCTTCCCTCTCCCTCCTTCAGGCGTTTCTCTCCCAGTTTTTGTCTGCACGCTAATACAGTTTAGCAGGGTCCCCCAGGGCAGTGGAAAAGGAGATGCGGATGGTGGCTGCTTGTTATTAAAGGAGATGAAGTTCTCTCTTTTCCACCCCTTATTAGATCCAGGGGTGGTTGGATTGGGACTCAGCCCCGATATACCTATAAGAATGGAAGGCCAGGTGATCAGTTGTTTCTGCAAGTTATTTTTTCTATTTATTAATATTTGTTTTAGGTTGGAAGTGAGATTTAGCATTGCTACTTAGGCTGAGAAAAGATGGTCAGCTCTGGCATTTTGAGGGTCTTCCCCAGCTTCTTCATCCTGCTTAACACTGCTCAGTGATAAATCATCATACCACCTTTGATAAACTAACAGCCTTCTAAAGGGACAGTCCTCAAAAAGTTTGTGAGGTGGGTCTCTCCCTGAAGGCACTCTTGGTTGTTATGGCAAAAATGTGCCCCCGCCTCAGTAGGATGCCCAGATGGAGAAGAGGGTGGGACTCCTGCACCTTTAATAATGGTATAGAATAAAGGAATTTCCCTCTTCTACCCAACTATTAAACATGCCTGAGTCCTGTCCTTGTTTTCTGTCTGGCCACCCTACTTCTGGACCAGCTTTGGGGTGTTGAAAGAGATGCCCTGATGAGCTGTGCTCAGCTTGTAATTCTGATATGTGGTGCTCTGTTAACAGGACCTCCATGTTTTCCAGGTTAAACACTGCCTTTTCGCTCCTATAATATCCCACAATTAAGGTGGATCTTGTATCCTCTTGCAGACATGTAAAGCTCTCTCCTTCCTAGGCTACTCTGCCAGTTTCCTGACGTGAACTGAGCCTCTAGCTGAACTCCTGGACTTTGTTTTGATAATTGAATACAGTATCTACAAATCTCTCCCTTCCATGACTTGACAAAGCTCAAGGAACAGAATCTGAGAAGTCTGAGATCCATGATTGGGTCACCGGTCTGTTGGTAGCAGAAGGCAAGTGATAGTGTAGCATGGGGGACAACAAGCCCATGAAACAAGCCGACGAGTCGCAGACCAACACAGAACTCTCTTGTTGAACTCTTTTTCAGGCAGGGGTTTAGAAACCACACATGAGTTGGGATGTCCATCTAAAAGGTTGTAAGCAGGAGCCTGTTGCTTTGTTCAGTCTTTATAGGGCCAGCCTCTGCCCTCAAGCAATGGGCAATTTTAAGACATAGGTGATACGTGGGATCTCTGACCTGCATATATGTGTAAGAGCCTTATGTCAGGTGGACTGTGGGGTAGGCTATGTAAAAGAATGGCCTACAACATAGAATGTATAGGGTATTAGTGAAGAGGTAGTACCTCTGGTGGGGGACGTGTTGTGTTCCTTCTGGGGTAGTTTGTCCACCTTTGGTTCCCACCCTGCACTCAGTTCTCACCTGTGGCTCCTAGAAGCTGTCAGCATGTGACAGCAGCCAAACCCTGGGAAATGGCTTTAATTGGCCAGCTAAACCAGGTGAGGGTAGCCGATGGGTCTCAAACCCACTGTGAGGGGTCCCCTGCATGCGAATACAGGCTCTGGTGGACGAGACCAATAGTGGGCCTGATGGCCTGATGGTCAGGAAGGTGGTTTCTGCATGTGTTGTAGAGGGAAGTGATGGGCAGATGCGAAGGCTGCCCATCTAGGAGAAGGAAAATTCTGATTCTAAACCTCCACTGCATTGCGGGATAACTTTGGGAGAAGAAAAGGCTAAGGAGTAAACTCAACACAAATCTGGAGTGGAGTCCCTAAGGCGGGTTGGATAGTGTCTTGTACACCTCCTGCCAGCAACTCCTACAGCCAAGCTGGTGCCAAACGCATTGCTTTGCTTCACTTTGGACCACATCAGTGAGGTTGAGAGGGGGCAGATCTTGTCATCTGGGCAGCGCAGGACCTCCATATACATGGCCGAGGCTTGCGCCCCAGGGAGGTCACTTGGGCGCTGCAAATGTAGCAGTTTGACTTCACTCCTGGAGGAGCACTTCATTGTCTCTCAAGACAGACGGATGTCAACAACAACATAAAACTGGGATAAACATGACTGTGGCTATGAGAACTTGCTTTTATGCCAGTGCATAGAAATATAGGCAGCTGCTTTGCACTGAGTCAGACCACTGGCCCACCTAGTGCAAAATTTTCTACACTGACTGCCAGTCACTCTCCAGAGTTTCAGCTAGAAGCTTTTCCTAGTCCTACCCGGACATGCCAAGCATTGAATCTGGGACCTTCCACATTAAAACCATGTGCTCTGTCACTGAGCTAGGACCCACAGTAATATATTATATTGGTGTGCAAGGATGAGAAGGAACACGAGTTATTTTACCAAGACAACTTTAAGAAAAGATCCTTCATTCAGATTACTGTGTGCCATTGGCAGAGAGTAAAAATGAGCAGCATTAATGATGCCAAGATGACTTGATTCAATCCCTTTCTCTTCCTTCTTCCTTACACCTCAGTCTTAGGGCATGGATTTATAGACAATGATGCAGCTAGCAACCAACCAATCTGGCTGAAGCTAAACAGGCCTACACCTTGTCAGGGCCTGGAAGGAAAACTGCCTGGGAAGCCCGTAGAGCACACACTCCTCCCCAGGTTTGGTTCATGGTCTCACCAGGCAAAGGGAAATGCCTCTCTCTGGAAAGATGCTGCCGGGGTAGATAATACTGAGCTGGACAGACCAATTGCCTGGCTTGGTTCCTAAACATTCCTGTGTTCGTGATACTGTTTCCAGAGGGATAGCTCTCTTAGCCAGCTGTAGGAAGAACAACAGAGCCCTGTGTCACCTTGAAGACTAACAGATTTATTATGGCATAAGCTTTTGTAGACTACACCCACTTCATCAGATGTAGGAAGTGCATTTTCATGCATCTGATTAAGTGGACTGTTGTCCATGAAATCATACGGCATAATAAATCCGTTAGTCTTTTGGTGACATAATACTTTTTTTGTACTTGATGCAGATGAGCCCTAGAAATGTCCTGTCTAGCATATTCAGGCATTTACCTGCTTTGCTGCTGGATCATGACCCCAGTGATGCAGTTAGGTCATTTTGGACTCTGGGCCTAAGGGTCTTACATGGTGCTCCTTCTTTAGATGGCAATCTGGATTTGTTTTACTTCAAACTCTGCTAAGTCAGACTTACTGATCTGCCTGACTGTCTCCCTCCCCACTGCCTCAGTTCACTGGAATTCTGGACCCCAAAGTCTAGCCTTGAAAGCATCACTGTGTTGCTCTCTTGTGATTGATGGGGATCCCTGGACCTTTTTGCCCCTGTGTTCTTTCTGCGTAGGAGTCACTAGTAAAATATAAAACCTAGTGTTTTTTTTTGCTTTTTTATTATTATACATTTTATAAATTTCCATCCAATTATTCATTTAATCCCACATACAACAAATTATAACTGTTTTTTGACTTCCTTCAGCGTCTCTGACAATCATCCATAATTATACCTTTAATACACATTCCCTTCTTTCGTATTGCCATTGTTCCTCCTTACTCCCATTATTTCTAATAAACAATACTTTTTTTTTTACAGTGCCTCTTTAAATCCCACTAGCGTTGTATTTACACCACATATATTTTTCAGATAATCCACAAATTTTCCCCAGTCCTCGATGAACTTTTGGTCTTTAGCATATCTGACTTTCCCCGTTAATTTATCCAATTCTGCATAGTCTGTCAATTTTAATCTCCATTCTTCTAACGTCGGTATCTCCTCTTGTTTCCACATAAAATATAAAACCTAGTTGTTGTTCCCCAGAGGCATGGCTCTGTATTATTGAGTTTAATTCCATTTTATATCGCTCCAGTTCCTAAGGTCGTCTGTTTCACCCTGCCTACCTTTGGAGCTTTTCTCTCTGTTATCTCTGCACCTGCCCTCCCACAAGGGCATTGATGAAAAAAATATGGAATAAAACAGGATCCCCCAGAAGCTCCACTAATTGTTTCTCATTTTCCTGGTGATAGTTGTGATCCAGCAAGGTTGGGAGGGTCACGTGTTTCTCACCCTGCGCTAACTTAAAAGTTTACTTTTGTAAAGGTAAAGGTGCTTACGTCCATTAGAAGGATGGTTTGTTTAGCTCAGGCATCCCCAACCGTTGGCCTTCCAGATGTTTTGGACTACAATTCCCATCATCTCTGACCACTTCTGTTAGCTAGGTATCATAGGAGTTGTAGGCCAAAACATCTGGAGGGCCTCAGGTTGGGGATGCCTGGTTTAGCTCCACATTCTTTCTAGCACTACTAGCCCTGCTAGTGTCTAGGGAGGGGTAGGAATGCGACAGCTGAGAGATGGATAATGACACCAGACTCTTGTTTGATATTGGGTGTGCTACCTCTGAATGAGGAACTTTTTATTTTGGACTTTTGCATCCCGTAGCTGCTGGATCCATGCACTTGTCTCATTGATGTTTAAAGTCAGTTATGCAAGTTGTAATTGCAACAATACCGCAAAATGTTGTGATTACAACTTGCACAAATGAGTTGTGTGTGTGTGTGTGCGCGCTTCCATTTGTCCTGGGCCTGCTTCTCTCTGGTTTTTGTGGATGACTGAGTTTTTTTCTCCCTGCCTTTCAAAATTGTTATCCCCTTATACAAGCATTTTGAATTGAGCATGAATGTATAAGCCTCAGTCGTGACCTTTATTAAAAAGCTGAAATTCTTGGATTCTTCCCTGTTAAAATAGTTTTCCAAATGCATGTTTCCTGGTTGACGAATAACCTGGGGCGCAGGGTTACTTGCAGAGGAGAAATGGCTGGTGGAAGGGGGCAAGTGTACTTAACCCTTCTCCTGTGATTCTGCTAGGATTCTTTCCTGTCCCCGTGGATGGACTTATCCACTAGTATTGGAGTCCAGTTGAATCAAATTAAAGGAACAAATGGCCAGGCTGTAGAGTTGCAGGAGAGACTTGGTGGGTGGGGAAGGGTTAAGCATCCCTTCCCATCAGCTGATTATCACCTGCCAGTAGCCCTTTGTGCATCCCTGTGTTGGTATTACACAGCATACAGAGGGTTGAGAATCCCTTGTTTGCTGCATAATGTTTGATTATACCCCTAAGCGAAGGAATGGTTGTAACTCTCCCATGGGATTAATGGTGCAGAATTTCACTATCCCATTGCCTTTGAAATTGCACACTGCTCTTGTTTAAACTTACCTGTCATTATCAGAGGCTAAGTATGGTTATTAAGCCAAAATAGTTGGTTTGTGAATGTTGCTTATGTATGGAAGATTGTGTACATAAGTATTTTTTCCCCCTCGGAGATTGAAACGTTGCTGTGTTCCCCTGATGCTGTTCTATAAAAGGGCTCTAACGTGAAAAGGAATGGAACTGCTGAGTGTGGGTGGAAGAAAGAACAGCTGCAAATGAGCCCCTGTTACAGGAGCTGGATTCAGGTTGTGTGTGTTGCAGCCCTGCCAAAGAAAACCATAGCTGTGTCTAAACTTCTCCGGGGCACATGAGAACAGACAGTTATTTACTTGGAAACTCAAGTCTGGAAGTGCGTGCCTTAACGAATGATTTTGCAATCTCTCTTGGGCACTTTTTGCTTTTTCAAGCCACCGTATAACTGTATGAGCCTGCTTTTATTGAGAAAGGGGGGGAAATCACGTGGGATTAAAGGAGATGTTAGTATTGCTCTTTGACTGAAAATAAAATTTGTAGGCAGTGTGGTGTAGTGGTCAGCGTGCTGGGCCACAACAGTGGAGACCCAGGTTCAAATCCCCCCCTGTCATGAAGTTCACTGGGTGACCTGGAAGCAGTTGCCATCTCCCAGCCTAACCAGTGCAACTGGGCAGTTTTAGACCAGGGATGAGAAGCCTGTTGGACTACAACTCCCATCATTGCCAAGCCTTGTCCATGCTGCCTGGGGCTGACAGGAGTTGGAATCCAACAGCACAGGGTGGGCTGTAGGTTCCCCATCTCATAAGAATGTGGAAAGAACCTGCTGGATACGGCCAATGGCCCGTCTAGTCAAGCATCCTGTTCTCACAGTAGCCAGAGCACTCTCTCCTCCAGCAGCTGAGATTCAGAAGCATTACTGTCTCTGACTGTGCTAGTAGCCATCAATAGCTATGCTTCAGACTCTGGACTTAATGGACTTAAAGCCTCCCACTTCTCTTTAGATCAGCTTTTCCCAAACTTGGGTCTCCAGTTGTTTTCAAACTACAGTTCCCATCGTCCTTGACCACTGGTCTTGCGAGCTAGGGATGGTGGCAGTTGTAGTCCAGAAAGAACTGGAGGCCCAAGTTTAGGAAACACTGCTTTAGATGGTAAGGTTAACTCAAAAGGTGGTGAGCCAGACCTGCTGTGCGTCTGCTCATTTGGCAGAGGGATGCCATGAACGTCTTAAGTCCTCTGCTGACAGCATAACCGCCTACCATGTAGGGCAGTTGTGAGGATACAAGCAGTGGAAGAGGCCCTTTGGATTTGCTAGCTGCCCTGAGATTACTTGTGCCAAAGGGTGGGATTAAAATTGCATCAATAAATAAAAACTAGTGAGCACATGAATTATTTCAGATGTGGCATGGGCAGATACGAGCTTGCCCTCTTTGATCCACCCCCCTTCTCTTCTCCCATTTACTAATGCATGCTCAGTGCTATTTGATTGTTTGCTTTTGTAGAAATCCGCTATTAAGTACTTCTGAGCTTCCTTTAATTCCTTTTTTAATTACATTATATTGTGAGCTTAGTGTTTTTCTTTTGTATGCAGTAAAAAAAAAAATCTGTTATGGATTAGCTGAAGGTATGTTTGACAATCTGCTTCTGAAAATGATTTCCTAAATTATAAAGTGTACTTAACCTTTTGTTGTCGTTTGTTCAGAAGGGAAACTGTTCCTGGCCAGACCTTCATTCCATCCCTTTAAACAAGCAATGTGGCCAATGTGAATTTCTGATTCTTCCTGACTTGTTGATGTTTTACACTTCCTAAGCATACAATCAGACAGGAGATCAAGAGGGCTTAGGAAACTAACATCAGATGGGGGTTGAGCTGCTGTCCCAGTAAAGATGCTTGTGCCATATGCTGCTCTGACTTTGTGGAAACAAATTCCCTTCCGATAGAAAAGAAGTGCATGAAATATTAGCATGACGGAAAATTTCTGTTGCAGGTCTTTGCCCTTCTCCTCTGAGGCTTGTTCTTTGCCGCTCCAGAGGACAGAACTCTTCATTTCCGGGTGGTGGGCTAGAGCCTCACATTGGGCAAAAGATTCCTGCATTGCAGAGGGTTGGGCTAGATGACCCTCCTGGTCCCTTCCAACTCTATGATAAGCCAATCAATCAATTAATCAAGTTGATTGCCATTGCAGATAATGATGATGATGATGATGATAGCAGCTCAGTAGTAGATCACAAGGGACGCGGGTGGTGCTCAGGGTTAAACCACTGAGCCTAGGACTTCCACATCAGAAGGTCGGCAGTTCGAATCTCCGCAACGGGGTGAGCTCCCGTTCCTCTGTCCCTGCTCCTGCCAACCTAGCAGTTCGAAAGCACGTCAAAGTGCAAGTAGATAAATAGGTACCGCTCCGGCAGGAAGGTAAACGGCGTTTCCGTGCACTGTTCTGGTTCGCCAGAAGCGGCTTAGTCATGCTGGCCACATGACCCGGAAGCTGTACGCCGACTCCCTCGGCCAATAAAGCGAGATGAGCGCCGCAACCCCAGAGTCGGCCACGACTGGACCTAATGGTCAGGGGTCTCTTTACCTTTACCTAGTAGATCACATGCTTTGTGTGCAATGGGCCCCAGGTTTTATCACCTTCCCTTCCAGGTAGGGCTGTCTGAAACACTGGAGAACTGCTGCCGGTCAGTGTTGACAGTACTGAGCTAGATGGACCTGTGGCTTGGTTACAGGGCAGCTTCCTGAGCCCTGTTGCCCGGGGCGGATGGGAGTTGTGGTCTTAAAACACCAGGGGAGCACTAGGTTGGCAAAGGTTGCTCTAGGCTCACAGACAAGAAGGCTCCTATCTCCAGCCTTTTACCAATTAATATGGCAGAACATTCATTGAAGTTAATGCATTGGAGCCTTGTGGCCCTCTAGCATGTTGAAAGTGGGCATATGGGCGTGCATGCAAAGTGTTAGGGGAGATTTCGCAAAATAAGCAGCTTGTTCTCGGCACTTGAATCAGCCGCAACATTTGGGCCAGGGAGTCACGGTTTCTTTTAGGAGTGATTTCTATGCCAGCCCTGGGAATTGCTGCGAGCGAGGCTACTTAAAAAATTGGTGCAGAAAGCAAAGTTCTGAATCAGCCTGGCGACTCTTCATTAGGATATTTAAAAGTATCACTAAATTCAATTTTTTGCAGTTTAGTAAAGTATAATTGATGCTCATGCCTCTTGATTCCCTTATTAAATGACTGGTATTTGTTGTGTATAAATTATAGCCCCTTGCAAATTTGAAAATTAAATAATTTCAAATGCCATCAATTACAAGCTGTAAATGTTAGGTCATAACATGAAAGCAACTAGCAATGTTTTAATGTGTGCTGATTTGGGATCCAACCTTGCAAGCATTCATATAATTAACTTAAAATGTGAATATTTCCATAAGAGCCCATACGACTATGCTTTTCTGTCAAATTAGGATTGTATAAACGTTTCAAAGATAGAGGACGTGGATATAGTGTGATTGCTTTGCATTTCCCATTGAAACATAAAATATTTTCACCTGGATCATTAGCTTTGCTGAATAATGAACAAATCCTCTAGATCCTTTTTGTCATTTAATACTTTGCTTTTTGTAATATTTGTTCCAGTAAAGGTTTAATTCTGCAAATAAGCAATATGGTGCATAAATAACTTTTCGCAATTGCACAGCTTGCTTTTTTGGGAGGAAGTGGGGTACAGCAACGGTGCACGAGTGGCAAAGATAACTTGGGATCCCTGGACCTTAAAGAACATTCAAGGCCCAGGGATTTCCAGGGACCGCTGGTCCCTGATTGGCGGTGCTTGCAAGCTTCATTTTGTCAAGGAACAGCATCATTACCTGTCCCAAACCTGACATCACATGTGACATCAGGTGTCCGTCAGCTGGGCATAGCTTGGGGAGATGGCCTGGTGGGCCACATGGGGAAGCCAGGTGGACCTAGTGAGGTGAGGCCTGCTGGCCAGAGTTTTCCCTCTGCTCCTTTGTAGGAAGTTTTCAACATCATCAACTTAATTTCATGGAGTGAAGCATCACATCTTGTTATAGAAATCCAGGTAACATGGGAAGGGCGCCATCTGGCTCACATATAGATTGTTAGTTTAGAGCAGGTGAGTGGTTAAAACTGCACCGTTGAGGCGTGCCTAACACTTCCCATGAACTTCCTCTGATGGTTTACAGTAAAAAAAAAGAAATTCAGGAGAAACCATCCCTTTCTTCACTTTTTTTGTACAGCTGGTGATACAGGATAGATGCTCACCTGATTTTCACTCAGCAGTAGCATGGTAGCCACAGGAAGTATTTTTTGTTTAAAAATGAGTACCTCATATCTTGATAAAAGTACTGCGTAAATCTGTAGGGACTGCATGTCTCTCAAGAAGTCCAACTCCCTTTAAGGTCTAGGAAGTTCCTGCTCCAAGTCCTTCCATTAGTAAAGTAGAAATGGTGGTAGCTATTAGCAGGAGCTATTAGCCGCCCTGAGCTTTTTGAATGAGCTCCTGAAGGTGATGGCATCAGTTCACCCCTTTTGAATTTTCTGGATCGGATGCAAAGTACATCTTTTTAATATTTCCTTTGGGATCTGTTATAGATTATGATCTTTAAGCTGCCTGCTATTTTGGTGTAAGCTTTTATGAATTTTTAACTTCTTCTTTTTAATAGCTCTTTTAAATAGCTCTTACTACTTGGATTGTTTTTATTGTGGCGAGCTGCTTAAGCCATCTCCAACACAGGGTGAAGTGTGTGATACAGCAGTGCCATAAATAAATGGCACCAGGTTGAAAAAGCCTACACGGATTGGCAGCGACTTTCCAGGGTCTCAGGCAGAAGCGTCTTTCCCCACCCTACCTGGAGATCCCAGGGATTGAACCTGGGTCCTTCTGCATGTAAGCAGAGGGGCAAGCAACACCAGTCACTACTAGACCCTGTGCCAAAAGGAATGCTGGATGTGAAGTAGCCACGCTCCATCAGTTGGACCCAAAGAAGGCAGTCCATCCTGGTTAGACGCTAATCCTCTCCAGAATGGACTGAATTTAAGAAACAGACTGACATCAGTGGGAATACATCTGGCATCCTAATCCAAGCCCTTGAGCTACCATATTGGCCTGAATATAAGCCGCACCCGCAAATAAGCCACACCTTTAAAATTCGGCTGCTTGGGGGAAGCTCAGGAGCCGCAGATGGGACAGGACGGGCACCGTGGCCCCACGCTCCTGGGCTGATCTCTGGGGGGGGGGTCATGTTGCTTTGCCGGCGGCCTTCTCCCTCTTCCCTCTTATCACTGGCGGCTTGAGGGAGGCTTTGGAGTAGCGGGTGGGCCACACGTTCGGAATGGGGGGGGGAGTGTGTGACATATTTGGGTCAATACAGGACATGGTGGCCAGTAGAACATCACATTTTCTTTTGTTAGGCTGGTGTTGGAATAGTAGGTCCCCCCCCCCCACTGGAGAAAGCTAGTTTTAATTTGGTGGGAGGGAACCTTTTTTTTGGGGGGGTGGGAATTAGGCTTCCCCCCACCCCCTTCTTTAGTGATGATCCTATTACCCATCTCTTGCATCAGGGGTTCGTGCTCACTTAACTAATGATAAAGCCGAATTTTACGCATGAAGAGCTGGCTGTTCTGCAGATTTACTTTTATAACTAGGATTATATTTCATTGTGACAGTTGAGCACATCTACACATTAATTTTATATCCTTATTAAGGCGACTTAAAGCTAAAGTTGGAAACAGTAACTTGGTGTTCTTAATGTGCAATTTTTTAAAAATAGTGAGATTTATGAAACTTTGAATGTTAAACGTGTCGGAGAAAAGTTATTTTCAGGGAGGGAGGGAGGAATAATAATCTACAATTAGCAGCACTGGCTGTTATTCAGTATATGTTAGATGTTTACCCACAGGCTGCTGCAGAGAATCTGTGCAATAGAACCCATGCAGTCTAAAAGATTAGAAAAGGACTGGGAAAATATCCAGGTAAAAATATTTGGTGTATAAAACCAGACCAGTGAGAAGTATGTCCTGTGTAGGCTTCCAAGGGCCAGATAGATAAGCTTGAAGGGCCACATTTGGCCCCCAGGCCTGAGATTCCCCACTTATGGGTTGGAGTGTCAGGCATAACAACAACAACAACAACAACAACAACAACAACAACAACAACAATTTTGTACCTCTCCCAACAACAACAACAACAACAATTTTGTACCCCTCCCATCCGACTGGGTTGCCTCAGCTACTCTGGGTGGCTTCAAACAGAATATAAGAAAACATAAGAAAACATCAAACATTAAAAGCTTCCCAATACAGGGCTTCAGATGCCTATGGAGCATCTTATAACTGTTTATCTCTTTGACATCTGATAGGATGGCGAATGCCACATCCAAGAAGGCCTTTTGCCCTGTAACTTCATTTCTCACAATGAGGGAAACACCAGAAGGCCCTTGGGGCTGGACCTCAGGGTTTAAGCTAGACAATGGTGGTGGAGATGCTCCTTCAGGTATTCAGGCATATACCCACTCAGCCATTGAGCTCACTGAGCGGCCTTTGCTGCCTCGTAGCCTACAGGTACCTCAGGGTGGTGGTGAGGGTGGACTAATGGGGAGAGGGAATGTACCATAAACTCACATTGGGAGCTCCTTGAAGGAAAAGTGGACTATAAAGAAATTAGATGTCTGCACTGAAAGTCCTTGAGCCAAACTGGGACCTTGGAATTGTGGGAATTGAATCTACAGCTACTAAGAGATTTGAAAATAGATCTGAGTTGCCAGTGGCTATGGCAAGGAAGGGGGCATTTTTCAGCCTAAGGGCTGCATTCCCTCATGATTAACCTTCTGTGGGCCATCACTGGACATAGCCAATGCCAAAAGTGGTTGGGGCCATCTACACCATACTGTCTGTTACCCGCCACCCCACACACATAACATCCATATGCATCCACTCATATTTTCATTTTGCTCCACCCTGTCTCAAACTTGTTTACTTGGAAGTAAGTTCCATTGATCGGAGTGAGACATGGTTCCAGATAATTGTTTTTAGGATTGCTGCCTAATGTACATTTTTTAATAGCCATAATTGCTAGTGCATTAAACTGAACCATTACCTCCCAAGAGCTGTACAAATCTACTTAAATCAATGTCAGGATGTCTGATGCATCTCAGCGTACTTCTGAGGGGAGAATAATGCTGATCTAAGAACTATTACACTCAATAACATTGCGTGAAGAGAGGCATTCCAAGTTTTCCATCTTTGGGCTATTGACATGGTTGTTTTAATAATATGTAGATCATGCTTGTACTTCAATACTAGACTGACAATTTCTAAAACTCTTACAGGACAGTATAGCCCTTTAAATTACTTTGCCTAGGAGGTGGCTGTTAACTGTTCTTGTATAGTAAGATGTCTTTTTTTGTGTGTAGTTAAAAACATAGAATTTCTAAAAGCCACCACTTCTATGCACTGACTATGGAATCCTGTCCATGTTTACTCAGAAGTAAGCCCCATTGAGGGCTATACTGGGTACAGTAATTGTAATTGGGTACAGAATTGCAGCTTGAGAGCGAAATCCTCAAATTCTCTGCATTGTGATTAGCAGGATTTTACCACTGCAGTGTCTCAGGGGCATACTACAGTGCCCTCTGCTGCTCTGCTTAGTTTCAATGGGACTATTGCAGGGAATCTTCCCAAAGATTGCACTCCAGAGCTGACAGCTGTTTGAAGTGCATTTCCTTAAGGTAGGGGTCTCATTGTGGGATCTAAAGCTATCAGTCAAGTCCAGCATTCCGAGAGAGGATAACTGCCTCTATTTGGCAGGCAGTTTTATCAGTTGGTCTGTTGGTCGGTTGCTGCAAGGAGTGTTAACTGGTAACTGCTCGGATGCAGTCTTCTCATGACTCACTACGATCTAGTACAGTGGTACCTCGGGTTACATACGCTTCAGGTTACAGACTCTGCTAACCCAGAAATAGTACCTCGGGTTAAGAACTTTGCTTCAGGATGAGAACAGAAATCGTGCTCCGGTGGCAGCAGGAGGCCCCATTAGCTAAAGTGGTGCTTCAGGTTAAGAACAGTTTCAGGTTAAGAACAGAACTCCAGAATGTATTAAGTTCTCTTTTTTCAATTTTTTAATTGGTTTTCCAAATTTATAACAAATAAAACACAAAATGACAAATAACAAAACATATAAAAAAGAAAAACAAACATGCAATCAAAACTTCTTACAGGTATAAATCCAAATTAAAAGAACAAATTAAGTTCTTAACCCGAGGTACCACTGTATGTAGTTTATCTGTTATGCAACCTAAGCCTGCCTTCAGGAACAACTCTGTAAACCTGAATGAATCTGATAGTAAAGTAGTTTATGTTAATATGATTCAGATACATGTGTGTTTTCTTTTAGAGGGACAGAAAGGGATTATCAACCAGGAAGGTATAATTATTGAAAAGACTGTTTTAATGAAATTAATGAAGCAGTAGGATCCGAAATTGAAATTGCAGATGGAATTATTTTCAAAGCGAGAGGGGCTGGTTCTGTGAATTCGAAATTTAATGTAGAAAATAAACTTCTGCAATTTCAATTTCGGATCCTACTTCTTCACTCATGTGTTTGGCCAGATCCACACCACACTGTTGCAGATTAACACTTTTCTGATTGATTTTGGTGTGTAACAGGCTGAGAGTAGAAGCAAATTAAATGGTCTGTTGAGCTCAACAGTAACCATTAAAATAAATAGTACCAAAACTTGAGGTTGATTACTTGGTGGGGCCCAATTTCAATCAGCTGGAATGAAAGTTAAGAACATACTTGTCCCTTGTTTGTGGCTACTTTGGCTTTAGTATGTTACTGTACTGTGGAACAAAAAATAACATGTTAAAGATGGCTATTAATCATCTTTTTAATGGAAATTGATCAGATTAAAAAATTGCCTTTTTGTCCAGTTAATCAGCAGACTTACTCCTGGCAGACTTCTTTGGGTTTGTATTTGTGTGTGGTATTCTTTTGTTTCTCCTGCTTTCCTAAGGTGTGTGTCTTCTTAAACAAAACTAGTGTAGCATCATTTTCTTTTCAGAGGTGAGGTCTTGTGAATCAGTGTAAAATAACAAAGAATCTGGTGGCACCTTAAAGACTAACCAATTTATTCTGGTATAGGCTTGCGTGAACTAGAGTCCACTTGATGAGATACAAGAAGTCTAATAGGGTCACTTACATTAATTTCCATACATTCTAGCTGTAATTGAATTGTTAATCTGTATCCTTTGCGTTTTATTTCCCTCCAACCTCATCGCTTACAATTCCACCCATGTATACTTATCCCTGAAGCTGATAATTCTCCTTCATGCATCTGATCAAGCCTAGTTCATTCCATTATAAATTTGTTAATTTTAAAGGTGCTGCTAGACTCTATTTGTTATAATCTTTTAAAAAACATCTTTACTGTACTGAGATTCACAATATCCCATCCATATCCTGTTGGCCAATTACATCATTGGGCTTCAAAGCTCTGGTAGCGATCATATACCGTATTTTTCGCTCTATAAGATGCACCAGACCACAAGACGTACCTCGTTTTTGGAGGAGGAAAACAAGAAAAAAATTATTCTGAATCTCAGAAGCCAGAACAGCAAGAGGGATCGCTGCGCAGCGAAAGCATCAATCCCTCTTGCTGTTCTGGCTTCTGGGATAGCTGCGCAGCCATGCATTCGCTCCATAAGACGCACACACATTTCCCCTTACTTTTTAGGAGGGGAAAAGTGAGTCTTATAGAGCAAAAAATATGGTATTTACTTACTATGCATGGCTCTGTTCTGCTTCATCCTTCCGTACTGATAACACCGTAGATTCTGAGTTGCATTTGCTGCTTATGGAACTACTTTCATGTAGAGGTGCACCTGGTATCTTCTCTATGCAGTTGTTGTCTTACGCTGAAGATGGACCCCCTTTGCTCTAATCTTTGACAAATTGAGATGTATATATTTTAGGACCCACCCTGTTTGTGTGATTGCAATTTAACTTAACCTGCCCTGGGACCTTGGGGGTGTGTAATAAATCAAAACCAGAATGGTACAACTATACAAGGAATGTTGAAGCTGGGCAGATTATTTAGCTTTTAGTTCAAAATGCATGCAGAATGCTTATGAAATGAGTTTTAAGATTATAGAGGGGTTTTTTAAGCTCCCCCCCTTCACCACCCCACATTGTTCAGATGTTTAAGCTCTGGATTTACTGAAGAGCCAAGGATGAATTCCTAATTCTGTTAAAATCAATAGGACTATCATGCCATTGATTTAAGTGAATCCAGAATTCATTTATCGTTGGAAGCGGTTGCGGAATTGGTCTCGCTGATAATGAGTTTTCAAATACATGCAATAGCTTTCCAGTTTTAGAAGCAAAAGGAGGCAGTTCAGAAACCATGTGGAGTTGGTGCAGCTACATCAGGATGAGTGATTTGCCGTAGACTGTTTATGTGCATTTTAAAAAGTCTAGGCATGGGGTGGGAAACATTCCAGAAAAAGTAGCCTGTTTCTGTAGTTTTTAACTGAGGAGTTTATAGGTACTCTGTTCATGGCTAGAAATTATTATTATTATTACTACTACTAGTAGTAGTAGTGGTATACAGTAATTTCAATACCACCGTTCATCTGAAGATCATGGGGCAGTTTAAAATATGAAAACACAAAAATATATAACATAGTAACAAACAATAACAATACCCCCGACAGTTTAAAAGGCCATAGATTGTTTAATGAACCAGTGGCATATAACACCTATTTTCATACAGTTGTGGTGGTTGTCATTCAATGTTCTTGTGTTGACATTTAAAGCACTGAGCAACTTGGGAAAGCGTCTTCTCCCCTTAGCAGCCCGCCCGCGTATTAAGATCAGCGCAGGAGGCTCTCCAAGTTATTCTTGCGTTAAATGGGGTTCATAGTGCAAGAGCCTGTGGAAGAGCCTTTTTAGTGGTGACTCTGTACCTGTGGAATGACTTCCTCACTGCGGTGCATCTCACCTGAACTTCATACCTTCTCAGGTGCCAGGAAAAAAGCCCACCTTTTAGTAGCTAATGAGGTCATCTTTATGGTTTTCAAAAGTGGAGCTTCTTTATGTAATTCGTGAGAATTGCTTCATTGTTTTTGTTTGTTATGTATTTTGTTTTTAATATTAGATTTATTTTCTGTGAAACTGCTCTGTGACCAATTTTTTTTTGGGGGGGGGGGGAGGAAGGTGGTACAGAAATCTTTCTTTTCTTTATAGAAATCTGTGTGCGCAGGACTTTAGATCATGCTCAGTATCAAAGAGATCTGGGTAATATACTAGAAAAATGTTCTAAGAACAGCTCGGAGTAAGCCGATTACAGGGAATGTGGAATCTTGTAGCTTAGAAGCTTTCAGAAATATATGTCTGTTTATGGAGACTTCTGAAAACATCTGAATCTTTCTCCCCCAACCCACTACTCTCCTTGGTACAGTGCCATCTTCTTTTGCAAGTTATGTGTAATATCCTAAAATGTGCATACTAGTACATCACCATGGTAATTACCACTTTTAAAAATATTGTACAGAATTCACTCTCTAAAAATCTGTTCTGTAACATAATGAAAATAACCTTGTTTCCTTTAAAGATTGACTGGGTACACCTGGAACAAAAGCTATTTGTCTAATTCCATACAGAGAATAGTTATTTAGTAACTTAATGCGAGCCTCCACATCATTGTTTTATTTGTATGCCGCTCAAGGCGGCTTGCAACATGACAAGATAATTGCACACGTAACAAAAGTCATAAACAATCAATAAAACAAATAAAAAAGTACACAACCAAAGTGAAACAATTTCCACATAAATAAGATCTAAAAATAAAGATACAAAAATTAATGTCAATTACAACAACAAAACCCCCTAAATAGCCCAAATTCAGCAGCTTTCGTAGCTGGAGTCAGTCAGGGCCCCACCCTCCCAGACCAGGTGGAAACAAGTTGGTAAGGCAGGGAGCAGGTCTTCCAGGACTCACAGACAAAATGGTCTCTGCAGTTTTGCCTATTAGACACATTTTTTGCAAACCAATTTTCCATAATATAATGAATTTTTGTTAGGTCCTTTTCACTAATATGTGTATTTTTATGTGTGCACACTTTACCTTATCATATGCATTTTTATGCACGTTACTCAGCTAGAGAACTGCACTGCAAATTTCAGAAAATGCCTGTTTCCGTTTGAACAGCCTGTGGATGGCCCATAGACCATCAAGTGCATCATCTTGTTTCCACAGTGGCCAACCAGATGCCTGTAGGAAACCAGCAAGCAGGATTCAAGCACACGAGCACTCACCTGTGGTTTCCAGCAACTGGAGCATTGTTGCATCCAGCTGTGGAAGGCAGAGCACAGCCATTGTGGCTAGTAGCCATCCAATAGCCCTCTCCTCCATGAATTTGTCCAATCCTCTTTTAAAGGCATTCATGTTGGCTTCTACCACTGCCTCCTATGTTAGCGAGTTCCATGTGTGCTGCCTGAATCTCCCAACATTCAGATGCATGGGATGCAGTGTTTTCCCCCCATGGGTATTCAAGGGTATGCAGTACCGGTACATCTTTATTTTGTTTTTTAAAAGTGTGGCACTTACCGTAACAACTTCATGGTGAGTACCGGCACCTATTTTTATTTATTAAGAAAGCACTGATTGTATGTCCATGACATTGCTTTGGAAAGTGAAGACTAGGTACATTTGCTTTTAAATGCAAACTGGACCCCCCTATCCCTAGGATTGCAGCTAATACTACAGCCACAGACAACTGCAGTATATAAAATTCCCTTCCTCTGCTGGCTGTTTTTAAAGGTTCCTTTTCAGGAAGACTTTTGGGCCACGAGTGGTTGTCCTTCCATTGAATTGTTTTGACTTGTGAGAAGCTACTCTGGTTAAATTAGCTTTTATGGCCTTCGATGTACTTCTAATCTTTTTTATTCTGCTGCTTTAGTGTTTAAATGCTGCTTTTATTCTTTTGCTTTATAGTTTTCAAAAACTGTTTTACTTTATTGTTACCTGCCTGATTTACAACCTGATTTACAACCAGAAGAATACCATGTATCTCAGGTGTCAAAGGCCTGGATAAAAAAAGCTAGCTCGTACAATATACTACATCTTATAATTTCAGTACCTAGGGAATGATTGGGAGACATTAAATGAGTTTTATGCAGGCACAGTGACTTAATGGTGTACTTTCCCTTCAGTATAACCCAGTCTCTTCCCCACTTCCATCTCTTCCTTGGCTCAGGAGAAACCCTGCTACTGGCCTGTGTTTAGAGCCCTACTAGAGTTCCAAGGCCTAACTGGACAGGACAACACCACACAATACATTCTAAGCATTGTAGTTTATGCCCCCAGAGCTACAGTTCCCAGCACCCTTATCAAACTGTGGTTCCTGGGATTCTTTGGGGGGGGGGGGGAAGCAATGTGCTTTAAATGCAGGTGGTGGACGCAATTCTGGTCATGAATCTCCCCACCATAGATTTCCTATAATCTCACCTCTTTAATAAACTATTTCACAACTGCCAGCAACTCTTTTGAGCCCGGATCAGTAGTCCAGTTTCAAGAGGCAGCTCATCAGTTGACTTAACTAGCTATCCATGTGTTTATTTCACATGCTTATTTCAATGGGACTTGAGGCCATGTTAGTGAGATGCGGGTGGCGCTGTGGTCTAAACCACTGAGCCTAGGGATGTGCTGATCAGAAGGTCGGCGGTTCAAATCCTCACAATGGGGTGAGCTCCTGTTGTTCAGTCCCAGCTCCTGCCAACCTAGCAGTTCGAAAGCATGTTAAAGTGCAAGTAGATAAATTGGCACCACTCCGGCGGAAAGGTAAACGGTGTTTTCGTGCGCTGCTCTGGTTTTGCCAGAAGCAGCTTAGTCATGCTGGCCACGTGATCTGGGAAAACTGCAGGCAAACGTCAGCTCCCTAGGCCAGTAAAGTACCGCAACCCCAGAGTCGTTTGCGACTGTTCTTAACTGTCAGGGGTCCTTTACCTTTTTTTACTGAGCCCAGGTTAGTGAGCCTAGAATTGCTGCATGAGATTCAAAGATTGCAAAATATCAAATTTTAACGTATCCAAACATATTTAGGAGTCACTAGGCACTGAAGACTAGTGTGATTACCTATATTCAAGGCCAACAACCACCAATATCCTTATGCGCTAGGAGATTATCAGACTTTGCATCAGGAAAGGTGCTTCAATTTATTTATTTATTTTTAAAATGCTATTTACATTGTAGGGCCAATGGGGAAAGGGCCACTAGAGGAAACAAAGCAAGCAGCAATAGCCTTAATTTTCCAGGCTGACAATGGTATTCTGTCCTCCTGTATCCCCTGGTATTGCCGTCGCTTTATGTTTCCTCTCTAATGGCATGAGCCAGGATGTCATAATATCCAAAATCAAATGTACCAGAAAATGTAATAAATTAAGAGTCAAGCCAGCAGAGTAATTGAAGAATAAAACTGGATGTTAAACAACAATAGACCATGTTATGGGGTACTTACGGATCGACTGCTGTGCAGCAAAACACGCTGGAGGTGAGACAGACCGTGTGATTTTGCTGTTGATGGCAACACTCCTCAGACTGCTTGCTTAAGTGAGGAAATAATGAGGGGAAAATAGCTGGAGTCAGTAGAGGAGCAATATGGTATCGCAGGAGGATTACAATGCCAAATTTGTTGTGTTTCGGATTTCATAACAGCCTTTTATGTAGCCCATTGCAAGGGTTCCACTCGCATGATCTCTCGACTGCTGGCATGCAATAGCTTTTGAGAGAGATGTGTTGCTTCACATGCTGTGTACACATACTTTGTTTGCCCCCCACAGCTACCCATGATCAAACAAGTTTTGCAGGTTTCCTAAACCATTAAACAACCCTGCATATTCTGTTGACCAGAGCTAAAAGTGGAAGGAATGTACACATTATGAACAGCAATCCCTCTTTCAAACTTGCTAGCTGCTTCCAGGCTCCGGAATCCTTAAAATAGATCTGTAAAAAGGCAAGCAATATTGTCCCCTTGTTACCACCCACCCTTCATCATAAGGCCCTTGGTGGGGGGGCATGTTAAAGGTAAAGGTAAAGGTACCCCTGCCCGTACGGGCCAGTCGCGTCCGACTCTAGGGTTGTGGGCCCATCTCACTTAAGAGGCCGGGGGCCAGCGCTGTCCGGAGACACTTCCGGGTCACGTGGCCAGCGTGACGAAGCTGCTCTGACGAGCCAGCACCAGCGCAGCACACGGAAACGCCGTTTACCTCCCCGCTATAAAGCGGTACCTATTTATCTACTTACACTTAAGGGTGCTTTCGAACTGCTAGGTGGGCAGGAGCTGGGACCGAAAGACGGGAGCACACCCCGCCGCAGGGATTCGAACCGCCGACCATGCGATCGGCAAGTCCTAGGCACTGAGGTTTTACCCACAGTGCCACCCACGTCCCCGGGGGGCATGTTACAACAGTTTAATGCTTCTTGCATGCCTGGATGGAGGACAGAGAGGGATGTGTGAATGTGAAGAAACCAGCCTGCTGTACAAAGGTACAATTCACATAGAATGCTCTGCTTACTTTCGTTTTAGAAGGGAAAAATACGAGTAAAAAATAAAAAAGGAGAGTTCCCTGGATGCCTAGATCCAGGTTTGGGGCAAGTAGTCTTTGGTGAGAGTATCCCAGCAGAAATTTAAGATCACACAACATGCAGCAAACTAAAACATGAAAATACAGGCTGTTAGACCTTTAAAATACCCCCTTCTAAGTTGCTTCCAAACTTTCTGCTTTCTTTAGCATAGAAAGAGACCACATGTTTGGTAAGTTAAAAATGATTTACTTACAAACTCTTCAAAGGTCAGATGCACGTGCTTTACCATACAACAGCAAGAAAAGACAGGTAGCACAACTTAGGTTGGCTCCAGAAAGGTAAGTGTTTCTAAATAGTTTGTATAGAAACACAAAGGTGGCTAGCTAAAGCCACATGGTCTAAGCTTGGAGCCAAGCTGGCAGGATTCAAATGGTGGAAAAATGGTAGAAAGTGGGAGAAAAAGAGTATGTTAGCCCTTCCTCCCAAGGTGAGGGAGTGTGACATA
Organism: Podarcis gaigeae; assembly: GCF_964106915.1. Classification (NCBI taxonomy): domain Eukaryota; kingdom Metazoa; phylum Chordata; class Lepidosauria; order Squamata; family Lacertidae; genus Podarcis; species Podarcis gaigeae. The sequence goes on from NC_139677.1 coordinate 81,929,374, forward strand.
GCTAAGCCTGGCAGGACAGCTTACTCTATGGTCTTAACGCCTTCATGCATTAATTAGAGTTAAGCATGTTGGTTATATGAGGCTGGATATATCCCACAATCTTTACCTCTGACCCTGTCTACTACTAGCATGTGGCCCCAGGAAGGTTGCCTAGGACCTAGATAAATAACTAACTGAATAAAAGATGAATCTACCCCCTAGCGGTACAGTTTGAGAGCCAGTGGCAAATTTTCCATTCTTCTATTTTTTATTATATTTCTGTTAAGATTCCCATTTTCTTGCAAGCTCCCTACTTCCCTAGGGACCTTCAGTGCTTCCCTTTCCCATTGGGCTGAAGGGGAGTCTAAATATTTGCTGGGCAGGCCATCTGTGCCCTTGTCTTATTGCCGTATACTGGGCAAATCTCCTTGGAATTAAGTTCTGTTCATTTTCAATAGAAATTACTTCTAAGTAGGTGTTTTTAGGATTGCATGTCTAATTGCATTTGAGGGAGCTCAAACTCTGGGTTCCTGGCATGTTGACATAAAAACCCTTCTGTGGAAGGCAGTCTCATTAAAACTAATGGGACTCGCTTTCAAGAGAGGGCAACTTTGGACGTATGCTTTACCTCAGTCAGTGAATTAGTGCAACACATACAGCCATGCCGACCAAGCACTTTCTTATTTAAGAACCTAAGAAGAGCCTGCTGGATACGGCCAGTGGCCCATCTAGTCGAGCATCCTGTTCTCACAGTGGCTGAGGGAACCCTGCAAGCAGAATTCGAGCCCAAGAGCATCTTCTTCCCTCCTGTGGTTTCCAGAAGCATTGCTGCCTCCAACTGTGGAGGCCAGAGCAGAGCCATCTTGGGTTGTAGCCATCAATAGCCCTCTCCTCCATGAATTTGTCTAATCATCTTTTAAGGCCATCCCTGCTTCCAGTGGGAGGAAGTTCCATAGTTTAACAAGGCACTGCATGAAGAACCACTTTTTAAAAATCTGTCTGGAATTTGCCAGCATTCAAGCTTCACTGGATGTTCATGAGTTCTAGACAAAACAAAAAAAAAAATCCTTCCAGTATAATGAGATAAGAATCCAATGTCTTTGTTCAGACCAGGTCTCTCCATGGTTTTAAGTTTGGTGATAAGTTGCAATTCAGCAGCTTCTCTTTCCAGTCTATTTCTGAAATTCCTTTGTAGTAAAACAGCTACTTTGAGATCTTGTATAGAATGTCCTGGGAGATTGATCACACATATCATCTCGGGACTATTTAATTGCTCACCGTCTAACATTGTGCATGCCATCAAATGCCAACAATGTCCTTCAGCTCTCTATATTGGACAAACAGGCCAGACCTTACGCCAAAGAATAAACGGACATAAATCGGACATCAGGAATCACAAGACAGAGAAACCAGTAGGAGAACACTTCAATCTCCCAGGACAAAGCCATTTTTCACCTTCTCACCCCTTGTTTTTTCCTGTAAGACCTATTGCAGTCGTTAAGAGTCGTCAACAGGCTCATCACAGCTATCTGCCAATCACCCATTCCCACCACCCTTCTGAGTAATACCCCTCCCCACCTTCTCACTATATAGAAGGGTCTGGAAACTTCTGTTTCAGTGTATCTGAAGAAGTGTGCATGCACACGAAAGCTCATACCAAGAACTGACTTAGTTGGTCTTTAAGGTGCTACTGGAAGGATTTTTTTTTGTTTTGACTATGGCAGACCAACACGGCTACCTATCTGTAACATGAGTTCTAGAGTTATGGGAGAGGCAGAAAAGCTCTTATTTATCTACTTTTTCCATGCCTTGCATAATATTATGAACTTATTTCATGTCACCTTTTACTCACCTTTTGTCTAAACTTAAAAATTCCCCAATTTTGCAACCTTTCTTCATAGGAGAGGCACTCCATCCGCTGGATCATTTTGGTTGCCCTTTTATGAATCTTTTACTTTTTAAAAAAAAAAGTTTTTTCCTATTACACTTTTGCTGAAAAAAGCCATGTACAACATTTAACATAAAAAACGAAGCACATTTTTACACATAAACGAAACAAAACAAAAGGAAGGAAGGAAGGAAGGAAGGAAGGAAAGAGGGAAGACTTCTAATTGATTCTCTTTCAGCTTTATAGACTTATGCAAAAGCCTTGCTCCATAATAACATCCAACTCTTCTACTTTCTATCAACCAACCTTTTTTCAGTCTCCAAACAAGCTCATTTACCCTTTTGTGCAAAAAGTCCATGAGGGCTTTTGAATCATTAATAAACGTCAACAATGATTTCCCTCTAATTAGACACATCAAGTTGGCCAGCTCAGCCAAAGCCATTAATTTCAACAACCATTCTTCCACAGTAGGTAATGATAAGTCTTTCCATCTTTGTGCATGTAACAAACTCACGACTGCAAATCTTTTCTGAATCTTTTCCAACTCCACAATCTCCTTTTTGAGGTGAGGTGACCAGACGTGTCCAAATATGGTTGTACCATATATTTGTATAGTGGCTTTATGATGCTCGCGATTTTACTTTCCACTCCTTTCCTAACGATCCCTAGCAAGGAATTTGCCTTTTTCACGGCTGCCGCACACTGGGTTGGCATTTCTTCCACTAGCAGACAGTTAAAAAGCAGTTGGTTTTCAGTTGTGTTTTTAACCTCTAAGGACTGCTTCGCACATAGGAAGTTCTGGAAAGTTGAGTTGTCAGAAAGTTTTTTCTGATGTTGAGTTGTCAGAAAGTTTTTTCTGATGTTTGGTCGGAATCTCCTTTCTTGAGTGTTGATGTTGTCTGTGAGTGCCACAAAGAGGTGGCTGATAACACATGCACTTTCCAGGGAATTCTGATTGGTTGTTCCTAGTAACCTAGTTATACAGATAACGAATCAAAGTTCGGTTATGTATACTGTGTAACATAGCCCTAAGGGTGTTACGGGAAGTTACTGGAGAATTGTACTTTGGACGCATGTTTGTACAGTGGTACCTCGGGTTACATACGCTTCAGGTTACATACGCTTCAGGTTACATACACTTCAGGTTACAGACTCCGCTAAACCAGAAACAGTGCTTCAGGTTAAGAACTTTGCTTCAGCATGAGAACAGAAATCGTGCTCCAGCGGCACAGCAGCAGCAGGAGGCCCCATAGGCTAAAGTGGTCTTCAGGTTAAGAACAATTTCAGGTTAAGTATGGACCTCCGGAACGAATGAAGTACTTAACCCGAGGTACCACTGTACACATCATATGTTGGTTCAGACATGGACCTAGTGTGTAGGTTGTGGTGGTGCTTGGCGGCAAGCATTATGCTCGTGTGCTCTCTTCCACAATGCACAAAATATTTAAGATGAACTGTTGTGTGGTGGTTAGAGTGTTGGACTACAACCTGGGAGGCCAGGGTTCAAATCCTCACTCAGCCATGAAGTTCACTGGTGCCCTTGGGCCAGTCCCTGCCTCTCAGCCTAACCTACCTCACAGGGTGTTGTAAAGATAAAATGGGGAGAGGGAGAACTGAGTCTGCTAGTTGAGCTTCTTGGAAGAAAGGTGGGATGTAGCTGAAATAATACAGTGGTACCTCGGTTTAAGAACAGTCCTGTTCACGAACAATTCAGTTTACGAACTCTGCAAAACCAGAAGTCGTGTCCCGGTTTGCAAACTTTACCTTGGTCTAAGAATGGAATCCGAACGGTGGAAGAGCACCAGCGGCGGGAGGCCTCATTAGGGAAAGCGCGCCTCAGTTTAAGAACGGACTACTACTACTACGACTACTACTACTACTACTACTACTACTACTACTACTACTATATTTCTACCCTGCCCGTCTGACTGGGTTTCCCCAGTCACTCTGGGCGGCTTCCAACAGAAGGTTAAAAATACATTAAAGCACCAGTCATTAAAAACTTCCCTAAACAGGGCTGCCTTCAGATGTCTTCTAAATGTCATATAGTTGTTTATTTCCTTGACATCTGATGGCGTTCTACAGGGCGGGCGCCACTACCACGAAGGCACTCTCCCTGGTTCCCTGTAACTTCACTTCTCACAGTGAGGGAACTGCCAGAAGGCCTTCGGCGCTGGACCTCAGTGTCTGGGTTGAACGATGGGGGTGGAGACGCTCCTTCAGGTATACTGGGCCGAAACGGATTAAGTTCGTAAATGGAGGTACCACTGTACAGGAACTAAGAATAAAATGTATGTAGTTACTTGGAGCTTGTCTTGTGTGACGCACTGTGGTAAACAGATCAAACGAGTGGGCCTACTCACAGGCATTTATACTTCTGAGATTGCCTCTAGTCTATATTATTAAGGTGATTATTATGTAGCAGATACAGATGCACCCCCTCACAAATGTGTTTTACGTTGGGGATTTTAGGAATTCTCACTCTTTGACAAAAATGTTGAAAATCCTTGGTTTAAAGATCTAAGTATGCAACTTGCCACTGTACTTCTAAATGCTTAAGTTTACTTTATAGTTCTCTGGATGGGGGGGGGGGAATCAAGTTGGAGACCAATAAATAGCAAAATCCTATTAAGCTCTGCCTTAATAGCTACATTCCTCTGAGCTAAGCATAGTCATTGGATTTAGGTAGCATCCATCAATGTATTTTGCAATGTTTTAAATTAACCTAATGATGCATCCAGGTTTTATTAAATCCAGTGCAATTTTTAAAACAAAGGGGCCATTCTTGCTCTTCTTAAGGTTGCTAGGTAAGCTCCTTCTTGATGAGACATTATAATAATTCTACACAACTAGAAATTGTAGGGACCTTGCTTGACAGTACAAGAGAGAGCTTCAATTGTTCCTTGGCGGTTTCTAATCAGAAAACATTGAAACGCTAAACAGTATTTCATTGTTAATTCGGTTGAAGCAATTTTGGAACAGCATTGGTAAAAGAAGCTATTGATATTACTGGTATTATTATAATTACTATTTACCCACCTTTCACCAGCTGGTCCTAGGGCAGGTTACAATTTTTGCCACTTTTGCATTTATAAAAAAAGAAAAAAGAAACTGATACACTTTTTCAGTGTGTAGTGATTTCATGTACCTTTAGCAGTTTCATGTGTGAAACTATGATTGATTGATTAAAATGCCTTTTATCCCATTTCCTTTTGAAGCTTACTTGAAGGGTGGGAAGCATTAAAATGGCATTAAAAAACGGTGCTCCATAAAACAGAGTAAGTACAGTCAATAAATCTTGAGCAATCAAGTCATTGGGTTGCTAAAATGAGAAAGCCCTGAATCATTTTGAAGACTTTGGAAACCCATTTTAAGGAGAAACTTCCACAGCATCAGACTCGGCTACATAATCCATATCTGCCTTTCCTAATTCCCTTGTTGTTCACTCACTGTCTGATGGCCTACTACATCAAGGGTAGTCAATGTGGTACCTCTCAGCACCTATAATCCGTGGCCATTGGCAGTGATGACTAGGGTTGTTGGAAGTTGTAGTCCAAAACATCTGGAGTGTGGCACATTTGCTACCCCAGTCTACGGTCTCAAAGGCCATTGTGGGATATTCAAAGGTCAACAAGGAAACAGACAGCAATTGTCGAAAAGAGTTGATTATTTCTTGAACTATGCTGCCAGGTCTTTCTTAATTGTTTTGTTTTGGTATGACCTCATCCACATTTCCACTGATTCAGAAATTGCAACAAACACTGGCATTTGTCATTAATTTCCATTCAAATTTGTGTGACTATTATAGGTGACTATGGAACATTATATTGGGTTGGCTCCAGACTAAGAGCGCAATCCTAACCATGTCTACTTAGAAGTAAGTCTTAATTAATTCAGTGGACTTTCTCCCAGGTAAGAGAGGTTAGGACTGCAGCCTAAACTGCTTGGACTTAATTTCCATTAAAATCAATTGGTCAGGCTAGTCATGATTGACATAAGTCCCATTGAGCTTTTTGTTGCCATCTATCTGTCTCGAGAGACAATGGAGTGAGCCTTGGGGGATGAAGTCAAACTGCTGCATTAGCAGCACTGAAGTTACCTCCAGGGGTAAGCCTGGGCAGGTTGTACCGAGGTCTAAGACCCCTATGTTGGCTTCACTAATGTGGTCCAAAGGAAAGCAGAGCTATACATTTGGCACCAGCTTGGCTGCAGAAGTTGCTGGAAGAAGGTGCCATCGATCTAAGGCTTCCACTCCAGATTTTTGTAGGGTTTACTTCTTAGCCTTTTCTTTTCCCAAATATATCCCATAAGGCAGTGGAGGTTTATGATCAGGGTTTTCCTTCTCTTAGATGGGCTACCTTCCCAGGTTGATGAGTCCCATCTGCCCCTCATTTCCCTCTACAACATGTGCAGAAATGACCTTCTTGACCATTGGACCTATTATTTGCCTTGCCCGCTCAATCTTCCAGTGCCTGTCTTCACAGGCAGAGGAAGTTCCTAACTCACTGAGGGTTTGAGGCCCATTGGTTACCCTCACCTGGTTTAGCCCGCCAGTTGAAGCCATTTCCCAGAGTGTGGCCGCTGTCACGTGCTGACAGCTTCTAGGAGCCACAGGTGAGAGCTCAGTGCAGGGTGGGGACCAAAGGTGGACAAAGTACCCCAGAGGCAGCACGACGTGTTCCCCACCAGAGGTACTACGCCTTCCCTAACACCCCACATACCCCTTTGACCTTAAGTTCCATTTCAGTTGACTTAATCTGGATCCAGTGAATTGGTTTTTTTAAATAGTCAGATTCCCCTCTACCAATGGATGTGATATTGAAGACTTCCAGAGGTTGTGTGTAAGTTATGTCCTTAGTCCTGAAGAGGTAGAATGGACTGTCCCAGTTGAGAATGCCATTTTGGGCAGCTCTTCTATGGTGTGTGCATGTGCTTTTAAAAATTGTTCCTACAGTAAAAAAATATGAGTACATTGGGGAGTAATTTGGGCTAGAATCAGTCTGCCTAATGTATTAGGTTTTGTTTCATTTTCGCTTGCAGGTTTGTTGCTTTTTTCAGATGTGGGTGCATTGAAAAAACGGCACCCCCTGCCTGCAGCTGAACAAATTAAATCCACTTTATGGCCTCATTCTGCTTCATGGGTAAACTAGACCTCATTTTATGACAGTCATGCTATCAGACCAACCTACTCTATAGGGTTGTTGTGAGAGGACAGGGAGGTTAACCCAGTTGTATGCCGCCATGAGCATCTCTGAGGTGGGGCAGGGCACAAACGTGGTGACAGAAATAAATGAATGCACTCCTGTGTCTGGAAATTGCCATCAATGCAGTCTTTTGTTCTAAGAAAAAGCCTTTCCTATGGCACTACGGCTCCGAGCTTGTCATATCTGAAGTGGTTTATATCAGGCAGGATTTCTGATAGAGGAGGACAGGTGGGGGTCAGAGAGCTGTAGACTCAGATTTACATGGTGGCAGCAGATGCCCTTGCTTAGAATATTATTACAGTGACAAGTCTCGGGGGCCCAGTTGGTATCTGTGTCCTGAAGGCCTGTATGAAACGCTTTCAGTCTTGTTGCCAATTTTCAGCGAAAATTGCAAAACCCTGATGCTGCCTCCCATTCAAATTGGATGTGTGCCCCTGGACCAGGTATAATGGGGAATGTTTTACATCCTGAAGTTACTGCAGGAGGTGGACAGCTTATAAATAGAGCTGTTGTTCTGTTTTACATTCAGCCAAATTGACTTTGAGAGCTTGGTGTGGGCTGGAAGGAATATCAATTGACAGCCCCTTTCTTGTTTATCTGAGAGAAGTTTGAAGATGAAGGATGAAAAAAGGAATTTTATATGGGGTTTTTTGTGTTCAGATTTTTGCTTCTCTGCTACAATAAAGACAGCAGAATGTGCTGAGTTGGTGTGCCTACAGTCCTCAAGAAGAATTTGGTTTGCCAGGCCTCTTTATCCTGCCCTCAGTACTCTCCTAAAACACACACACACCATTGGCTAGGAAAGGGACCTTGTGGCCCACCAGATGTTGTTGGACTACAGCTCCCATAGTCCCTCACCACTGAGCACACTGTCTGGGGCTGGTGGGATTTGGAGTCCAACCACATTTGGAGGCCTGCAGGTTCCCCATCACTGTTCCAGGCCATATATGATGTCAGATTTGAGGCAATTGATCAGCTGATTGTTGGTGATTACAGAGAAGTGTGTGTTTGTTCCAACTTGTGGCACATCTCTCCAGTCTTTGGGGTGGGGGAGAGGGCACAGCCAGGCCACAAACTTAAACTGGTTTAATAATCTCTCTACTAGGGGAGCTGTGGGAATTATAGTTCTGTGAGGGGGACAGGAGTCTCCTAATAATTCCCAACACCTTTAGCAAACTGCAGTACCCAGGATGCTTTGGCGAAAACCAAAGCAGTATAAAATCAATACGAATGATTAGTGTGGATGGAGCCAAGCTGATGAATAGCTGCTTACCTGGTCCCCACATTGAATAAAAATTTCCAGCAGACAATTACGCAATGAAGATTTTGTCTGTTGGAAAATATTTGACTGCTTTCTCTCTCTCCAGCTCTTCAGGATTTATGTATGACATAAATGTCAGGCACACTGAATAAGGAAAAAATAAATAAATCCTGCAGGCTACTAACTTTTCTGGACTTGTTTGTAAGACTGCTCTAACAGCACATGCCAGGAGATGCTCATGGAAGGGAAATTTGAATCCCGTTAATTGTCTCTTGATTGCATTGGGCCATCTATTTCCACTCCATGCACATCCTTGCATTCTAGACAACCAGGTTATTTTGGCTTAGTGGTCTATGTTCGTTTCAAAACCACTGGTGCCTATAGTGGTTTTGGAATCACCCCCTACTATAAGCAGTAAGCACATGCTCTCAACAAGTACTTAAAATTTGGAATTGCAAGATGGCATTGCCTTGCTACACCTGGAGAAGCATTTATATGCCTAATCCTAGCCTGGAGCATGTTTTTAAAGTCTTGATTTATTTAATATGCCCTCCAGGGAAAGCAGTTTGAATACTAACGCCCTGTGGATCCTTTTAACTATGACAGGTGCCACTACAGCACGTACCGAGCAGTGGTTGTCAAGGCTGAGCTTGCATTTATGTGCCATTATGTGCGAGAACCAATTTGCAGTGTTTAAAGCAGAGCCTGCAATAGGTCGCTGTGCTTAGAGCCTGCAATAGGTTGCTGTGGCTGGCGCTCTTTTAATTATTCCACTGGTGTATTTTGCTTATACTAGCACGCTGGCAGCCTTTCCTCTCTTGAACTTCTGTGTTATCATGTGATCTCCTCCACTGGGAAGAACAATGACTCTCGCCCTATGGCTTTACACGTTGCTCAGGTATGTTTTGCTGCTGCTTAAATTGCAATACAAAAGTGCGAGAGCACAGGAGAGAAAGGGGAATCGATATTAAGGGTTGCTTTGACATTAGCAGCTTCTGTGGCAGCTGTTCTGAGCTATCAGCCTACCTTCCTGTGGAGGATTTGCAAGGAATCCTACTCAGGCGTTCCTCCTCATGATCTCGGAAGTGGGAATGGTGTTTTAGAGACTGCATTCACGTGAGGGGGGGGGGGAAGTGTTTTAGAGAAATCTTCCCAGAAGCAAGAATGCATGGGATCACTCCCCTCCAAACTGTCTTTGGAACTGAAGAGGGTAGACCTGGTAGCCTGAAATGAGGTTCACTTTATGTTAAAATGCACTGTGTTTGAAAGGTAGCTTGTATTCATATGGCTTTTGCATTTTATGTTTGGCAGTCCATTCTAGCCATTACCTTAAGAAAGGGATAACAGCCCTCCAGTTGTTGTATACTGCAACTGTCTTCAGCCATAGCAAGCATACAGGGGTGTTTTGTAGTTGAACCAATGGCTTCAAGTTACAAGAAAGGAGATTCCAACTAAATATCAGGGGAAACTTTCTGACGGTAAGAGCTGTTTGATCATGGGTAGGCAAACTAAGGCCCAGGGGCCGGATCCGGCCCAATCGCCTTCTCAAATATAGTCCGGCCCCCGACAAGGTCTGAGGGACAGTGGACCGGCCCCCTGCTGAAAAAGTTTGCTGACCCCTGTGTTTTACAATGGAACACTCTCCCTCAAGAGGTGGTGGAGTCTCCTTCCTTGGAGGTTTTTAAATAGAGGTTGGATAGCCATTTGTCATGGATGCTTTAGCTGAGATTCCTGCACTGCAGGGAGTTGGGCTAGAGGACCCTTGGGGTCTGTTCCAGCGCTATGATTCTGTGATTCAGAACAAGATGGAAGACCCCCATATTGGCTACCCTTGCCCTAAGAGAATTGCTGTTTCAACACAGAACATCTTGGTTGAATGTTAAGGCTCCTTTTAGGGGTGCAGAACTGGACCTAACCAGTTTGCCAGAGCCTCTCCCCCAGCTCCCCCAGTGACTCAGGTGTGGGGCAGGTGGGGCATGGCCTGGTGGAAATGGCCTTGCAGGCAAGGTTGAGACCTGTGCTGGCCCTAATTTGGCCTGTGGGCTAGAGATTCCTTACCCATGGCTTATACTTTAAATAGTCCAGAATCCCAGCCATCACGATGCTGCTGTTAAGACTGACCCTCTCCTCTTTTGCTTTTAAATTCAACCCTAACAGAGGGTCCTAACTTCTCTGTAGTTAGCTTGGAAGGAGGGAGGGGAAATGAGAGAGCTGTAGCAGGGATCAGAATGTGTATAATTTGCAATGCCAGACAAGCAGAAATACATATTTAATGGGTCCCAGAGTAAGAGATTAACTTTATTTGTCAAGCTTACTCTATTATTTATAGAGCCTGTACTTTTTGTATTGGAAACAGGGGAAAGTGTTGTGCCTTTTAGGTATGAGAGCTCCATCTAGTCTCCTAGGATACATACTCAGTAATCATTCTACAGTTACCTATTAAAGTTCTTGACTGTAATGAATGCAGACATCTCTCTAAATAGTCTTATTGTTAAATCACCCCCTGCAGAAAGCTTTTCGTTTGCATATGTGCGTGATGTTAGTGTCTGCTCTGTTTGAAAGTTTTTACTTAAAATAACACACTGTCAGATTTAAAGAGAAAATGTTTTAAAAGCAGGGGTGGACATTCTACGGCCCTCAACCTCGTTTCATGTGGCCCTTAGCGCAATTTCATGTGGGTGGGGGAATGTGAGACAGAGAGAAATAGAGGAGGGGTATGTTGGGGAGATGACAATATGAAAGGAAATGGGGAGTCCTATGTAACAATCCGGGCAGATCACTGACCAGAGTAGGGATTGGGGAGAAAACCTATTCGGTTTGCATTTAAAGTTGGGCTTGCTGAATTCTCACTTCCTGCAACAAAATGCAAAGCGAAACCCAGCCATCTTTTGAAATTCGCGCTTCTCCGAATTTTGCAATGCAGTTCTAAAATTTAAGAATAATAAAGCTAAACTATGCATAGAAAAATGCATATCCTGTGGTAAAGTGTGCTCTATATGCTTTTATGTTTTAGTGAAAACAACCTAGAAAAATGCATTATATTCAACACATTTTTGCCAAGCAGTTTTCCTATTAGGCAAAATTGCATAGAAAAAACCGTATAATTAGGGTAAATTCACATTAAAACACTGATGGATTCTCATGAGGATTTTGTTTATAAAAAATACAAACTGATGTGGAAATGTGGAGAACTGCATTTAAGACTGGAAAATTAACAGATTTACCCATCCCTAGGCAAGAGTGATCTATCCCTGCTGCAGCAGCCTACTGGAGAAGAAGAAAAAATGAGAGAGTATAAAAGAGAAAGAGGTGCCAGAGAGAGACAGAGACAAAGGGGTGGTCTCACCCACCAGTGATTCTGGCTCCACCCACCTTTGGTTGCAGCCACTGCCAGACTATACCTGGCAGAAAATGGGGAGGTGGAATGAGCTGTGGTCTCAGGGGATGGTCTGAGAGCATATGAGGCCACCACTTGGCTAGATCTGGGATGGCAAACTCCCTGGGAACCACATGTACTCTGCCTTGGGTTCCGTGATGGAAGAAGGGGTTGGGGGATATATGCATAAATGAATGAATGAATCAAATACCAGTTATTTGCAGGTAAGATGGTGCCCATTTTGAATGCTGTACCATGTGAGTAAATATCTAGCACCCTAGATATCCAGCACTCATTCTGTTTCCTTCGTTTTACTTTTACACTTTTAGGGAGGTGTGTGTATGAATTAAATCTAGGAGGCATTCAAAAAGGCATTTTGCTTTTGAAGTCTGAATTGATAGGAACCGTCCTCATGTCTCATCCCCAACTTATTCTATTGCAAATGTAGACAAAAGTGGTGTGTCCCCCCCCCCCCCCAGATTATGAATTTCAGATTGACTTCTGATTATGATTGTTTTGTGGTGATTCTCATGTTTTTAAGAAATGAGATACATTGCCAACGAAATCAGGGTGCTAGACTTGGATAGCCCAACAGCATGATGCAGCAAGCTCTTTTTATGTTTTAAAAGTGGTGTTCAGAACTCCCATTTGGTCTTGGAACAGGTTTCAGGGGAACACAACTTCCGTTCCAAGTAATCAACAGAAAGCAAGTTGTGTCAGCATCTGGTATCATGATGTCATGCAAGATTAAAAATTAAACCAAGAATGTGAGTTGGCCATCTATTCTGGTAAACTGTGTACTATGGCATTTTCCATAGTACAGCCTTGCTTGACTCACCCTTTCCTAGACTTTGGCAATCTGTGTACTGAAGCATGGAAGTACTTTGTTTCCAAGAGTGCTTCTGTGAGCTGCAAGTGATATTTGCTGATGGGGGGCCATATGCAAAGGAAACTAGGACTCCTGTACCTTTTAACAGCTATGCTGAAGAGTATATGAATGTGTCTTATACCAGGTGAGATTAATGGTCTCCAACCTGCTGCCTTCTAGATGTGTTGGACTACAACTCCCATCAGCCTCAGGCAGCATGGCTGGTGAACAAGGATGATGGGAGCTTTAGTCCAACAACCTCTGGAGCAGTGTTTGAAATTCCCTGGCCGCCAGGCATCTTTTGCTACTGCCTTGGCTCCAGTTACAACTGTGTGGAGATTTTTGGGCACTGGGTTGGTGACTGACATCTCCAGCGAGCCAGCTGACTTATGCGCAGCAAAAGATGTGTGTCTTGTGCTTCTGCACTGCTACGCGAATCATAGATTCCTTAGTCCTCCATCATCACATCAAGGAGAGTAAGCATAGGGCTGAGTACAGATGTATTTGACTGTCCTGCAGGCCACCCAAATGGAACTCACAGCCCATAGTTTAAAAACCTCTGCCTTAGCCCATAGTTAATACAGACGTACCTTGGATTCTGAATGCCTTGCGACTAGAATGTTTTGGCTCCCGAACGCTGCAAACCCAGAAGTGACTGTTCTGGTTTGTGAACGTTCTTTGAAACCCGAACGTCCGACGTGGCTTCTGCGGCTTTCAATTGCGTGCAGGCAACTCCTGCAGCCAATTGGAAGCCATGCCTTGGTTGTCAAACGTTTTCCGAAGTCAAATGGGCTTCCAGAACGGATTCCGTTCGACAACCAAGGTACAACTGTACCATTTCTGTTTCCACTATGTGTGTTTCTCTTTCTTGCATACTGGAACAAGCAAATTGTTGTAAGGGCAAGCTTACAGTCAAGCAATGTAGTTGAGATCATAGAATCACAGAATTGTAGCATTGGACGGGACCTCGAGGTTCATCAAGTCCCCTGGCAAATAGACATTCTGCTGTGGCAACTGCAACCCAGGCTTTCGGTGCCATTTGGTGCCTAGCTTATATTATTATTATTATTATTATTATTATTATTATTATTATTATTAATTTCATTTTTATTCCGCTTTATATTTTTAAGAAAAATCTCAAAGTGGTTTACAGTATATTAAAACGTCAATAAAACATCAATAAAACAATCTGAAGAAAGTCAAATGTAGAGTATACAGATAAAGCAACATAATTAACAGAAACTAAAATATTATCTTAGAGATTTCAAAATAAAACATTACTAAGGAGGTCAACTACAGAATACATATTTAGCACAAGCAAAGTTAACAATTTTTTAAAAAACATTTCAAAAAAAAGTCAAATATAAAATGCACATTTAAAACAGCACAATTCACAAAAGAATAAAATATTGGCATAAGCATGGCACGGCTGTTTGGCAGGCACAAAAAGATGGGGCAAAATAATCCTATAGTTAGGGGTTGTTGTCAGGCATAGTGATGTCCCTCTGGTCTCACCAGGAACCTCTTCAGTCGGGCTGGTGAGTGTTTCCAGCACTGCTCTGGAGGCGGCCAAATGAAGAAGGCTGGTCTACAGTGACTTGGCACCGGCTATGTAGGGTTTCCAAAAGGACACTTTCTCAGCCTTACCTGGAGGGAACAGAGGACCTTCCGCATACAGGGCATGTGCTGAGCTACAATACAGGTGCATCTCTACAAGCAATAGCCACTGAAACGAGAGCCTTTCCTCCTTCTCTGCAATGGGTCACTTGTTTGCAACATGGGGCAAGCTTCTCATGAAAAACATGATCACTGCAGATTACCATGCTTTTCTCCAACGCTCCTGATATTAAAAAGTTATGATTGCACGGAGGAGGTCCATAAAAGGGAAATGATCTGAAATTGTGAATGGTTTATTAAGAGTAGACAAGCATAACATACATTTGAAAATAGGTCTGGAAAGTGGAGGGGCACCCCGGTTTGATCTGACAAATGCTTTCTTAGAAGGCTCTAATGCTTTTCATGGCTATAGAATTATGAAGATTAAAATAGAGGGGTGTATTATGCCCGGCTATTGACTTGAACAAATACAGCATTATCGTAATTTGTATGTTCTTTTTCTCCCTTGGATATAGACAAGAGTTTACATAATCATCTAAGGGCCATTTGCCTTTGAGACGCCTGTCTGCAGGCTGTGTTTAAAATCCTTTCTCTAATATTGATAGTGTAGCAAGCTGCATAAAGAGTTGTTAATCTTTCCAAACGCGGCTTCTATTTAAAAGAACACTTGAGTGTCACGTGGGCTTCGTTCACATATTCCTTTTGCACTCCATTCCTTTTTCCTTAGCATAAATGTATTGCTCAGTTTTGCTATTGCTTGGGGCTTTGGCCTAAGATTATCTTTATTCCAGTAAGACGTCTTAATTAATTTTTTCAGGGTGCCAGAATTCACTGTTAACTTTCTGTGTCCCTACCCCATTTCCTGTTCTGTTTTGTAACGATTAACAGTGCAAGCCTGCACATGTCTACTCATAAGTAAGCACAGCTGAGTTTTATTTTGTATTTTTCAAATATTTATAAACCACTAAGACTGATAAATTATCAGACTGGTGCACATAAGACAAAATAAACAAGTATTAAAGAGACACCAGAAATAGCACAGTTAAAGTAACAGTTCAATACCAGAAGATGATGAGCAGATGACCCCCAAGCCCACAGATAAGCATATATTGAAATTTTCAGCCGGTAAATAAAGTCTTAAACATGTATCTGAAGGGGTAAATGGCTGGAGGAGGCCTTATCTCAGATGGAAAGGGTTGTAGTTCAGTGGTAGAGCACCTCCTTTGTATGTGAGAATGTGGCACTTGAACTGGGAGAGGTCAGCTTTCTCTGCCTCCATTACTTGTACCTTAGTGGGGCCAGATCAAAATGTTCTACGGAGTGGATCTAGCTCATTAGCTGCCCATTGAACCATGCTGACTTGGGCTGCAAGTTACATGATCTGTAGGTTGCACATTTCACTCCTGGCAATCCTTAGTGGAGAGGGTTCTCCAGATTCAGAGTAGCCAACAGCCCACAGCCATCAGTCAGGAGCTTGAGCTGTTTGCAGAGTTTACTATCTGTTCTTTCTATGCTGGCTGATCTTTGCTTTTTGCTGAAAGAAAGCAGGCAAAACAAATTGCACCTGCTTCTTTTAGATCACACGGACAATTCTACCCATCCACCCTTAATCTTATTCCATTTTCACCTTACCAGAAAGGAGCTTGTGAACTAACTGTGCCTCTGGGGCTGCTTTTCATACCTCTCATACAGAATTTGGGGGTCTTCCAGTGTAAACGTTCTAGAGCAGCCCTTCCCCAGCCTGGTGCTCTCCAGGTGTGTTGGACTGTAATTCCCATCAGTCCCAGCCTGGCCAGAATACCAGCATCTTAAGTTCAGGTCCTCCTTGGCAAATAAGTGACCACTTCAGATGCAACGTTTTTCAAATGAATTGCATCCGTAGAACCAATTACAGAAGCATTCCAGTGATCTATTGTTACAGCCATTTTGCTGTGCTTGAATTGGAGAATAAGGATGTTGTATCAGTTGAGAATGTTGGCAGGATCAAGACTTAGAGCAAGAGAATCCAGTTTCCTGTTTGTTATCCTTGAAAAATATTAATGTACAGACATGGGAATCCTGGCAATAGGTGATTTTAGAAATGGAGCTATCCTGTCTTGCTCCATCTGGACCAAAGAGACAGAGAGTCCTGAAAGATCTCTTGGGGCCGGTGGGTGGAGTTGGAACTATCACCCATTGCTGTGACCCTGCCAACAAGTTATATATGCCATGGAATAACTTGGTACCTAATGCTTTGCTAGTGGAATGCTCTCATTTAGATTACTGTGACTAATTCATTTATTTATTTTTAAGGGATATGGAACTTTGGATTGAGAAATTTTCCAGTCTCCTTTGAGAGACAAGTGCTTTTCTGATGATGCACAAGATCAAAGGGCATTACACTCTCTGCTTCCTCGTTTTTTTCAGATTAGCTGCAAAGCAAGAGCTTGAATTGTAAACCAGCTTGAGCTTTTGGAAAGGCAAGGTAAAAAGAAAATGTCTCAAATAAAAGATGCAGTTGTGTAAATGTATGAGTAAATGGAACTGCAACCTTTGGTAAAATACTTTTTTCTGCTTTAAAAGGTTCAACGTTAACAGTACAAAAGGACTATTGTCATTTCAATAATCATTTTTAAAATCTTGCAGCTTTCTCTGTTCTGATCTTTGGAAGCACACGCACTTGTCAAAAAGGAAAGGGTTTGACGGAATGCATTAGACTTTCTAATCTGAAAGAGCATCCCATATACAGTGGTGCCTCGCAAGACGAAATTAATTCGTTCCGCAAGTTTTTTCGTCTTGCGAGTTTTTCGTCTTGCGAAGCACGGTTTCCCATAGGAATGCATTGAAAATCAATCAATGCGTTCCTAAGGAAACCGCCTTCAGTCCAGGTCCGGGGACAGTCTGTCTCCCGACCTCTTCTGAAGGCTGGGGGGGGGGACAAGGGCTTTTCTTCCCACCCCCAACATTTTAAAAAACCCCGGGACAGCAGAGGACTTCTCCGCTGTCCCAGGGTTTTTTAAAATGCTGGCGGGCGGCAGCGCTGCCGTCCGGGAAAGCGGAGAAAGCGCTGCGTTTCTCCGCTCTCCCGCGAAGGCAGGCAGGGGGGAGCAAAGACTTTTGCCCCCCGCCGGCGTTCAGAAGAGGTCCAGGACCTCTTCTGAAGGCCGGTGGGGGGCAAAAGTCTTTGCTCCCGCCCGCCTGCCTTCAAAAGCCGTCCGGGAAAGTGGAGAAAGCGCTACGTTTCTCCGCTCTCCCGGGAAGGCAGGCAGGGGGGAGCAAAGACTTTTGCCCCCGCCGGCCTTCAGAAGAGGTCCTGGACCTCTTCTGAAGGCCGGTGGGGGGCGAAAGTCTTTGCTCCCCCCCGCCGCCTGCCTTCAAAAGCCGTCCGGGATAGCGGGAAGCGCTTCCCTGCTATCCCGGACCGCTTTTAAAATGCTGGCGGTGGGGAGCAAAGCCTTTCGGCCCCCGCCGGCCTTCCTGGACCTCTTCTGAAGGCCGGGGGGGGGCAAAGGCTTTGCTCCCCACCACCAGCATTTAAAAGAGGTCCCCGGAGATTTCCCTATGGGCTTTCTTCTTGCGAAGCAAGCCCATAGGGAAATTCGTCTTGCGAAGCGCCTCAAAAAACGGAAAACCCTTTCGTCTAGCGGGTTTTTCGTCTTGCGAGGCATTCGTCTTGCGGGGCACCACTGTACAGTATTAAGAGTTGTTGGACAGATTGAAATTCCTGTGCAAACAGATTTTTCACCCTCCTCCCTCCCCAAACTCACCTGACCAGTGAGGGCGGGGGGAGGTCTTGTTAATTATTCCCTTTCTTAATTGCATGGCTGCAAGCATAAAACTCTACCCTTCTATATATTCTCGGCTAAAAAAAGGTTTTGGTCTTTTCTTGTCAAGAGAAGATCTTGTCTAGCTGGTTTGAGTTACTTGATTGTATATCAGAAATTACTTCATAACTAAGTCGTACAGGAATTTCTTAGATGGAATTGGTGAGCGTGTGTGAAATAGGGTATGTACTTTTCCTTTTTGTTATAATTTGATTGATCAATATGCAGTTGTGATGAATGAACTGTGATTACTGAATTTCTTTTGGTGTCTTTATGTTAATGATACAAAGCCTCATTCCCCCGCCCCCAGGGTTCACTGTTACATATTTACTGTGGATTATGGTGCATTTCCTTTACATCTGTGTTTCAGTAACTTTCAATGCAATCCTATGCATGTCTACCCACAAGTAGACATATTTTTCACTCTACAAGACACACTTTTCCACTCTTAAAATGTAAGGGGAAATGTGTGTGCGTCTTATGGAGCGAATGCAGGCTTTGCGGGCTACCCCAGAAGCCAGAACAGCTAGAGGGAGCGCTGCGCAGCGCTCCTTCTAGCTGTTCTAGCTTCTGGCTTAGCCGCGTGAATCCTCCACAGGGCAGCGGGGAGCCTTCATCCTGCTATCCTGCGGAGGCTTTGCGCAGCTATCCCTGGCTTTTGCGGGAGGTGGGGGAAGGGACAGAGTGTGTGGCTCTGAAAAGCCCCCAAGCGCAGCGCTCCCTTTAAAGAGTGCACGGCTCTTGCAGGAGGTCGGGGGAAAGCCAGGAGGCTTGCTTTCGCTGAAGCCATGGGAACAAGCAGGATCAGTGCGCACCAATCCCGCTTGCTCTCCTGGCTTCAGGGATAGCCCTGCAAAGCCTCCTGAGCGAAGAGGGAGCGCTCCTCCCTCTTGTTTCTTGTTTTCCTCCCCTAAAAACTAGGTGCGTCTTATGGTCGGGTGCGTCTTATAGAGTGAAAAATACGGCAGTTCAGTGGGACTCGGTCCCAGGTAAGTGGCTATAGGATTGCAGCTCCCTCCCTCCCTTGCTTATAATAATGGCTATACAGTGCATGCACAAGTATATTCTCTGGTTTTGCAGATTGTAAAAACTGCCAGAATTTTTAGTGCATTAGTTATTAGAAGATGATCCCAAGATGTTCCCAAGAGACCAGATTTAGCATCAGGCACAGAACTCAGCACTGGTGATGAGGGTGAATTTTGGGGTATTCAAAATGCAAACTCCTGCAGTTTGAGATGCTTCACCCCCAATACAAGGCAATCCCAGACCCTTCCATATTTGGGACAGGGCTTGGTTTGCTGTGTACCAAAGTTTGACCATCACTTCTGCTGATGCCAATAAAATCTGCCTCCTGATATTGCTGTCCTCTTTTCTTCCAAACTTACTTGATGGTGGGGCAGTTACATATTGGGGCCTCAGGAGCCCTGGGAAACAGCATTTCCCATGGGTCCTTGAGGCTGGAATGCTGCTGCTGTAGGGCTCTAGGCATCAGAGGGGAGTCCGAGACCTCGGGAGAGAGAAGAAATGACCTTGCTATCCCTGCCGCGCTGCCAGGGAAGGGATGGCATTGGGCACAGGAGTTGATGGGAATGGGGGCGGATGACCCGATCCTTGCTTTTTTGCAGCTTTTCCTTTTGCAAGTTCTTGAAGGCTCAGTTGTGTTTTGTTTTTAGTGCTTGCAAGTCTAAATCAAGGGAAGTTAAGGGGCATTTCCTTATCAGCACTCAGCAGCCTGAGCAGCTTAGTTTTATTTTATTTCACCCAAACGGCTTTAAATCCTTATTTGTTGCTGTATCTGCTTGAAAGGACATGGGGCTGATGCTTGCTGTGATATCACAAAGACATCAAGGAGGCTGGGTAGGATTGCCAGTGGTGAAGGTGGGGGTGGGGGGTAGGGCTCCATCGTCCCACAAATATCCTTGCCCTACCTCACAATGGCCACAAACAAAATTAAGTATTAAATGCACATTTCTTGGAACTCGGTGACTTACGTAGCTTGCAGAATTTAGCTTACTGGGGCGGAAGGGGTGGGGGCAGTTTTGATTCCCGTCCTTCTCTGCAGAGTACGCAGAGCTCTCTGTATAATTTATTCTAGAACCTAATATTAGCTTTTCGTAAGACAACATACAAGAGGTGTCCTTGAGAGAAACAGAAAGAGAGAGGGAGAAAGAAAGGAGTTAGCACTCTAAAAAGTCGCTGCTGTAATTAAAGCCTGAAGCTTCTTGTTACTATGGAAACGCCAAGCACCACAAATATGAAATGCAGGTTCCAAGGCCTCCGTTAAATGTGCCCTAATATTCTGCGTTCGTAAGGTTGAAGTTGTGCTTTCCGAATGTGCTTCTCCCTCCCTCTCTGCCACCAACAGGCAAGAGCCCTTTTTGCGTTCGCAAGTGGACATGAATCTTGGGGGGAAGGGGCATTCACAAGTGCATGCTGAAGCGGAGCTGTTGGGGAGGGGAGGGATGGGTGGCAGGGAGACCGAGGCTGAGGTGAAGAACATAAAAAGAGCTCTGCTGGATCAGGCCAGTATCCTGTTCTCTCAGTGCCCAACCAGATGCCTGTGGGAAGCTCACAAGTAGAACGAGAAACTATGGAACTCACTCCCTCAGGAGGCAGTGGTCACCGCCGGCCTAGATGGCTTTGAAAGAGGATTAGACAAATTCATGGGGGAATAGGAGGCAGTATTGCTTCTGAATACCAGTTGCTAGAAACCGCAGAGTACAGAGGTACCTCGGGTTAAGTACTTAATTCGTTCCGGAGGTCTGTACTTAACTTGAAACTGTTCTTAACCTGAAGCACCACTTTAGCTAATGGGGCCTCCTGCTGCTGCCGCCGGAGCACAATTTCTGTTCTCATCCTGAAGCAAGGTTTTTAACCTGAAGCACTATTTCTGGGTTAGCGGAGACTGTAACCTGAAGTGTATGTAATATGAAGCGTATGTAATCCAAGGTACCATTGTATTGTTGTCCTCAGGTTCTGCTTGTTGGCCACTGTGAGAACAGGAAGCTGGACCAGATGGGCCACCGGTTCCTATTCCACTTTTGCCACTGCTGATATGTTCACTTCTTCCCCCTGGGCCCAATCTGTGCCTCTCTGAGAGGAGGAAGATGAGACGTATAGAAGTTATCGCTCCTCTCCTTGCTCGCCAATGCAGCCTTGAGAGGGCAGGTGAACAGGCAACAACAGTAGGAAGGATGAGTAGCATCATATGGGAGCCCTATTGGGGTCTAGGCCTCAACAGATGCTCAATGATGCCAGCCTTGTCCATCAACCAGAGGTCTAATGGCTGCTGGGTGGTGTGTTGAGTGCTTGGTATGCAGAAGCTGAGGGGGGGGGGGGGAATTGTATCCCTTTCCCAAGGTACCAAATATTGCCGTTTCAGTGCTGGGCAAATGTGATGTCTTTGCACCCGAAACTTTTCAATCAAACTAGACCTCTTCCTGTGAGGGCACCACACTTTTGCTCAGCGTTCAGACTGCAATATTCCATAAGGTGAGGAGATGTGATTCATCTGGAGGCAAGGGGAAAAGGTCTGCCACAAATTATCCCAACTTCCCTTCTGTCTTTCGTAAACTTGGCACCTCTAATCTTAGCCGTTGCTTCTGCCCGTCTAGCAGCATTTTCAGCTTCCTGCTGTCAGCATCTTTCTTGTGGCAATGTAATATATTAGTCATTTATACCCAGTTAGAACTAGGAAAGCTTAGCATAATGGGGATGGCTGTGTGTGGATGTTTTCAAGTGTTTTTGTGGACATCGGGGGCAAGCCCCTCCAGATGTTGTTGGATTCCAACTCCAACACCAAAGTGACCTCCCTGGGGTGCAAGCCTGGGCAGAGTGTAGGGAAGTCCTGGGATGCCCGGATGGCAAGACCTGCTCCCCCTCGGCCTCGCTGACATGGTCTAAAGGAAAGCGGAGCTATAGGAGCCAACGCCTAGGGGCTGAGGTCCCTTTGCCCCCACAATAGAGGTTGATGGGCATTGCCATTCAATTGGTCTCTGTGTGTTCTGTGTCTTGTGATCCATTATGCAGGGTGGGGCTTCCCTGCCCCCCCATACAGTGGTACCTCGGGTTAAGTACTTAATTCGTTCCAGGTGTCCGTTCTTAACCTGAAACTGTTCTTAACCTGAAGCACCACTTTAGCTAATGGGGCCTCCTGCAGCTGCCGCGCCACCAGAGCACGATTTCTGTTCTCATCCTGAAGCAAAGTTCTTAACCCGATGTATTATTTCTGGGTTAGCGGAGTCTGTAACCTGAAGCGTATGTAACCTGAAGTGTATGTAACCCGAGGTACCACTGTATTTTATTCAAGTTGCCGCCCCCTGCTGGATGGAGGTGTACAAGGCACCTCCTTAGGGACTCCACTCTGAATTTGTGTAGGGTTTACTCCCTAGCCTTTTCTTCTCCCAAAGATATTCCACAAGGCAGCAGAGGTTTAGGATCAGAGTTTTCCTTCTTCTAGATGGGCTACCTTCCGAGACTGACAAGCTGCATTTGCCCCTCACTTCTCTCTGCTGCATGTGAAGAAACCACCTTCTTGACTGTTGGACCCGCTATTGGTCTCAATCTGCCAGAGGCTCACATGCAGGGAAGTTCCTAACTCGGTGAGGGTTTGAGACCCATTGGCTACCCTCACCTGGTTTAGCTGGCCAGTTGAAGCCATTTCCCAGGGTGTGGCTGCTGTCACGTGCTGACAGCTTCTAGGAGCCACAGGTGAGAACTGAGTGCAGGGTGGGGACCAAAGGAGGACAGACTACCCCAGAAGGAGCATGACGTGTCCCCCACCACAGGTACTGCCCTTACTCTGACACTCCATACACCCCAGCATCAGTGAAAAATGTTGTTGTTGTTGTTGTTGTTGTTTAGTCGTTTAGTCGTGTCCGACTCTTCGTGACCCCATGGACCAGAGTACGCCAGGCACGCCTGTCTTCCACTGCCTCCCGCAGTTTGGTCAAACTCGTGTTCGTAGCTTCGAGAACACTGTCCAACCATCTCGTCCTCTGTCGTCCCCTTCTCCTTGTGCCCTCCATCTTTCCCAACATCAGGGTCTTTTCCAGGGAGTCTTCTCGTCTCATGAGGTGGCCAAAGTATTGGAGCCTAAGCTAGTGGCTGGATAAAAGTGGGCCCTGATTATTATTACTGTCATATAATTAGCACACTTAAATAAAAATGGTGGGTGGGGTGGAATCAAAAGAATATTCCTTACAGTTTTGCATCATTTGTCATTCCTGCCCCCCCCCCCCGCCATCAGCGCATCTTCAATTATGGAACAGATCCCCGTTGAGGCAAGCCATGTTTGATGGAGGGTGAAGTCATCAGAAATTGACGCGGAGCTTTGTTTTTGCTTTACAGCGCCAGATGCTTGTCATGAAAAATATGACAAGATCAGATATGGAGCCGTTTATGTTGTCTCTAATTATCCTGCTATATCAGTGCCTAGTTAAGGCAGCTGGCTAAGCCCCCATGTAAGATGCTGTAATTCTGCCGAGCGCTGAGATGGGCCGAGCATCTGCTTCGGAGCTGCGGCGTAATTAGGCTTAAATCCGAACTCTGCTTATAGGGTTTTTGTGCTTTTTTTGTTTGTTTGATGTTAGTCAGGTGACATATAGATCACTGTCAGAACAGGTTCCTGTGGAGTGGATTCTAAAGCAAATGGAAAGCAAGGCAAAGAAGTCTGAAACCAGCGCAGTCAGTTGCTCTAAAGCGGAAATGATTCCCTATCCTGTTTAATTACTCCATTTGTTTCAATTATTTAAAATTCCATTCATAACTGATTTGGAACTAGTCACTCATTTCCGTCCTTTTAGCTTGTTTTTGTGTCTTCGGTGGCAGACAAAGCCACTTTACTGGCATGAAACTGTCAGACCGTATACATTTAAAGTTGTATCATGCCACTTCTAGCAGCCACGGCTTCCCCCAAAGAATCCTGGGAACTGTAGTTTGTTCAGGAACCCCTATTCCCACCACAGAGGTACAATTCACAGAGTGGTTCAACAATCAGTCCCTCTTCCCATGGAGTCCTTACCTCCTCAGCTATGACTCCCCAACATAATGGGCTGTAATAGAAGTGGGGGCACTTTTGGGGGCCAGTTCGGCAATCCGTGGGTTAGAGCAGGGTTTCTCAAACTTGGGTCTCCGGCTGTTTTTGGACTACAAGTCCCATCATCCCTATCTAGCAGGACCAGGTCAGAGATGATGGGAATTGTAGTCCAAAAGCAGCTGTGACTGCCTGTGAGGTGATCCAAGGAGACATGGAGTGCAGAGAAGAAATCAAGCAGAGTAAATGCATGTGAGAACCAGGCAAAGGCTGGTGTGAATCATGCATTGGTTTTCATCACGGGATTGTTCTGTTGGCGCAGCCGCACCAAGCTCAGCGCCCAATTAGCAAATCTTAACACGACAGAAGCCGCATCATCAATTGTGCCCTCCGGGAGAGATGTTCCTTGTCATACTATTTCTTAAAAGGATAAACTACAAGATGTAATTTGTTAGAAGCCACCTTCTTAAGGCTGCGCAGTGATGCTCACTGACAAATCGCAGTTGCAAGCGGCATCGTGATCGGGAGCACGCCGTGCAAAATTTAAAAGAAGCAGTAGCATCAGCCACGCTATTCGGTTGTCATTCTGAAATTCCAAGGGGCTCATTTCTGAGTGAATTATGTGTTTTGAAAGGCAGATTTTATAGCTCTTTCTCTCTTTCCCTTGACACTTGCTATCATCTTGCTTGCAATTCTTTCACCAGTATTATTACTGTTATAATAATAAATCTACCGTGCCCAATGTACAGAGTTTGTGGTGGGTGCTAGATATCACATAATGGGAGGCTTGTGTGTGTAGGATAGCAAAAAGAGAAGGGGCCTTTTCAGTAGCAGCCCCTGGTTTATGGAATGCTCTCCCCAGAGAGGCTCTCATGGCACCAAAAACAACATCTTTCTGGTGCCAGGGGTTTTCTCTTCTCTCAAGCATTTTACCATTAAAGTTATACAGCAGTTGATGGTATTTTGGGGCTTATCTGATTGTCTCTGTTGAGGAAGGCAAGGATTTGTTTTATGGTCTGATCGCTTTTTTGTTTGCGCTGTTTTTAATAATGTTGCACCATGTATCTCTTTGAGCCTTTTTGCGTAAAGTGGCTCATGAAAATCCAGGCTGATCATCAAGGTCTAGTTATCATGAGCAGCAGATAAGATTGTAAACTTATACACCACAATTCAGGTGTCACTTGATTATTCTTCCTTATAAACAGATTCCCTGTATGTTGAAAACTAGTTGTCATAAAGAAGGGTTCTAGCCTCTTTCTGCCTGCATGTTTTCTATATTCAGGGAATCGGGACGCTCCTCTATACAAAAAATCATTTTAGCCCTCATCTGCAATAATAATAATGGTTATTATTATTTATACCCCGCCCACCTGGCTGGGTTTCTCCAGCCACTCTGGGCAGCTCCCAATAGAATTAATGATAATAACAATCATTTTAAAAAAGCAAGAAAACATCAGACATTAAAAGCTTCCCTAAACAGGACTGCAGTCATATTTATCTGTGTGCTGTTTTATGTACGCATTCATTCATTCATTCTCATATAAGCACAGGGCAGCACACACGGCATGCTTTTCTTCCCTTTTTTTACGTTCACAACAACCCTGTGAGGTAGCCTAGTTCAAGAAGACAGTGACTAGCACAAGGTCACCCAGTATGTTTCATGAAATAGGCCCAAATGACTGATGGAAGGCACCCAATTATCAGAATCATATTTGACAGGTGATAACTGAACTGTTGCACGCAGGGCATACAGTGGTACCTCGGGTTAAGTACTTAATTTGTTCCAGAGGTCCGTTCTTAACCTGAAACTGTGCTTAACCCGAAGCACCACTTTAGCTAATGGGGCCTCCTGCTGCTGCCTTGCCGCCGGAGCCCGATTTCTGTTTTTATCCTGAAGCAAAGTTCTTAACCTGAAGCACTATTTCTGGGTTAGCGGAGTGTGTAACCTGAAGCGCATGTAACCTGAAGCATATGTAACCCGAGGTACCACTGTATGTACAATGCACTATTTCCCCCCGGGGAACACCTGGTAATCATTTCAGCTGTACATAGCAGTGCCTAATCATGACTTGCAGGAGCCTTGTACTCCAAATTCAGGAGGGATGAGCCTTCTCACCTGGGATAGCACTGTGATAGGACCAATCTTCTCTCCAAAAACCTTGATGGGTAGCAATTTAGCGCTATGGTTCATAACCTATGGCTCTCAGGATGTTGCCGAGCTACAACTCCCCTAATCATCCATGACTGTTGGCTGTGCTAACTGGGGCTGATGGAAGTTGGGAGTCCAATAACATCTGGAGCACCTCTGGTTTCCCATCCCTGGTGTAGGTGATGACAGACTCTCCTAGTTTGACTATAAATGCCATTTACTTCCTCTTCCCTGCTCAAGCTTACTTTGGGTCTTTGTTCCTTTACCATTCAATCAACATTGTGAAGATAAAAACCATCCTCTCTCCAACTACGGTTTACATGGCTGCCATTATGTTGGTGCCCTCCTCCATCATCAGTGAGGGATGTTTTTCTCTCCTTGCTGGGCTAACGATGAGAGCAGCACATCTATTACGTTTGAGAAATTGGGGTTCTGTGCTAAGAAATGTTCTCATTTTGCAGGCAGAATGTCTTATGCTTAGAGTGGGAGTAAATTTTGCATAAAATAAAATTACATGTTTTATTTTGGGTGCATGCCCAGATTGGCATGGCTCTTTCCTCCCCTCCTCCACCCACTTGTCATGTGTGCGAAAAGAAAGGAAAAATGAAATTGTAGAACAAGCACATTATTTTTGTCAGTCCATTGACAAGCTAAGAACTGACTTTCATAGCAAGTCCAAGAGGTATGACAACATTCAGATATTTTACCACCTGCCCACCGCTCGCCTCAAGCAAGGTACTCAGAAGGATCTGTAAGGCTCAACCAGGAAATAGTCATTAGAATATCTAGCATGCATTCTTTAATCCTATGCAAAAAGTACAGTACATGAGCAGCTTTTGACTTCTGAGGGGTTGCAGAGACACCTATCTTTAAGTGGAACTAGCAAATTTGAGCATCTTGAGAAGTAGAGACATCACCTTGCCAACAAAGGTTCGTATAGTTAAAGCTATGGTTTTCCCAGTAGTGATGTATGGAAGTGAGAGCTGGACCATAAAGAAGGCTGATTGCCGAAGAATTGATGCTTTTGAATTATGGTGCTGGAGGAGACTCTTGAGAGTCCCATGGACTGCAAGAAGATCAAACCTGTCCATTCTGAAGGAAATCAGCCCTGAGTGCTCACTGGAAGGACAGATCGTGAAGCTGAGGCTCCAATACTTTGGCCACCTCATGAGAAGAGAAGACTCCCTGGAAAAGACCCTGATGTTGGGAAAGATGGAGGGCACAAGGAGAAGGGGGCGACAGAGGATGAGATGGTTGGATAGTGTTTTCGAGGTTACCAGCATGAGTTTGACCAAACTGCGGGAGGCAGTGGAGGACAGGAGTGCCTGGCGTTCTCTGGTCCACGGGGTCACGAAGAGTCGGACACGACTAAACGACTAAACAACAGCAACAGCAAATCTGCTATCTAAAATCTTTCAAAGTAAAACACAAAAATGTGCCAATAAAGTATCTGTTTTCTACTTGGGTATTGTTTGGAAAAAAAATTAATATGGCATACAAGTATTGGGAGCAGACCATGTTGGGCCCAATATTATTTACATGATTAAGATTGCAGGGTGTACGTGTGTTTCTAAATTCTTAGTACAGCCAAACTAAAGGAATTCTGGATTTTTAAATCTTAAAGCATAATGGGCTTAAATTGGAACAGCCAGATCAGAGAGGAAAATAAACAAACCAGTTAAGAAAGTTAAAAACATAGCTGGAAAAACATTTAGACGCTACCTCACCCCTGTCTTTTCCACCAATTGTTCAGGTATTTAGCAGATATCCTCAGTTACGGAAACATCCTGACAGTCTACCACATCAATTCAGTTTCCTCCAAATACTTTCAAAACATCTAATGCACATGTGATTTCCTGCCTTAACCAAATGGTGGCCGAAAAGGAAATGACATTTCAAGGCTCTGATGGTATAAGGCAGAATCATGATCACCATGTAATACACTGAATTTTATGGTCAGAGTTCCCTTTCTTTCCCTTGCTTGGAAACCCACACTGTTGGTACTCATAAGGAAAAGTTTCCATCAGCCGCATGAGGAATGAGAAAGAAAGGAACAAAGTGATTCTCACGGTAGCCGCAAGAGGAATTCATTGTGCACCTTAGAGCTGTGCATGCCAGTTCAGATCTTGGCACTCTGAATCTGCCCCTATTTGTCATTCGTCTCTGCTGCTGCCAGTCCTGTATCTTGATAGCATCTCCTTTTATTCTGAAGCAATTTAGTTTGCAGTCAATGGAAAATTTGGCTTGTCTGAGAGGGTAGTTCAGGCATAGGCAAACTCAGCCCTCCAGATGTTTTGGGACTACATCTCCCATCATCCCTAGCTAACAGGACCAGTGGTCAGGGATGATGGGAGTTGTAGTCCCAAAACATCTGGAGGGCCAAGTTTGCCTATGCCTGGGATAGTTCATGAAACCTGCCAAGGGAGAATGCGGGAGAGAGTCCATGCAAAGGATAGCAAACTCACAACTAAAGCTGCACTACCTGCCCCATGACTGTTTGCAGAAGGCAACAAAGCTTTTGAGAATGGTCCTTTGGCACAATTGTCTGGGAATCTTTGATAAGAACCTAGGAATCTGCCTTACTCCATCTAGCTCAGCATCACTCGGCAGGGGCTTTCCAGGATCTCAGGCAAAGGTTCTCTCCCAGCCCTACCTGGAGATGCCAGGGATTGAATTTGGGACCTTCTGCTTCTACTGTGCAGCCAGGCACAAATGGTGCCAAATGGAATAATAAGCTAATGCAAAACAAAAATAGGCAGATTTGCTTGAGTTGCATCATTATTTTGGGAATTCCTTTTTGTGGTGCAGAATCTGGATTGCTGAGACACTGTATGAATATTTTTAGCACAGAGTATGCACTGTGCTGATAACAGTGATCTTCCTTTCAAGGTAACTGAGAAGAAGGGTGGTGAAACAAGGTGTCATTACAGGACTTAGAGTGTCAAAGTCGCACAGGGCTGGAGCCAGAATGTATTGTAGCACATCTGGGCTAGTTTAGGCTGTGCATAGCACACCATTAGTTTTCCAGGTTGGGGAATGCACATTTCAGCCCACATCAACAGATAAATTGATTTTGGGATTGAGTATCATTTTGCTTATCCATATTTGCATTAATTGCACTCACAGATCTCCTTCGCTCGACTGGGGCAAATACATCCGTTGTCAACTAATGCCAGGAGCATTTGTCATTTCGACAGTATTCCTATTAAAAATGGATTTGCAGTTGTCTTCATGATGGGTTTGCTGTGCTGTTCAGCTACGACTGAAACGTATAATACAAGATACAATATTTGTATAATGCAATGTTTTGCTGAAACATATAATACAAGAATATGCTGCAGCTGCTTCAATCTGGAATGTTCAAGAGCCTTACTGATTGCACAGCTTTGCATATTTGCTGGGAAATAAACATTTTTAGGATGCACTATGTGTTTTGACACCCCGCCCCTCTAGAATTATACTACCTGATAGGAACAATCTCCAAACCACGTAACTTTCCATTGATTTCAATGGAACCGCTTTGGATAGAAAGATTTTGCTGATGGCAGCCATACAAGGCAATCCTTTTATAACCAGTCTTTGGGATAAATGTGATGATGCATGTTTTTGCGCAGAGCAGTGGGTGGCGCATATGATGCCTTGTTCTGGTTGTTTTTAAAAAAAATTTTTATTTTGTGCATAAATAAAAGGCTTACACACAATCATGAATAAATGTAGAATTGATGCGACTAATTTGCTTATGTCTAAGTCATCTGGAGGAAGGAATTGCTACTATGGAACAGTTTCCAAACGCAAAAGGTTACCTACAAGAAAACATGCCAATGAGAAGCCTCTACAGTGGTACCTCGGATTACAAACACCTCGGGTTACAAACACTTCAGGTTACAGACACCACTAACCCGGAAGTAGTACCTTGGGTTAAGAACTTTACCTCAGGATGAGAACAGAAATTGCGTGCCTGTGGCGGGTGGCAGCAGGAGGCCCCATTAGCTAAAGTGGTACCTCACGTTAAGAACGGTTTCAGGTTAAGAACGAGCCTTCAGAACGAATTAAGTTTGTAACCAGAGGTACCACTGTATTCCCAAAGCAGTATGATATCCAGGATTACCAGTGGAAATGGGGAGTCCCCAGCTGAACTCGGCCCCAAAATCACTAGGTTGCCTAAGGCAAACTATGGTTCTTTCCGTTTCAGGTCTCCCTTTCCCCCTCTGCAGTAGGGGGCTAATAATACTGCAGTCCCCCACAGCAACGACCTCTAACCACCCCAGACCCCCAGCCACCAACCTGTGTTGCTTTCCCTGTTGCTAGCCTTCCTGTTTAAGACCACGGCTAGTTAACACGTGCAAACGCAAAGCTACTTGGCTGGGACTGACATTTTAATTATCTCCCACCAGTGTGACTTTCTCTCCATCTCATCGTATCGCGTGTTTTATTTCATTAGAAAAGCCAGGGTATTGGCTGTCAGCTATTAATTATGAAACCTATTTATAACAGTAGCCTGCCGACGTGACTTGCTCTTTGTTCCACAAATCAAGTGTGTGTGTATTATTAATGCGCTCAGAGCAGGCTTTTTGCTAACCACAGCTAGCGCATTGGAAGCCACGCAAACTTCGCTCTCCTCCTCAAATTCCCCTCTTAAGCAGTTTTGCCGGCATCAGCCGTAATCGTAGCTAAGACCAACCAGGGTTTCTCTTTAAGCAAGAATCTGAAAGTACAGTTTGAAGTCACATAGGAACTGGGACTGCCTGGGACTGAGTAACCATTGGTTCCTCTAGCTCAGTGTTGGCTGGCAGCACTTTGTAAGTCCCTCTTCACAGGGAATTCTGGGAATGGTACTTCTGTGAGGGGAATGGGTGTGGACTAACAACTCTCAACACTCTTTGAACCAACTCTAGCTCCCAGAATGCTTTGGGGGAAGCCATGAGTCTTCATAGTGGTATCATAGTGCTTGTTCAAGGAGGCATTGCGGTAAGCAAAAACACCCAAGAAGGACTCAGAGGAGGGCCAGTGAAGGGTGTGGCTTGCGGAGTGGACATGGTCTGGGAGACTCCCAAAGGCCAGAAAGAGAGCCACATCTGACCCCCAGGCCTGAGGTTTCACATACAGTAGATACCAATGAACTGTCTAACCACAGTTACGGGGTAGGTGTGGATTTTGTTTCAAGGTAAGATAAAGTCTGCAGAGGGAGAGCTCTGGTTTCCTAGCCTGATCTCCTGATATGGCTCATTGTGGATACTGGAGAGCCTTCTTTACCACAGGTTTGAAACCAAAATCCTGGTTTGTATTAAGCTAGCGCTTCCTGGGAAGCTAGCACTTAGCCTGAGAATTGTAGCTTAGTGTTAGTTAACAAACCAGGAAAATAAACAGAAGATTGGGCTATATAAACACCATACATTTTAAGCTCCTGATTTCCCCTAGAGAAGGCTGGGAAGTGTGTGTGTATTATTAATGCGCTCTGAGGAATAAACCCCATTTCCCAGGATTCTTTGGGGGATGTCATATGACCAGTATTATGTCTGCATTGGTACATAGCACATTGCACAGATAGATGACAGCTGGGAAAGATCAGAAATGAGGAAGACCAAGTATTCTTAAAAGACTGGAATAATTTTCTAACATATTTGAGAGACCACTGTAAACAGTTGAAATCATTGGCCGGAATACAATGACACTTGTAAAGTAATATGGATTTTGGATACCATGATTTTATGATAGATTACAGTAAAAGATGCAGGAAAATGTTTAGAATTGGAACCCATGGAGGGAGGGAGGGAGGTCTCAAGGTTCGAAAGAACCACTTTTTTAAGGTTTGAAAATGTTATGTTTATGGTGTGCAACTTTGATGTAAAACTAATAAAAATGTATATATAAAAAAGATAGATGAAAACTGATGTTCCTCTTGAGTTTTGTTTTAAATTAAGATGTTTCTCTTGCCTTTTCATGTCCGCTGCAGCTAACGACAAAATAACAAAACACATTGCAAACCCCAAAAATATGAAAACACAGACATTACTCATAAGCAGCAGTCATCAAAACCGTGTGTGTTTGTGTGTGTTTGTGTTTGTGTGTGTAGATAATAGAGTGCAGAGTTTTAATTGCTAATCACCGAGATGGACAAACTTTCCACATATGCGTTTGGCTTTTGATATTGCTGACTATAAAATGCATAACAGGGCCGGGTGGTAGTGGTGGAAATGGAGCCAAATGTCTCTGCACGTATGTTCGTGTTTCCTCCTGTTTTAAAAGGCAGGTTTGATGAATGGGGTCTTCTAACCTCTAATACACAATAGGAGCATTTGTTTTGTGCTAAGTCAATGAAATGAATTGTTTTTGTTTTGAGCTTAAGTGCTCCTGCTGCCCCACGTAGCCTCGCTTGTAGCCAAAAAAGCACATAATAGCTGGTGCATAGCACTGGAAAATGTTTTCGTTGTGGGAAAATAAAGGGCCAAGCGCTGGGCCTTCCCATTTCCGTATAATGTTTTGGAACGAGTGTTCTGTGACACCATTGGAGCATTGGAAAACTACAGAATGTGGGGCCTCTGTGTGACAAATTCAGCTATGATTCTTTTTACAGCAAACTTCTAGCTCTTAACAGCTGTCAAGGCATGTTTAAAAGTGTGCAGGCAATGCCAGGAGCCAGAAGAGAACATTTCCAGCTGTTGGGAGTGGGTTTCAGTATCCAACATAGCCTAGAACTGAACTACAGCTTACGTGCAAATACGTGAAAGAAAATCCTGGCAGCCTCTTGTAAGGAAAAGCAGCTTTGGAAAGTTGAGTTACTGGAAGTACGGAAATGTGCGCACACTGCTGCTGCTCTGTTCTGAATCACACACACGCAAAGGGGGCTGTTTTCATGGAACATGTAGATAGGCCCCTGTTGCCTCCCTAACACACCAGAACAAATGATGTAAATAGTAAACAATTTCACGATATTATCCAGAATAAGACTAACCATGGAAATAATGCATAGCATGCAGAAGGTGGACAGAGAAAAGATTTTCTCCCTCTCTCATAACACAAGAACTCGTTGGCATCCAATGAAGCCGAATGATCAGTCCAAATAAAAGGAAATACTTCTCCCGCAGGAGGCAGTGATAGCCACTAGCTTTGATGGCTTTAAAAGAGGATCGGAGGAGAGGGCTGTTGATCTATGATGGCTCTGCTTTGCTTCCACGATTGAGGCAGTAATGTTCCTGAATACCAGTAGCTGGAAAATGCAAGGAAGGAGAGTCCTGCTTGCGGGCTTCCCTCAGGCATCTTGTTGGCCACTGTGAGAACAGGAAGGTGGAGCCAGCAGGCTCCTCTTATGTTCTTTATGTTAAAACTGCTCATTTTGCATAATGTGAAACGGGTTGTTGCAGTCAGCTTTTATTGGCGCAGAAACTGGGTTACATGGACATCTAATTTTAATTCAGTTTTTAGGTTTGCGGTACACACACACACCAATTTCATGTCCCCATTTTCAGGGTACAAAGGTGGTGGAGGATTTCAGTGGCGGGTTGCGGACAAAATCTGCTGGTGCTCTTTTCCCTCCTGATGGCCACCATTTTGGTCGCCCCCAAAGGCTGGTGGCAATATCATTTTGGAGTGGTAGAATAGCAGCTACCAGTGGGAGGAACTAGTTGAAGATCTGTATGTTGCCCATAGCCAGCCATGGAATTTGCACCCTGCCCCCAAAATGCAAAAATAGGGAAGCAGAACAATTTCTCCCTCTAGATTCAGCCAGAGGTTGAGCTCAAGTTTAGTACACACAGCAGTGCTGAACACAGTTTCTCTTGCTCACTCTTTCAGTGAATCTCAATAATGATTATTATCTTTTTTACTTTTTCAGAAAAATGACTCTTTGCTAAACAGAAAAAAATCATGAACAAATAAAACCTCTACAAGCAAGTTCTCCATTGACGAGGAGGCCAAACCGGAGTGCTTTATAATGGGCACCACAAACGAGGAGATGGTCTCGGTGGAGCAGAACTTGAACCCTCTGTGCTTTGAATGTGGCCAACAGCATTGGACAAGGGAGAACCACTTGTACAATTATCAGAACGATGTAGACGATGACTTGGTCTGCCATATTTGCCTTCAGCCCTTGCTACAGCCATTAGACACCCCTTGCGGCCACACATTCTGCTATAAGTGCCTACGGAACTTCCTGCAGGAGAAGGATTTCTGCCCTCTGGACCGCAAACGGCTCCATTTTAAGTTGTGCAAAAAATCCAGTATCCTCGTCCACAAACTGCTTGACAAACTCTTGGTGTTGTGCCCCTTTTCTTCAGCGTGCGAGGAAGTGATGCAGCGGTGTGACCTGGAAGCACACCTCAAAAACAGGTAAGTAGGAAAGGCCATCCACCAGTGATAACTTAGAAGTTCTGCATCTTTCAGTCACATTTGAAAAGTGTGGGATTGAACCATCAAGACTAACATGCTTATAGATGCCATAGATGTCAATGTGAGTTGAAGTATGCTTTTCTTTCTCTGGATTTCGTATGTATGTGTTTTGGACTGAAACACTTTTCCTTTTCAGGGGTGTTGTTCATTTATTAATTTGTGTTGTTGTTGTTGTTGTTGTTGTTGTTGTTGTTGTTTAAACACACCTCACTTCTTATTGCACAGCAATCCCAGGTCATGATACAATCAATAAAACAATTTTAAACTACAGTACTGGCAATAACATCCTAAAGCAAGGGTGTTCAGGGTTAATCCTCTCAGACTTTCCTTCACTTGAGTAAGGCACTGAAAAACCTGGACAGACCTCTCAAAACAAGCCTGGTGCCAACTATACTACCATCAAGATCAGGTCTTTTTCTAGAGGCTCATCTGCTGTGGGGAGAAGTCAACTACATCCTCTGGGTGAATTTATGAACCATGTTGGTCCCTGATAAGCCTAGGCTCATGGCGTATCATGAGCTATTGGGAACAAGCTGCATACTAATGCTTTCTGCCCAATCTTCTACTTCACTCCACCCTGGGCACAAGGAGGAGGCGGGAGGGAAACAGGAAGCAACAGTTAAGTTTGGTCTCCCACAATGTCCAAATCCAAGATTGTGGTTTGTGTCTCCCCAACAAGCTGGTAGTCATATACCAAAAGCAAAACATGGTTTAGGGCTGGCTAGCTAGCCTGACTTGTTAGGGAGAACTAAACCATGATTCCGGGTTCAGGTGTCATGGGAAGTCAAGCATAATTGTGGGCGTCCAAGCTTTTTCTCCCACTTGAGCAAGGGGAGGGACAAAGAAGAAGCAAGCACCCACCATTTTGCTTGTTCCCAATAAATCACAATAAGCCTGCAACTCTGGGTCACCACAGTCTGTGAACAAGGCCTATGCTGTCTCTGCAGTCCACCCAGGAGAAAATGAATGTCATCCATGGTTATCATTAGAAACCCAGGAAGCTGCCTTATACCAAGTAAGAGCATTGTTCCATCTAGTTCAGGATTTACACTCTCCAGGGTTTTAGGCAGGAGAGTCCTGCTTAGCCCTACCTGGAGATGCCAGAGATTGAGCCTGGGACTTCATGCATGCAAAGCATGTCTGTGCGCCATGTCCCTTCCCAAAGGCCATCATTACCATGCCATTTTCAACATGTAAAACGTTTTAAGCTGCAATCCTATACACACTTTAACCTGTGTGACTAATACCTACTGAATTGAGAGGGGGCTTCAAGAAGTGTGGCTGCAACCTGTCGTTCCTGTTTGCAGATGGGAAACTGAGATGGGAAGCCTGAGGTCTGTCGATTGCCCAAATTCACCCCAATGAATCTGTATGTGTTCAGGCTTGCAGTCTTACCTTCCAGGTCCAAGGCCAGCACTCGCTATTATTCTGAACCACCGGGAACTAGAACAGACTCGACTGGCCTTGGCCTTGCAGTCATTCTGGCTCAAACCCGGTAGTTTCTATTGACAAAATAATCTGCTTCATTTAAGCATAAAAGATGAATGAAATGTCAATGTAACCCTGAGGCAGCTCTGGAGCGTGTGGCGAATCTCCGAGCTAGCTCAACAAGGAGATTAGAAGAATGGGGCACAAATGTAATTATTTCCTGGTCACTAACCCCGCCCCCAATATTACCCTATTGCCTCATTAGCATCCCATTGATTTATCAGATTTTCAGGTTCAGCAAGTTCTCTTGAGAGCCACTGGCCCCCTCAGAGCATTTTGAGCTCCTCTGAAATGAGCCAGCGCAAGTCTTGGGTGGACTTTTAATTCCCTAGCATGTGACATTTCAAAACCTTCTTAAATGTTTAATAGTCCTTTGGAATGCATTTTGCCAAGAAGTCAATTACTGAACAGAGGACCAAGATTGTTCTATGGGACTCAGCTGAGCTTTCATTTGATTCTTTCCAAGTGTTCAGCAAAACCATACAGATGCTGAAGATAGCAACTCAGCATATAGTGCAGCGTTCAACAAGGGTGGCAACTTTGCTGAATCATTTGCAGGAGGTGGGGTGGAGAGACATGGCGCTGTCCGGGTGCATCCGGTCACATCAGACCACACACACACCCAGGGCTGGGGCTCTGCTGGACACTTGGTACCTAACAGAGATCTCTGGGATTTGTGTAGTGCAGGAGTGGCGACCTTTGGCTCTCCAGATGTTGCTGAGCTAAAACTCCCATCAGCTCCAGTTAGTTCAGTAACATCTGGAGGGCCAAAGGTGCCCTGGCACAGTCAGTGTTGTTTGCAGAATTTAAGGTCCAGCGGGTTGGATTCAAGGTAAGTTGAATTTAGGCCATGCTTGGAAATCAGTTAGTCATGGCTTAAGACCAAGTGATTTCAATATTAACCAAGTTCCATTTAGCTGGGATCCAGACCCTTATTTCCCATACCAAGCTATATCATGTGTGTGTGTGTGTGTGTGTGTGTGAGAGAGAGAGAGAGAGAGAGAGAGAGAGAGAGAGAGAGAGAGAGAAAGAAAGATTCCACCCTTGTGCAGTTTGTTTAGTACTGGAATCCCTTCAAATTATTTTTTGTGGTGGACACATGGCAATCTCTGCCTTGTCGTCATTTGTGTATGTTTTAATGACGATGCAGTTGCTTTAAGCAAAAGTTGTTCATTGACTTCAGAATACCTGTTCTAAGGCATTCCAGTTCGCCCTTGGGATTTGGCAGTCTGTGACATCATAACAGGTCAACCAATGACAGCAGAGGAGCACAAGTGGTAGAAACAAAAGAGGACCGAACAGATCAGTGGCTGAGGAATGCAGGATATTTGGGGATGGGGAATACAAAAACAACCAAACATAAATTTTCTATTATTTGTCACTGTGAGATACTGTCCACATGGCCACCCATTTTGACTTGTGCATATTACTTGTCAGGGCTCCCCCCCCCCCCCAGAAAAAGAGGTGGTGGAACTTGCTGAGCACCCACCATAAATTGATTTGAGAGAAGACTGCTCCAACTTATATTTGATCTTTGGAGTCAGAGTTTGATGCATACATGTAATACAAAGGCGATGGAGCAGACATCATACTCAGCTCATTCCCCAGCTCCCTGCTCCTTGTGCCCACATCATTCCTCTAAAAGTTTAAGTTAACCCTGGACTGGATTACAAGGATAGTTCAGTTTGGGATGTACCTCTGAGGAAGAGTGGAAGGGTTAGGGTTTCAAAAGCACATGTATCAGTCGGTAGGAGGTACAAATCAATGATCACCCAGCAGGAGTCACTGAGTCCCAGCCAAAAAGGTTGCTCTCCTTTTGTTGTTGTTCCTTGTCTGACAAAGAAGGGCTTTCATGTTACTCTTTCCATACCTTTCATCTAAAAAATATAAGGAAGATTTAACATTCAGGTAGGGAATCCCAATCTTTGGACAACACCTATATCTGAAGTCATGAGATGGAAAAGGTTCTTTATCAAAAGACTAGCTAATAACTGCCCTTCTCCAAAATAACACTATAACTCAGCCCCTGCCAACCTCCATATGTTTTGGACTACAACTTCCATCAGCTCTGCTGGCAGGTGCTGATGGGATTTGTAGTCCAAAATATTTGGCGAGCACCATGTCAGCAGAGGTTGCTGTAACTATTTAGCAGAGATGTCTGTTTGGAGAGTGTGTGTGACATGGATTGCTACTCAGCTGTATCGCAAGCAAGACTCCAGATTAGTCAACCAAAAGCTTTGCTATTTTTTGTCCAGACATTTTGTGAGCCTCCTTATATCTATGTGAAGACATTGTTGTGTTTTGTCCTTAGGTGTCCTGGGGCTTCCCACCGAAGAGCTGCCTTGGAGAGAAGAAAAAACAGCAAGTTGCAGGCAGATGCGGAGAGCGAGAATGAGAACAGCATGATAGATCGCCCAGGTTCTCAGTCTCCTGACGCAGAGCATTCTGGGACGGGAACAGCACCAGCAGAGCAGAACATTACATCAGCAACTGTCCCTGTGTGGACAGATGAGTCTGGCCTTGACAACCCTGCCTTTGAGGAGAACACAGGAGCTGACAGTATGTTCTGTTTCTCTTTTGACATCCTGTTTCTTCTGCCTGTATTAAACCTTGAAACGTAGGAAGCCCCCAAGCCAGATTTATTCTTGCATGCAATCATTTTCATGGTCAACTTTTTCCAGTTGCTTGTTATTTTTTAAACCCTTTCTCTCTCATTCTCACTCTGAAGTAGTTAGGGCTGCAAACCACGGTTTGAGAAATACTTTAATTAATTGGGCTTTAAAAAAAAATCTACCTGGTTAATCGGGTCACCTTTTTAAGTAATCAAGGAAAAAAATGAATTGATAAATCTAATCATAATCAGCTCACTGAGCTCAGAATTTTGCCTTAGAAGGGTTCAAATACCGTTCAGCAAAGAAAATTAAGAGCGAGAGATTGATTGCCAAGCCAAAGGTCCTTCCGGAATATGCTGGGATTTGAACCAACATCTCCTAAGACTTAAGAGTGACATGATGTTTGAAATTCATCCTAGTGTACTGTTTATGCACATGTGAATAACTGTACAGTGGTACCTCAGGTTACAGATGCTTCAGGTTACAGACTCCGCTAACCCAGAAATAGTACCTCGGGTTAAGAACTTTGCTTCAGGATGAGAACAGAAATCGTGCAGCGGCAGCAACGGGAGGCCCCATTAGCTAAAGTGGTGCCTCAGGTTAAGAACAGTTTCAGGTTAAGAACAGACCTCCAGAACGAATTAAGTTCTTAACCCGAGGTACCACTGTAGTGCTATTTTGGAAGCAGAGTGAAGTGGGCACCTCAGACAGCCAGGTGATTTGGGGTATCATAAGAGCAGACCAAAGGCTCATCTGGCTCAGCATCCTGTTCTCAGAATAGCCAACCAGATGCCGTGGGGAACCCTGCAAGCAGGACTCTCCTGCAGTTTGCAGCAACTGGCATTCAGAAGTGTACCACCATAGCTGCCACCAAAGTAGAATATACCATTTGGGTCCCCCCCCAAACCTCAGTGGAGCCTTCTAAAATTGATCTGGGATGATGGAAATGCTCCATAAAGCGGTGCATAGCTCAGCGCACTGTATGGCCTTTGCTGTCAGTGCACTGAGTATTCCAGTAAGCATTTTCTAGAGCAGGCCTGCCCAGCCAAGACAGACAGACAGATGCAGAAGTGTAGGGCATTATTAGAGAAGATAAAACATTATCCAAGGATGCAGATTGATGCCCATGCAAAACCATGGATCTCCATTCAGCCTCCCTGCACTTTCCTTTGAAGTATCCATGCGATTTGCCATCTATCTATCACGGTGACCACAGTGGCAACTTGGAGAAATGCCCTCTGGCACCTACACAAGTTGGTACGTAGCCATCAGATTCACCCAGGCTTGCTTACATAACCCAAGGGTAACCATAACGCTTACTTTGCACTTTGTTTCCTAGATTGAGCACCTCACCTTGGGCTTTCATCCTGCAGTTTATTTCACTAGATTGCATCCATTCCTCCTGCCCAAGTCACTGTTAGTTCAGCTTTAGCCCAACTGGTTGTAGGAACTTCTTTTACCGCTTCCACCAAGGGCCATCTTGTCCAGCCTTTCCTAGCCTGGTACCCTGCAGATGTTGCTTTACTCTGGCTCACATCTGTCCCAGCCAGCATGGGGAGTGGCCAGGGAAGGTTGTCCAAACCGCCTGGAGGGGTTGAGATTGGGAAACGCTGGTCCAACAATCAGCTGCCTTCGGGAGTTGTAGCAGCAGAGCGTTAGACTTCTCTCACTCTCTGTCTACCCCAGCATGTGGTGGTATTCAGAAGAATAGTGCCTCTGAACATGAATAAATAACTTCATTTTCACGGCTAGTAGCCATTCATTGACTTGGCTCCCATGACTTTTCCTAATCCTTTCCTAAAGTCAGGGTTTGGGAACCTATGGCGTTCCAGATGTTGTTGGCCTCTAACTTCTATCATCTACACCCAGTATTGCACAGTGGTCAGGACAATGGAAGTTGCAGTACAGCAACACATAGAGGGCCACAGGTTTCCCACCCCTGGTTTAAAGCCATTTGAGCTAGCGATGCAGCTGACATTAGGCAGTTTTTCATTTGGTTTTTTAAAATGTATTTATTCATGGCATTTTTCTACTGCCCCTTCCTCGATGTGGTTTAGAAAAGTTATGAATCAATAAAATAATGCATAGATATACATATTAAAAACAATACCTATCCGTATTAAAACAATGTCTATACAGTCAATGTAAAGCTATTAGAAACCAGCACAAAACCAGCATAAAATCAAT
Organism: Podarcis gaigeae; assembly: GCF_964106915.1. NCBI lineage: Eukaryota > Metazoa > Chordata > Lepidosauria > Squamata > Lacertidae > Podarcis > Podarcis gaigeae. Next base: position 81,970,225 of record NC_139677.1, read on the forward strand.
ATAAAACCAACCAGAAAGCAGCGTAAGAGAAAAACAATTAGGGCCACAGAGGTAAAAAAATACATTTAAAATACAACTAAAAAGGCTCCCCATCATCCATTGAAGGGTATTGGTGATTGCTGCTTCCGAATAATGAAACCCTAGTGTGAAAATATGAAATCTCTCTTTTAATGCAGTTATGGGAAGGATAGTTTGTAATTCCTTCCCTCTTAATGTGCTTCCTCTGAAGCACTGTGTTTTCTGCAGATATCATCAAACATCTTGTTAAAATTAGATTCCCCATTATCAACTCTCAGCTATCGGATGTTTTTCTATCAAAAAAAAGAGGAAACTGAATAATACCAGCATTCACCTGCAGTTACCCTATGGTAATGTTTCAGTCTGAGGTTTTAGAGAGGAAGCGAAGTCTTATCAGAGAGGAAAGGAGTTCTTCCGCTTCCCCTTCCTAGAGTGGCGTGCAATCTGGTCAGCCACTCATGAGCATCCCATGTTCGTTACAGTTGGCTTCCTGTATTTGTGCCTCAGGGCCTTTCCGAATTAATCCTTCCGCAACTAGGATGGCACCAGTTACCGCAGCTGAACAGCCAGCCTCCAAGGCAATTTCACTCATCTTACTAAAATCCTGAGGGCCACATTTGCCCCCGGCTTGAAGCTCTCCACTCCTGTGCTGTGCTGATCACACCCATGTCTAGAGGCCCATCATAGTGCAGTAAAGCTCCTGGTTTTGTTGTGTGCCTGCGATTTAAAAAGTAGGAGGGCTGATAAGAATGTGGCAGGTCACAATCCTGTACATGAATCTCATGGGCAGGGCTTATCCTGCCAGGTGTAAGTTGTGCAAGTTTGGTTTCAGCTGATCTGCATTACGATATGTCAGGTATCCTGTTGTTTGTCGCCCAGGAGTTTACTCTGTTGAGGGACAAAAATGTATTGAGGCATCCATATTGTTCTCTTTTCCAATCGGGCAGCAACCCATCAGCCGCCGAGTTTGCCGGAAGGTGAGATCACCACCATAGAAATCCATCGGTCCAATCCTTATATCGAGCTGGGAATTAGCATAGTGGGTGGCAATGAAACACCTTTGATCAACATTGTTATTCAAGAGGTTTATCGAGATGGGATCATTGCCAGAGATGGAAGACTCCTTGCCGGAGATCAAATACTGCAAGTACGTATCTAATTATATATTCTTCTCAACTTGCGTGTGTCTGGACTGTGCTGTTCTATATCAAATGGTGGGTGGGGAAGAGAGAGAGAGAAAGAGAGAGAGTGTTATCATTTCCTGGCAGTCAATTGGAATTGTCTATTATGGACAAATGTTAGCATGGCAGTCTCTGGTTGGGAAACATTATTCAGGCAATGTGAGTTTGCCCTTTCAGCATTGATACTGGTGATTTATGCAGCTCTTGGGGGTTTCTCATCCTATAACTCTTTTCCATTCTGGTGCATCTTTCTAAATGTGGCAGTCAGACTGGATGTCTTCTTGTCCTTTTGTAAAAAGATGTGCTTATGTTTCCTTTAGCTTTCCATGCCCCAAGAGGTTATTTTTTGATAAGATGTTAACATAATTTAACGAGCACAGCAGTATGTATTACCAGTGCTATTTTTCTAGAAAAAGAGGTGCCGGAATTCACCATGAACGCCTCCTTTGTTCTCTTATAATGGCAATGGTGCCCACCTGAGAGGTACCGGAACTGAGTTTTGGCTGAAAAAAAGCTCTGTGTATTACTATTGATCATTTCTACTTGCCAAGATCTTCTAGTTTAAAAATGTCTCCTCCCCAGAACAAAACACACACACACACACACACACACACACACACACACACACACACACACTGATCTTAAAAACTGAAAAAAAATAGGTTAGGCTCAAATCAGGGTATGTGAAAATTGTAACTTGGGAGCATCCAAACCCTATCAAGTAAGAGCGTGTGTGTGTGTGTGTGTGTGTGTGTGTGTGTGTGTGTGTGTGTGTGTTTTGTTCTGGGGAGGAGACATTTTCAAACTAGAAGATCTTGGCAAGTAGGAATAGTTGGCTGGTACCCTAAACGGTGCACTCCACACTCCAACATTTTGTTGCATGTCCCACTGGCATGGTCCTAACTCTTTTCTTTCAGGTCAATAACTTTGATATCAGCAACGTGTCCCACAACCATGCCAGGGCCATCCTTTCCCAGCCTTGCACGGCGCTGCACCTGACCGTGCTCCGAGAGAGACGCTTTGGGAGTCGAACTCACAACCACAGTGACAGCCCCCCGCAGCGAGAGGATAGTTTCCACGTGACCCTGCACAAGCGCGACACCAATGAACAACTTGGCATCAAGCTGGTGCGCAGAACGGATGAGCCTGGGGTTTTCATCCTTGACCTTTTGGAAGGCGGCTTGGCTGCTCAGGACGGCCGGCTCTGTAGCAACGACAAAGTCTTGGCTATCAATGGGCACGACCTGAAGCATGGCACCCCAGAACTGGCTGCTCAGATTATCCAGGTAAGTTTCGGCTGAATCTTGTAGGGTGAGAAAGCAGTCACAACGCTCTGCTAGTTACCAAGGATGCTGATGTTGCAAATTTTAAGTGAAACCTAGCGAGATAAGAGTATAAGCCAGAATGAAGAACCTGTGGCATGTTGGACTCCAACTCTCATCATTCCTGACTGTTGGCCATGCTGGCTGGGACTGATGGAAGTTGGAGTCCAACAACATCTGGAAGTCCACAGGTTTTCCATCCCTGGATTGGAAAAATGTCATATCTTATTCTCATACCTCTAAACCAGACATGTCCAACGCATCGATGGATTCTGGTCAGTCATGACCAAGGCCTCGTCGTCTCCACCCACCGCCCTCTCCCATAGCCACTGGGCACCCTCAATGCGCGCTCGGCTGTGGCTGGAGCAACTCCTCAGGCGGCATGGCCAGTTGCGGTTCTTCTTAGCTAGGCTTGCTCACCACGCCGCACCAAGTGCTCTGGCTGGTGCTAGTGCCGCTTCTGCCTCACAGCCACCTCCCACATCCTGCTCCGGCCACTGGCTTTGCCCGGCGCCCAGCCAGCTGGCTGGCCCTGGAAAGGCTCAAAGCATCTGCCTCCGCCACCTACAATCCGCAGCCCCAGGCCAGGGAGGTGAAGATGAGGCACATGGGCTCTACACAAGCTGCAGAGCTGTGGCGGGAGCTACGGGAAGGGCAAGAGAGAGACAATGATGCCCCTCCTCCTTCTCTCCCCTCCCGCCACTTCCCGTAGAAAGAAGTTCCCGTAGTTCTGCATGGATGCTGAACTTTCCCCACCAGCTCTTCATCTGGTAAAGGGGGAATTGGACATTTTGGGGCGTGTTGGCTTCCCGCATGTGCCAAGGGCCCTAGGAGGGGGCTGCTGTGGGGGTAATAATTTGTTATTATTTTTATTATCATCATAATTTATTATTTATACCCCGCCCATCTGGCTGGGTATCCCCAGTCAAATATAATATGTTTAAGTTGAAGAACGACAATGGGAGAGTGTGGTAGATCACTGCCAGTTTTTGATACTCAATAGCAGGTCGCAGCCTGCTGGAAATTGGACATGACTTTGCTAAACCAACTTGTTAGCATGGAGTCTCCTTGGACTCTTACTTGTGCAATGAAGGCTGTTTTCCATATTAAAATGATATGGTTGGTTTCCCTAACACAAGGAGTTGTTTTTGTTTCACTAAAGGGAGGAAAGCATGGGTTTGCTCACACACTCTTAGACTGTGTATAGAAATCAGCTTTTAATGCTACATGAACCAGTGCGTTGACTGAGTGTCATGTATCTGAATAACAGGAAACGTTCTCAACTGGCAAGACTTCTGCCAGGGACGCTGGAGAGCTGCTGGCAGTGAGATTAGATACTGCCAGTCCAGCTGAACTAATGATCTGACTTGGTGCAAAGCAGGTTTTTAGGTCTCTTTTAAAACCAACGTATACTGAGGTACCCTGTCCAGTTCTTTTGATCAACATTTACAGCTCAGGGAGTTGTACGATCCCCAGCTAGGCTGGAGCCTTTTGATGATACTCTGCATCCACAGAGCTTGAACTGGAATGACTGAGCCCTGTAAATGGGAACCCCCACCTAAAATGCAAAATGGGAGGTCACCCTGGGGACCCCTGTGTTACTGCACTGGCATTTGAGACACCCTCTTGCTTTGTGAATGGGTACATGGGAAGAGACTGGGATCAGGAAGGAGAAGAGGGGAGCAAGTAGTTAAAAGGGGAATTTTAAAAATACTTGTTTCGAAGGAGATACCAACCTTTCAAAAAAGAAAGAAAGATAATACTTCAAGCAAACTACTAGGCAATCCATATTCATCCATCCCAGCTCATCTCCTCGATCACTGTGTCTCTCACACACGCACCATCTCTGTATCCACAGGAAAGCAACCTTTAACAGGACATCTTGTGGCGTACTAGAGAAACAGCATTGTTTTCCTGCTTTTAGGGAAACTGCTATGGCATCCTGGAGCATAACATCACAGACCTGCAACTGTAATAAATCACCGTTCCAGAATACTGAAAATTGTTCAGGAATGGGTTTCTGTGCAAAATGGCTGTTGAGTGCAATGACAGATTTATAGGCATGAACTGAGTTTAAACCTCTTCGGTTGCATCATCATACTTTGATTGGGCAGAACGTTACCTGCATATCTGCCACCTCAGCCAGCCAGTTGGCAAGCTCTTTTGTCTTTGCCTCTTTTTTAAATGAAACAAAACAGCCCACCAGAAGTTCCTAGTTTAAAATTCTAATTTTTTAAAAAATGTTATTAACTAGTTCACTTTTATGCATGTCATATTTTCGGACATAGTCACATTTATTTAGGTGAACAAACAGGGCCCTCCAAAAGGGTTGTGTGCATAGGGCCTAGTTCAGTTCTGGTACTCAGAAGAGATTCCTGGGCGCAGAATTCTTCCATTCTATACTTTGTGCAGTTGGTGGCTAGTTGGTTTGTGAGAAAAAGCAGAAATCTCCCCCACTATTGCCCTGCGTCATGCATTACCCATTTTATTTTAGGGCTGTCTGGCTGTGGTGCTGGTAATAATGCTGATTTCTTCCCAACTGCCCTTCCTGTTCCTTTGTTTTGTTCCCCACAGGCCAGCGGCGAGAGGGTGAGCCTAGTCATTTCCAGGCCTGCCAAGTCACAGATCGTGAGCATTCTCAGAGATGGAGGGATTCACCCCATCAGCCAGCACCAGTCTCATGCGCTGTATCACAGTAACAGGCCCAGCCCACACAAGGTAAGCTGGAGGGCGGTGGGTAGTGTGGCTCTTCCTATGAGTGGTTGAATGGCACCTATCCATATCAGTGTCAGAGGCAGTATTTTGTTTATTTGTTAAATTTATATACTGCCTTGGAATTCCAGTTGCTGGGGTGAGTGCTGTTGTGCTCATATCCCACTTGCTGTCAGGTGGCAGAGGAACCAACCCCCACGGCAGCTTGCCTGGAATGGATAAGACAAGGAAAAGTCCTTACCAACTTCATTTTATTCAGTATTTGCAGAGAGAGGCTTGAGAATGCAGCCTCTTAGAATAATGGCATCCCAAGTAAATCTCCACCCCCTTTTCTTCCACTTCCTCATGCCTCAACAGCACACACACACCCTTACGGTTGCCGCTTAGGGCCATCTGTCTCTGAGCCCTTTGCTCTCCTACTTTTAAGGCCCGCCAAGTTCTGGGAGATGGAGGGTCTGGAATGCTTTCTAGTGACAACATGTCAGCCAGCTGCTGCTCTGGCTCTGCCTGCTCCTCCTCTCCCATTATTTCCCAACTTTCCTCCTCATCTTCCTCTGAGCTGTGACCTCCCTCAAACCCCCGTTGTAATTTTGAACGGTCTTCCTCTTCTCTGGAAGGGTCAGACTGGTGAGGCGGTCTCCGCCGTTCCTCCTCTGCCCAGTCCCTGACACTTGCAGGCATCCTGTTGGCCACTGTATGAACAGGATGCTGGAATAGATGGACCTCTGACCTGATCCAACAGGTGGCTCTTGCCTCCCTATGTTCTTCTTATGTTCTCATGTTCTTCTTATGTTCTCCTGTGGTCCTTTGTTCTATGAAAAATTGGTACTCATTGCAGATCAGAGCAGAGTATAGTGAGCAACACCTGAGCATATAATTTCAACAGCTGGCACTAGTTGTGAGTCTTTGATGCTGAACACTTCCACACCTCCAAAAGATAACTGTCCTAAATAGCGCCCCCCCCCCAAGAGTGGAGTGATGCTTGGCTATTGTGCAACCACCCAGCATGGTATCTAGAGGCAGACGACAGGGTACAGCAACATTTTGCATTTCCCGGGAAGTTTATGGAGGTGCTCCAGATCTCAGCTCTTCTTCTGTTTTTTTGCTGGGGCAGGGTGGGTGGAATAAATACCACACCTTTATAAAAGGCTAAATATGGATTTCAGATTCAACCTGCCTAACGGACGGCATTTGCCTTTTTGCAGGACCTTTCCCAATGCGTTACTTGCCAAGAGAAGCATATCACGGTGAAGAAAGAGCCCCACGAGTCCCTTGGCATGACTGTAGCGGGAGGCCGAGGAAGCAAGAGTGGGGAGTTGCCAATATTTGTCACGAGCGTGCAACCTCAAGGCTGCTTGGCAAGAGATGGCAGGATCAAAAGAGGTGGGACTAGAATGGGCTCCTCAGGCAGCGTGTTGCACTGTTCCCAATTAGCCAAAGTACAAAGCTCTCCACAACCCCCATTGAAATGAATGGGGGGTGCCATTTCTCTTGCAAACCTCCCATTGGTTTCATTGGGAAGTTCACAGTTTCTGTGCAAAGATCTTATGGGGTAACAACTGTTCCTGTAATCATTACAACTAACATCCATTGTATAGGCAAGTTACAATAGAAGAGTCCAAGCTAGATATCACATTGAATATGTGTTCCAGTATCTGAAGAATATTCCTTCCTGGCTAGCCCCATCATCCTTTCTGAGCATCAGTTTTAATGCTTGAGGTATATAAATGATTTTTGGGAAGCACTTTCCTCATCTAGCCCTTTTTATCCCCCCCCCCCTTCCAAATGAGTTCTGCATGCCTCTAAAGCAGAGACACACATTTTTTACTGTTTATATGGGGGAGAGCAGAAGGAAGAACTTTGGGGCTTCTCCCACCCCACCCTGAAAGCACACTTTGAAGGGCTTGATTATGCAATGTGCATAATTTTCACTCCTTTTTCTGGATCTGTTAGGGTAAAGAGCAAGAAGAGCAAGAAGTTGTTCATGACTTAAGAGATGCATCCTCTGTGCATCGCAGAGCCAGCAACACTGCAACATAACCATAAACGCCGTGCATCTTGTGTCACTGTTGTAAAAATCTATTGGCAGCTGACAAGCAGCCTAGCAGGTTGGACCTGCATCGCACAGGACCTACTAGCCTCACTAGGATTGGATTAGAAACAAGCCAAGATGTTTCCCCTTTCCAAAACGCAGAGAACTCTGCTTATTTCCAAGCCAACCCAATTAGGCCTTTGAGAGCCTCTTCCCCCTTCAATCTTGCACTGCATCCCTTCCACCTCGCTTACCTGGCTGCTATTGATGCTTCAGCAGTGGCTGCAAGTGGGAGGCAGGAAAGGAGGGAGGTCTTCCCCATCAAACCATCTGGTGCCTGGTGTGCAACATTCTGGCCTGCAAACATGCCCCCGAGATGTGTCGTTTTCCCAAAGACTGCTGACTTTGCAGTCCAGAAGTGGACGTCACTATGCCAGATGCTTCTCTTCCAACCTGGGTTTGAACCACCTTGCGTACCATCACAGGTGCGTGTGCCTGTAGGGTCCAGGTGCGAGTGAGGAGCAGAAAACAACAAGCTATGCATTTTTACAGGAAAGCCACAGGTTTCTGGACCAACTAATGGCTTCTATTTTCTTTTTTCCACCAGGCGATGTTCTGATGAATATTAACGGCATTGATCTGACCAACCTAAGCCACAGCGAGGCAGTGGCCATGCTGAAAGCCAGTGCTGCCTCTTCTGTCGTTGCCCTCAAAGCTTTGGAGGTCCAGATCGCTGAAGAACAGCCCCAGGCCAATGATGAGCAGCCCAGCACCATCAGTGAGAACGAATACGATGCAAGTTGGTCCCCATCATGGGTTATGTGGCTGGGGCTTCCCAGGTACTGCTAGACAATCAGACAACCATACTTTGACTTGTGGTCTTCTGCATTTCTGGCATTCTTGTTTGGCCAGGCCTCTGGAGTAGCCTTTAGGCCACCTGATTAATATTTCTTAGTTAAAAAATCAGTGTACCACCTATTTGCAAATGCAGATCTCGTCTATGTCTTGGTCTGGCTTTGCATCTAGTGTGCCATATTGGAGAATGCAGAGTAGCACTGCACAGGAGAAGCAGACCTTTCTTCTGTGACTGTTGGAAAGGGAGGCCCACAGCATCCAGCTGCAGTGTCCTCACCCTAACAGAGGAAATGCATCCCCAAAACGAGCAAAAGAGAGAACACTGATTAGCATAACATTTGCATATTATAATTTATGGGCGATATTCAAAAATTATACTCGGAGCAGACCTTTTGAAATTAATGGACCTAACTTACTTGGGTTCATTAATTTCTGTGGGTGTACTCTGAATAAAACTGAGCTGACTACCACCCTTTGAGAGGGATTCACCTAACATGCCCCATCAATGGAAACCCGTTGCTTGTGCAATGGGGCTTTCCCCCTCTACTCTCTTCCCATGCCCCCTGAAATTGGCAGTAGGGGTTTGGAAGAGCCCCCAGAACAGCACAGGATAGGAGGGGGAGGGGATTGTTCCCTCCGGCAAGCAGCAATGATTGCGCAAATGGAACATTAATCTACCTGTTATGTGTAGATTAGAATAGATTACTAGGGTAGATTACTGCAACACATTATACATGGGGCTGCCTCTGAAGATAGTTCAGAAACTTCTGCTGGTGCAGAATTCAGTGGCCAAGTTGCTCACCAGGGTAGGACAGTTTTGAGTATATAATGCCAATCCTGCCTCGACTTTACTGGCTGCCAATTCGTTTCCAGGCCTAATTCAAAGTGCTGGTTTTTGACCTATAAAGCCTCAAGCAGCTCAGGACCCCAACACCTCAAGAACTGCCTCTTCATGTATGAACTGACCCAGACCCTGGGATGATGTTGAAGCCCTTCTGTGTGTGCCTCCTCCATGGGAAGCCTGAAGGGCGTCAAGTTGAGAATGGGGCCTTTTCTGCAGTGGCTCCCTGCTTGTGAAATGCTCTCCCCAGGGAGGCTCACTTGGCCCCTTTGTTAAATATCTTTAGACACCAGGCAAAACAATTCCTCTTCACCTAGGCCTTTTGCTAATTAAACAATTTATGACCTTTTAAACTATGCGTGGAGGGGGGGTATAATTGTTGTTTGTTACTATGTTATGTGTTTTTGCATTTTTATATTGTAAATTGCCCTGTGGTCCTCACTGTGGGAATATGGTTGGTTTACCTATAGGGAAAATGGGCGCACGGGTAGAAATGTACTACAGCATGACCTTTTGACAGGGCAGGCTGTGTTAAGCATGATCAGCGCGTGGACACCCCATGCTGGCCTGTGATTGGTCTACACAGCCTGCCCTGATAGTGGTGTGATTTTCCTTATATGGCATTGTCTTTTACTGTTGAGTTGATACAATGTTCTGTGAAATAATAAAATGCTAGGCCGCAGCAGTTTGAGCATGCTCAGGGCCTGATCAGTTCTGTTCAGCTCAGTTCAGCTCAGTTGTTGCTGGCTAGGCCTATTCAATATATCATTGGTGTGAGGCTGATTTATTTCTTATGGCGAGCAGGCCCTCGTCACCTCACATGAAGGGTGGTATAGAAATTTTATAATAATATTATTTTCGCAGCTGCCTGCATAGTTGCCATGATGTGGTGCTACGGAGGAGCAATTTAGCAAGCTGGGGCTTTAGCATTGTCGGCGGCTATGAGGAAAATCACACAAATCAGCCTTTCTTCATAAAAACAATTGTCCTGGGAACACCAGCGTATTTTGATGGAAGACTCAAGTAAGCTGTTCTGGTTCTTTCTTTTTATGTGTATCTGAAACAAGGAAGGACAATAGCTAGAGCTTGTATGTGATTCTGCAAATTCTTTGTGACATTCTGTGGAATGTTTAGATTGTGTGCTCTAAACGTATTCCCATGTAAATTTATAATGTGTTCGTACTGAGCTTATTTGCATGACCATTCTTTTTTCCGTACACAACATAGTCACCTTTCAAAATTGATAGTTTTTTAAAAAATGAAAATGTTTATCCACCAAGGTTAGGGCATTTAGGGTTGATTTCAAGTAAACTAGCTGGAAATAACAAACTTGTGAGTGAAGGTAAGCCAGGAACCTTGTCTTAATAAACCATAGCGTGCAGACGTTGTGTACTAGCACACAGCACCCAATCGCTTTTTAGAACTGTTGTTTTCTCTTACGCAAATGTATGGAGATTTAAGCTATAGAATTAATCCGTCACAGTGAATTCCTGTGTGTGCCTGTTCAGTAGTACATCCCAGTGTTGTGGATGATCCCAGGGTTAGGCTACCGCAACTTGTGTCATGTTACTAGCCCTCACTGGCTTCTCTCCCTCTCTATCTCTGTCTTTTAGATGCGGCGATATGATTGTTGCGGTCAATGGACTTTCAACCGTGGGCATGAGCCACTCAGCACTGGTTCCTATGCTGAAGGAACAGAGGAACAAAGTAACATTGACAGTTATCTGCTGGCCAGGAAGTCTTGTATAGACTAGCAAAAAAAAAAAAAAAAAAAAAAGGAAAACTAAAGGAAAACAAACACCACTTTGATTCAAGCAGCTTAATTTTTCTAGATGGCTGGTTCAAATTCTTCAAGCTGTGTTTTCTCCTCCCCCCCCCCCTTTTCTACTACTTATGCAGCTGGTAATAAGCTGGGCCAAAAACTGCTACATTCATACCTTGCGGGGGAGCTAGGGATGGGAAAGGAAGACTCTCAACCTCACTGTGTGTCTCTTTCCATCTCGAAACCACCATTTCTGCCATGTTTGTTGTGTTTTTGCTTTGCTTTGTTTTTCCACAAGTTGTCCCATCCAAGCATCCACGTGCACAACACACTTTAGGGCAGGCATAGGCAAACTCGACCCTCCAGATGTTTTGGGACTACAACTCCCATCATCCCTAGCTAACAGGACCAGTGGTCAGGGATGATGGGAGTTGTAGTCCCAAAACAGCTGGAGGGCCGAGTTTGCCTATGCCTGCTTTAGGGCCATGGTGGGGTTGCTTGCAGAGGACAGCTTTCCCCAGCGACCCTGGTGTTTATATTGCATGTCCGAGGCCAGCTTCGCTGACCCTGCTGCTGCTAAGTGTTGACCCAAGAGTACAAGCAGGATCCTGGCAGGATCCAATCTGCAAGCAGGATCTGAGGGCTTGAACTAGGCAGGGAGAAATGTGCAAGCATTGTCACACAGGACTCTCAACGATAGCCCTCAACTCCTATAAAATATATCCGATTTTGCTTCCTTCCCCATGTTGTGGACACCATCACTTGGGAAAGAAGCTTTTAAGAAGCACCCTTTCCTGTGGTTAACGTGTGCTCTTGAGCATTCAACCAGAGAACGGTCGTACAAATTGAATCCTATGTTTTGCAATCCCTATGTCTCTATCAGAAGGGGGCAATTCCTTGTGTTATGGCGAGCAGCAGCTGGCACAGTGGGTAGGGGGCATGGAGCCGCCCTGCTGGCCGTGGTGCCGCTGCTGCTTACCTAGACAAGGTGGAGGCAAGCTTGGGACTGTGCAACCACACTGGTGGAAGCACCGCATTGGTTACACTGGCTCAGCCCTTCCCCATCCCAGTAGGCAACTCAGCTGTTGGGAGGTTGGTGTCATGCTGGCCACAGCTAATCACGGCTCCAGCAAACAAGCTGCAGGCAAGTGTACAGGGGAAGGGGTCATAGCTCGGTGGCAGAGCAGATGCCTTGCACACAAACAAACCCAGGTTCAAAGCCTTGCATCTCCCGATAATTTCCATCAGGAAATTTAGGGTGGTATTCAAAGTTGCACTGAGCAGTTCATTCTGTCAGCACAAGCGTTTCTGCTTGCCAGACAGAACGATCTCCCTTTTCTTCCCTCTGCGGGCTCTCCCGGCTATTCTCCTGACCGTCCCAAGTAGATTCTGGGAGGAGGGAAATCCTGTTGCGCCAGCGGGACTCATTGCACTGCCTTCCGCTAGCACAGCACCATGTCACCTGCCACCACCATGAGATGCAGCGCTGCCATGAAAATCCAAGATGGGGGGCAGACGCAGACCATGAGGTTGTCCCACAAAATCATTTGGGCCTGGAAACTCCACATCGCCATTGTAGTGTATGAACCTGTCCCTAGTTCCATGCAATCAGCAGGCCCATGTTTCACTGTCAAGCACGGCAGCCGGAGTTTGCCACCCAAGTTAGTATCGACCCCAAGGCTGCGGCTGCTATTTGATTTAAGTCATGAACACATCAGTGCGCCACCAGTCAGTGAGATCTGCACTGTGTCCCGAGTTGTTTCTGCATCAAATGTGTAACCGTGCACACATTCTCCATGCATCGTCTGCGCTGTGCTACGGACAAGGTTGTGAACCCGCTGTGATAAACCAAAATCCTGTAATCTGAATAAATTATGAAAACTTGCAAGTATATGTCTGTGCTTTGCATAATTTATTCTGCCTTGCTAGTCATATGGTGAGATGGGGAGCCATGCAACAGAACGAAGCTCCAGCTCAATGCCACTAGAAGTTCTCCCCAGAATTCCAGGATTCACTCAACACCAATTCAAATTAATATCTTCAGTCATAAGGCTTAGAAACTTGCTTGTTTTTCCTCTTTAAATGAAAGGTGAGATTCCTATGATGCTACACAATGCCCCTTCTCACTCCTGCGCAACGCTGTTGCAGGATGCTCAGAATTGACACAGGCCTGGTTGTGATTACATTGGGTGGTTTTCAATATTCAGCATTAGATTGCAGATAAGTGCTGGTGCAACCACTATAAACGTGGCTGTTCTGGGTTAAGATCAGTGTCTGCACCAGGTCACCCCATTCATGATGTGAGTGGTAGACGGTATCTTCCAACCTCCCCACTGTATTGGACGTATAGGTGTTATTAGGGTAGGTAAGTGGCTTCCTGGCAAACCGGTATCTTTTTGTAATTCGTAATACAAGTTAAACATAAAACAAAGGGGCAGACGCTTACAAACATTTTCATACTCACCTACCATATTCTTCCATAATCTTCTAAAAGTGTGTCTTTTTGTAAGAAGCCATTTTCATCCCATAGTTTTATTTGCAGGTCATCCGTTCTCATAAAGTAGGACAAAAGCCTGGATTTTTTAAAAAAAGAAAATAATAATAATAATGAAGTGCAATAATTAGATTATTTCTTAGCAAACTATTTAGTATATGAAAAGGTTTGTACCCTACAATGAAAGCTTAACGTTGATGTGATTACTAAGAATGCTGGCAATTATTTTAAAAAAGGGGGGAGGTGACCTTTGATCTGTTAGTGTCTACTAATAATTACTGTTCCAAAGTGAATGTTTTGCTATGTAAGAATTTTGATGAAACGCTTTTTTCTAAAAACCATTTTTACAGTTTATACTGCAGCTGTCTTTAGCTCTCTTGAGTGGATTGTATACAAAATCAGAGACATGGTTTAAGCAAAGGGGGGAAGCTGTTGCTAAGTGTTCTACATTACTACAATTTCAGGAAGTCCAAAGGAGAGATTTTTTTCTATCTTGCTTTCCCCCCCAAGCTGAGAGAAGGAACTGCATCCCCCAACCCCTTGCTCTGTCATCTGCTGACAATAGCCCAAATGCCTTCACGTGAACTGCTGGAAAACAATCTGTCGTCTTTTTGCGGAATGATTTTATCGGCGAATCGCCTGTCATTGAGCCGATGACAGCTACCTTAATTTCTACCTAGAGTTGACTCACGTTTACATTTCTAAACCAAACTGCTAACTTCTCGCATGTTCCAGTCAGTCTGTGTGACTTGGACACAAAGGAGACCCTTTTGTAAGGTGCTCCTATGTTTGCTCCCGACTGGATCTAGATTTTTGCTTGGGCCAGGGGTTTTGCCTGCTTTAAAAATGCAACCAAGGTCCAAAAACGGTCAGCCGATTTCATCAATTATCTCTGTATTATATGAAGCTTGTATTAATGATCGGGGAATGTATTTCAATCCCATTACATCTATCCATTGTGAGGCATGAGATCCCTCCCACTCCCCCCCCCCCTCGCTCCTCTCCCAATTTAGAAGATATGTAATGCAGGATATTACAGCATGTCATTTCCACCCCGCCACCCCCTGAAAGTACCTTTGTTCATAATAAAGCTACAGACCTTTGATTTGTTTAAAAAAAGAAAAGCCCACTTCTCTGTATAATAGGAAATTATTTCGCTTTCATACTGTAGATTCATGTAGTATAATACTGTGTTAAGATTACGCATTTGTGAATGTATTTAGCCCAGATGCATACAAAGGTAGACCTCCTCCATAGGGCAGGATCCACGGTTCCTTTGGCTTGAAAAAGGTGCACTCACTCTCTGGAATGCTTTCTCCGAACAACCAATTCCCACGCTTTATGACAGGGTGGGGGGAAATGTGGCCCTTCAGGACTCATTATCAGGCTCTCATGGGGACACAGGTGGCCCTGTGGTCTAAACCAGTGTTTCCCAACCTTGTGCCTCCACCTGTTTTTGGACTACAATTCCCACCATCCCTTGCCACTGGTCTTGCTAGTCAGGGATGATGGGAGTTGTAGTTCAAAAACAGCTGGAGGCACAAGGTTGGGAAACACTGGTCTAAACCACTGAGCCTCTTGGGCTTGCCAATCAGAAGGTTAGCAGTTCAAATCCCCGTGACGGAGTGAGCTCCCATTGCTCTGTCCCAGCTCCTGCCAAACTTGCAGTTCGAAAGCACACCAGTGAAAGTAGATAAATAGGTACCGCTGCAACAGGAAGGTAAACGTTTCCGTGCACTCTGGTTTTCGCCACGGTGTCCCTTTGCACCAGAAGCAGTTTAGTCATCCTGGCCACATGACCTGGAAAGCTATCTGTGGATAAACGGTGGCTCCCTCGGCCTGAAAGCAAAATGAACACTGCAACCCCATCGTCGCCTTTGACTGGACTTAACCGTCCAGGGATCTTTTACCTTTACCTTATCAGGTTCTCATGTAACACACCCTTCCCAGCCACACCCATTACTGGCTCAGCGTTGCACCGTTCTTGGGTGTTTTTAGCCTGCTGGAATATGTCCTTGAATTCTGATGATGCCTCATGTTTGTTTGCCTGCCTGGATGGAGAACAAGCAGGTGTGCACAGAAACGTTGCTGTGCAAAGGTAAAATTTGCATTCATTCTCAGGCTCACCTTTGCCTCTGGCCCTGCCCGCCACTGGCATGTGGTCCCCAGAAGATTGAGTAGAAAGGAATGCTACTCTTGGGTGGAAAACATTTCCCCACTCTACTTGATCGGAAGCTGCTTCTGAATTTCCCCTCAATTTCAAAAGCAGTTTGCCATGATGGAGCACAGACGGGTGCGGGCTCTTGTTGCAAGGTCAGCATTAGCAAAGCTTCTTGTGGATCCATCCAATTTCAGTTTAATGGTCCTCTACATCCTGTGTAGGGCTGTAGCACAGCGGCAAAGCATTGGCTTTGCCTGGGAAAAGTTTGAAGCTCACTCTCCCAAAGCTCCAGGTAAGGCTGAGAATACCCCTGCCTAACACCCTGGAGAACTGAGGCTAGTCCTTTGCAGAGCTACATAAACCAATAGCCTGATCTCAGTATAACACAGCTTTCTATGTAAGTGATTTGGGGGCACCTTAAATGCATGGTGCACCTCAGGATCCCTTAT
Organism: Podarcis gaigeae; assembly: GCF_964106915.1. Lineage (NCBI taxonomy): Eukaryota > Metazoa > Chordata > Lepidosauria > Squamata > Lacertidae > Podarcis > Podarcis gaigeae. The sequence goes on from NC_139677.1 coordinate 81,986,052, forward strand.
CCACAGTAAATATCTGGCTTGGCAGCAGGCGAGTGAGAGGGCACATCATGGAATGACAAGACACCACCGTTGCACTGCTATTATGGGCAGGTATGGAGGCACCACGGTTTGAGAACAGGGAAAAGCCCTCTTTTTTAATATATATATATATATTCATTAATAACACTCCAATATGGGTCACATTATTACAATGTCAAATCATACCAAATCATAATACAAGTTATAAAGCCAATTAAACATTCCAAATTAAACAAATTTGGTGACTTCCCATGTTCTGATCGTCTGGAGATACGGTAATTATTTCTAGGTCCTGCGCATAGTCTCATATATAATCCAAATACAGCAATTCCGATCTTGATCCTTTCTTCTATTTTTGCAGCCACTGGTGTAATGACTTTCACTCATATTCCAAAAAATGCATAGCCGTTAACTAGGGTGAATGAGTGTCATCCCATCATCTTCCCAAAAGCTTGTGGGTGTGGTGAAGTAACCTTTGAGGTTTAATGCAACACTTTGCAAATAAAAGTGTATTACATTTCACTGCAGGCTACGATAAAGCCTAACAGGTGGGGAAGCATTCCTGCCCCACCTGATACATTCTGTGTGAAACGGGGGCATCACACTGAATTCAATATTATTTCTTCTTCTTCTTCCGCCCATTTGACTGGGTTGCCCCAGTAAAATGTCCTCTTATACAGACAAAACCAAAGTGTTCCTTCCTCTGAATGCTTGATCTAGTAATTGCAAGCAATGCAGCTAGACTTCCCGTTCAGGGGAGCTACTGCTATTGTTCATGCTCTTTGGTAATGAGAACTAGTTTGGAGTGGGTTCTCCCTCCCTTGCCCTGTTGATACACAGACAAATTTCCTTCCTTTATAGTGTTGTAGTCTATATGATTGGGTTTGTTCTGCTGTGCCTTCCGTCTTAAATGATGAGATTCAACAGTGTCATATATAAACTGAAGGATTAGAGATTTTTAAAAAACCCATTCTCCCTTAACAAAAATATTATATTTCTTTATATTAATTTAATTATTTATATTAATAAATAAAAAAATTAAAAATTTGCACCCCTTAGCCACTTCTTTGTCCATTGCTCCACTTGTATACAGTTAAACCAAGTTATTTTACTTCCTGTTAGAGCTTCTCTTATTCTTTGCTTCTCATTTTCTCCACTCATTCCTTTATTTTAAGTATTTTCTTCTCTTTCACTTCTTTTTCAATGTCCTTCTTAAAATTTACTGGGAAATCTTCTATCATCACCACCGGGGTTAGTGGGGAATTTACTGGTATCAATTTTCCTTTATATTTTGCCCGTATCTCAATGATGTTTCTTAATAAGGGATTTTCAATATTCTGCTACCATTTCCTATTCTGTTTGACAGAAAATATATTCACTAATTTCTCGCTCATTTTCTGTGTACCACTCTTTAACCATGCTAACTCTCCTTGTTGTGTTATCCCATCTATAATATATCTTATTTGCTATATAATATAACTTTATGTTGTGGAGACCTAGTCCACATATTTTCTGGGATTTCTGGGATTTTTTTTCTTTGATTCTGGGTTTCTGATCCCCATTACAAAATTTATTAATAATACTTTGCCAACCCTTTATCTCTGTCTCCAATATCTAAGTTTCTTGTTATATTTATTCCCAGGTACTTTATTACATTTCTTAATTTTATATCTATTTTTTCCTTCAAAAGTTTTCATTTTTCATCTTCATCGTAATTAAATCTCATAATCTCTGATTTGCACCTATTATTTTGCAACCCTGCTATTTCTCCAAAAAAATTCAAATGTGGTTCTATTACCTGCATATTTTCCAACGGATTGTTGATTGTTTGCAAGATGTCATCTGCAAATAAGCTTATTTTCTCTTTTCCTTTATTGCTTATTCCTTTCATATTTCCATCTTCTCTAATTACATTGGCCAGAGTTTCAATGACCAATACAAATAAAATTGGGGAAAGGGACACCCTTGTCTTCTATCTCAGGCTAGTGTTATTTGTTCTGTTACACCATTGTTCAATATGAAATATGCCGTGTTCCTCAAGTATAATTGATCTAGTAATCCTTTAGATCATTCTCCAAATCCTAAACTTTCTCTAATTATTTTTAACACCGGCCATTCTACACTGTCAAAAGCCTTAAAGATATCCAATGCTACTATACCAGCTTTCAATTTATTTTTTCTTATTATATCTATTTTATTCAACACTCTTGCTATTAAACTAGACATCTGTATTCCTGATACAAAGCCACATTGGTTTTTATTTATATATTTACACATGAAATTATTTGTCCTTTTGCCATTATTGCAGTCAATATTTTAGCATCTTGATTTATTAGGGAAATCGGTCTATACAATCCTGGGTCCTGGGTACTTGGTTTTGGAATTAAGATAATCATTGATTGTTCCATGATGTGGGGTCATCTCAACCTCTATTACTGAATTATATAATACTTTTAATTTAAGAACCAATATTTTTTAAAATACCTTATAATATTCTGTTCCCAATCCATCTGCTCCTGGGGCTTCCCCCCCTTTTCAGTTTCCCTATAACTTGCTCTATATCTTTTTCTGAAATTGGTTGTTCCATAACCTCTTTATCCTTCCTTTCTAGCTTTATCTTCCAGTGTCTCTCAATATATTCTTTCATCTTCCCCACAGAATTGTTACCTGGTGGATATAACTCTTGGTAAAACTCCTGAAATACTCTCATCATTCTCAGCTCCCATTGCTCAATTTTCACATTATGTTGTTTTATCTTTTCATCATTGTTTTGCACTCTTTCTTGGATTTGGTCCATCTTTGCTTCTACTTTATCTACTTTATCTTACCTTGATCTCTGAAATTGCTTTGTCTATTTGAGTGGTAATGTCTGTCACTATCTGGTTTCTGAGAATCTCGTTGCCTTTCTGCATCATTTCTTTTATTTTATCCAAGATATCTGCTTGTTCTTGATGCCTTTTTTCTTTAGATTTTGCCCCCAACTCGTCCTTACTCCCCCTCAGAGTTCCATTTTTCCTGTTTTTCTTACTTCCATCTCCACTTTGTTTCTCTTCTCTACTTGCCATAATTGCTTCTGTTGATTGGGCTCTGGTTAATCACTGGACACTTCGATATGATGGGTGCTCCCCCCCCCCCAATTTATTTTGGATTGCTTTACCTCATGGGAATTGTCTATTGGCATCTAGCCAACTCAACTGCTTCACAGAGTTGCTATTTACTGTGCCTTAAAGTCACAATAATTTCCTTATAGTTTAATGCGAATGTCTCGGCCTGGATTTTACCCGCTTCTGTTATCTTTGTAGTATTTATTGTAGTTTTCCCTTTCAAGTTCTTTTGCTTCAATTAAATCTAGTCTCCAAGACATGATCAGGCTTCAGGCCTGGAGACCAGAAGTAAGAGCAATTAGTTATATTCAATTGTTTACTCCAAGATTTCCAAATATTTTGCTGTCCTGAGTATTGATCCTTTCTTTTTTTTCCTTCTACTATTTAAATGTAAGATGTCCAATCATTTCTAATTGTCCATTTTTTGTCTTCACAAGCTCTTTGCTTTAGATTCTTTTCCAGCCGATAAGTTTGGCGGCGGGCCCAGGCCTGGCATCTAGCCCAGAAATTAAGCAGTAGTGTTTATTATTTCACTACTCCAAATTACATTCCTGCTTGAAAAGTTCTTAAGGACTGAACTGTACTCTTTGCTTCGTGATACTTGTTCCCCATTCTCCCTTGTTATTGGTGCCTGGTTTTGGCTTTTGCATTGTCTCTGTTCTGGGGAAAGACTATGTTGTTACGTTACCTGGTGAATCAGGCCACAAAACGGTTAGGCGAGTCTCAGTTGTTTTAAAGTGCTCATCATGCCCTGTGCAATCTCGTATGTTTCCTGCTATCATTATCCACCATTTCCATCTAGAGCACTTTTATTGTACAAATTGGTCCATTTAGCCACAGAAAAACCCAATGAGGCAAAGAATTGGTTCTTGCAGTGCACTCCCTGGTTTTGTCTTGACCAGTTAAGAAGTAAACTCGATGTATGGGAAATCATGATGAGAATGCTGAACGGCACTATCCTGCAGCCTGGCTCCTGTGAGCAGGATATACTCCTAAATTAGAGAGCTCCGCTCATGGAGACTGATCCTCAGAGATCTGTGAGTACTCTTCCATGACCTCACATGGCGACAGCACTCTCTGTTCTCGCAGATTTCTTGCTCTTGTTTTTAACCCAACTGCATGTCAAAGGGCCAAACAATATATGGTGCAAGGGATCAGCAATCCTATCTCCCGATCTCATCTTGTGACCTTAAAAACAACTGCATCAGCTGTGTGATGTGGATCAGGACTGGGGACGTGTGCAGAATCATATAGTTGGAAGAGACCCTGAGGATCATCTAGTCCAACCCCCTGCAATGCAGGAATATGCAGCTGTCCCATATGGGGATCGAACTTGCAACCTTGGCATTATCAGCTGCATGGTCTAACCAACTGAGCTATCCAGGTGGTTTGGTCCTTTCCCAAATCCATCCTCAAAGCCATGCCACTAACCACCATTACACAGAGGAGGTTGTATTAGACCTATGTTTTCCCCTAAACAACTAATAGTAACCTGATGATCTCATCAGACTGCATCAGAAGGCAACCCAATTCATTCCAGTAGGATTTACTCCCAAATAACCCCGCTTACGACTTTGGCCTTAGCCTCTCTGCCACTCCAACCACCAACTCATACAGCAGCAGCTGCCACAAGCCCAGTTCAAGTATAAAATTCAATATTGCTTCTCCCGGGAGAACATCCAGTCTAGATTCTAATTTATTTCCACTAGAAAATACAATGGCATAAGAACACCCATGTATCAGCTGCTCAAGCCACGGGATTCTGTGAAAATAAGGTACACCGAGTAACGGGTTCCCTAAGCAACCATAGGCAGTTTTAGCTAAAAATAAAGCACTTCAATGCCTTGGTGCAAAAGCAACGAAGGAAAACTTGGAGGCTACACTTGCCTGGGTGCAATCTCTCTCCACCGGAAGGAATGCAGAGAGAGAGTGCATTCTTGTAAAATGTAGCCAGGAAGAAACAGAGCATTCATTCTCTTTTGGATCCAACCAAATGTCCACTTTGTCCAGCATCCTTTTTTGCCCATTTTTGTGCCCTTCTTCTGCCTCTTCTCATGCCATGTGTGCTTGTTCCTTCTTGTGTGTCTGCAATGCATGTATTAGTTTAATCATGGCTAGAATTATTTAGTTAACTCTCTCACTGGGAGCTAGTGCAGTGTAGTGGTAAGAGCAGTAGTCTTGTAATCTGGGGAACCGGGTCCGCGTCTCCGCTCCTCCACATGCAGCTGCTGAGTGACCTTGGGCCAGTCACACTTCTTTGAAGTCTGTCAGCCCCACTCACCTCACAGAGTGTTTGTTGTGGGGGAGGAAGGGAAAGGAGATTGTTGGCCGCTTTGAGACTCCTTCAGGTAGTGATAAAGCGGGATATCAAATCCAAACTCCTCTTCTTCAGACCAAAGAAATTGTATACTTTGTTTCTGCTGAGCGACTCCCCATTGCTGTAGTAAATGTGCAGATTTTCCTGAGCTTTTCCCCACTGCGGTATCATGCATATTCTGATTCTGTGTGTCACCAATAAACATTTTGCTTTATAACTTATGTAAGTTCCTGGACAAATTGGCTGAGATGCAGGATTGTCGCTGTTCAATACGAGATTCTTAGGATGTGTGTTAGTGAAAAAGGTGTTTACCAAGGGGGCTCACCAAAAGCCTGAAAGTACCATCAGCTGCAGCCAGCATGGCCACTGCTCGGGGATGATGGGAGTTGTAGCCCCAAACATTGGGGGAGGGTTGCTTTGGACCTACCCCAAATTGGAGTCATAGGGTTTAGGATTAGAGTAAATCTCCACTTGTCTTAACAGCAAGTGCCATTCCCAGATTAAGCACCGCATGCCAATGCCCAAACTCCAAAGTTCTGCCTGTTTTACCATTCAAAGTATTTGAGCAGCGTCAAGAGCATGGAGAAGGAACAACAACCTTCACTCGTCTTGCCCTCTCCTCCTGGTCTGTGGTCTGTCCCAGAGGGAGAGGGCAAGAGAATGAATAGTGGGATAACCACAGGAAGAAGGGGAGAGCTGTAGGCCAGTGTGATGTACTAGACCATTTGTTGGAATAAGGTAGGCATAGACAATGTGTTGCTCTCCAGAGACTGTCAGACTCCAACTCCCAACAACATCTTGAGGGCACCACATGGCTTCCCTTGGACTAAAGAAACCTGGGTTCAGTGCTCCCTGGGTAAGTCGCTATCTTGCAGTCTAGCCCATCCCGTAAGGTTGCTGTGAAAATAAAATAGGCTAACTGTGGATAATTGGATTGTATGTTTGTAAATCACCTTGTGACTCATGTGAAATGCAATCCATAAATGTATAATAATATAATAACCCCCTTTGCTTATTTGAGCTGCTCAGATGAAGGCAGAGGCTTACAAATGTGATCAATTATCCTGGTACTTCCAAAGAAATGCATTTAGGATTGAGATGCAAATATTTGTTTGTCTAACCACCTTTTTCAAACTGTGTTTAGATGGGGCTCAGCATCAGATACCTGTCTGGTTTGCAACACTGGAGATTTAGATCATACCAAGCACAGCTCTTTTCATTTGTATTTTACAGAGGCTTTCATAATTACATACCTTATGATGATGCTAAATGTAATTCTGATCATGCCCTTCGAAAAATGCCTTGGATTAAAAGCTTTTACGGTCTCTTTAGGCCATGGGCCTGCAATTACAGAAAATGAACTGCATTTTAGCTTTCCATTGAAATTAATAACAGCACTTCTCCAATTGACTCAGTGAGTAGTTAATGGAATAAACTGCATATTTCACTACAATGTGGTTTTAAAGCCATTTGAGATATATTCTGTGCTTCAAATGGGATAATAATTCATACAGTACAAACTCTTATTTGGGATTCTACAAAATCTATCCCAGATAAGTCCAGAATTTAAGATGTTATTAATGGTTTGACAATCATTACCTGCTTGAGTCTAATCTTCCTTACCTTGCATACTTGGGAACATCTCCCTTCATGCATGCTGAGGTTCAAAGAGACAGCCTAATAAGAGTGCGCCTAATGGCATTTAGGATCTTGCACCTAAGATTTCTGCATTTTAGCATGTTTCTTAACATAGTGTCATATATACAAAGTCCAGTGGATTGCCGTTCTCTTGGTCACACGAGATATCCCCAATAGTGCCTCCACTTCTCCCATAGGGGATGCACATGTTTGTGCCAGCTATGACTGAATATGATGCGTGCAACCTGTACTGGCCATAAAAGTTAAGGGCAAATATATTTCCACGTTGGCTTCAAAGCCTGGTGACTAACTTCTTTAAAGTGCTCAACACAAACACACACAGCCTCCACTCGAACACCATCATGAGCTGTTTGCATTTATATGTAAACAAGTAGCACATTAAAGCTGCAATCCTACGGGACTTACCTCCAAGTAAACATAAACAATTGCAATTGACAAATTGCAATCTTAGACACACTTAAGGGTATGGGTACATACCATTATACGTTTAAAGCACCCACCTAACAAAAAGAAATAAAATTCTGATAATTGCTTATGATGATTTTATGGTGGGAAATGTGTACTTGGGGGTGGGATGCTGAATATAGTCACTTTTGGTTGTTATCATTGGATTGTTTTAATATTTATTTGTTTAAGTAGCCCTGATACCTTTTGGCATAAGGCAATGCATAACGTTATAATAATACTATTCTTTTTTTTTTATAAAAAAGCCCACATAACTTCTATCAGGACTGATTTTCAAAAAGAACAAAACAGAATGGCTGTAGATTTTGTAGGATTCTTTTTCTCCGCCCCCCCAGTGTGTGTGTGTGGGGGGGTGTTGTAAAGGTATGGTGGTGTGTACCACATCCTTAAGAGTGTTTAGGATTGCAATCCTATTTATGTTTACTTAGAGGTAGGTCCCAAAGGATTGCAGCTTTAACGTGCTGATTTTTGGCAAATAAATTGCAAACAACTCTGCTCATTATAGTGTGCAAGTAGAGGCTCTGTGTGTACTGAGGCGCCACTTGAGCACTTTTTAGAAGTTAGTCACCAGATTTTGAAGCAAACATGGAAATATATCTCCCCCCCACAATGAGTTTTGAATTTTGTCCCCAGTCAAACTTTACAGATGTATGCTGCTGAAGCTGGGGGACTGGATTTCCTAATGGAAATGCTGACAGACCTTTACTTATAGCGCTATAGAGAGTGCCCCTGTAATTATTCAATTGCCTAATTCCATTTATCTTCCATGAACCATTATGGGCTGCTGACACGCTGCAGCTTCCTTAGCAGAATACACAGCCGAGTCTAATGGACTGCAGGGAAAGTCAGTTAAATGGAATAAGGTTTGTGCCTTACTCTCAAAGGCTATTATTTTATAAATGAAGGCAGGTGGATGCATTTACGTTATTAGGATAAATATTTATGAACTGTTATCACTGATACCCTGCATTACAAAAACATTATCTTCCATATTAAAAAAATAAAATACAAAGAACAATCCATGCCCGAGTATGTTTTGATTAGGATATTGATTATGGTGCTCCTTACACAAAGCCACAAAATAGCATGATCTTAGAAATGAATGCTTGCTGTGATTTTTCCCTCCCCCCCCCCCTTATGCAAGCAAGGAAGGTGCTGTTGAGAAACAAAGACTGAAAGCTAGCATATTGTGACACCATTTTAAAAGCAAACCCTCAAACTAATAACTTTCCATTTCTATCTTCAAGCATGTGTGAAAATATTTAATTAACCAAATGTGATCAGCATACTTTGCTACTATGCGTGGGTCTACAGAAGAAAACTAATATCTGTTACCTTGTTGAAAAAGAACATCAAGTCACTGTTTTTCGCATGGCATTAATCTTATACCTCGGTTTAAGAACGGTCCTGTTTACGAACAATTCAATTTAAGAACTCTGCAAAACTGGAAGTAGTGTCCCAGTTTGAGAACTTTACTTTGGTCTAAGAACAGAATCCGAACAGTGGAAGGGCACCAGTGGTTGGAGGCCTCATTAAGGAAACTGTGCCTCAGTTTAAGAACGGTTTCGGTTTAAGAACGGACTTCCGGAACGGATTAAGTTCGCAAACCGAGGTACCACTGTAAAAGAAATTTTTCTTATACTTGGAAACAGAAACTGAATGCGTAACATTTGAGAAATTGAGTTTGTTAACAGAACATATAGCTATGCATATTGAATGTATCATTCAAGACTCCAGACCTGAAGAAGTTAGTCATGCTTGAGGGCCTTGACTACCTTTTTTTTTTTTTTTAGGTATATACCTAAAATGATTTTGTGTATTTTGTAAGTCTTGTTGCTTATTTAATTGCTGTGGAGGGGTTGTTCTTATTTTTGTGTTCTGTACGCTGCCTGAGCATCTGCACTGATAAAGGGCAAATTATTAATATATCTCAAATGAATGAAATAAGATTGGCTGCAGCTCCCTGGTGATGGATCATTTGTATGATATGTGAAAGGGCCTTACGTCCCAGTGAAAATCAACTTAATTGCCACGAACCTGTTCCATTCAATTTAATGGGACGTAAAATGCAACTACCTTTCTCTAAGTCAGGTCCAAGGTGGGAGAACTTCTCAACAAAATCTAGAGTTGCAATAGGGGTGGGGAGAGAGTGTCCCTCCTTTTGCTGTTGTCTTGCTGCTGCCTGTTCTGAAGTGGCAGCCCCAGCATTTGAGCCGGCAATGTTCCCACAGCTCCCTTTCTAAGATTATTACCATACTTTTCTGTGTATAACACGCCCCCATGTATAAAACGCCCCCTATTTGCGGGGACTCAAATTTAAGAAAATGGCCCAAAGTTGTTTGGGGTGAGGATTGCCAGAGGTTGTTCATGTTTTTTGGGGAGGAATGCAGTAAATCACTAACCCGACGGTTACAACCGCTCGCACCACTCGCTAAAAACCGCTCGCATCTGCTACAAGCGCCAGTCCAATAAATAATAGCAGCAGGAAATTGCAAGCTAAATTGCCGCAGCGACAGCCAATCCAAAACAGCCCTTGACGCAGCAATCAATCACACTCCTATTTACCGTATAAGACGCCCGCCAGTTTTTAAACATTATTTTACAGTAAAAAAACACCTCGTCTTATACACGGAAAAGTATGGTATATATCATTATGAAGCACTAATCCAATGACAGTTCTGAAGGCAGCCCCTGGCAGCCCTCATTAACCCACAGAATTCTGTTTCCACTGCTACAAGATGGTTTAGCTCTCCCAAATATCACCACCCCCAAAATACCACTGAAAAATGGTCGACAAAAAGACAAGGAAGGTTTCAAGTTGGTCCAAAATGCCTTTGTAAATGTGAACACTTCATTTTTCTCAGTGAAAGTTAATCTCAGCATGCTTAGAAATAACACTTCGTTTCCTAGAAGCCTTGATCCTTTATCACTAATGTGTGTAATAGGCTATTATCTTTCAGGGAATAAAAATAAACTTTCCACATGTCCAGAGGCATTCTCTTATTATATCACATTGTCTTGAGACTGACAACTGAATTTGGTGTAAACTTAGGTAGGTAGCCGTGTTGGTCTGAAGCAGTCAAAATAAATAAAATAAAATAAATAAATAAATTATGCAGTAGAACCTTAGAGACCAACTAAGTTTGTTCTGGTTATAAGCTTTTGTGTGCTTGCATACTTCTTCAGATACACCAGTGTACACTGCAACTTGCTCATGCTGTATTTATCTTAGTGAGACTTCATAAAGCAAAATATTATACCTCATCTCAACAGCAGTACAAAACCCAGGCACAACGTCATGGGAAGTGAAAGAGGCAGGAATTGAAGGCAACCACAATCGAAAAGTAAACACATTTACAAATACTCATTTTTACCCTTATAAATGCTCTCTCATTTGTTTAGATGATAATCATGTCAACAAACCTCAATCAAAAGGACCATTTCCCAGGGCTAATAAGAATTAAATGCAGTAGAATATCCTGTGTATTCAGCTATCACTTTGGATGAAAATATCTTGTGAAATTTAAACACAGATGATACTCGGAGAAATAGGTTGTGCTGGTGGGTTCCCTCCTCCCCTTCTTGTTGTTGCGGTGATTATTATATATTAAAGCATTTGCACTTTCCTAGACATTTCATGAAGCATTTTGTTTTCTTAATCTTTGCAAGAAACATGACAACATTTAAATTTCTTTGCAATTAGATTTGACTTAATTATGACCATTGTTTAATACCACCTTGTTTTACCTGCTTTGGGTCACAAATAGCCACCAAACTCATCATTTCATAAAGACTTGTTTTTCTACCTGATGTTCGCTATGTTCAGAATGTTAATAGCTACTACAGCGGAATATGAATAGGCTTGGTGCAGCCACTTGAAATATAGAAAAATGGCCCAGACATTAAAAAAGATAAAAGGGAAAAGGGCAGTAATGAATTTAGAGGAAAATGAACATTAATGGCACTAACATTACTCATGTTCCACATAACAAATTATTGGAAGTCTGTCAAGCACACCAAATTACCTACTCATCTGCTGTTGTGGGGCCCTTTGGAACTATCCAAAACCAGCAAAAGCAAGACAATTTGAGCTAATTTTACTATTTATGACAATAGAACAGACCATTAAGATAAATTAATGTCATTATCAAGTTTCTATGAAAATGACAAATACTGCTATTTCGAGCAGCTTTAGAAGCTGTTGACTATAATGAAATCTGCTCTAGAGGTACTAAAAAGAAACACTCCATGTAATTATTTTCTAGTAGCTTGTTTGTTTCCTTCCTATTCATTTGGCTTTCACCACAATTAGTTCTGTACACAATACGTGGCAACTAAATAGTCAACACTACGTGGCATTAGGACTAATTGGGCAATTAGGAGGCAGTTCCCATCCTTTTAAGTCCTAAAGAGAGTAGGGAGTAGACGTTCTCCAGGCAACAATAACAGTACCACACAGGCCAAGATTGTCCAAGTTTAAGGGAATACAAAGTAGAACGAGGAACAAAGTGCAAATCAAATGCTTCACCTAAAGCAACACACACATGAGGTGCTTTATTCAACAATCTAATTGATCACACACAGAGAGAAACACAGGGCACTGTGGCAAATATCTTTGCCAAAGCAAGTCTATCTTAAGATACCAGTACATTAGCTTTCGGGTTCTTCTTAGGTCACAAGGTATTTCAAAGATATCCAGCATCGAAAGCCGAGGTTCACACGGTGTCTCATGTGCTCTGCAAGTCATAATAGTCAGGGAAGTTGTGGTCACTGCCCTTTAAGAGACAAGTTCTTGAGCCAAAGGGAACGCAACACAACACACAGATTCACCCGTCCTAAGATCTGCACAGTCCAGCTGTGCTATCATCGCACCCTTTAGTTAATTCTAAAGCTTTCCAAAGCCACTAGTGCAATCTTTTTGTGCACACCTTGCAGGTTCACTGCAAAAATTGTCTGGCATCACCTCAGATCCATTATCTAGCTTCAAGCGCACCCACAACATCATTAGTAGCATTCCACACTTTTCCAACAGTGTACCTTCCTTCTCCAATTTTGGAGTTGCTTCTTTTCTCTCTGTTGTGCACATCTAGGCGAAATGAGCCTTTGTGGAGCGTGGCACCTAAGGCTGGGCATGCTCTAGACTTGCGAATGTGTCCACACCCTGTTTATTCTGTGCTGTGCTGCTATCTTTTGGGGGACTTTACACAAAACAAATGAAATACTGTGAAAATCCCTGAAATGAGAAGTAATTGACTAGAAATATTATCTTATAGAAATAAACTAAATAATAAAAATCAAAAAGTTTAAGGAAAAAATTAGAAAAACCTAGAATTGCACAAAGCCTTAATGGGATGCCGGCTACAAACCTTGTTTCACTGAACTATTCAGTTTCCTCAGAAGGAAATAGAAAAATTATAAACCAAAATTCAAAAAAGGGGGTTAAAACTCTAAAAAAATTCTGAAGTATTATAATCCTAGCTCAACCTAGGTGAAGGAAAGCGCAGTAATAAGGGATTAAGGACTCAAAGGTACAGTTTCCAATACTAAGTTTACAAAAAAGGTTTGAAAACCTAAATGGCAAGTTTTAGACACAGCCCAACTTAAAGAAAGCCAAACACAGTAATAAGAGTTGAAGACTCAGCTGTGAAAGTTCTAGTATTGCCTTTACACAAAGGTTTAAAAAACCTAGATGGCACATTTCAAAGAAAGGAATACAAGATAAGCTGTTTTAGATTTTAAACAAACTCATGAACAGGGCAGCCTCGTTTCTTAACATGATGTTTCCTACAGCTTCAAATTCACTATCTTGAAGTTTTTGCCTTAGCTCTGTTAGAAAATGATCTATTCCTGCTGCCTCTCTGTCAGGGATACAGCTTCACTTTCTTTCGGTTTCTGTACTTGTTTAATTTTACGCTGCCACCCATTCACTCAGAATGCTTTCAAAACGTCTTAGTAGCTGGTATAGTAAGATTAGGACAGAAAAACCAGAGGCAGGATGAACTTTAAAATGAAATTGTTGCCTTGATCAAGGGGATCTTATTATATATGGAAATGCTGATGTTTAAATTGGGGTCTTAATGGTGCTTGTCGACAGTTTCTGAAGACTCAAGAGACATTGTTGCTGACACCAGCCTCTAAATAACTTTTACCGCTAGCCAAATTCTGAAAACGAAGCAAGCTGACTGACCTTTTTCTTACCCTGTTTAACGAAGATTCAGACAACAGACTGGGAAGTAAGTTTAAAATACAATTTGCTTACAGTCTTGCATTGGTTCTCAGCTACAGCAGCAAGAAAAACAATGCAGGTAAAAGAAATATATTTCTAGTAAAAACAGTCTCAGACATGTGCCTGAGCCAGAGCAAGTGGAAGGTGTAGCTGCACCCATTGCTGGTCGAAGGAAGGGGGAGGGAAGGAACAGGAAATGCTTCTTTGATTCTTCCTGCTCAAGAGAGGAGAGGAAATGACATCACACAGAGCCCTCTCTACCAATTACATTTCTAAGGCCTATCAGCTCTGTGGTCATTAGCCCCTAAACTTATTAACTAGCAAGAATATGCATTGCTGGATTTTACTGCAATCTCCCACATATCCCTTTTGTTTCTCTGAATGCACGTTGGGCTTTTGCAAGGATTATATGTGCAGAATCTCTACAGGTATTTGGCATATTTTCAATGTCCTATCTCCAATGCAAATGGGGCATCAAAGCAATTTTAAATTCCTCAGGATGAGAATTGGCCTTGGTGCCTGTTAGATAGAGCTGGAGTGTCTTTTTCCACCTTCTCCAGCTTCCCTCTCCCCCAGGATTGTGGGGTTGTCAGGGTGGAATGTAGGGGCAGAGAGGTCCATGGCCCCATTTAGCAGAATAGTCATCAGGAAACCCAAATGCAAAAGCACTGCATTACCACATTTGGAAGCAGGATAATTCCCATTACCGACTAAATTTGCTATTGTCAACCTAGCGCCTTCCAGATGTGTTGCACTATAACTCCCATCAGCCTTAGCCAAAATTTTGGCCCCAAACACCTAGAGGGCACCAGGTCAGAAGACTAGTCTGGAACACAGTGGCTAGCACAACCTAGAGCATCTCTGAATCAAAGCTGCAGTCACTGCCTCAAGAGCAAGCCCATTTTGGAAGACCCTGTGCAATCTGCTGTAATGGATTCTCCACCACTGGAACCTGTTTCCCCCTCTTGGTTCCCATTCCCTGTGGCTTTCTAGCTGGCAGGCAAACTGCTTGCCTGGCACTGGTGCTCACCTCAGCTCTGGGTCCATATGCCAGCATAAAGCTCTGGGCTCACTGGTGCCAGCATGCTAATTATGCCAGCCCCAGCCCTGGCACAAATAAGCCAGGAGAGGGGCCAGCCTAATTCAGATACCAGTGCTGTTGGCAAGAGCCTGGTAGGCACTTCGCTCCAGTATTGACTATATGATTTTACAATGGCTTTAGTATGGCATGCTTTGCAGTAAAAGCAACGAGGCTGCTGGAGGCCTGCCTGGTGGAAACTGATGGCGCACGTAATGTGTGCGGGACGTGGCTAGGGCAGTGCAATGAAATCATCAAGCCAAGATTGCAAAAGCATTCCCCTCCAGAGATTGGGCCCATCACACAAGAGCCTAAATCTGATCATACTAACTAAGGAGTGATTAACACAGCTGGTCTCCATAAAAGAAACTCAGGATGTATTCACACATGAGGTTTGTTGCATTAGAACTGTAACCCTTCTGTTCTGATTTCTAACATCCCTTTCACACTGCAGTATGTCTTTTGGCCGCTTAGCTTTCCACTAAGTTTATACCAGCTGCACACAATTGAGGCTTAGTCTGCAATGTGAGCCCAGAGAACATGAGAATGTAATGCCGGAATCTTAACATGAGGTCCCCCATCCAATTGGAAACCAGACTAGGCCCTGCTTAGCTTTGCAAATGTGCTAGCAGTTTTATTGCTAGACCCCTAGGATGACTTTATCCCAAGATTAAGACAAGTGTGTGTGAAAACTGCTGGGTAAACCCGTCAAGATGCACTACTGCTGCTGTCAAAAGAGACCTGCTGAGTGCCACTGCTGGGCTGCCATGTTGCAACACCAGCAGTGGTAGTTCTGGCAGGGCTCTGGGGCACTAGAACCTGCCTGCATATTCTGCCTGTTGGTGTCAGGCCCAGTCATAAGATGCACAGGTCTGTTCACAAATTTCTTGCCTTGCCTTTGTGTGTGTGTGTGTGTGTGTGTGTGTGTGTGTGCATGTATAAGAGAAAGAAAATACATGTTTGTTTGTTTGTTTGTTTGTGCGTGCGTGTGGTCAAAAGCAGTGTACTTCTGAGTACACTGAATATAAAAGGTCCATCGGTCACAAGCAAAGATCCCAGATTTGATCTCCAGTATCTCTATGTGAGGCTGGGAGAGGCCCCTGCTTGAAACCTTAGAGAGCCACTGCCAATCTGTGTACCAAATAATGAGTTATACTGACTCAGTATAAGCGCAGCTTTCTATGTTCCTCTGACCACCAGATACCAACAATGGATGGCTATTGTTGTCATGCCCTGCTCTGCGAGCTTCTGGGGCTATCTGGCTAGCCCCAGCTAAGAGAAAGAACCCCATTTTATGTAATCTTCCATGGCAGAAATTTTGTTTTATGTCTTGTCCCTCACAACAATCATTCTGTGACTGGTGCCCACAGCAGCTCCACAAAATTCTGAAAGATTGGCGAGACCTGCTTCCAATATAAGTGTATTCCCTTCGCCCCTTCCCAGACTTAAGAATTTGGAAATTCATTATTTAGATCAGGTATGGGGGATTTTTTGACCCTCCAGATGTTGCTGAACTATAATTTCCATTGGCCAGGAATGGTGGAAGTTGTAGTTCAGCAACATCTGGAGGGCCAAAAAATTTCCCTACCTGATTTATCAAGTGAGCCAAACCCAGACATTAGTGTGGAAATATCCAAGGCTCACTGGCCAACCAGAGTTGGAGAAAAACCCGCTTACAGACCCAAATATGAAAAATGGGACATCTGCCTTTCCCTTTTTTACTTACTATAGTAATAATCTGCAGCAGCAGCAGTTCCTGGAGTATGTAAGCCCAGCCAGCGCTCCTCTGATCAGTTCAGCCAGTGTTAAAGTTAATGAAAGCCAATTAGTATGTGAAAGCTCTATCAAACATTTCAGAGCATTTTATTAGTACTATTAGTCAGAGGCTTTCTGTGTCAGGGGATTTGGCTTTTTTTTTCTTAATTAAACCTTTATGAGAGAATATCAAATTTGATGATCCATGTGGTAATTTATTATAAAATAAAGAGACTGCGGTCCAAGCTGAGCTCTGGGTGCCTAAGTGAGTCCTATGACACAGGGGCCGCAGCCTCTTACACCAGGCCTGAATTTAGCCCCACAGGTTGGCAACGGTTTTAATTTATTCATTAATCTGGGGAAAGCCTGCATGTTTTTTCTGTGACGCACAAGTACAGCTCTTGTGTTGACTAAAAAACAAAGAAATGCTGAAACAGGGCAACAATACCCTTACTTCAATAATTTTACGATGTGGTTTCTGCTGGGTATTTGTTTCTGTTTATTAAAAAGAGGACAAGATGGAGAAGAGTGAGAGCCCCCTCTCAGGAAGTAGCAGGAACCCAGCACCTCTGCAAGGTGGGAGCCCCACCTGTTCAGCCCCACTGGTTGCTCCTGGCAATGGACCATCTAGTCCTGCATCCTTGTTCTCACAGTGACCAACCAGGTGCTGAAGACTGACCCTCTGTAAGGGGTTAACAAGGAGGGTGCAAATAGGTGTCATAAATCCTTGCGCAATGTGCAGTACATGTGTCCTAACCCTAATTCAGCCACCCAAACTTGGTCTGAATCTTTCAACCAACTGCGCTCTCCTGAAATGCCTGTCCATTGAAACCGATGGGAGCGACAGTAAAAGTTATTTGATATTTATAAGCTGCTAGACTCAAAAATTATTCAGCTCCCAGAAATCCTGGCTTGAAATCCAGATTGAGATTTATAACAGAGCATGCTCTTGTGTGTCTGTCCCTGCCTATGTACTTTTATTAAAAGATCTGTTATTTTATAAAGTATATAAAACAAGACAATTATATAATATAACAGATTAAAATTAAAAGATGAAAAACTATTCCTGCAATTGCAGGGGTTGGTGTGGATGACCTTCAGAGTCCCTTCCATCTCTTCAGTTCTATGATTCTATGAAAACCATAACATGGGCACATAGAGAATCAGTACAGTTACCAATACATATTGGCTAAGTAACAAACTCCAAGTCATGAAAGACAAAAGCTAGAATAAAAGTTGTCTATTCCCCAAAGACCAGAAGCCTTTCTTATAGGTATTAGGGACAGGTGTGCCAAAGAAGATGCCCAAACTATTTATGTATGTGACAACAGCATCTAGAATAGTACTTGTATAGAAATAGAAAGAAGGTTCCAACAAAGGAGAAGGAGTGGCTTTTGAAAGTCATGGACTATGGCAGAAATGGCAAAGCTGACAGCGAAATTAAGAGATCAGAATGACGAACGTTTAAGAGAAGAATGGAGGCCTTTCGTGGACTATTTAAAAGAATATTACAGTCAAATGAAATCATGGGCAGGATTCGAGATAAAAGCCGCGGACGAAAAACGACAAAGTAATCGTAATAGAGGGGGGAAAATTAACAGATAAAAATATAATGCAGTAGAAAATGTTTGAGTAAAAACACTGTAGAAATGAGGTTGGGAAGTCAACTTACAAACCAATGTATTTAATTCGAAGGTTATTGTGAAAATGGAAAAAAAAAAATTTTAAATCTACCTACCTACGAAGGGAAAGGGCTCATTGCTTTAGCACTGAATGCCTATTTTGCCTGTGGAAGGTGACAGATACAACCCCGAGATTCTCTAGTTTAGAACAATCTCTGGGAAGAGCTTTTGCTTGAGATGCTGGTGAGATGCAACCCATCAGGAAAGGCTGCATTGGGAACACGAACCAATGCTTTGACTCAGCATAAAGTGGCTCTATGGTGGCTCAGAAGGTGTGTTTTGGAAGCTTTGGCTGGCCATGGCTTCCCAGGACATGTGTATGCCCACAGGAACATAAACACATCCGTGTTCCATGCTGCTTCCAACATGGAAGTCTCTTTTGGGGCAAGAAATCCATGACCTGAGCTCTTGTCACTGCACAGGTAGGTGCTTCTCGTAACCCCCATCCAATTTGCTGAAAATACCTGGCTGTGGTGGACCTCTTGAAGGATACGAGGTTTTCACATTGTCTGGCAATGAATAATACATTGGGAAGCAAAGGCAGCCATTAGCTCTCTTCTAATCAGTATCATGTAGCATTTTACCAATTAACCACTTCTCTCAGACACTTACCATATGAAGTGGCTCTGGGCAGAACTCCCACCAGGATGGACTGGGCCATCTGCATTTAGAAAATTACCCATACATTTATTAAAGTGAAATTCACCCACTAATTAGTCCTGTCAGTCTTTCCTCCAAGGGTCCTCATTAGCACATTGAGCTAATTACTGCCACCAGAGGCATAAGTGTGTGGAAATGGAAAAGTGTGTGTATTGGGGGGGACGGGACTTTCAGAAAGCTGAACTCAAGATAAATGTTACAATTTCTTTCCTATCAATTGTAACCCAACAAATGGAGAAAACCCAAAATCCAATGGTAAAACTGAGTCAAGCTTTACCCTCCCACACTGCTGAAGTTAGAAAAAGAATAAAACTTCAGCAGTGTGGGAGGGCAGAACTTGACTTCGTCACTTGAAGCAATTAAGTCTACATGATTGTTATAACTTATATTTCTTTCTCCTTTTTTAATAGAAAAAGAATAAAATATCAGTTATAGCCATCATGTAGACTTAATTGCTTCAAGTGACAAAAAGCTGGATAGCAGTGTGCTGCTTGAATAACATGAAAAGTTCAAAAATCTGATTGGGTGTGCTCCCGAGCCCTCGGGCAAGTCTAAAGTAGACCTTTGGGTCCAGCTATTATGTATGCCTTTATTTTATTTTATTTTATTTTATTTTTACTAGAGGCTGCTTTCAGATAAATATGATCATGGCAGTTCACAGTTTAAAATAATGGCTTACAGTTTAATAGATAAGGAATAAAAGGAAGAGGGGAAAACAAACATATTTGGAAACCAACTCAAGATTGTCTCACCCGATATATAAACAATGGATCACTGTGCTTTGCCAGGGGTGGGGTCTCCTAAAGATAGGATTTCATCAGAAAGCCTGTTCCATACATGTAGAAATAGGGCTTTTAGTGTGGCAGAACCTGCCCCTTGGAACTGCCTTCCATTACAAATCAGACAGGCGTGGTTTCTATTATCTTTTCAGCACCTGTTGAAGGCCTTTCTTTCCCAAGATGCCTTTTAAGAGGAGGTTTTTATCCCAGTCAGCAACTGTCTTGGATTTGAAATTGCTTTTATGTATGAAATTGGTGTTTTTTTTAGTTTTTATATTTTATTGAAATTTTTCCAAATATAAAGAAGTAAAATGATACAAAAAAAGGGGGGGGAGAGAAAACACACAACTGCGTAAAGGGGGGACAATATATGAACATATACAAAAAATAAATAAATACCCTAACCCATACATTCTTTAATTGCTTTTATATATGAAATTGTTTAATATATGTTTCCAGTGTTGATCGTGTATTTTGTTGTTGTTTGTCACTTCAAGATGCCTCATAGGAAGTGATTCATGAATGGAATGGAGCAATAAACATATAAATAAAACACTTTCAGAATGTCAGGCTCAACATCAGCACATGCCATCCATCATAGTGGTTGAGTCAGAGAACCGCCATTTTAATATACCACAATACCCGCCCCCCAAAATGTAGTCACATTCATTGGGGCGCTGTGGGAAATAAAGAAGGCCACCCTCAGTAGGAGACTAGGTAAACCTACAAGGTAGCTACTGTTGGTTTTTCAAACCTACAGCCCATTTGGAGTATTGTACTGTTCAATGATAAAGTTACAGAATATATTGGTGGAATAGCCACCATGAGAAAAGGTTGCAGAAAGGGGGGGGGGGCAAATGGAAGTTAGTCCTCACCAGGTCCACTGACAGAACCTGACTTTCCTACCTCTCCTTCAGGTACACCCCCATAAAAACCAGGGCTTTTTTTTCAGCTGGAACTTAAGTTCCAGCCCCTCTCAGGTGGGCACCATTGCCATTCTTAAGAGAACAAGGGAGGCATTCATGGTGAATTATTTTTCTAGAAAAATAGCACTGAGTAAAACTGTATATGCTTCTCTCTTCTAAGTGCCAACTCTGCAGCAGAACCACAGTGCCTTTCAAAAGATTTCAGCACAACAGTACAGGCTGTGGTTGTGTCACTCCCTGCCTTCATCCTCCCAAAATTTCCTGTCCATTTTCATGACTCCACCCATTCTCCTCCGCTGCCCTTTATGCTTGGATTCCCTACTGGGTACTGCTGCTCTGCAATCCTTCAAATCTCACCTCAGAGCAAGTAAAGCAGCAGGCAAACTAACAACACGTCATATTTCTTGGGCCTTTTTTTTATGCCAGGCTTTTAAATCTGCTTCTCTCAATCAGTTTAGCTGGAAACTTTTTCATCTCAGCATGTTGCATTGGCTAGGGTGAAAAATGCCCCATATATAGTCTGTTGGACATTTGGGGAATATTTTGGGTGCTTTTTGTGTAGCGGGGGAACTCTAGACCAGTGTTTCCCAAATTTAGGTCTCCAGCTGTTTTCAGACTACAATTACCATCATCCCTGACTGCTGGTCTTGCTAGTTGTCGTCCAAAAAACAGCTGGAGACCCGCGTTTCGGAAACCCCACTCTAGATTGTAGGTGCCTGAAATTTGGGGACAGGTGAAAATATCCTTGAAAGACTATGTTCTGGGTCGGAATGGGGGGCAAGGGCCACACTGCCTTCTGGGTCACCTTCAGGGAGCTGCCAACCAGCAGATGGGGCCAGAAGCAAAAGTGGGTGGTCAAATGTTTACTTTTGTACATGTTTACTTCTCAATTCTCCAGCCAAGTAAGCAAAAGGGCCAAGGGCCCATTCCAGCCAGGAAAAAGCACTACACAGGGCTGCAAAGCTGGGCTTGTGAGAGGTATGGCCTGGGGGGAGGGTGGGGAAGGAGTGGGACATGGAGAGAGTCTCAAGTGCGAGGTAGAGAGGCTCAGAGGGCTGCATTTGGTTCTCTACGGGAGAATATTTACAGGACCGCCTCTCCTGGTATGCCCTACAAAGGACCTTAAAGTCCATGCATAACCATAGTTTAGAGGTCCCAGGCCCTAAGGAAGTCAGACTATCCTACACCAGGACCAGGGCCTTTTCAGTGATGGCTCCGACCTGGTGGAATGCTCTGTCCCATGAGACTAGGGCCCTGCAGCATTTAACCTCCTTCCGTTGGGCCTGTAAGACAGAGCTATTCCGCCTGGCCTTTAATTTGAATTCAGCCTGATCATTTATTTCCCTTCTCTTCTCTTCCCTCCCCATCCCTTTTTATGAAGATCACCCACTCTGAGACCCCACAGCTAATTCTCCCCCTGGCTACCTTGCTGGCCCAAGTAGGACCAATTCAGCCAGCTAGCCCCGGGGATTATCTGATTGATTTTTGATTCTTGCATTTTATCGTTATTCATGTTTTTATACCGTATTTTATGCTGTTTTTATAATTAAGTGTTCTAAAGCGTTTTAAATTTGTTGTTAGCCGCCCTGAGCCCGGTTTTTGAACCGGGAAGGGTGGGGTATAAATAAAAGTTATTATTACTATTACTATTATTATTACCACCACTGTTCTCAATTTGCTCCTCATGTGTTAGTTCTACAATGAAAAGTGCAGTTTGGATGGGTTTTAATCCCACTGGCTGGGATTAAAGTTTCTTTGCGTCACTGACCAGGTCTCAGGTCTGCGTCATGTGCACAGCTTTCAGAGTAACATGTTTAAAGGAAGGGGGCATAAAGACAAGCGTCCCATGTGAGATGCCCCAACACCTAGGCCCAATTCTGTGTGTTCCCCCTGCTTTCTTTCTCTATAGACAAGATGCGACAGCTTGATTATAACTGGGCATGCTCATTGCGAGCCGAATACCCATTTCTGACACAGCCACATTATACCGCATATTTCATTTGTGTAACCACTCTCATGCTCGTAATTACTTGATGCCTTCGGAACCGCAACAGTAGCACCGTTAAATGTAGGACAGAAATTAGAAAATGCCGTTCTGTCTCTCTAACAGACTCTTCCCCGAGTTTTATGGCTGGTACGGAAAAGGTCTGTTGTTTGGGGGCAGCCACACTGGGATATGCACTTCAGGAAAGGCTATGGCCGTGATCATTATATGCAAATTTGCCACAGCATTTATCCCACTCTTCATTAACATAATATCATCTGGTACCTAAGGCAGCTATTACCTGATCCTGGACATTTCTCATAATAGATGTGTGAGAGCAAGGAGGGAGGGGGCGAGAGGAGTTTGTTAGAAAATGTAACAGGCATTCCCCCTTCCCCTTTCTAAATAAATGAGCCAAATACACCCAGGTGTATCCTGATCCAATGTGATAGAGTGTTGGATGGACATGGGAGACCTGGGCTTGAATCACCACCAAGCCATGAAGCTCACTGGATGACTCTGGGCCAGTTAACTCTCTCGCAGCCTAGCCTACCTCATAGGGGTGTTGTGAAGATAAAATGGAATTGTTGTTGTTTAGTCATTTAGTCGTGTCTGACTCTTTGTGACCCCATGGACCAGAGCACGCCAGGCACTCCTGTCTTACACTGCCTCCCACAGTTTGGTCATATTCATGTTCGTAGCTTCAAGAACAATGTCCAACCATCTCGTCCTCTGTCGTCCCCTTCTCCTTGTGCCCTCAATCTTTCCCAACATCAGGATCTTTTCCAGGGAGTCTTCTCTTCTCATGAGGTGGCCAAAGTATTGGAGCCTCAGCTTCACGATCCGTCCTTCCAGTGAGCATTCAGGGCTGATTTCCTTCAGAATGGAGAGGTTTGATCTTCTTGCAGTCCATGGGACTCTCAAGAGTCTCCTCCAACACCATAATTCAAAAGCATCAATTCTTCGGCGATCAGCCTTCTTTATGGTCCAGCTCTCACTTCCATACATCACTACCTCCCTCTTATACATCAGCTTGAACCCCTGGAGGGCATGTGAGACACAAGCCCATGTATTTTGTAGTCAACAGGTTTACACCAGGGAGTAACATCGTGTTGATATGTACAGAGGCAGAATTAGTTCCAGGTGGGTCTCGGGAAAGGTACCTTACAGTAAGTGCATCAGTTCTCTTTGCCTGGAGGAGGAGACCACATTCCCCAGCACCAACTTTGACCCTGTTGGATGCCCCATGCAGTGTGAAAATGGCTGAGCTGTTAGGCTTTCGCCAGTTAAGGCATGCCTTACAGATGCCCTGCAAGAGTAAGTCTTCTCTCCCTAACCGGTCAGAGTTCTTTCAGAGTGTCAACAAACATGTAGATAGAAGTGATTTGCCTATAGAGTGTATACTTGCTGTCAAAAGGCTTTTGACAAAGTACCTCACTAAAGTCTTCTGAGTAAGCTTATCAATCATGGAATAAGATGAGAGGTCCCCTTATGGATCAGTAACTCATGGGAATAAATGGAAAGTTCTCCCAATGCAGGGGTGTCGAAAGTAGCTCCAAGGATTTGCTCTAACTGATCCTCCAAGGTTCAGTACTGGAACATGCACTTTTAAAATTGTTCCTAAATGGTTTAGAGTGAGCAGTAATGTAGTCAGGTTTGATGATACCAAATTGTTCAGGGTGAATAAAACAAAAAGAGATAGTGAAGAGCTCTCCAAAGGACCTCTCCAAATTGAGTGAATGGGCAGTAAAATGGCAAATGTAATGTAAACCTGTGATACACATTGGTGCAGAAAATCTTAATTTCACATATGCGCTTATGGGGTCTGAACTGGCAGTGACAGACAAAACCTTAGAGTAGATAACGACCATGAGGCATCATGAGGAAAGGAGTTGAAAACAAACCTGTCAATATCAGAATGTTATTATACACACCTATGGTGCAGCCACACTTGGAATACTTGGTTTGATTATGGTCACCTCGTCTCAAAAAGGTTATTGTGGGATTGGAAAAGGTTCCAAAAGGGGATACCAAAATGATAAATGGGATGCAGCAACTTCCCCATGAGGAAAAGTTGCAGTATTTGGGACTTTTCAGTTCAGCAAAAGGGTGAGCAAGAGGAGACTTTGTAGAGGTGTATAAAATTATGTAATATGTGGAGAAAGTGGACACAGACATTTTCCCCTCCCTCTCTCATAAACCCTAACACTTGTGGACATCCAGGGAAGCTCAGTATTGTGAGTTTTAGATGACTAATAATAATAGTTTATTATTTATACCTCACCTATCTGGCTGGGTTTTCCCAGTCACCCTGGGCAGCTCCCAACAGTATATTAAAAACATGATAAAACATCAAACATTAAAAACTTCTCTAAACAGGACCGCCTTCTTAGTTCAAAAATTGAACTTTTCCACACAGCGTATAGTTCAACTATGGAATTCACTGAGGAAACAATGGAAGGAGTGATGGCAACCAATTTGGATGACCTTAAAAGAGGATTAGACAAATTTATAGGGGATAATGCTATCCATGGTGAGTAGTCACGATGGCTACAATGTTCTTCATCCATTGTCGGAGGCAGTGTGTCTCTGAAGGCCAGCTGGAGGGAGCCACAGGTAAGGAAAGGGATGCTGCTGCACTCAGGTTTGGATGCTGGACTAGATGGGTCACTGGCTTGAGCCAGCAGGCTCTTATTCAGTCCTAATTCCCCACTGGTTCCTGTTCTTAGGCAAACATCATCAGGGGGGGATGCTTTTAATTGGGATCAAGCTAGGGAAGGAAGGGTTAAACCTCATGGTGCACTGTGGCCTCCATGGCACACTCCCTAATTACGCATCTCGGGTTGTCTGAGGTGGAGGGTGCTGTTGTTAAAGTGGCAAGGGAAAGGCATTCTAGGCATGGCTTTGATTAAATAATATTTCTTCATATAAAGATGCGGAGTGGGGTGGTGGTAAAATGGGATGCCCAATGCAGGAGGAGTGGGGTGGTACGTCAGCACCACAAATTGTTACTCTAACCTGCAAAAGTTTTTCTTATGTTTTATTTTAGGTATTTACTATTACATTTATATCCCACCGTTCCTCCAAGGAGCTCCAGGGTTTCCTCCTCCTCCTTTTGCCCTCACGAAAACCATGATATAATGGGAGTGTGTGAGGCCCAAAATCACCTGGTGAGCTTCATGGCTGGGTAGGGACCTGAACCCTTGTTTCTCAGGTCCTAGTCCAGCCCTCTAACCTCTACACAACACTGGCTCTAATGCTCTAAAATCAAAGGATTTTACTTTAATAACTCCTTTTAAAACAACGTGTTAAACTGTACTTTCAAGAAAAGCCTACCCAGAATTTTTACATTTTGGAAAGACAAAAGGAGCCAGTTGAGGAATATTCGGGTGGCATGTTTTGTAGCACTACAACCTCTCAGCTACATGTGCTTTGTTTCTATGCTAAGTAGCTCCCCACAAAATAAACCACCAACAGGAATCTCATATAGATTAGGGTTACCAGATGTCCCTGGTTCCCGGGGACAGTCCCCGGATTTGCAAATCTGCCTCCGGGCAAATTCCATCCCCAGAATGTCCCCCAATTTGCAAATCTGTCCCTGGGAACGTGGCAGCGGCAGCCTCAGCAGCCCGGAGCCAGCCTGGTAGTGCAGTTGGCTCTGGCTGGCTTCAGGAGCTGCTCGCTGCCGCCCCCACTGCCGAAGGGGAACCGGGGACATCCAGTGGTACAGATCTCCTGCCCCCTTCTCCCCTTTGTTTTGACAGATCGGGGGAGTCTCAGGAGTCTCAGGCGTTGCCCAGTTTTTTTAAAAAAAAAAAACCTCTGCGCATTTATGTTTCACAGGGTGCAAAAGAAGGGCTTTGCACCTTGCCTGGCAGAGAAACTGCGCTCCTTGCGCCCCTCCTGGGCAACGGCCACCCGCCCATGACTCCCGAGCCTCCCCCAATCTGTCAAAACAAAGGGGGAAGGGGGCAGGAGATTGGGGAACGCTTGGGAGTCACGGACAGGTGGCGCTCCGTTGCCCAGTTTTTAAAAAACTCTGCGCATTTATGTTTCACAGGGTGCGAAAGAAGGGCTTTGCACCTTTATACAATATGCATATGTGCTTGGGCCCAGGGTCTTTTGCCTCACCATCCCCACCACTACTAACTCCTATTGCTGCTCAGCTTCAAAAAAAAAAGTCTCCCCAGATTCACTGAAAAAAATCTGGTAACCATAATATAGATGATTTCACTGAGCTCCCTCTCCGTGGAGAGTGGGATATGCATGTGGAGAGACCCCCCTACACAAAGACCAGGCTGTTAAAATGCGGCCCATAGAACAGCCTGCCGCCGGCAGCTCCCTCTTCTGCCAATAATGTGTCCGTCTTCTTAACATCTACAAATTAATTTTGACTTAGCCAAGCAGGGGACCTACTTTCAACCCTCAATTTCAAAATCATGGAAGCTTTATAAAGTCGTTTTCCACCTGCATCTCTTTCTGAGCATTCCAGCCCCTTTATCCTGCATAAAGGATGCTGGTCGGCGGGTGGGGAGTTGGGGGGGAGCCAGCATATAAAAACTTTGTTAAGCTGTCACTATCAATAGACATTCAGGGGAGGAAAATGATTGACAAAGAAGAAACAAATTGCATCTTCAAATAAGTTTCCTTCAAACTCCTTGTTAAAAGCTATAACCTCTGATGTTAACTAAATTTAACCCGTTCTGACCCTCGGAATGCCCCCTTAACCTTGCCTTTCTCCGGCTTCCTGTGGAATGCTGAAGAAAACTGGTCCAGTCGCTTGGAAAGCGTTCGCTGCTCCACACAAAGGATCAGTCTAGTTGTTAGTCTGTCAGGAGGTAGAGAATAGACGGAGAGGTCAGCACCTGTGCTGAGAAGCAGGTGACAGTGAACTGCGCAGACCATTCTAGGGGCAAGCTGTAATAGTGTCTACCCTTCCGAGAAAAAGAGAGAGAAGAAAATCCACACTGTAGTTTAGGGTATTCAAGGCAGTGAAGTTCGCGTTGGCTTTGTGAATGCGGACTTTAAACAAATTAATCTATTGCTGTTCAACTGACTGTAAAATTAGTAGATTTACTGTTGCAAAAAAGGAGAGCATTCACTTCCACTCTAATAAGGTCACGGATGTGTCCCAGGCTGGCAACAAAGCAGCCTTCAGAATCTTTGCAGCTGAACCCATCAGCTTGCAAAAGCTACAGAACAATGTCTCAGATGTACAGCGGAAAGGCCCGCGCCATACAGTTGCCATGTTTAACTAGACATTTAATACACTTGCTACATTGACAATGTTTTGTTTTTTTGATGTGGTGTTTTCTCTCTCTCATTTTTCATTCATTTGCTACCAAAAAACACACAGAGCTTGTTTTTAGAATCACCATTCAATTAAACTTCCTTTAAAAGCATATCTTGGGCAACATTATGGTGGAATGTGCTTCTTCAGAATAGTTTTTCAAAAGTTCCAAAAAGATGTATTCCCTGCACCCCCCCCCAGCTTTAATTCATCTTGCTGCACACGTTTTCATTATTTGCATAAACCACCAGATCAGATACAATAAACAGTTAATTTGTTCAGCTCCCACCCCCCTTGCCCCAATTGTTCGGATTAATTTGCACATTAACTTTTAAAAGCGCAAAACTTGAAACAGACAGCTGTAGGCATTGTGACTTCCTGCATGTATGTGCAAAATTTTTGTTGGTATAACAAGAGAACGGTCCTTTAATTTGTGGTGTAGATTTATGCACCAATTTGAAGAGACTCTGGATGTGTACTTCAAAGTAGCTCTTCAATTATTTTGACCTACCCATAAGCAGTAAGCAGAAAGAGGTGGTTTTTATAGTGCGGTAACTGGGGTGTGTGCACCACAACACTGCCAAAACTCCTAGGAGTCTCTCAGTGTCTCTCCAGAACCTCAGGAGCCTTTCCCAGTTCAATCTGAAGATGCTTGGAAAAGCTTTTTTTAGAAAAAAGAAAACCTAACAGACAAATCCAAGTTTAAAGAGCAAAGGGTTGGTAACCTGATGTTTAAAACCTAACATGTGTTCATCAATCCAGTCTTAGCTGAATGTTTATTAAATCAATTGGTACATCACGGATATCTACACTAATCTAACAGGCTGTGCCTGCTTAAAACATATACTTGTTTCAGAGCTAGTGTGGTTTAACGCTTAGAATGCTGGACTAGGAACTGGACTAACACGAGTTAAAATCTCCTCAGCTATGAAGCTCATTGTGTGCCTTTGGGCGAGTCACCGTGTTGTTGCGTAGAATAAGGAGGGAGAACAATGTACGCCACCTTGAGCTCCCTGCAGGAAAGGTGAGAAACAAACGTAGCAATAAATGTACTGTCACTGACAATAGATGTAAGAATGCAAGCCCTGCAAACCCTTATTCATTATTCATTAATTTACTTAATTTCTGTGCCGCCCTTCATCCATAGATCTCGGGTCGGTTCACAGCACAGAAAGGTTTATATGAGTCATCTTGTGGGCAAAACATCTGCACCTACCTCTTGATTCCCAAGATCAGATGTAGTTCAGTTAGATAGCTAGATGGCACCCTCTGCGTACACACGATGCTATAACAACAGGATTGGGGGAACCTTTGGCCTGCCACGTGCTTTTGCTGGACTGCAACTCCCATCAGCCCTAGCTACCAGGGCCAATGATCTGGGGTGATGGGAGTTGTAGTCCAGGCAAACTGGAAAAGCGCCTGTCCGTCCTTAGCTGTGAAACCTCGCCGCCAATGTAACATTTGCTCTGCTATTTCAGGGAGCAAAAGGAGCACCCGCCAGTGGCGCGCTCTGCCCCAGGCGCGCCCTAGGACGCAGCGCCCGGATCGAGGCACCTGCTGCCTGAGGCTGGTCCCTTCATCCTTCCCTTCCCCTGCTCAGCCAGCCAGGCACTCTCGGCAGAGCGGCTGGGCCTTTCCCCGCCCCGCTTCCTCCGCAAGCCCTTCCTCTTCCCCTCCGACGGGTCGTTTGGCTTCCTGTCCCCCGTTCCTGGGCGCTGGAGCTGCCGACGGCCCCCGGGGGACTGACAGGTAAGCCGAGGGGCTCGCCCTGCAGGAGGCCTTTGAACCCGCGGCCGGAGTGAACGATCACCCCTCGCTTGCTGCTCCGGAGAAGGGCTGCGTCTGCCTGCCAGAGCCTCGAGGCGCCAAATGGGGACGCGCGAGAACAGGGCGCTTCTGGAGAGAGGACAGTGCCAGAAGTCGAAACCACATCTGGGATGACGGGCAGGTCTCCCAAATTCCAGCAGCCTTGCGTGGTACAGCGGGTTGTATGTGTGTACTGCATATAAAGCCTTTTGCTGTACCCCATTAAGTTGCTAGTCAGTTTTATGAGATTCCACCCCGAATCTCTGGCGTGTACACAGGGTGAAATGCACTTTTTCAAACGCCTGATACATGAGGATTTGCAGAGGGCCTAATGCGCTGATAGAAAGTAGGAGTGTTGACATTCACCAGTTGCTGCGATATATTATGCTCATTTGAATGAGTCTCTTTTTAATGTCCCAATGGATGTTGTTGGATTCCAACCATGGGACTTGCAGTCCAGCCACGTTCTGAGGCCCACAGCAAGTTCGCCACCACACCACTAAAGCAAAGTTACAGAGCAAACATCACATTGTAATGCATTTCTATGAGAATTGTATGATGCACTGTTTCATGAAGTCCTTTCTTGTGTTTCCCTAAACAGCTTGC
Organism: Podarcis gaigeae; assembly: GCF_964106915.1. Classification (NCBI taxonomy): domain Eukaryota; kingdom Metazoa; phylum Chordata; class Lepidosauria; order Squamata; family Lacertidae; genus Podarcis; species Podarcis gaigeae. The sequence continues at coordinate 82,016,407 of NC_139677.1, forward strand.
TTCACTGGATAACTCCAGAGCAGGAACTGTAAATTGCTTCTTTTCATCCTCTCCAGTTTTTTCCACTTTATAAATCTCCTGTTTTCTTTCTTTCCCACTCTCCATTGCCAAGCAATACCATGGCAGATTACTACATTTGATAGAAACAAGCACGCATAATATCGGTCAATAAAGCACCACACATAGGCAGCATGAAAAACTTTGATTTATGACCATAACCATCCTCCCTTCAGTGGAAAAAAATCTGACAACATGCAGGTGTGCAGACAGTTGGAAATGTGCATGCAAAAAATTTAAAATGATAAAAATATTGGTTTGTATCCAATGTAGGGCCTTCTCAGAGAAGACTCATTAAAATGAATGGGCATGACTTAACTGGGGTCCATTTGTTTCAGTAGGCCTACTCTGATTTGGGCCCCCCATTTGCCAGGCAAATGTTTCATGCATAGATATTCCGAAAGCGGTGTGTGCATTTGTAGCCCCTGCAGTCTCTACAGAGCAAAATCTCCTCCCAACACATTATGCTCTGGCATTGTCATAAGGGGTGCAAGATTCTTACACACACATGCATACATATGCACACATACACGTGTATCAAATCTGGCCGTTCATGCTTTTGCAAAAAAAATTCCACATTATTTGTCCAAAATCTTAAGCAAATATGTTCATGCAACCTAATTACAGAGCAATCCTAGGCATGTCTGATCAGAAGGAAACCCCACGGAGTTCAATCAGGCCTACTCTGAGGTGAGTAGGAATAGGATTGCACCCCTAGGCTGCAAAACGCTTGCCAGGAAGAATGTCCCAATTGAACTCAATGGGATGCACCTCCAATACATGCAAAGGGTTATATATTTATTAAGGCAGGGGTCAGCAAACTTTTTAAGCAGGGGGTCGGTTCACTCTCCCTCAGACCTTGTGGTGGGCCGGAATGCAGGCGTGCGCACACTCTCTCCCGCTACTACAGGGTCCGGTCCAACTGATAAGAAAGCGTTGTATACCCTTAAGGTATCATTCTGTTGCCTCCCACAGCAGTTCCAAGGGGGTGTGCAATTTAAAAATAAATCCTGTCATATGTTAATGAGAATGCGATGCAATACATCTGAACACAGGCAGGAATTTTTAAAAATAACATATTGTAATGAAGCAGCAGCAAAGGCCTGGGTATGTCGATATTTCTGGGCACCTTAAAACTTGTATACAATATAATTTTACAGGTGTTTACATAGGAAAGGATATCTTGATAATTTAAGCAAGGAACTTCAGTGCATTTAAAAAATATTATTTTATTTATTTCAAAAGACATATATATACCTCAGCTGTAATAAAACCTCAAAGCAGTTTATGAAACTCTTATTTCACAAGGTTTTCTCATTTTTAAATATTGTTTTTAGGTTTCTGGGCGCACCCCCACCCCACCCCCATGTATCCAGAATGGCTGGCTTGTGCCTAAAGAAACTATTGGATCAGGCCAGAAGGAAGGAAGTGAATCACATCACTAAGTATTTCACCAGTTTCTTGGTGCAACCAGTAAAAAGGACTACAGCCTCGGAAACTTGGATAAAGAGGGATTCTCAAAAAGGACTTCTGTCTGTCCCTACACGAGCATTCTGTACTCATGAAGATGCCAAGGGGAACCTAAAAGCAAAGCAAAGAACCACCAGTTTCAAAAATACAATTGAAAGCGTTGGGAGGAAAATCCCCCATCGGATTATTCAGCTGATTGATGAGAATGGCGAAAACCAGGGAAACATCCACAGGGCAGATGTGATTCGAATCATGGATGAAAGAGCAGTGAAGCTTGTTCTTCTGAAAGAGAAAGCAGACCCTCCAGTGTACAGACTAATGTCCGGACAGCAGATCCTAGAAGAGCGGCTCAGACTTAGAGATAAGCAGAAAGCTAGCGCTAAAAATGGTATGTGTAGCACTTATTCAGTCCATAATTCTAAAAAGCTTTTAAAAAGATGGATTAGGCTCTAGTCCTTTGTTTTTTCGCTGCATATATTTTTAATGCATATTTATTAGCCTAGTTGGTTATCAAAATAATGGGAAATATGCTGATCTGCATCTGCTCCAGGATTTCATGCAGGGATAGCTCCATTTTTTAAACTGAGATTGCAGGCTCTCATATATTACTGCTTTAGTTCACAACTGCAGAAAGTAGAGGGGAGAGAACAAGTAGATGTTCCCAGAACCACCACTAGCTTTGGGGATTTTAATGCCCTACATAGTTCTTTATCATAACTACAGCACTGTTGGGAGAAGGCACACTTCTTAAGACTACAAAAAAGAGCTCTCCTTCATTGCCACTTGAGCATAGTTCCAAATCGCTACATCACACAAAGTCAAGCTCTAAAAAGAACAAAAGCATATGCTTTGCCAGTTTATTAGCCATATTAAAACAACAATAACTTGGGAGCAAGGAAGAGCAGGAAAAACCATTTTCTGTACATTTCTTTTCCTCTTAAGGATACTTGGGCCTCTGTAAATAAGGAGCTACTTCATATACTTCTGCCATGTGAAATTCATGCTGCGATTCCCCCCCACAAAAAACCCCATACATAATTGAATCTGAGCTAGTTTGGAACACAGCTGCTTTAAAACAAATCCTAACAATCTCTTTGCTTATCATTTCAACAGGCCCCGTTCAGCAGAAGGAGATAACCTTTTCCACAGCAATTGAGCAGCATGATTTAGACACAAAGATAAAACAGATTCAGCTGTGGATTGACAAGAAGCACCATGTCCGGGTTACATTGCAGCAAAAGAGGGGTGGTGATGGAGAGAAAAATATGGTAAGTTACAACCAAAGTTTTCATTGGAGGGTCTCTAACAGTCAAGTTGGCCAGTATTGTGAACTGACCTTAAGTCAAACGTTTCTGCCAACACTATTTGGAGCATTTTTTTTGTTTTTTAGTTAGTTTAAAAAGATTTCAAACAGCCAGTTCCCTCTTTCGTGCCCATAACCTTCATGAGTGAAGTGCTTAGGGTACCAGATGTTCTTATGACTCCCAGTAGCCATTGTTAGGATATAGTTCCATTCCTCCTTAAAAGAGTCGGGCATGATTGTTGTGTCTCACATGCCTGTTTACTCTCAGCACTGTTCCCGCTGGGAACTTCCATTTTGTATATAGCTGTTGTTCTGGCTTTTTCCTCGACATGGATGCAAGCAGTCATGTTTTTCCTTTGTTCTGACCTACATTGATTAAAGCTGTAAATATGCTCTTCTGTCTGAATCTTCCGTTGTGGAGACTGCTGAAAAGGGTGTGCACGAGTCTTGGAATGTGTCTGAGGCTCATGTCGCTAATTGACTGATACTGTTCCAACGGGAGACCGGAGATTGTCCGAAGACGACGTGGAGGCCTGATGCCTCCATCTCCCTGGCAGTATCCCAGCAGCCATTGCCCCAGCTAGCTTGGCAGCCGTCATGAATGATGGGAGTTGTAGTCCACAATTAGAAATTTGAAGGCCTTTACATCTCTAGCCACAATGCACCTGGAGGGCCACAGGTTTCCCATCCCTGCTTTAAAGTATGTCTAATGCCACACATTCCAGCATAAGGAATACAGGCTTACGTTTTAATGTTGGCTACAATCCTTAGCTGCATAGTTATATGAAAGTAATTCCTGTTGAAATCAGGGTGAAGGTAAACTAATTTTGACCTCTATGAAGAGATTTGGGGTCAGGAGCTGGAGATCCCTGCCTCAAAGCCAGTACAGGGTACTACTTATCTTGTAATAAGCATGCAGAGTGAAGTGGCATCTGTCCCAATAGAACTTGCCAGAACAATAATGAGAATATCATAATGGGGGATGGGCAAGTCTCCAACCCCAATCGAGGTGCTCACCAGTGCACTAAACTAACACACAAGATGGAAGAGGCTGTGCTTCGTCAGGCATTTCTAACTGACCCAAGTCAGAATCTGTAAAATGATTGAATTTCTGCTCACCACCAACAGCATTCGTTGCACATTAATTTAGTAGACGTTCCTACAGCAACAGCCTTTGTCTGATTTTTTTACACTTCAGTCAAGTCCTTTCACTAAACCTTTTTTTTTGTTTTTAGGCTCAAGTAATACATTCATAATGCCAGTACGTCTTTTCCTTTTCAGCTGGCATTCTTTGGTCAGATTTTGGATACGATGCCTGGGAAAGCGACTTACCTCTCTGAGCCCCGCACTGTCAAAGAAGGAAGGAGCACGTGTGTATTGAGGCATATGTCGAACAAAGAAATCCAGGAATACAAAAGAATGGAGAAGAACAAAGGAGATGAGAAGGAGAAGAGAAAGGACAGCACTGAATCAGAAACCCTCAAGCAGTGATTTAATGTTTTTTTATAAAAAAAAATTGAATGTCTCTCCAGTTTTCTTTATAAATCCCATAGACTTGCCAGTAACGGCTACTTCATAAAGCCATTTTCAACTTCATATGCATGAATATACTGTCCACATTCATCTGATACTCTAGCCAAGGGACAGTGTTTCCACAGTAGGCAACGTGGCGCTCGCTTCAGGTGTGATCAGAGCCTCATCTACAGAGGAAACATTTCTTCGACATGCTTTAGGCGGGATGAATCCACTCAGACGTGAGGCCAAACTCCGCTTAGGACGTGGCTTTTTAACCTTTGAAAGGAAACACATAGATTTGTGGTTCACAGAAGGGGATAAACATATAAACAATAAAGCTTTAAAAAAAGGACATATACGTTTTGTGGTCAGCAATCTTGGCAGCTAATCAGTGGGAAATGATGGTAAAGTGTTGTTGTCCACTCTTGTCTGTTTTCCTAAGTGGCGAGAAGTTTCAGGGTTTGGTTTCCATTTGCAGAAAGGAGCCCCAGATCCAGAGATGTCCCCCCTGACTTCCCTGATAAGTTTCCTGGGGCCTTGGGGATTTTATTGAATGGGATTGGCGCTGCGGGTGAGGAAATCCCTGAAATTTTTGTGGAGGCCCTTTTCACAAGAGGAAATCTTACTCATGGAAGTTGCCTCTGCCCGGTTTTCAGGGATCCCCTCAACCTTTGCCCCATATTCCCTTCAATAAGTTTCTCCGTCTCTTTGGGAGATTTTTCAGGATGGGGTGGGATCAGGAGAATATGTTTCTGTCAGCCTCTTTTATAGCTGGCTAATTTCTGGATCCAACTTAACAGTATTTTTGTGATATTTGCTCTGATAATTAAATGCAGAAGTAGGGCATAAGCAGGAGGCGGCAAAGAGCAGGCACTCTACAAGCCAGCAGGTTCAATACAAAACATCAGATCAACCCTGCACCTCCAAGGTCCTTCAAGCCAATGTACTGTATTTTTCGCCCTATAGGACGCACTTTTTCCCCTCCAAAAATGAAGGGGAAATGTGTGTGCGTCCTATGGGGCGAATGCAGGCTTCGCGGACCTCTCCGCAAGCAGCAGGAGCCAGCGCTGGGCTCCCACGGCTTGCAGAGAGCTGCCTGTTTGGGGGCTGGGGTCGGGGGAAGCTCGGGCCCACCCCAGCCCCGCGCCTGGGGGGGAAATAATTTTTCCCCCTTTATTTCCCCTCCAAAAAACTAGGTGTGCCTTATGGGACGGTGCGTCCTATAGGGCGAAAAATACGGTAGATACGCATCACAGCCCTGTGCATATAAGTCACCTTCACAAAGAAGCTCTGATGGATATTTCATTTAAAGTTATCACCTAATCATCAGCTCCCATTTGCCAACCACTATGAGCTATTACCATGCCAACAAGGGTTTGTATAGTTAAAGCTATGGTTTTCCCAGTAGTGATGTATGGAAGTGAGAGCTAGACCATAAAGAAGGCTGATCGCTGAAGAATTGATGCTTTTGAATTATGGTGCTGGAGGAGACTCTTGAGAGTCCCATGGACTGCAAGAAGATCAAACCTATCCATTCTGAAGGAAATCAGCCCCGAGTGCTCTCTGGAAGGACAGATCGTGAAGCTGAGGCTCCAATACTTTGGCCACCTCATGAGAAGAGAAGACTCCCTGGAAAAGACCCTGATGTTGGGAAAGATGGAGGGCACAAGGAGAAGGGGTGACAGTGTACGAGATGGCTGGATAGTGTTCCCGAAGCTACTAGAATGAGTTTCACCAAACTGCAGGAGGCAGTGGAAGACAGGAGTGCCTGGCGTGCTCTGGTCCATGGGGTCACGAAGAGTCGGACATGACTAAACGACTAAAGAACAACAACATGAGCTATTAGCAGCACACACAAAAAGGCTAATAGCAAAGAGTTCAAGAAACTAGTTCCATCATGTAGACCAGAGTTTCCCAAACTTGGGTCACCCGCTCTCCCCCCCCCCCTTTGGACTACAATTCCCAATATTCCTAGCTTGCAGGACCAGTGGTCAAGGATGATGGGAATTGTAGTCCAAAAACTACAGTCCAAAGACCCAGGTTTGGTAAACACTGATGTAGACCCCCTGTGTTCAGATTACCCCATTCAATTATAAACCTGTCACATCCTCCACTCAGGCCCTGCAATTCAAAGCGGGTTCACACTCCTAAAACTGCATGGGGAGAGCAAACTGAAACCTTTGACTTACTTTTGAATTCAACTTTCTCTTGTCGGGATCATGTACAACACCATGCCTTACAAGACTTTGCTGCAAAGAACAAAAATTAAAAGTTTATACATGTGCAACCAAGAGAGGAGGAAGAAAAATGTGCATGTTAAGGTTAACTTGAAAACGCCTACTTTCATGGCAAAGACTCTCCCACAGCCAGGGTGGTCGCAAGTGAACGATCTTCTTGCCTCATGAAATGAGACAATGTGGCTTTGAAGATTGAACAGGGTTGTGTACGTTCTGCCACAGCCCTCCCTTGGGCATTTAAGCACCTCTCTCTCGGCAGCGTGGATCTTCTGGTGGCACTTGAGGTAATCTTTGCGGCGGAATATTTTGCCACACACGCTGCAGGTTATCGGTTCTGGAGATGAAAGAGAAAATGAAATGGGAGTGGGCGGGGGGGGGGGGGAGAACCCAATGTAAAACCTGAAATAAAAGAATTTCTAAACAGGATTTAAACAGTGACACCTCTTGTTTTTTCAAAGGCAAGGAACAATTTATGTGTGTACTATTTTCAGCAGCAGAATATAATATAAGAGTATCACCTGCTCCGGTACAATCCAGCAAGCACTCACATCTTTCTGCTATAGCAGGCATGGGGAACCAGTTCCGTCTAGCAGGCCAGATGGAAAAGTGGGCAAACTTCTGCAGGCTATGTTTGTTGGGTGGCTGCATCTATCCATCAATCACCTGATATATCATACGACCTAAGCTGAACCCAATTCCACTGGAAAGCAGCAAGGCTTGCACTCACTGCTGAATTTAAATGACACCAAATGCAAGCCTCCCTACAAAAGGGCAGCTGCAGCTGACACCGTATGACAGGTTGGAGTGATCTTTGCCCCCTGCTGAAGCTGCCAAACTACAACTCACAGCAACCCCAGCGAGCATGGCCAAAGATGATGGGAGTTGTATTTCAGCAACATCCGGTAGGCCAACGATTCCCCATGTCTGTCACATGTCAGGTAACTGGCAGGTGGGTGTAGTTGGCAAAAACAACTGTGCAGGCTGAATTGGACCACCCGGCAGGTCTGACCTGTAAGGAAAAGGTTCCCCATCCCTGTTCAACTGCTTTCTACTCACATCCATCAGCTGTACACACATACTCCTTGCACCCTACTTATGAGATACTGTAGCAGAGTGGCCAAAAGTCCAGAGTTGTGGACCAAGTAGTTCCTGGTTCAAATCTTATCATTGCAATGAACACACTTGGTGGCTTTGAACAAGCTACAACCCCCAAGTCTCAAATCCCCCATCTGTGAAAAGGAATAATATTGACCTGCATTAGGGTTATTATTATGACTGTCAAGAGTATACATGACAGGCTTTTAACCCACTGAAGAGAGTTATGCAATTACTGTTTGTGTATAGATATACAATCATAGCCATGCTTACAAATGCACATCTGAAACTAGTTGCATGCACAGCGTATTGTATTGCTATAAAGCAAACAAAGTCAAGAAAGGATTATTAGTAGAAGAAATGATTGCTGTTTTTGAAAAAAAAAGAGAGTACATAATGGGCTTCCAATATTAGAAATCATTCAAGCTGAATCAATCAATGTGTAAAAGTTCTGATAGTACTTACCGACATGACTTTGTCTCATATGTTTCAGAAGCTCTGACCAGGTTTTCCCAACAAACGAACAGCCATCCTTTTTGCATGCATAGCCTATTAAGAAAAACAGTTTAAACAGCATATATATATATATGCAAAACCACATGCTGTAGGGCATGGATGGGGAGCTTGCAGCCCCTCAAACGTTTGTTGGATTCCCAACTCCCATCAGCCCCAGCCAATGGGCAGAGACAGATTGACTGTCTTATTTACAAACACTCTCGTGTATATCACAAGGCAGCATACAACTTAAAAAGCAAAGTATTAAGTAAAAACATTTTTCAAACACAACAGTAAAAGGTTTTTGGCAAAGCACCTCAAGTTTGAAAGGCCTGTCTGAATAACTCAGTCTTTAGGATATCATCTAAAACCAGCAGGGATGACGACTCCTGCTGAACCTCTACTAGCAAGGAGTTCCACAGGACAAGGCCTGCCACACTATAGCCTCAGCCCATGGCAAAAGCCAGCTGAACCTCAGAGGTATGTGGGACCAATGAAAAGTGCCCTATCAGAAGATCTAAGTGGTTGAGACCGAACATAAGGAGTAAGGCAGTCCTTAATAGGATGGTGAGAGCTGTCATCCACAGCTGGAGGGCCACATGTTCTCTTTCCCCTCCTATAGGGCATCTCCTACCACGCTCTGCTGTCCAAGGAGACAGTAAACAAATTACCTCAATTTGAAGCTGAGTTTCTGGTACAGTAAGGGCTAGCCCCACTGCTCTTAACAGTGACTTGTATAGTATTCCTCAGTGAAATGTTAACCCAGCATGGCATCAATGGGGAAGAGGCTTTTTACAAACCACCTTTAAGAGGAGCATCATCCCCGAAGTCAGCCCTAATGTAGGCTCAAAAAAGACTTTTCGCACACTCCTGCCCTACATATCATTTGCTACTGAAATGACACACATCCAATGCACTGTGACTGACGTCAATCTGATTTAAAACCAGCAGACCTGCTTCCATAACTTCCAGTTTTGAGCCTTATATTTGAAGGCAACCCATTAAAGCAACAACAGCGCTGGGTTTTACACAGCCGAAGCAAGAGGAATAATTTACCTTCGTGAATCTTCTCATGACGCTTCAGATGGGCACGCATGGAAAAGCGCATTTCGCATCCTTCGTGGCTGCATCTACATGACAAAAACAAAACACACAACACTCAAAACAAGAAATAAAAATCCCAGTTCATAAACAGTGTAAGTGAAGGTGGACTTTTCCTTTACTTCCATCACTCACCCACCCCAAATTGACATGATGCTCCAAGAAAGAAGAATTCTCTGGTTGGAAGAGCAATGTGCCACATTTTTAGGTTACATTTTCCACTTTCAAGTCTTGAATGGCAGCTAACTGATCATGACGGCTTTTGTTTTATTTTCACAGTGCCATCATCTATGATGCTTAACAGAGCTGCGTAAGGAGAGGGCCTTGTTGGAGATGGCATCCTATTTTAAGTGCCTGGTAAATACCTTTTTATTCTCCCAGGGCTTTTATTTTGGTCTTCAGGCTCTGTTAAATAAAAACATAATCTTCCTCAGGGCAACCATTTAAAATTCCTGCCTACAAGCACCCTGAAAACCTCCCTACTTATTTTCATGAAAAAACAGGAATATTCACCTACTTGAACGGCGGTTCACCAGTGTGTTCAGACTGATGAATTTTCAACTGCTGGTGTTTTTTAAAGGATTTCCCACATCCTTCAAAGTCACACTGTTCGGAAAAATCAATACAGTTACTGTTAGAGGCAGGCTAACGTAAAGTACTAGCATATGCTCAATATTACATCATGCCATAAAGCTCACCATGGCAAAGCTGAGGAAAGGACCCAGGATTTTTGGGGTTTAATGTAATCACTTGATCCAGTAATACACACTAGTATCTTACCTGCACACAGCATGCAGCAAAGCTTTGGTTAGAGTCCTCAGCACAGACTGGGCTCCCACTGCTAGCTACAAGCCAATAGCACCGTGCAAGCAAACAGGGTATGTCCCCCCACCATATTTGTCAATGGGTAAAAGCTGACCATGTGTATACAGATAATTGTACTGCTTAATCACAATCTAGATGCACATGCTCTAACATTGGTAAAAGAGTTAATAAGTCAAGCCCATTTAATGAATTATTTCCTAACACTGAGCAAAGGATTACTTATCATTATTCATTTATATACCTATTAGAAGCCTATTTGGGCAAATAAAGAAGGCCACTTACTATGTATTCCTTACAATGCTGTAAATGTTTGCGACCAATGTGTTTGTTCAAGTTTGATTTTGTTGTAAATCTCTCGTTGCAGCCCTCCACCTTGCACCTACAAATACACAAGTGTATGTTCTCTATAAAGAATATGAAAGAATACAAGCAGGTGAAAATGGCCTTTCCAGATGTCAGCTAATTAAAGAAACCTTAGTCAAATCTTTGAACTGGCCAAATTAACTGGTTAAAGGTGTATACATTGGCTAATGAATAAAACAATAATTGTTAAGAGGGTAAAAGGGAATACTTTATTGGTTCTCAGGGGCTGCGGGCATACATTGCAACACGCACTTCCAATCTTAGAAGAATCATTCCTTCTTGCATGAGAAAGGAGGAAGATCTCCTAAGATGATGCACCACGCATTTCTTTATGAATGAATCTTAAAAATAAACCAGTGCACCTTTTTAGTCAGTACAGGGTTCCCCCCAATTGTTTTTCTCTAATAAATATATTAGTTAAAATAAGTTTGTTATGAATAATCTCAGTAAAAAGAAACACCACACACAGAGGAAGGGGGGAATAACATAATATATCACAGTGGTGGGTAAACTGTTCCCACCTCTGGAAAGAGTCATATGCCACTCCCCTCTCAAGCTAGTCATTGGGCTGAGAGGAAAAAAATGGGTGCCAGGAAGAGGAAAATGGGGATTATCATTAGGCGAAAGAAAAGGGGGTGGCTCAACCTAGGCCTCGTCTGCATTATACATTTAAAGCACTATAATACCACTTGAATAGCCATGGCTTCCCACAAAGAATCAGTTTATTAAAGGAGTAGAGTGTTGTTATTCAAAGGTGTATGATGCTACTTTAAAATGCATATAGGGTCCTACTCTCTAGCCCCTGCTGGCTTTGGCTCTGCCCACAACCAGTATGCTAGGAAAAAGGCTGTAGCTCAGTGATAGAGCATCTGCTTTGCATGCAGAAGGGCTCAGGTTCCATATCTGGCATCTCCAAGTACACCTGGCAGAGAACCCTGCCTGAAATCCTGAACAGCCAATGCAAGTCACTATAGACGATACTGAGCTGGCTGGATCAAAGGCCTGACTCAGTATAATGCAGCGTTCTATGAAGCCCCTGACAGATTGCCTTGGAGGGAAATGCAGACCTCAAAAGAGAAAAAGTTGCCCAGCACTGACTTAAAAGCTGAAACTGGTGCTCCCAACTACAATATCCTATGTTCTAGAACCATACTTGTTTTAAAAGTTTTCATTTCATATCCTCCACCCACAAGGCTGGAGTTTTTTATTTAGCCAAACCTCAACAAAATATGTTAATCTTATTAGTTACACAAACATACAACTGCCAGCTTCACCCAATCCTATTCCTGTGGCAGCAAACCTGCAAACTGCAGATCTTAACATCTGTTGGGATTTTTGTAACAATTTTGTAACAATTCCAGCACCTTCCCCACCCACAGCCATACTATACTTACACAAATTGCTTTTCTCCAGTGTGCGTAAGATAATGGCGCTTAAGATGGTACAGTCTAGTGAAGCCTTTACCACAGCCTTCATAATCGCAAACGAAAGGCAGCTGATAAGGAGAAAGACAGCTGATTTTATATCACAAATTTATTTGCTTTACTCATCATCTTACACATCCTACCAATTTCCCAAAACAGTTGCTCTTGCACACCAAATACCATATTTAGCTGATGGGGGATTTCTTTTTTAAAAAAATAACTGGAAACTTTCCCAGAGATTTTTCTCTATGGAAATTATCCTAATTTACCCTCCTGCCCCTATCCGGAAACGCGTCATCTCCAGAGAGGCCCGCCCCGAACAAGCGCGTCACCCCCGACCGGCCAATGACGGCCCGCTTCCCCTCGATTGGCTATGCGAGGGAGGCCGCGCTCCAATAGCAGCAGCCGCCGAGTTTGCGCTCGCGCGCCCCAAGGTTCGATTCCCTCTTGCTGCCCGTCGGCATACCTGGCCCCCCGGTTGGTCTCTTGCGGACACGCTCTCGCCCAATGGCCGCTCTCCTTTCCTTAGTCCCGCCCAACTGACCTCTCCCGTGTGGCGGCACAGGTGCGCGTCCAGCTTCCAGGCCCTGTTGTAAATGGCGTCGCAGTCCGGGAAGGAGCAAATGAAGGCTTTCCTCAGGAGTGCCGGAGGCGGGCGGTGGCGAGAAGCGCTGAGCTTGCGCCTATCGGAGGCGGCGGCATCTTCCTCTTCGACGGCAGACTCCTCTCCGGCCATGCTTGGAGCGGCGGTGCACCACGTGGTAGCGCTGGAGCCCCGCCCCTCCAAGCCTCGCCATCCTTAATTTGTCCCTTCCCGCCCACCGTCCTGCAAACGGGGCGGGGCGGGGCGGAGAAAGAGAGCGCGCAGGAGTTTGCCTTAGAAGAGACGGCGGCATGCGCGATTGCGCAATGCGGTCGACCTCTGGGTGGGCGGAGTCTGTTGAATAAAAAGCACACATCTCGGGTTATTTCCCAAAAATCTTGTATTGCGCATTTATGAAATGTACATACATATCTAATAAATGTGCATTGCATTTGAAGGCAAAGTTACAGGTAGGTAGCCGTTTTGGTCTGCCGTAGTCGAAACAAAATGAAATAAATAAATTTAAATTTAAAAATTTCTTCCAGTAGCACCTTAGAGACCAACTAAGTTAGTTATTGGCATGAGCTTTCGTGTGCATGCACTTCTTCAGATGCGCACACGAAAGCTCATACCAATAACTTCACTTACTTGGTCTCTAAGGTGCTACTGAAAGGAATTTTATAAAAAATTATTTTATTTTGATTTGAAGGCAAAGAGAGCGTAAAGGACATGCACAAAAGGAAAGGGATGGGAGGGAGGAATAAACTGGAGCACTTGTTCTGAAATCCAAACTTATTTTAATAGCTAGAATTTTAAAAGGTTCTGTTATAAGAATTTTAAGGTCCTAAATATGAAATAAACGTTCATAAACACAAGGCAAACATACATAAGTATATAAACCACGTGTCTGAAATAGCACAGGAGAGCAATCCTGAAGCCATTTAGACTCCCAAATTGACCTCACTGTCAATGTCACTGTCTGATGTAGACTGCCTCCTTCTGTAATGTATGTATGTTTCTGGGGGTGGTCTTGAGCTACAGGGCGGGCAGTTTCAAAAGTCTGTATAGGGGCTTGGCACCATTGTTCTGGGTTCTCTCCTGCGTGTGGTCAATGGGGAACCTGTTGCAACAGTTAATAAAGATCAGGCTTACTAACCGCTTTGCTTTTCAGTATACTCTGGTTGGCCTCTGTTATTTTCTCCTACCAATAGGGAACCCACTTAAGGACACTATATGGGCTCTTGGATACCCCATAAGGGAAAAGGAGCAGGGTTTTCCTTTTAACAGTTCGTAGCATAGAGTAAATGAGGAGGAAAGGAAGGAGTGTCTTTACAGGGGACTCCCAACTCTTGTTAGCCTCAGATAGACAACATGGCAAATGGTCAATCAACTGCATATAGCAAATATGGAGGGCCATAGAGTAGCCACCCTTGCAGGCCATAATACAGCCCATAAACTCTCCAATCATGCTCCAAGGCATATTTTCCATTTGAGTCTTACTATGCTGAAGGTTGGTAACTCACTCTATGTGCACACTGAATTATGAAACAAATTGAGATGAGTTGGTGCCCCCTCCCGTTAACAGGATTGATCACGCGGTGCCTAATTTTTTTAGCAGCTGTATTGCTTCAGTTTTCTACAAAGTTTAATACTCAATCTTTTCTGCCACTTTGCTTTTTTGAGAATGACACCAAGCTGAGTGGGGAAATGTTGAAGGGAAGTGGGTGGGATCTTTTGTTGAGCAGATCTAAGTTTTAATCATAGTGAATTATTTTTCAGGGAACTTTGGTAAACGTTACAGCTATTGTTAGATTCCCCATTATAGTCACTGAGGAAGGGAATAAAGGTTTGGAATGGATTTAATAGTTCAGGTTGATATAGATAAGCTCTAAAACAGATTGGGCTTCCCAGTGTTACAGCTAAGAGGCAACTCTATGGCAATTCTGTGTATAGCTTAAGAAAGGATAAGTGGCCATCCAGCAATAATTGGTAAAAACATAACCATCCTAGCTCTCCTTTGTTAATGAACTCCTATAATGAGACGGGAAATCAGATTTCCAGATTATTTATAATTCAGCAACTTCACACTGGAATTTCCCTTAGAAACTCTTTTGTGGGGAAATGAATAGTTCCAGAATACAGTGAGTTGTTCTTAATTCTCTTTAATGTAGGGGTCCATCACCATCCAGATGTTTGTGTGATTCCTGCTCCCATCAGCCCCAGCCAGCATGGCCAATGGTCAGCCTTCCATATGTTGAGTGAACCTGTAATGTAGTAAACTCCACTTCCGTAGAGAAGGTGGTTGACTGTTAAATGACCTTGACCTCATTGTGCAGTCTTTTCATCCTGTGGAGCTAAGGAGGTAGGCAACTCCTTTGAATGAAAGAGTAGAAAGGCTGTGTTCTCTACCTAGGAGGGTCCTGAATAATGTCCCAGCTCAGGCATAGGCAAACTCGGCTCTCCAGATGTTTTGAGACTACAATTTCCATCATCCTTGATCACTGGTCCTGTTAGCTAGGGATGATGGGAGTTGTAGTCCCAAAACATCTGGAGGGCTGAGTTTGCCTATGGATGTCCTAGCTTTTCTTCCCTCAAGGACGGAGTCGGAGCTTTGTCCTCCCACGTTTTCTGTTGCACAGCGTACAATTCCTAGAGTGTGGGTCGCAGCATCCTATAGATTCCCCATCATTGCTTTAATGATACCAACCTTGTCCAGATGTGGCAAGCATCTTTGTTTGCTGTGTTGAAGTTAATTTACTCACATACACCTACTTAAGGGAATATTGTTTTCTCCTATTTTTTTTTTACCATTAAGCTAATTCAAGCTAAGTGAGCAGGAAGCTAGTATTCCAACCCACAGTTCAGCAGGCATAGAAAAAGTGGGGAGATTTTCCAATCATCCTCTGCTACGATTCCTTGCATGCTCCCAGCTTGTTTCATCTGACAACAAACTTCATAGTCCTATGCTAAACTAAGGCAGTAAAAGGCATCACCCACAGATAAATTATCAGTATTTGCATGCCTTTAATTTCTCTATGCCCCCTTTGGCATATCTTCCTACTTCAAGTGACAGATAACATGCCTAAGAATCTGGTGTGTGCCATGCCTGACTGGTCTGTTGCCAGCAGGATAATTTCAGTGTCCTTAAAAGCCCTTTCTGGGATTTCTGTTTACCCCAAAACCATGTTGGATAAATTGCAGTGTTAATCAGTTGAGCTTTTCCTTCTGCTCATTCATCCAAGAAAGTTGAATCAAACAGATGTTTCTACTGTTAGGGCTCTGGGCATTTCATTGATTGTTTTCCCCTGCTTTTAAGAAGAGCACATGACCACGAAATACGCTAGACATCTGAAAAGTTGCAATTTAATTCTTTCCTAATGGATTCTATCTGTCTAGAAAACTTAGTATTATTATTTTATTTATCAAAAAAGTTAAATACAGATATTTGTATTGCATTTAATGAAAATATAACCAGACAGCAGTAGAAATGCCCACATAATCTGCCTACTAACTCTTTCCCAGCACAGCCCATTCAATAGAGGAAAGGGGGAAAGGAGAGGGGAATTGTAGGCTTCTAGAATTAATAGCCAGATACAGCAAGAAAAAGAAACAGAAGGAAAATAGACAGGTTTAGAGTCAGCACAGACACCCATGGACAGCTGCTGGGGCCCCAGGCCCCTCATGACTGCCCTAGGCCCGTGTACTGATTGGTTGAGTCTAAACCCCATTTACACTTCCCACAATGCCATTCTTGGAAGCTGAAATGACAGCTCAGACTCAGCCAGCCAACACGGATTGCAGCACTGCTGTTAGTTGTTTCTGCAATTGGTCCACCAGTACTAGGTAAAAGCCCACTGAACTCCACCACTGAACTACGGGCGGGGGGGGGGCGGGCAGGCTCCCTGGAACCTACACCGCAAAAGGGAGAAAAAATTAACAAGAAAATCCAGCAGCTGATGAAACCCAGATAATATAAGGTCATTGCTAAGAAAAATATTATCATTATTATCATTTATTAATTGTCATCTGAAGATCACACAAAAATCAATGAGCCAAAGACCTGGGAGAAGAGGAATGCCTTTGCTTGGCATCTAAAGATATGTCATGAAAGCACCAGGCAAGCCTCTCTGGGGAGAGCATTCCAAAGTAAAGTTGTGTCATAGGAGTGTGCAGCTGTTAAAGATGTTCCACCAATTATGAGTCATCCTTAGTGCAAGGATCCAGAACATTGCTAATTCAGTAGCGGCAGGCCAGGGGAGGGGGGGCCAACAGAAGCTGGAGCCAAAGACAGTGATAGGCAGAACCAACCGTTTTGCCCCTGAAATATACTTGGAGCCCTGCAGTGATTTCATGCTCTTTATTGCAGCTTGTAAAACAGTGGTTGAATTTTCCCCAAACCTCAGGCTTTTATATACATTATTTACACAACGAGTCCCATCTGATTGGCTGATTCTGCTTCCCTCCTGGAGCCTGATTGTTCTTCTCCTGCAGGCCAATCAGTTGTTGCATTCTACAATCCTACCAGCCTAATAGGCTGATTAACTTCCTCCTGGAACCTGATTGGTCTTCTCCTGGCAAGCCAATCAGTTGTTGCATTTTAGGATCCCACCTGCCTATTGCTCTAGGATCCAAGCTTAGTACATAACAGTCCTCCTCCTCCTCCTTGTTGAGCTGTATAAGTAGGAGATCACTGAGACTAAGGAGGAGGTAGCTGACAGCTATAGACACCCCCTGGTCCAGCTGAAAATAAGAATGTCCCCAGGTGAGAGCATGCTGAGGTTGGTGGGACAGCATCCTGTTTGCCCTAATGGACCAGCCTCCCCAGCACTAACAAGCTCTTCCCAACCCACAAAAACCTAATGGGAATGTCAGGCCTCTTTGAGTGTGTCCCAAAGTGTGTGACAGAAGCAAACCACACACACTCCCCAACAAACCACCACTTTGTTCCCATGTCAGCAGAATAAGGGCTGCCTATTCTATTGCCCTATCTCTTCCTGTCCAGAAAGAAAACACGCCATCCTTCAACCTGGATGTTTTCTTTCCCAAAGTAAATAATCAATACATGAAATACGCTGCTGCTTTGTCTGCTCTGTACATAAAACAAGTGGTGCTTTCTTTGCCCCGGGGTGAGACTGGTAAAAAAAAAAATATTCTCATGGGAAGCAGAGAAGCTGCATTGAACAGACTGAAAAATTAAAATTCCTGATGAGGCATTTTTTGCATGGAAGGAAAGTAAAGCAAGAAATTCCAGCATGACAGGCTACCACTGCATCAGTGGAACTATTATTTTATTATTTAGCTACCACATTTATAATCCACCTTTCCTCCAACCAGCTCAAGGTGGTAAACAATTCCCCCCATAAATCTATATGTGTAGTTGGTGGGTGCTAGTCATCAGAATGTTCATTTGAATACTTTATAAAAGGGGTGTCATATTTCGGCAAAATTGTATCGGTTGCATGTACTCTCTTACTTAGTTTCTCAGATAAAGCGATTGTCCGTTCATTCTGTTTCCCTTGTGTGATGTGTGGATGATCACGTCCTTTCCAGGTTTTTTGCTATGAGCAATCTTGCAGCTACTAAAAGAAAAGTGAAAAGTCCCTTGTGCAGTCATTTAAGTGGAGCATCTTTAAAAATCGTTAACAAACCTAGGCATGGGTTGCATTGTACATCCTGATTTGTAATTTTGCTTATTTCTGTTGATACTCTTTCCCAAAATGGTTGCCATCTGTTTATTAACTTAAAAGAGTTTTCCCTAATACGGGTTGATGCTGAATTTAGTGGTGATGGGGGTTTCCCCATAGACTATTCCAATCTGCTTCTTCAATTTTGATACCAAGGTCCTTTGTTTCATAGCCGAACATTGTCCAATGGCTAGGTCAGTAAGTATTTTGCATAAAATTGATAATATGGGGGGAGGGGGTTCAGTCCTATGCAAAATCATATTTTCAAATGGTGTCAGTGGTCTAGTCGACTGAGTTTTAATTGTTGGATTTGAGATGAAGTGTTTTACCTGATAGATTGCTAGCCAATTCACATCACACTCTTCCGTTCTTTCCATGAGCTGCCTGGCTGTGAGAGAAGTGTCATTTTCATAAAAGTGAATCTGTATAGTATATGTCTCTTTCTTTCCGGTTGATAATCAGCTTTATTCAGATGTGTAGAAGGAGGGGTGCAATGCAAAGGGAATCAGTTGTGATATAGGAGGTGTTAAATCTGATATCCGGATTCACCAAATCTTTAATTCTGCTTTTGCAAATTAGTTTGGTATCAGTTCTAGGATAGTTTTGTTATGAATCAAAAACGGGATACCTGGTATTCTATGTTGCTCAGATTGATCAAAACTCCAATGGCATCCAATGGCATCTATTTTTTTTCTTCTAATGTACGAAAAACCAGATTTTTCCACATCTAAGAATTGCCGAAATGTGTCTATTTATGTCACTATTGCATACTTATTCAGAAGCAAGCTCCCTTGAGATCGGTGCTTTTTCACTTCCGTGTATATGTGCTTAAGTTGGAGGATAAATGTTCCAGTGGAAAGTGTCTGTGTAACTTGGGCATGTTTTGCTTGTAAATAAAAAAAGCATTTGTAAAACACCATAAAGAGTTGTTCCATATGCAAAGCAAGTGAGAGGCACCCCCCCACTCTGCATCTGCGAAAGGAAACAAACACATCTGTCTTCTGTCCAGTTCCTTTCCTAAATGTCTCCCTGAATCAGGTTTTATGGGGGGTATCATAAATATCCCTTTCTGCTCGAATCCTCGGGTTAACAATGCCCCCTGTGACTACCAACACAAGATGTTGCATTCAGGGAAGAGGTGCACTCAAGTAAGAAGAGATCTTTGTGACAGTATCTCCCAGTATGGTCCCCATGCCCAGCTAATCACATTAGCATGAGAGTGAAGAGGTGGCCATTAGACAGCCACATAAAGAGCAGGAGAAAAGCAAGACTAATCTTGTTAAAAGGGAAGCAAAGATAGACGCTACTTTTACATAGCGGCTTATAATGACCCAATTTTCCCAGGATTGGCATCACCTGTACATCTCTGGAGAAGACAGGCTGGCTGGGGGAGCTTGCTTTTCCTCAGCCATTATCCAAAGTTCCAAACATGCATGAACCAATCTCCTAAAAAAAGGCTTAGTTTTAAAACAAGCCTCTTTTTGTCATGTCTCCCTGGATTCTTGGGCCAGCTACTTCCTTGCCAATTGGCTTTAAAAAACCCAAAACCAGTATGTTTAGCATTAGTGACCAACATATATGTTGTCCTGCTACACATAGATAATAAGAACCTTTTAACTTCATGTGCTGAACAGTGTGGAGCTGACTAAAGCCCCCCAAATACTGGCCGTTCCGTTAAGAGATGGTCGTTTCTTATTCAATAATAATAATAATAATAATAATAATAATAATAATAATAATTTATTATTTGTACCCCGCCCATCTGGCTGGGTTTCCCCAGCCACTCTGGGCAGCTTCCAACAAAGATTAAAAATACATTAAAATGTCACACATTAAAAGCTTCCCTAAACAGGGCTGCCTTTGGATGTCTTCTAAATGTCAGGTAGTTGTTTATCTCTTTGACATCTGATGGGAGGGTGTTCCACAGGGAGGGTGCCACTACCAAGAAGGCCCTCTGCCTGGTTTCCTGTAGCTTTGCTTCTTGCAGTGAGGGAACCGCCAGAAGGCCCTCGGCGCTGGACCTCAGTGTCCGGGCAGAATGATGGGGGTGGAGACGCTCCTTCAGGTATACTGGGCCAAGGCCGTTTAGGGCTTTAAAGGTCAGCACCAACACTTTGAATTGTGCTCGGAGACGTACTGGGAACCAATGTAGGTCTTTCAAGACCGGTGTTATATGGTCTTGGCGGCTGCTCCCAGTCACCAGTCAAGCTGCCGCATAAGGATACAGGGTGACTTCTCCATTCAGTAGCATTCTAAAAACAAAAGAAGAGCCCTGCTGGATCAGGTCAGTTCCTCAACTTGTCCAGCGTCCTGTTTTCATAGTGGCCAACCAGGAAGACCACAGACAGGACCTGACCACAAAAGCCACTGGTATTATTCGGAGGCATACTGCGTTTCACTGTTGGGCCATGTCCCCATAAACCTGGAATCACAACTAGGTGCCATAAACTTTACAACTTGCCAGTCACATCTTCCTCTTTTGAAGTAGATTTCCAGAGTCAAGGGAGCCTGCATGTTCCTGTTTAATTATGTTTTATGGCAGGTAAATGGTAGGCAATGGGCTTATACATTAAAAACAGAAGCCACCCTTCTAAATATAGAAAGAATTTTCATTATGTGGAATATTTACCAACTGTAAATTCTTCAGTTTCTCGTGAATCCTCCTTTGCATGCGCGCTCTCTCTCTCTCTCTCTCTCTCTCTCTCTCTCACACACACACACACACAGAGACTTGACCAAAACGCACCCTGTCACTCATTTGCATGACAGGAAAATGCAGTGCACACATTTCCCTGTAAACAGAAAAGAGATTGAACCCTATTAAAGTTGCAACTGTTCTTTTTCACTTTTGGCATAGATAGGTGCAGGTCCGATTGCCCTCTGCAAACCCAAGATATTTTTCATTGTGGTTTTTAAAAATCCCCTTCTTCCTGGTTAGCTTGTTTGCAGAGCTATCTCTAACATTCTTGCCTTTTCACCAGAACACAAAAGGCAGCAATCCTCTAGCGAGATAAAACTGGACATAAGAAAAGATATAATAAAGAAATGGGAGGACTCAAGGCCACTTCTAAATTTTCCTAAGCTCATGCAAGCTGATTTAGATTTAAGATTAGATAGGTTTGTTTTATTGTCAAACTCTTTATAAGCAGAAAAAAATAAAGTACATTTATTTTGTTAAAGTACATTTCTGCACCAGCCTCCACCACCCAGGGGCCCCCAGAAGATTTGGATTACAGTTCCCATCAGCCACAGACTGTGTGTTGTGTGGGGTGATGGGAGTTGTAGTCCACATCTGGAAGGACCCTGGTTGGCAAAGACTGCCCTACACAATTCTATCTGAGGATGGAACTTACATAAAGATGCCATTATTAAATGAATATTTTCGGTGTCAGCACTCTACCATTAAGATTTCTTAATATCGCATTCCCTGTTGTCTCGGGCCTGTTTAGCACTAACATACCACACAAAAACTCTCTCTCTCTCTCTCTCTCTCTTAAATATATTTATTTGGTTTTTATAAACATACAAGCAATAAACATAAGCAAAGCTGACTGTTCTAATAGAAAATTTCAAGAAATCAATATAATTGATGTAAGGTTGTTACAATCAGGTAGTGCAAGAAATTAACAATGGGTCGGTGCATCTGGCTGTTACCCAGAAGGTTGATGGTTCAAGCCTGCCCAGGGATAGCTGTGGGCAGGGTTTCTGCTTAGCAGGGAGTTAGACCAGATGATCCTGAGGGCCTCTTCCAGTTCTACAATTCTATGATTCTATCTGGGAACAAAACAGAATATAGTAAACCTAACCAACAAAGATGGATCCAAGAGCACCCCAATACTCCAAACCTGTTCTTTCAGAGGGAGGGCAAGCCTAAGACCAGGTAACTAACTGACCAATCTCCCGGACAGTATGTGGGAGGAAATGTATGTAAACCTATGAAGCTTTATTAGTTTATCAGGCCATTGGCCAATTCTAGATCATGGGACTTCCAGCCTGTGGCCCTGTTTTTGCCCAGCCCCTGAGGTCTATTCTCCGAGGTCTCACCTGTCCTCCTCAAACTCCATGCTAGTTTCAAGAAGAGCCTGTTGGATCAGGCCAGGGACCAATCTGCTCCATCATCCTCTTCTCCCAGGGACCACCCAGAAGCCAATGGGAAACCCCAAAGGAGGACCTGAGTGTAAATCTCCCCTCCTGCAGCTTCCAGCAAAAAGTATGCTGCCTCTGATTGTGAAATACAGGAGCTTTCTGAAACCTAAGAAGCTGCCTTATTCTGAGTCAGATTAAGTGTGCCTCCAGAATGCATAATCAAAGTGAATCAAAGTGCTGTACTGCCCTAGTGCACCAACCCCTTTCTTTTTTTTAAATGGGCTTTAAGGGTTACCTTGTTGTTGTTTTTAAAAATATATCCTCTCCAGAACGCTTAGTAACTAATTTTATTTTTAAGGAAGAAAGTTTACATACATGGACACACTGAAAAGATGTCACCACTTTCATTAGATTCGGACATACCAGCTATAAATGGTCTGGGCTGGTGTCAGTGCAACACTAGTGCTATAGGGAGAATGACCCCTATTGTTAGAAAGAAGAGGGTTTGTCTGTATGACCCCCAATAAAAATCTGTGCTCAGCAGTTCCGCCCAGCCTCTCAATCTGTAACAGCTGGGAACTTCTGTTTACATCTGCGCAGTGGACAGCTGAGATGAGCTTCCAAATTAAGAACATCAGTGTAAGCAGCTGCCTGCAAAAGGTCAGATTGATTGTTTAATGATGCTTGAATTGGTTGATGACCAAATCTTCAGGGGGGTGGAATGGATTTTGTTCCTTATATTTCCATTTTGACAAACTAATCTTGGTCTGTTGGACTTTCGCCCCCAAATCCTAACTAGCAGCCTCATAATTAGCATTACTTGGAAATTCTAAGAA
This sequence comes from Podarcis gaigeae, assembly GCF_964106915.1. Lineage (NCBI taxonomy): Eukaryota > Metazoa > Chordata > Lepidosauria > Squamata > Lacertidae > Podarcis > Podarcis gaigeae. Next base: position 82,039,481 of record NC_139677.1, read on the forward strand.
ACAAAAGTATCAGTGCCCCTTTGAAATCAATGGTTAGAATCAGGGCAGTTTTGAAACATTTGGTCAGCCATCTTGATTCAAAATTGTGTCTGATGGTATCGAAACAGGGACGAAAGCCTGCTCCTTGATCTCAGGAATTTGATTGTGATCTCTTATGAGGTGTCCAAATGCACAGAGAACAAATAGGTTTCCAAAATTTATAGCAGATGTTAATAGGGCTTTCTGTATGTCATGACCAACAACTTTTGCATTTTGTACTGTACAACAGAGGACTCTGAATTGGAGGTGAAAACTCTCACAACGCTCTTGTCTTCCCCCTTCCAGCACCACAGGATCCAAAGACTGCAGAAAAAAGTGAGGGTCCTTTAACAGCCAGGTAGCTCCACAGCTGGGATGTGGGTGGCGCTGTGGGTTAAACCACAGAGCCTAGGACTTGCCGATCAGAAGGTCAGAGGTTTGAATCCCAGCGATGGGGTGAGCTCCCGTTACTTGGTCCCTGCTCCTGCCAACCTAGCAGTTCAAAAGCCCGTCAAAGTGCAAGTAGATAAATAGGTACCGCTCCAGCGGGAAGGTAAACGGTGTTTCCTTGCGCTGCTCTGATTTGCCAGAAGCAGCTTAGTCATGCTGGGCACATGACCCGGAAGCTGTACGCCGGCTCCCTCGGCCAATAAAGTGAGATGAGTGCCGCAACCCCAGAGTCGGTCACGACTGGACCTAATGGTCAGGGCTCCCTTTACCTTTACCTAGCTCCACAGTGGGGGTGGGGCTTAGTTGACTACAAGTTCAGTCAACATATATAAGCAAGTGCTTGCAGAGACAGCAGGGTCTGAGGTCTAAGTGCTTCCAGGAGGAGAACTTCTGCTGAGGCACCAGAATGGGTGGAGTTGCAACAGAAGGGCCCTGATTTGCTGCCTGTCTAGTGCTGAGCCACATCGATCATGCCCCTTGCAGCTCAGCTCCCTTGTGGACAGCTCCCCTGCCATTTAGCACTTGTGTCCTGGTCCGGGCTCCAGTTCCCGTGTTCGGCATTGGCTGGACAGCTCCCCTTTCCAGTCCATGACTCTAGTCTCTCCAACTCAAGTTCCGGTAGGAATGAGAGAGCAGCATCTTTGTCAATCCAAGTCTATAGGCAAGTTTAACCAAAATGGCCCAAAGGCCTGATGGTATAAGACAACTTCCTGTGTGATGCTGGACTAGGTGGGCCCTTGGCCTGATCCAGAAGGCTCTTATGTTCTTAAAATTCAGCTGCCAGTGTGGTTGGCTTTCACACATGGAAAAAGACTATCTTGTCCATCTCAAGCAACAAAATGTCCTGGGAAAGCCCAAAGAGAGAGCATTGGAAGACATTAATTGGTTCCAGTGCTTTTTTCTTTTAAAGAATGTTTAGGGGTACTCTTATTTTCCTACTCATATTGAAATACTGCCCCTCTATGAGGCCAAACTTAATTCACAAAATGTTTAGGGGTATGCGTACCCCTGCATCCCCCCAGGAAAAAAAGCACTGATTGGTTCAGAGAAGCCATGGCTGGGGGGAAATGCTTAACCCTTTCCCAAACAATCCCTTCCTTGGCTACATTTTTTCTTCTCAGTTCAGAACATGCCTTTGCTATGTGACCGTGCCTTTGCAAATACTTTGCTGTGTGAAAGCCTTGTGTGTTGTCACTTTGCTTTATACAGCTACGTGGTTATTCCGTTGTTGGAACAACCACACTAATCCACCGTGTTGAAAAGGCCTTTATACCTCAGGACAGCTCATCTTAATGCCAGCAAAGCCACAGACTGAACAATAATACAACAACTTCATCCCTTGGCTAAAGTCTGGCACCCCTAAGCCTGGGATTTTAAGACAAGGCTTCCCAGGTTCAAATTCAAAACTATCTGGTTGGCCATGGAAAGGTGAATGGCTGGAATGTGTCCTTGGATCCAAATCGCGTCCTCGTCGCTTGAGTACACTCCAGATACGTAGGTAGGGACAATGCCTCTGCTTCACCAAGACACAAGGCTGTCGGCTTGGCAAACTCAAGACATTTCACGGAAGCAAAACTTTGTAATCACTCTTGCTTCCTTCGTTTTTTCTATAGCAAGGCTTCCCATCAGCCCCATCAGAATGATTGATGGAGGAGGTAAATGGTCCAGTGGCGCCGTCTTGGAGGTGGCTGTCTGTTAATGAAGGGGAAAGACGAGGGAGAAGGTGTCCTTTGACACCACTCGGGGCTCTCCTATCAGCTCTGGAGAGCAAGGCAGCATGAATGGCTTGTTTAGGGTGGGTTATTTGCCGACAAGAGTCTATGCAAACAAGAAGCCTTGGGAGAATGTCAAGGGAACAGCTGCTCCCATCTGGCAAAGGTGAATGCAGTTTGCAGAGCAAACTTCCCCCTAATTCAAGCAAATACTGTTACAAGTGCTGTACCTGGAAAAGAAAACATGTTTACTGGGAAATCAGTGTGACTAGAAGGGGGAGGGTGGGATGGAAAAATAAGGGTCAGGCCTGCTTAGATTTCGCAGTCAAGGGGGACAATAATGTTCAGGATGCTGTTCATCAGGGGAGGTGTCCCCTGAAAGCCACACTTTATAAAAAAAAATCCTTCCAGTAGCACCTTAAAGACCAACTAAGTTAGTTCTTGGTATGAGCTTCCGTGTGCATGCACACGAAAGCTCATACCAAGAACTAACTTAGTTGGTCTTTAAGGTGCTACTGGAAGGAATTTTTTTTGTCTTGACTATGGCAGACCAACACGGCTACCTATCTGTAACTAGCCACACTTTATGTTAGAGAAACCATCCCTTTGCGACTGGTAGGGCAGAAGGCAGGGAGGCCAACACTAGGTGGTGCCAGAGCCAATGATGGGCAGAGTCTAGTCTTATCCCCAACCACTTCCAGGTACAGCACTTGTACCTACAGGACCGCCTCTCCTGGTATGTCCTATGGAGGGCCTTACGGTCTTCAAATAAAAACATCTTGGAGATCCCGGGCCGCAGGGAGGTTAGGTTGGCCTCAACCCAAGCCAGGGCTTTTTTGACCATGGCCCCGATCTGGTGGAATGCTCTGTCACAAGAGACTAGGACCCTGCGGGACTTGACATCTTTCCGCAGGGCCTGCAAGACAGAGCTGTTCCACCAGGCCTTTGGCCAAGGCACAGCCTGACCCCCTCCTTTCGCAATCTTCGCAGAGCTCTGGCCCAGTGGTTGCCATTAATTTTACTCTGAATTGATTTTAGAATATATTTCAATTAATTGACTGTGATTTTATGTAAACTGTGCTATTTTTACTGTTGTTAGCCGCTCTGAGCCCGGCTTTGGCTGGGGAGGGCGGGATATAAATAAATTATTATTATTATTATTATTATTATTATTATTATTATTATTATTCCCTGATGAGTTCTACAAGGGAAAAACTGAGACTTTGAAGTAAGAAAACAGGCTGGTTGGGTGTTGGGAATTGTCCCAAATGCACCAGCCTCCACTGCTGGACACTCTGCAGATGCTCAGAAGTACCCTTTTACATCAAGTTTCTCATTGTTAGAATTTCCATGCCTTGGTGCTAAAATCAGATTCAGGCTCCCTAGTGAGCACTGGCTGAAATGAAGGCCCACTGTTTTTCCCCAGTAGCAGCATGATTGTTGTCTCAGGGCACCACTTTGCTGATGCTAAGCCGATCTGGGTCTGGCCATTGCCTGGATGACACTATGGGCATGTGAAGGCACAGTAGGGTAGAGATGGGGGGGTGGCAGGAATTGGACTAAGTTGCCGTTTAAAGGTGAATTTACCTAATCTGCACTTTCTGAAGCAATATGCCAACCAAGACACAGCTGCTCTTTGAAATTCACGCTTCTCCAGGTTTCGCAGGGCCAAATTCATCAGGCAAGTAATGTGCGCAAAAATGCATATACTAAAGTATGCCAAAAAAGGGCAGATATTTCTTGAAATAGCATACACAAAAGCATTACATTAGAGGAAATGGGTCTGCAAAAATGTGTCGATTAGGCAAAATGACATGCAAAAATGTGCAGAGTAGCATAAATTTGCCCTAAAATGCTGATGAATTTTCATGAGGACTGCCTTTAAAAACTTGCATACACACAAACTGATGTGGAAATGTTGAGAACTGAATTTAAGAGTGGGCAAGAGGAACTGAAATATACAGATACACCCATCTCTACAGTTAGAGTTACTCTTCTTGTTAGTCTTGCTTCCTTCTAAAAGCTGGGCAGAGCCTCCCAGGCAGAAATGACCCCTGTGATGGTTTTCCCATCAGCAATATCCACTCTAGATACAGCTTCACTGCTTCATTTCTTCAGTATGAGTGTTTATTTAAGGCATGAGAACTAAGCCCCCACCCCAAATGTGTGAACCCTATGGGGTGTGAGAAACTATGGACACCAATATAATATTACTTGTTATATTTATGAGACTTCTTTTATAAGATACCATCTACTTCTGTCCTCCACGACTATCCCATTTTACTTTTTTTCTCTGTATTCATGAGGGCTAGAAACTTAACAACTTTCAATATAGTATTTGATGCTTTCAAAAGTATTATGTGCTGAATGAACTGTGCCATTTGTCCTGAGTTCAGGGATTAAAATGATTTATGTAAGCCCCACAAGAATGTCTTCCAGGTTCCTTATGAATTCAAACGGCGATACCACGCATGTGCAAATGGTTTCTGCACCAAGTGGTAAATGTCGGCTTTCTGGACCTGAACAAAATCCACAGCTTTGGAAAAGATCCAGTCCCAGGGATCACTGGGAAAGCAAAGCTGGGTCTGGATGCAAAGAGATGCATGAATAGCATGCTGAACTCTTGGTGTTTTACAGGCCAAAATAGGGCCACTCTCATCACACACACAAACACACACACACACACACACACACACACACACACAAAAACACCACTCCATATTACAAATGAATAAAAGCTCTTCCCTGCCTGTTGAATGCTTCATTAATATATTCTGCAATAGCCTCTTAAGTGTTTGCTTCAGAAGTAGATGTGCTATGAAACCAGCTTAAAAAAAAAAAATGCCAAAATTAATTGGTAGAATGTTTTTATTTCACAATGGATCTTGTATGATAGCTCAGTCGGAAGAGCATGAGACTCTTAATCTCAGAGTCGTGGGTTTGAGCCCCACATTGGGTGAAAGATTCCTGCATTGTGGGGGGTTGGACTAGATGACCCTCGTGGTCCCAACTCTACCATTCTATGATTCTATGGGTGTACTTATTGTGGGATAGGTGCCAAGCCAAAGAACATTTGCCAGCATTTGTTAGTCCTTCTTAGCAGAGGCATCTGTTTTCCTCCTCTGGCGAAGAAGACGCTGGACTGGATGGGTCTTTGGTCTGAGCCACAGGGACTATTATTACATTATTATGAACTGGATAGGTGGAGATGGGGCAAATGTTAAAATATTATGACACGGTATCTTAGCATCCCTCTGTTTGTAGGTGTTCTTAATGTTCTTTGTTGTTTTCAAAGGCTTTGTATGTGCTTTGATTTTTCGTTGTATTGTTTTAACATACTGGAGGTTCCTGGCCTGGGCTCCTTTGGGAGGAAAGGTGGCATAGAGACATTTCATAATAAATTAATAAGGCATTATGTGCAGAATCACAAGCATGTCAGCTAGAACCAAGATGCTTCTGCTTCCCACTGAGAGCTTTTAGATCAGGAATGGGGAACCTGTGAGTCTCTAGATGTTGTTGGACTCCAAATCCCATCAGCGCCAGCCAACAGGATGAATGGTGCCCTGCACCTCTGTTTCCACAGGCCAAGAAACTAAACAGACAGACTTAAAAAGGTGTGTGTTGAGAATCAGAATTCTTTGTGCTCCCATTTCTTACATCCCAAGTAGTCTAATATACTCTTCATCTGAGTATGCGCTTCTTTTTGCCTGGCAACTAAAGTGTGCCATTTGTTTGTTTGTCTGTCTGTTACATTTCCATCCCAAACTTTCCTCCAAATAGTTCAGGTTTGATTCACTGCCTATCGCTTATCAAGCACTCATTTTTTTGCGACACCATCTGAGCTGCAGTTACTTACTTGTTGCTCAGAAAACTCACAACGAATGCAATTCCAAAACTTCAGATCAGCAACATTGACCTTCGATACCATGTGTGTGACCTCTCAGTGGGTGGTTGTTAAGAGAGAGAGAGAGAGAGAGAGAGAGAGAGAGAGAGAGAGAAAGAGAAAGAGAGAGAGAGAATTTTTGAAGGTTCGCTTTCCTCTTTGGACATAACACTATCTGGGCCAAAACAGATGTGACATTAAAAAGGCGCAGGTTCATTTAATGGGTACTGGATGTTTCTTTTCTTTTAACAAGAGCAGGTGTGGGGATGTTGAGCTGAGCCACAGTAAGGGGAAACTGGGTTTAATCCATTCCCCTGTGTCACAGCCCACCCCCTGGAGGTGGGGACTCATATTAGTTCCAGGGTGAAAGCGTCAATCAGTGATGCTGGAAAAGAGAACAGGGAGAGACTATCATGCAGAAAACTCTTAATGCGAGACTCAGCAAGACTCGCAAGAAGTCTGATGAAAAGGCACCACCTCGTGGTTCTGTCCGGATCAGCACTCTTGCACACACGCATCCTGCACCCCAATAAGGCACAGCCCACAATGTTTGGCAGATGTTCAGTAGGTCTCCCCGACCTTCTGGAGAGGGTTAGGGGGGCTGCAGGAGGAGGGAGAGGGACGGAACCAGCCGTTGCACAATCTGCCTCCCGCTTGCACTGTGTCGGGTACAAACCTTGTTTCTACAAGAATTCCAATACAGTGGTACCTCGGGTTACATACGCTTCAGGTTACAGACTCCGCTAACCCAGAAATATTACCTCGGGTTAAGAACTTTGCTTCAGGATGAGAACAGAAATCGTGCAGTGGCAGCTTCAGGTTAAGAACAGTTTCAGGTTAAGAACAGACCTCCAGAACGAATTAAGTTCTTAACCTGAGGTACCACTGTACTGGTTTGATAATCAAGGCCTTTCACAGGGAATTTCACTTTAGAAATTGTAGCTCTATGATGGGTCTCCCAACAGCTCTTAGCACCCTTAGCAAGCTCCCAGAAGCCACGGCAGTTTGAAATGGTACCATAGTTCTTTAAATGTATGCTGCAAAGGTGGCCTGAGTATGAGACTGTCATAATGGGGAGCATGTTAGACCTGGACTGGGCTAGGCCTGGGTTCAAGAAAGCTCCTTTGAGAGGCCTCAGGCAACACACATCTCAACCAGACCTACTTTGCAAAGTCATTGTGAGTGCAACCCCATGCACAGCCACCCTCACCCTGTCATAAGGGAAGTGTGAGATACAAATGCAGCAGATAGAAAAGCCATCCTCAAAGGCAATATTACAACGTGTGCAACGATGGGTTCTCTTACTCTTGAAAGAAAACCCCTGCTGCTTTCCTCAGAGGAGCTCATCCTGCACGGCCAGGTAAAAGCGTATTTTGCCTCCGAGGGAAGTTGCGCCCAAGAGGTTGGCATTCCACCATGCCTCCATGCCATCGTCCAAGACAGCTGAACCCAGACTTTTGTCCTGATAAATGGAGCTGGACCTAATCTTGGCTATCTTCTCTAAACTTGTTGCATTGGGAGATAGCGGCTGAAAGGTGTGTTTATATTGAGAATCAATGCTAGACACTCAGGGACTGGACTACACGGCGTTTTGTGATCAACCTGTTTACAGAAAGGCTGTGCAAACACGATTAGTCAGCTCTGCGGCCATTAATAATTAAGCCGCACAGCTTTCAATTGATTTTGTGGTGTGTGTGCTTTTCTTGCTGGAAAAAAAAAGCAATATTTCATTTGTCTGCAAAGATATATATTTTGGCAAAGGCTGAATCCAAGATATGGAATGATTCCAATCAGGTCGGGGGAAAACTATGGTCACTAAACTCCTCTCCCAGCTTCCCCCCAGATGTAAAAAATATCTATATCTGTATATCTATATTTATATTTATATAATTAAATTTATATACCACCCTTCTTCAAGAGATTCCCAGGGTGGTTCACAGAATAAAATACAAGATCAAACACAAGTAAAAAATTAAACCAAAGCAACAATAAACCAAAGCAACAAAGCAATGAACTACTTGAGAGGAGTTTTCCGTCTTGGTCCGACAAGACAGGCAGACACATCACAGATAATGCACATCAGGGCCACTGGCTGACATCTAGACTGGGAACCAGCTAAAGAATGAGATCCACAGTCCTGATCATGGGTGGCAGAACCTCAGGCTCAGGGGTCAAATGTGGCCCTCTGGGCTTCTTTATCTGATCCTGGACACTCTCCCCAAGCCACACACCTTCTCCACCGGCGACATTCGTCACTGGTTTTGCTTCACACCCCACGTGCTTTGGCCTGGCTGGAATATGTCCTTGAACCCTGAGAACGCCTCTTGCTTGTCTGGATGGAAAACAGAGAGGGTTGTGTTTATGTCTGTGGAAACTAGCCTATTGTAGAAAGGCAAATTTTCCTGTACCCAATTTCGCTCCTGCCAATGGCATGGAGTTACCCACAAGTCAATGTAGCGCTTGGAAAATGACTAAGCTGCGCCCGGGATGGCCGAGCCTTTGGATAAAAGCAGCACATGTACAGACCCACAAAGTATCCCTATTTTCCAGGGACATCCCTGATTTAAAGAAGCCATCCTGGTTTCTGATTTGACTCTAGAATGTCCCACTTTTCCTTAGGGTGTCCCTATTTTCATTGGAGAAATGTTGGATGGTATGGAGTTATCCGAGCCATCTGAAGGCAATCCTATATAGGGAAGGGTTTTTTAAAAAAATGTTTAATGTTCTAATACAGGCTTCCTCAACCTCGCCCTCCAGATGTTTTTGGCCTACAATTCCCATGATCCCTAGCTAGCAGGGCCAGTGGTCAGGGATGATGGGAACTGTAGTCTCAAAACATCTGGTTGAGGAAACCTGTTCTATTATGTTTTTATATACTGGGCAACCCAGTAAAATGTGTGGGGTATAAATAGTAAAATTATCATTATGGAATGGGACATCCCTATTTTCACCAGAGAAATGTTGGAGGGTATGCATCTACTCCGAAGCAGCCTTGAAATGATTATTTGCATCTACTGCTCATGCGTTTTATAATACAGGTAAAGTAACAGGTGCTGCAGGAGACTCTTGAGAGTCCCATGGACTGCAAGAAGATCAAACCTATCCATTCTGAAGGAAATCAGCCCTGAGTGCTCACTGGAAGGACAGATCCTGAGGCTCCAATACTTTGGCCACCTCATGAAAAGACTCGACTCCCCAGAAAAGACCCTGATGTTGGGAAAGAGGGGACGACAGAGGACGAGATGGTTGGATAGTGTTCTCGAAGCTACCAGCATGAGTTTGACCAAACTGTGGGAGGCAGTGGAAGACAGGAGTGCCTGGCGTGCTCTGGTCCATGGGGTCACGAAGAGTTGGACATGACTAAACGACTAAACAACAACAACAACAACAACAACAACAACAAGGTAACAGGTAATAGCAGCCTCTGGCTGCTATTTGTAAGGGCTGCTAATTGTAAGATCACAGCAGGCAAGGAGGGAGGGGGGGATCAACGGTATTCTCCCCTAATACGATCCTGACCAAAATCAATTCTCTGAAAACTGCTGTTTGCATTGGGAGAAAAGCTTCACACACAGAGAAAGTGTGGGTGGCATTTGATGAAATATTCCGAGGCCAAGTCCTTCCTCTTTTAGGAAGGAAAGGAGAAACAAAAAACAAAAAACAGAAGGGGCACCAAAACACCCACACACTCACCCACAATGCCCTGCAGTCCTCCTGACAGTGAACAACTTTTTAAACATTAACTCCCGAAGTCTCTCACAAAGAAGGCAACGTGTTTTAAGTTTAGCATGTCATTAAACTAGGAAAATCTAGCAAGTGGTATTCTGTCCCTTACACAAGAGTGGCATCTAGTGGTTGTCTTTAGAATGTGTTTGCCTGTGTAGAACACTCTTTGCACAGCAACCATAGCTAGGACTCCGGAGGCCTCCAGGGGGAAGCAAGGGGATCCTGCAAATTTTTGTTGTTGTTGTTGTTGTTGTTGTTGTTGTTGTTTAGTCGTGTCCGACTCTTTGTGACCCCATGGACCAGAGCACGCCAGGCACTCCTGTCTTCCACTGCCTCCCGCAGTTTGGTCAAACACATTCTGGTAGCTTCAAGAACACTATCCAACCATCTCGTCCTCTGTCGTCCCCTTCTCCTTTGCGCTCAATCTTTCCCAACATCAGGGTCTTTTCCAGGGGGCCTGGAAATTTAGGTTTGTGCAATTAAAGTAGATTAAAGTGCTCTATCGTCCTAGTGCAACAAACCCACTTATCTGCAGATCAGGATGCATGCTCGATAAGCAGGCTGTCTGGATAAGCCCCATGTTTTACAGGCAAACACAAAATATTGTCTGCTAGTTAATATGAATGCAGGGCAGGATGAAACTCGCAGGAGAGATTTGCCAGGTGTTGATTTTGCCCTGTAGATGTCCTCTGGCCCCACATCAGCACCTTAAGACTTAGGGCACTGTGGGCTGTTCCCCTGCACAGGGTTCCAAGCCGAGGGGGGGGGCGCAAAATCGAGAACATCTGTAATTGAAAAGATCCGTTAGGGAGGGCCCCTAACTTTTGGGCTTGCACAGGCCACTGTATTACGAAAGATTGCCACCCCTGCCCACATTTCCCTGCAGCAAACACATGGATGGAAACCCAGTTTGCTTCCTTGTGCAGAGTTCTTCCCCTCCAAAAGGTTTGGATTTCTCCAAGAAGAAAGCAATTGCAGTTTTAGCATCCTCCCATCTAATAGATAGGAAGAGTTTTCAATGCAAACTGATGAAAACTTGCTCCATGAAGATGGGCAAAGCCCTGTTACCATGGCAACAATAATATCCCAAATAACTGCCGCATAGACACACCCTCATCCTTGAACCATTCCTTAGAACAAATTAGGAACAAGTTCCTGGAAGCCACAAGATGGCGCTTAAAGACAGTAATGTTTGTAAAGCCATTGGCAAAGTGAGTAGGAAGAACCTCAGAATTGTATTGACTTTTATTGATTTAGGGGGGGGGCAGCTGCCCCGCTCCCAGCCCCCTTGGCTACGCCCATGGTGGGAACAGTTTTCAATCCATGGATGTTTATAAGCTTCTCGGCAAAATTTCCCTCCATCTAAAATTGTTAAGGTGGACAAAACGGTATGCTTGATGGGTTTCTTTTGATGAACAAAGCCGATTAATATTGCTTTATTGCACAGCCGCAAAATTGCCTTACAACACATAAGAAAATGCAGATAAATCCACCAGAAATTGTCCACTGATAAATTGAAGGCGCACTGGGAGTACCAATCGTGATAACCATCCATCTAATGACTAGCGAGCTCAAATGGTGAAAGCCAAAAGGGTGGCAGACATAACAAAGCACTTCTTCACACAGCACATGCTTTAACTGTAGAATCTCTATTTTTTAAAATAAATTAAAAAATCAGCAGGAATTCGATTACATACTGGAAATTGAGGCTTGCATAATTAAAATGGATTAAAGCCTTCTGTTGCCCTGGTGAAACAAATACATTTTGCTTTGTTTTGTTTTGTTTTAAATGACCCAATAACCGCCCCACCCCCCAAAAAACCCCCACATTCTAAAAGGGTGCTGGATGTCAATAAGATCAACCGAAGGCCTGGTTGAAAAGGAACGTTTTTGCCTGGTGCCTAAAGTGTATAATGAAGGTGCCAGGCGAACTTCCCTGGGGAGAGCATTCCCTAGACAGGGAGCCACTGCAGAGAAGGCCCCGCTCTCATGTTGCCACCCTCCAGACCTCTCGAGGAGGAGGCACACGAAGGAGGGCCCCAGAAGATGATCTCAGGGTCTGGGTAGGTTCATATGGGAAGGTGTGGTCTTTGAGATATTGTGGTCCTGAGCCATTTAAGGCTGTATAGGTCAAAACCAGCACTTCGAATTGGGCCTGGAAACTAATTGGTAGCCAGTGCAGTTTGAGCAGGATTGGTGTAATATGCTCAAACCAGTTCACCTGTACTGCAGGGGGCACCACAGAAATGATGTACAATGGAAGGTGAGGCAGCAAGAGCAAATTTTGTCATCACACAGAGTGACGCTGAACTTTGAAACCTCTAAGTCCACCACTGGTCGCAATGAAAGGAAAGGGATTGTTTCTGAGAAGGCATGCCTAGGAATCACGGATTGTTTTGTAACGATTAATTCCCAGCATCTGCCTATTAAATCAACTTGCCAATTACAGTACAGAGAAGGAATCGTGCGCAGAGGTTATATATACACACACATATCTGCAGTTTATAAGACTCAGTGAAGCATTCTGAACTGTTGACGCATCCTCGTTTACTATAATTGCCATTTTGTTTCTTGTTCTCGAGCCACAATTGTCTTCTCTATCTGATTGCTTGTATTTTCTTGGAGCCTCCCATCTGCGGTGCTTAAGAGATCCTCGCGGAACCTGGCTGGCTTCCTCGGACCTCTCTAGCTCTCTTCATGCGTTCTTGCGCCTGAGGGGGACTCGGTGTGGTGAAGAGGAAGGAGGCCGTTTGCTGGCCTCTCTCCTGGTGCTCCACCCACCGGCCTGGCTCTGTCCTCAAGCCCCATGCAGTTCAATGGTGCAGATAGGTAACTTCAGGCCTAATGGTCTCACAGGGGGCCCTCTTTAATTCGAAATGTGGTAACCCCGGCCTGCTGCATTGGAGGGGGGCTTTCTTGCACATTGTGCTGAGTGGTCCCTGGACTTCTGCCCTGATGGTGCTGCGTCACAGCCTGAGAGAGAGTCTGATCCGGCTGTACTCCTAGAGGAAACGAGCTTTAAGCAGGCTCAATCAGAATAGCTCAGCGCTGTGAATCTATAGATTAAACTTCCATTGTCCTACACAAGTAAATTTCCTCTGATAAAAGCTGGGTCACAGCAGGCTTAACCATCCTCGGCCAGAATAGAATACACACACACACACACACACACACAAACACACACACACACACACTTATCTTCTTGGTCATTACAGTATCTGGCAACTTTAAATATAGGCATGATCCATGCTTATAATGAAGAATTATAGTCCCACCACCACCCCCGAGTTGCCAGCTTGAGCAATCATTACACATGGCTTGTGATTAAGGACACGATCCATCTGAAGTAGAAAAGGAGACTGAGCTAAACAGACTTGCGTAGTTTTTAGAAGTTCTGTTTACTTGTACTAATGAGTCCTGCTGGGAAAACGAAGAGAGACAGATCTTGGTGCTTTGTCAGTATGGCAGCATCTGAAGATTTGAGAACGTAAGGAGGTCCCTGTTAGATCAGGTCAATAACCCATCTAGTCCAGCATCCTGTTCTGGGAAACTCCAAACCAGGTCCAGAGCACAAGATCGTGTTCTCTTCCTGTGGTTTCTGGCGACTGGCATTCAGAAGGATATTGCCTCTCAACACAGGGGCAAAGTATAGCTATCATGGCTAGTAGCCACTGATAGACTTCTCTTCCACCATTTTCTTCTAATCTTCTTTTTCTTTTTAATATATTGTTATTAAAGATTGCTTAGTTTACAAAAAACATGTGCATTGTCTCTTCTTCAGGTTGTGTTTTCTACAGATCAGTTTCATTTGTTATGCATTTCATTGCATACGATGTTAGGCCAACCAAGTTGGTGGCCGTCACTGCCTCCTGACAAGGGCAAGGAAGCTGTGACTCTCCAGATGTTGTTGGACAACAACTCCCCACATCACTGGGACAGGGATGCCCAGGTTGCTGTTCATCCTTGGCTTCTGCCATCCATCTGTGGTCCATGGTCCAGTATATATGAAGGAGCGTCTCCACCTCCATCGTTCTGCCTGGACACTGAGGTCCAGAACCGAGGGTCTTCTGGCGGTTCCCTCACTGCAAGAAGCCAAGTTACGGGGAACCAGACAGAGGGCCTTCTCGGTAGTGGCACCTGCCCTGTGGAACGCCCTCCCACCAGATGTCAAAGAGAACAACAACTACCAGACTTTTAGAAGACATCTGAAGGCAGCCCTGTTTAGGGAAGCTTTTAATGTTTGATGCATTACTGTATTTTAATATTTTGTTGGAAGCCACCCAGAGTGCCTGGGGAAGCCCAGCCAGATGGGTGGGGTATAAATAATATATTATTATTATTATTATTATTATTATTATTATTATTATTATTACTGAAGCTCATGCCGTAATCAATCCACTCATCTTTAAGGCAAGGGTAGGGAACCTTTTCCAGCCTGAGCGATGCATTCCTCGTGGGGAGTCTACTTCAGGGAGGGTTGCATGTCAGTACTGGTCAGGGCAAGAGACAAAGAATGGGCAGAGCAAATGATCATAGACTCAAAGAACCGTAGAGTTGAATCTAGCCCCCTGCAATGCAGGAATCTCAGCTAAAGCATCCATGACAGATGGCCATCCAACCTCTGCTTAAAAACCTCCAAGGAAGGAGAGACCACAACCTCCCAAAGGAGACCGTTCCACTGTCAGGGCCACTCTGAAGCACTGGCTTGGGCACGTAATTGGATCAGGGGTCCCATATACAGTCCTGGTGTCACCTATTAAATTCATGTACAGACATCAAATACAGATTATCTGGTGACTGTCTGAATACTTAGAGGATACCTGATTAATGTGCGTCATCAAAATATGCATCATTAAAAAAATGTTTCCAGTGCTAGTTCTTTCGCTAAGTACAAAAGGACTGAATAATGAGGTGGAAAGTGGGGGCTGAAAATGTGAGAACTCCTCCTCAGTGGCCCACCCACTTAGGCAAACTTGCAAAGGGGCTTAAATCCAGTCCCTAAACCAAATGCATTTTTCTTTCTTTCCCACTGTCTACACACATTACATGCACACAAATAAGCATACAATTTGCAAAACGGCTAGAAAACAATAGGGAGAATTGAGCAAGTTGGAATAAGGCAAAAGTAGGCTCATTTATTTGCCATATTTGAGTGAATTCAGCTCCTTAATGCGCTCTAGTGCTGTTTTTCAAAGAATGTGGAAACTCTCCAGCAGAGAGTTCCAAGAATGAAAGTTCAAACAGATGCTGCTTTTGTTCTTTTAATCAATTGTGATGATTAATTCCACAACGTCTTTGATTATCAACCCAACACTGAAGCGAAGGATGGAAGGAGCCCTGTGTGGACCGCTGGCCTTGCCTCTCCTGCAGCAGCAACCAGATCCTGCTGCTTGTCTGGAAACCACATACTTCTAGCATTTATTAGAGTTGTTTCCTAGAAATTTTGACAAAATCTCCTGCAGGTTGGGGGGGGCATCTTTAAATATATATATATATATTGTATCTCTTATTATAAAAGAGAGTGGCCCGGATTAAAACAGAGGAGCTGATGAACTCCTCACCCTTCTGAATATGAGACATAGGCCACATTTGCACTATACATTGAAAGCAATGTGATACCATTTTTAACAGTCACGGCTTCCCCCAAAGAATTCTGGGACGTGCAGTTTGTTTCTGGTGCTGAGAGTTTTCAGGAGATGCTATTCCCCTCCACAGAGCTACAGTTCTCTGCAGGGCCAGCTCAGCTCGTTTTGCCACCAGAGGCCACACACAAAATGCTGAGCTACTCCTCCCTCTTTGCTGTGCCGCCACATGCCCACAGTCATGCACCCACAAGCACCCAGTGAGCAGGCAGCGGGTGCGCAGCGGAGGAGGAGGTGACAGCAGCCAATAAGCACAGGAAATAGATTTGCCTTCCCCTCCCTGCTATGTGGAATCTGCCACCCTGAGGCCCCTCATGGATGGGCCAGCCCTGAGTCCCATAGTTCCCAACATTTCTCCCATGAAAATAATTAATTCAATAATAATAATAATAACAACAACAACAACAACATTTAAAAACTTCCCTATACAGGGCTACCTTGAAATGTATTCTGAAGATTGTATAGTTACTTATCTCCTTGGCTCTGGGGTTGCATAACTCCATACCCTCCAACATTTCTCTGATGAAAATAGGCACGTCCTGAGGAAAAGCAGGACATCAAATCGGAAACCGAAACAGCTTCTGTAAATCCAGGACTGTCCCTGGAAAATAGGGACACGTGGAGGGTCTGTCATTCCCTTTGAAGGACTGACTCTTAAACCACTCAGAGGCCAGTTTCAAAGAATGGCTTGTGTTTCAGATCATGTGTTGGTTTAGGAAGTGTGATTCAGGGAGATACATACTGAATGAATTTGTCTGCAATCCCTCGTCTCCTCCATATCAGTCTCCCCATCCTACTCCCATCACATTAAATGGGATGAGAATAGGAAGCTGCCTTATATTGAGTCAGAAGACTACTAATTCTCCTAAACCCAGCATTCATTCTAAGTCACAGGTCCTCTTCGTGGTCTCATCAAAGTTCTTCCCCACTGCCTGCTGCTGAAATAATTTAATCAGAGATGCCAGGGGACCATCTGCACACAAAGCACCTTGAACTATACCCCTCCCCAATCCATAAACCCCAGTCTTAACCCTGAACTTGCTTATCTAGCCACATAGAAGTCTCAACCAGTGGATTCTCAGGGTGCAAGGGAGCATCTAATAAGTTGCACAGTCCCTAAACCACAGCATAAAAGCCATCAAATGTGTGAGACATTTCACAAGCCCCCCGGACTCTTCCTAGAACTGGGACACCTCATAGGTGAGATTTATATGTGCGATCTTGAGGCGGTGCTCCCATCTGGTCTATTTAGAAAGAAAGGCAAGGAGCTGTTTTCTGTGAAATATGTTCTCATTTCTCGTTGTGATTATTGCTTCATTTTTCAGAAGGAGAAAAGCTGGAGCTGGGATTGGAGGCGGCCACAAAGGGATTCGGGGCTGAAACCTGCTTTCTGGCTTCCCTTCCTGCAATTGCTAATAAGCTCGCAAATTTCCTGTCTGCCTCGCCGCTCATTACATTAGAGGTAGTCTCAGGGAGGATGTATATAAAAGCACCGTGCTGTGCTTTGGAGCAGTCAGTTACTCCAGAGTCTCTGGACGATGATTATTATGCACATACACAGAATAATCACATTGTTCTTCTGCTTTATAATAAAAATTACTATAGCACATTTCAGTGTCTGGAGTGCTTCACAGACATTTTGGCAGACCTTACTGCAGCTCCGTGAGGTAGCAAGAGCAGTGTTATTTACTGCTGGTGTGGGCTGGCGTTGTGATGGATTGGCTTTTCTACTTACTGAGGTTCTGGCTGAGGTGAAATTTGAATTCAGGACTTTCAGGAAAAATCAACAGCTAAGTGTCCTATGGTATAAGCAGAAGACCCCAGGTTCAAATTCTTGCTATTTGCAATAAGGAAGGTGGTAGGGAAAGGACTCTTCCTGATGCTGCCAGAGTAGAGATTACTGGGATAGATGGGCAGTTACTCTGACCTGCTATAAGTCAACTTCTTATAGTCTTCCAGCCAGGCTAGACAATGTTAGTTCTACTCAAAGCAGACCTGTTGAAAATAATGGATATGTCTAACTTAGGTCTATTAATTTCATTGGGCCTACTATGAGTAGAATTTAGATGGTGTGATGGCTGAAGTGTAGGTGGGTTCCCATGAGGCAAGACACAGCAAGAACCTTTATTGAACTAACCAAACTAGACAGTAGGGGCAAAGTAACTGCTTATATACATTTCTGAAGGCCTCGGCCACTCCCAACATGATTGGCTGTTTAAACCTCCAAGCTGTAAATCATGACTCAGAGTTTAAGAGCCAATGGCAGAGGCCCAGATCCTGAAATGTTCTGTGATTGGATATCATGTCTCGAATCAGAACACAGGAGCTCAGATTCCTTAGTCCAGACTCAAGCTCAGGCAAACACAGACCACTGAATACATAACAATGGCCGCCTCCCACCCGCCCTGGGTCCCACGCTGTCTGAGGGGAGTTCCTGGCTCTCACAGACAGTAGTACCCCACTGCTCAGTTCATCCTTCCCCTCAAATAACTCACTGCCACCAGAGAGGGGGGTTAATTATTCCCATAAGGCTGATCTTAGTCCATCAACCTCCAAGATGCCTGGTGTCTTTTGGAATCCAGAGGTACAGACTGAGAAAAATCTCTGGCCTGTACATTGCAGCCCTGATTCATATTTAAGGGTCTGTGCATGGTGTGGGATGCTGTATAAATGTGAGCTTCCTCTCATACCTTACATCTGTGCTCTGTGGTTATTGAACAAAGGTCACCAATGCTAAACTAAGTGAAGGAAAGCTGCTGTAAATCTCTGACTTCCACTCATTTCACCAGGATTTTCTCGGGAACTGAGATCAGTGGAAGGCCCTTATAATTTATGTCATCTCTTCCGATCTAGCCAGGCCATTCCTAGGATTTCCCCTTATCTAACTCCAGCCCAGACTTCCGCTGTACTCTAAGGTTCAAGATAATCTCTCCTTTGAGGGATATGCTAAGATCTTGCAGCCCTTGTGTATCCAGTTTTCCTCATCTCTTCTCCTGACAACAGAAAGCTTTCTGCTCCGCTTGTGAACAGAAAAGCACTAGGAAGACTCAGAAGTCAATGCTACCGGCTTCAGTGGGAGCAAACAGATAAAAAGCTTTGCCAAGAAACCCAATGGTGCTGTCATCCTTGGCTCCCAAACTGAAGGATTCACCATTGCTGAGAAATGTCTGTTTATTTGGCCGTTATATATAACCAGTCTGTGACATGCAGCACCCCAGGCCAAGTCATGCATTTCATAAAAATTCTTCCCACATTTACTGCAGAACAAACTGACATCAAATAGGATGGAAGGTCACCGGCTACCTAAATAGCACATGCCTGTTTGAGATGGGACACAGTTTACAAGCTCTAAAAGAGCGTGGGGAGCATATAGCAGCAAAATCCCCAATAAAAAGCTTCAGATTGTGACCTGTTAAATTCATCTCTCTCCCTCTCTCTCCCCTCCTTTTCCCTTCATTGTTCCTGCGGTGAATCAAAACCATTTTGGGGTGATACATTTCTTAGTGATCTAATTCTATGATTCTATTATTCTACTGACCCTTATTGTCATGCAAGGGGGGGAAATCATTCAGCCTGTCAGCGATTTCATAGACTGCACTTGCCGTGACTCATGGCTTTGCATAAGTGATGCATCTGTAAAAAGCTTTGATAAACAGTAGATCTGTGGTAAACATTTATCTCACAGAAAGACTGGTCCGTGTGATGACTCCTTATAAGGACTTCCCTCACCCTCACCCCCCCCAGCCGCCCCAAGAGGAAAAAAAGGGGGGAAAGGCACTTCCGCACGAAGACACAGACAGTTTAAAGAGATTTCTGTACGCTGTTTCCCGAAATTGCAGGCCCTGATCTAACACTAGTTATGTATAATTAGTCATATTTCAACAGCCAGTGGCTCCAGATGCAGCTAGCTGGGTCTCTGGAAAATGTAGGTGCATATCTAGATGACCATCTGCATTTACATCAACTGCAGCCTGCTTTTTTTCATGTGGATCTCCCTTAATGGGAAGAAGCAGACTTCAGCAGCCCTTGGCCATTTTCACAGCTAAGTTGTCCAAATGCCTTGGAGTTGTTCTCCCGCTATTCGCACCATGTCTGCATGCTTTAAGGGCAGATGTGCTGGCGCAATGGAGCCAGGAACCCAGGAGACCCAAGCTCCAGTGTTGCTTTTGCAGCAGGAAAAAGAACACCATCCACTGGATGGATATTTTCCAGAGTTGTGAGCCTGGAGGGTTGGAGGAAATGCTAGTGGGAATGCAGGAAGGCCAGACATGATTGGAAGATGCTGGTTTCCATTTTAAATGACCCATTGTTATGCCTTTTGAATTCCGTGGATAAACAAAGGATACCAGGGAACTTCCAAACGAAAGGACTGTAGATAACATGAGCAAGAATCATGCTTGCAAAAGTTTGGAAGGCTAATGGCAAGCCTAATATGGTGGAATTGACTAAGGAATTTGTGGGAGGCAATCATTAAACTGACAATGACATTAAGGAAACAGGGGGGGTTATAAAGGAAGACTGAATGGATGGAGGCCAGAGTTTTGTAATAACAGGGGTACCTCGGGTTAAGAACTTAATTCGTTCTGGAGGTCTGTTCTTAACCTGAAACTGTTCTTAACCTGAAGACCACTTTAGCTAATGGGGCCTCCTGCTGCCACCGCGCCACCAGAGCACGATTTCTGTTCTCATCCTGAAGCAAAGTTCTTAACCCGAGGTACTATTTCTGGGTTAACAGTCTGTAACCTGAAGTGTCTGTAACCTGAAGTGTCTGTAACCCGAGGTACCACTGTATAAGAAAAGGACTTGGCCAAAGTAGTGGCATGCTTTTTATTTTCCATTGAATACCTTGATCAACCTCTCTCTCTCTCTCTCTCTCTGTTTTTTTTTAATGGACCACATTTCTGTCTTATTGCTTGCTTTTGTGGCAGGCACTATGGTAACTACAATATTCTGGTGGTTTTGAAAGGAGGAGCAGGAGACCAATTGAGCTGCAGCAAATTCTAGTGCTTGCATGATTGTCCAAAGCCTGATCCAAATTTCAAGAATGGCAATGGAAGAGTCATTCTCCCTGTATCCTGTTCACCCCCCACATCATCATCATTAAAGAGCTGGAAATGTTGTACTCTCCCCTGCCTCCAAGTTTCGTTCTGTTCTGCTCTGCTCTGCTTTGAAGGAATCAATAAAGGTATAGCTTTACGCCCAAGATGACAGATTTATAGTATTCCACCCCACTTTCTTCATAGCTGAAATTATGTAATGTGTTTTGCCTGTCCACAACCATAAAGGCTACCCCGCTGTGCAAGTATTTACTGGAGAAGCATAAAACTGGCTTAATGTTCGTTTTTATGACTTTCTGCTTTAAAGATAAATCTTTCCGGACTTATTCTTCCATGACTGGTGAAATGATTGCTGTTTCATTTTTGACTGGAAGAAACTTTACCCCTCTTCTTTGTTGTTGCTTCTGAAATACAAAGGCTCTTTTTCACACATCGACAGAAATGTCATGATGTAACATCAAACCACGTGACATTCTTGGTTTATTGAAAAACGAAATATCTCCAAACTAATGTCTATAGCGCTTTTGATGTATGAAGTGCTTCACAAATCTCACAATAATGATTCCGATGCCCACTTCTGTTGGGAGTTTGACTCATCTCGCAGAAGATGACTTTATCATAAGTTAAGACAGCTAGAGTGAGGGACCTCCAGATTCTCCATACCTTTGACCTCTTAAGCTGACCCCTCTATCTTTTTGATGTTTAGACTGATCCTCTTGGGTTGCATCCAGTTCACACCCTCCCTCCTCTTCCTGCTCCCACTTCACTCTCAGACCTCAAGATGAGAGGTCCCCATGGGACTATCCTTTGAGAACAAAGAAGCATAAAATGGCTGCCTGTCAGGCGTGGAGAGTCCACCCCTCTCTTTGGTAACTTCACAGATAAGAGTTAACAAGGAGTTGATAGATTTATAAACCTTTTATTACAGCATCATGTTGCGAGCACATATACACAGCTCTCCACAAGGAGGTCAGTTGGCTAGTCTAATCCTCCTTCCAGCTTTCGCAATATTTTGGGTGCTAACAGGAAGTTCGTTCCTCTCTCTGGCTCCTTTGCTCCCTGATATGTTCGGAACTCCGAGTCCGTGGTGACGTCTCAACTAGCTGCCCCCTCCCTTCTGCTTCCCTTGTCATTATCCTGAAACCGGGTAACTCCTCTTTAAACTGCTCGGCTTCTGTCTCTCTGCTTCTGAACATGCTGTGGACGGGGGTGGGGACTCTTCCCTCTCCAGCTCTCTATCGGAGAGAAGCTGGTCTGCCATAGAATGCATTCCCCAGTCCAGTGTGGTCTGGTGTAGTGGTTAAGAGCGGTAGACTTGTAGTCTGGTGAACCAGGTTTGCGTCTCTGCTCCTCCACATGCAGCTGCTGGGTGACCTTGGGCCAGTCACACTTCTCTGAAGTCTCTCAGCCCCACTCACCTTACAGAGTGTTTGTTGTGGGGGAGGAAGGGAAAGGAGAATGTTAGCCGCTTTGAGACTCCTTAAGGGGAGTGATAGGCGGGATATCAAATCCAAACTCTTCTTCTTCCTCGTCTTCAGACCATTCCCTGACACTGCCTTTTTCTTCTGTAGATTAGGTAGTTAAATTAACACGATAGACTTTTCTATCCAAGTTATGTACTTTCAACAATAAATTACAGGGTGCTTTTCTTTTCTTAATCTACGAGCATTTCTGTGCAACGGAGAAAGTGTGCTGTCTAACCAGATTCACAAGGCGTACACTGCGCACTTGGAGTACAAAAGATCTCTACAGTGGTACCTCGGGTTACATACGCTTCAGGTTACAGACTCCGCTAACACAGAATTAGTACCTTGGATTAAGAACTTTGCTTCAGGATGAGAACAGAAATCGTGCACCAGTGGCTTGGTGGCAGCGGGAGGCCCCATTAGCTAAAGTGGTCTTCAGGTTAAGAACAGTTTCAGGTTAAGAACGGACCTCCGGAACGAATTAAGTACTTAACCCGAGGTACCACTGTATTAGGTAAGTGGGTACACATTTGCAATATTCACCATCGTAGCCCTGATTTATTCCCTCCCATGGAAACCTTTGATCCTGAAACCTAAGGACTCCCTCACTCTCTTAATCTCATGAAAAGCTTTCGTCTGCAAGCTGCATGGCACCCAAACAGTGGATCTCCAGGAATTCGCCCAGACCTTCACTTGCCTGGCCTGCCTCTTCCTCCAGCTCCGAAGCTTCCCCTGCCTCTGATTCTTGCCTCCTTGCTGGTACCGATCCCCACAGACTACTGCCCCCCTCTCCTGAGTCAGACTTCAGCCTCCCATTTTTTATAATAATATTTATTAAGTTTTCAAAGCATTTACAAAAATGTAAAAAGAACAAGGGAAAAAAGGAAAAAAGAGAAAAAAGAAACAAAAAATACAGAGTACAGAAAAATAAAGATAATTAAAAAACAAATCAGTCATTCCATATCCTTTCTTTCATTTGCTTATTTCCCTGACCTCCTCACACCTCCCTTTTTTGTATTCTAATTCAATAATTGTTTCAACAAATCCTTTCTATTTTTGCTTTTATCTTAATAATTTATCTTAATATTTTAAATCTTTACATTCTCACCTATTCTTAATCCAGATTCACTTACCGTATTTTTCGCTCTATAGGACGCACTTTTCCCCCTCCAAAAATTAAGGGGAAATGTGTGTGCGTCCTATGGAGCGAATGCAGGCTCCTTGGCTTCAGCGATAGCAATGCGAAGCCTCCGAAGCACAGAGGGAGTGCTCCCTCCGCGCTCTGGAGGCTTCACGTTGCTTTCGCTTTCCGACCCCTCTCGCTCTCCAGGCTTCAGGGATAGCCGCCTGAAGCCTTCGGAGCGCAGCGCGAGTTCCCGCTGTGCTCCACAGGCTTCAGGTTCCTTTCGCTGAAGCCAGGAGAGTCTTGCTCTCCCGGCTTCAGCAGAGAGGGAGAGCTGCACGGCGCCCCTTCAGCCAAGCGGGAGGAGAAATGGAAGGGGCTCCGTTTCTCCTGCCGCTTCGCTGAAGGGGCGCTGAGCAGAGAGGGGGAGATTTTTTTTTCTTGTTCTCCCTCTCTAAAACAAGGTGCGTCCTATGGTCGGGTGCGTCCTATAGAGCGAAAAATACGGTAATTCTATAACATTGCTGCTAAAACCACATAACTTCATTCCAGCAACCTTCTGACATTCTTTAATTTTACAATGTTTCTGTAAATAATTTTTAAATTTCTTCCAATCTTCTTCTACCAACTCTTCTCCCTGATCTCGGATTCTGCCAGCAGACTTCAGCCTCCCTTCCCCCGGTGCACACTCGTCAGCATCCTGCCAGTCCCTGATACCTGCCTGAAATCCTGGACAGCTGCTGCCAGTCAGTGTAGACAATACTGAATCAGATAGATTAATGGTCTCATTCAGTATAAAACAGCAAAGAAGATGCTCTACCTCTGAGCTATGGCCCTTCTATTTGTGGTGTCCCAAGAGGAGCTCATATGGTACTTACTTTAATATCTCCAGATATTGCTGGACTACAGTTCCCATCATCCCTGACCATTGGCTGTGCTGGCTCAGGTTTATGGATGTCAGAGTCTAATAACCTATAGAGGGCCACAAGCTCTCCATTCCTTCATGTAGACTTAAAGGACCAATTACATCACTGTTGTACAATCCTGTGATTCTCCAAGACAGTTTCATATTGCAATTTCCCATCTTCAATTTAAAGGATTAAAGCTCTTTTTCTTATTGTTTACTGTGAAGATTGGGGTTTATTTTAAGATGCTTCTGTATGCCTTATCACATGCACTGCTTTGCTGAAAGTGAAATTGTTGCTTAAACCTCACTCCACAACTTCAGTAAATTGCTCCCTTAAATGTACACTGCTTTCATAGTCTTTCAGTATTAAACTACACTCAGGAATCTCTGCATCTTGAAGTGCTAACCTTTATTATCATCTTAGTTTACAAAAGAAATGGGCCCAGGTAGCAGTGAAAATCTATAAATAGTTATCCTGAAAGTCTAGAGCAGAAATGGAATAAATTCTTTTATTTAGAGAGTAAAATATATATTTTGATGTAAGATTATTTCTAAAACCCTTTGGACACAAAGCCTGTAAATAAAGCACACCCCTTAGAGCTCACAGCAAGGTAAGTGGTCTTTGAAAGGCAAAAGGCAATAAATAAAGAAGACTTTATTTGAATGTACAGAGAGTTCTGTTCAAACCTAATTGCATTCAGTGTTCCTTGTTCTTTACGGTGCATTTTATTTCAGATATATTTTTAGCATGAGATGAAAGGTTTCGTGAGGATTGAAACCACAAATAATTTTTTTGACTGCGCAGACATATATTTTTCAATTTCACGCTGCAGGCTAGAACTGAATGCCTTCAACTGTTTGTCTTGCCTGTAACTAGAAGTTGAGGGAGGGGGTGGGAATATTTATATATTTAGAATAGGGCGGTCCAACTTTTCACACCAAGTGGGCCACAATAGTACTTTGACACAGAACCTGCAGGCCACACACTGCTTTGTTGTACATTGGGGGGGGTGTATTAAGGCCAAAATTTGACGCCCCTCCCTGCATTCAGCTCTCACTGGTGGCTCCTAAAAGCTGTCAACATGAAACAGTGGCCGCACCCTGGGAAGCAACTTTGACTGGCCCTCTAAACCAGGTGAGGGTAGCTGATGGGTCTCAAATCTCCAGTGAGTTAGGGTATGGTTACCAAATGTCCCTGTTTCCCGGGGACAGTCTCCAGATTTACAAATCTGTCCCCAGACAAAATCCGTGTCCCCGGATTTCATTTAACGTCCCTGGATTTATATTTTAAGTGTTGTAGATTTATTAGTAGGGAATGAACGTTGCATGATTGGTTCAACAGCACAAGACACATCATATGAGGACTTCTAGCAAGGTAAAATGGCAGGCACCACGACAGTGAACAGCTCCTGAAGCCAGCCAGAGCCAACTGCGCTACCGGGCTGGCTCCAGGCTTCTAAGACTGCCGCTGCCGCCGCCACTGCCAAGGGGAAACCGGAGACGTCCAGCACGTCAACTGGGGGAATTGCTGACACACACACACCGCGACCCAAATCGAGCTGGGAGCAAGAGTGCCCGGTCACCTGGCTGACTGTTCAGCGGTGCTCTGGGGCCAGGACAACCCCTGAGCCAACGCAGGGAGAAGGAGGAGAGGAGAAGGAGAAGGAAGAGAGAGAAAGTGGAAGGAGGAAAAAGAGGGGAGCCCCGACCTTGCCATGCCGCTGCTGCTGCTGAGGAGTGGTAGGAGAGCACTGGCAGGGCAAGGACACATAGCCGAGCTCAGGCCCAATCCGAGCCTACTCCATGGCAGCTAGCGCTCCAAGAGAGCAGGCCGGGGCCCAGAGGCAGGCCACACGACAGAGGAGACCACAGAGGGGAAGATATTACTTCTCTTCTTTTAAAAAAAAACAAAACTTTTTTTTCTCTTTTCCAAAAAAAAAAAAGTGTCCCCTGATTCTGTGAAAAAAATCTGGTAACCTTAAGTTAGGGACTTCCCTGCATGTGAAGACAGGCTCTGGCAGATGGAGCAGATGAGACCAATCGTGAGTCCAATGGTCAAGAAGGTGGTTTCTGCATGTGCTGCAGAGGGAAGTGAGGGTCAGATGGGGCTTGCCAACCTGGGAAGTGAGCCCATCTAGCAGAAGGAAAACTCTGATCCTAAATCTCCGCTGCCTTGCAGGACACCTTCGGGAGGAGAAAAAGCTAAGGAGGAAGCCTTACACAAATCCTGAGTGGAATCCCTAAGACTTGTTTTGCCTTGTAGTCCTCCTTCCGGCCGCTCTTGCAGCCAAGCTGGTGCCAAATGTATTGCTCTGTTTTGCTTTTGACTGCATCAGTGAGGCTGAGAGGGGGATCTTTTCATCTGGGCAGCCCAGGACCTCCATACATACTGCCCAAGCTTGAGCCCGGGGGAGGTTACTTGGGTGCTGCAAATGCACCAGTTTGACTTCACACACACCCCGAGACACACTCCATTGTCTCTCGAGACACACAGATGCCAAGAGCAACTCTACAATGTGCTATGGACACAATAATGGTGCATTAGGGTGGATTTATTCTGCTCTGTTGCTCATTCTGTGATGCTTCCCCAGTGCTACCACATCACTGCTGTCCAGCGAGCCTATAGCCAATGGCGTAGCGTGGGGGGTGCAGGGGGGGCCGGCCGCACCGGGCGCAACACCTGGGGGTTAGGGTTAGGGGGCGCAAATCCATGGGTTAGGGGGCGCAAATTGCTTGCCTTGCCCCGGGTGCTGACAACCCACGCTACGCCACTGCCTATAGCACATCAAAAGTGAGACAAAAATTAACCAGTATGTTTCTGGCATGAGAAGTAGGGGGATTTTAGCGGGAAGTTAAAGGATTGGCATGGATTGGAAATGAAGCAGTATGGCTGTCCCAAAACAGGCACAAACACAGGATCACGTGTGATGCTCTCCAGCAGCATCATGAACACAAATCATCATGATCGCATGAAGGGATGACTGGAGGGGCCCTGAGACTAGCAGCTAAATGCTAGCCTGGCAATGGGATGGCATCTTCCACCATACCTGAATGCAGCAGGGTCACTTAGGGGCTGCAAGTCAGGTTGTGTGGTACGTGCAATTTGGTTTGCTTCAGACCCTTCACTTTGCCTGACATCCTGAAAGCACAATAAAACGGAAGTCCGTAGAGGACTGAATTCTACCCAAGAAAAGTGACAGTCTGAAAGCACCCCTAAAAGGACTGAATGCTGTATTGTTTTTAACACTTGATTGGAAGCCGCCCAGAATGGCTGGGGAAACTCAGCCAGATGGGCGGGGTATAAATAATAAATTATGGTTGTTGTTGTTGTTGTTGTTGTTGTTGTTGTGTAATCCTGAAGACTCAGGCAAACTCAGCTCTGCCCACTTTGGGCTCTGTCTCCAGCCACCATCAGCTGGCCTCCATTGCCTTTTCCTACAAATCAAAAATCTCCATTCCTGTTCTATGGGATCTTGAAGTGCATCTTCTGGTTTGTCCACTGGGGGACACCCCCCCCCCAGTTGCCCCCAAATAAGCAATCATTGTTTTCACTCTAAGGTTTCAGATGAAATGATGTCTGGTTTTTAGAAGCCTGTAGGAGTCATAAAGGACTTTCATCTGCCTTGAACAAGAAACAACAACCAACCCTCATTTTTCTGGAGGTGCTGTTGGCACATTCAGTTGCTGCACAAACAAGGTCATAAAGGCAGAAACAATTTGTGGGTTTCATTGGAAAGGGGATTGATTTCTGTTAATGGAGAGAGAGACACAAGTGGTTTGAAAAGAACAGTTCCAGCTTGTTGGAACAAACTCCCACAAGACAGCAAGTTCAGCTAGAATGCGAAAGGGGAATGGTGCGGTTTCCACTTACTAATGCTAATGGAAGTTCCTTCAACACGTCTGATGAGAACTGCAGCCTTCATACAAGCCATCGCCCTCCAGGGTCATCTTCTAGACCTTCTATTCAGACCTTATATCATATGGCCAATAATCAGGGACTCAACATCGCAGAAAGACGTTTTATGAGTGCTTAGTGATAAATGTTAAAAGGTAAAGGTAAAGGGACCCCTGACCATTAGGTCTAATTGGCCGTGGGAGCAGGCATACAGCTTCCAGGTCATGTGGCCAGCATGACTAAGCCGCCGCTTCTGGCAAACCAGAGCAGTGCACAGAAATGCCGTTTACCTTCCCGCCGGAGTGGTACCTATTTATCTACTTGCACTTTGATGTGCTTTCAAACTGCTAGGTTGGCAGGAGCTGGGACCGAGCAACGGGAGCTCACCCCGTCGCTGGGATTCGAACCGCCAACCTTCTGATCAGCAAGTCCTAGGCTCAGTGGTTTAGACCACAGTGCCACCTGCATCCCTTTTAATGTTAATTAATAAATGTTAGGGGGTTGGCAAAACCTAGGTGTTGGGTTTTCTGAATCCACCAATAATTCTAGGCCAGCTATCTGAAGAATTCCCTGAAGCCCCCACAGATTTCCCCAGATTCATGGTTGCACTGCATCCTGGATACCATGAGCATCATATCATCTCTCTCCTTTTACAAACCCTGAATCCCTTTGGGAGAAGATGGGGTACAAATATGATAGGTAAGTAAAATAACAGAAAGAGATTTCTCATCATCAAGAAATAATGCAATTTTCTTAATGCTACTGCCGTTCTCTCTCTCTCTCTCTTTTTTAGATCACTACAGATATTACTCACTTATGAGGAGGCTATAGCGCAGTAGTATTTTATTTATTTATTTAGGCTAAACTTTTCTGTATTCGCACACCATGGTTACCGCTTTGTCATCCTGAGCTGCTACCTCCAGAAGAGTATTACATACTTTCGCGAGGCTGAATCACATTGTCTGTACAGTCATCTCCAGGAGTATTGTTCTCCAAGGGCAACGAATATGGAAATAGATTCAGATGCACCATTTAAAGGTATCTGGCATAACCCTTGCATAAGCAAAACAGCAACGCACATGAATCTCACATGGGTGTAAGTCAGCTTGGAGATGTTAACCTGGAGGTTTGAAGAGCAGCACGGAGGTGTTTTGTAAATGGGTTTTGAAATAGGCCTGCAACGTGCTTCGAAGTCCAGAGAGCTTCAAAGAGCGGTGGCATCTGACATCACTATAGCATCAGGCCGCTGAGAAGTGTGTGGGGCAGCCCATTTGTTAAAACTGGCTCTGCAGGGATGGAGAGATAAAAACCCGGCCCACCAGGCAGACATGTTTCCTCACCCCAATGTAGAGGGTGGGTTGAATTAGCCCCCCATACAACTTTTTTGAGAATAGAACCAGGCAGAAACTTGGTCATCAGAATTTTATTTTTATTCTTTTGCAGAGGGCTAAACAAATGCAATGGTATGATGCTCATACATGGCTGGGGTTTTCTGAAAAGAAAGTTAACAATTTATTTTTTTAACAACAGAACATTGGCTACCACATTGGGTTAGTAGAATCTGTCACTATGACAACCGCCACTCAGAGTCTCTGCAGGATTTATGGCTGAGTCCTCCACACATTGCCTTGGAAGCAAGTTCCAGTTGGCTTCAATAGAATATACTAATGATTGCAGCCTTTGGGAGGGAAAATTTCATTCATATGTAGCCACTCTGTGCATGGTGTGTGCTTCATTTATGCAGTCCAAATTGTGTTCATGCAGTGTTAATTCCAGGTGGGGTTGATTATTATTATTATTATTATTATTATTATTATTATTATTATTATTGAAGAGAGGTTCTTTGGCAAGGTGTGCTCTTCAGAATTCCTTCCTTGAGAGGACCCACCTCCTTGTTGCTTTTCATCATAGCCCATTCACATGCCATTTCCTCCTGGGCCCAATCAGCACCATGGCCCAGGAACGATGGAAAGGCAACCAGGTGTTCCTCCTTGCTCCTGTCACTGCTTGCATGCTTGAAGACAATGGGCAGCAATAGCGGCAAAGACAAAGAAAGCCAAGGGGTTCTGGAGGGTGGTCAGCAGTAGGCCCCTGCTAAAATGTGGGCCTGGATGGGTGCCTGATGGTGCTGACATGACCATTCAGCTGGATAGCTTAGGTGGTTAGAGAATGGTGCTGATAATGACTAGCTTGCAGGTTCGATCCCCATATGGGGATATTCCTTTATTGCAGGGGGTTGGACTAGATGATCCTCAGGGTTCCTTCCAGCTGTACAATTCTACGATTCTATAACCAGCACTGATTGGCAAGCATCCTAATGTGGTTGGCATGCCAGACTGAAATTTCAACCTCCTCCTGGATTTCTTTTTTTTTGGGGGGGGGTGTTCCTCAATTGTAACCAGAGGCAGGCATGATCTCAATTTTCATGAGAAAACAAATGCTTTGCATGCACTGTGTCATGTGATCGATTATGCAGGGCGGGGCTTATCTGCCCCCTCCCCAATATTTTATTCAAGTTGGCACCCCTGCTGAGGGCTGTAATTTGTTACAGGCACTGGGAAACGTAGCTCCATGCAGTCTTTTAGCAAGTCTCAGCACCCTTAACAAACTATAGTTCCTAGTATTCTTTCAGGGGGGAAGTCATTGGCAAAGCGGTATAAGATTGCTTTTAAGTCCATGGTGTGGATGTGGCCATAATTTAAGAGAACTGAAGGTGGTTTGAAGGAATGGGTCTTTCTTGTAGAGTGAACATTTCCCACACATTTTGTCTCTAGCGAGCAGATACAGTGGTACCTCTGGTTGCGAATGGGATCCGTTCCAGAGGCCCGTTCGTAACTTGAAAAGAGCGGATCCCGCAGTGGCGCGTCTGCGCACAAGCAGGTTGCGACTCACTGCTTCTGCACATGGGCATGACGTCATTTTGCGCTTCTGCGCAGGTGCGGGCGGCGAAACCCGGAAGTAACCCTTTCCAGTACTTCCGTGTCACCGCGGGACGTAACCTGAAAGAACGTAACATGAAGCGGACGTAACGTGAGGTATGACTGTGGATTGGAGGTTCCTATACCATCATGACTACTCACAAAAGGCATCTGACCAGAGGTAAGACCAGGACGAAAGAAATACCCACACATGCTGCAGAAAGAATATCCTCTCTCTCTAACCATTTCCAGCTTTCCCATCTGCCACTTTGCTTATGCTTCCCAAAGCAATCACACACCCATCTCTCCTGAATACAGAGTTCATTTCTAAATTGGAATGAACCATACAGAAAGTGCGGTTGAGTGTGTTAAACCAGGGCAATGGGGTTGCTTGAGTGTAAGGCAGACATCCCATTAACTTCCCTTCCAAAGGGAGAATAACATGTCTGTCTTTCACGCCACCATAATAAATGCAATTTCAGCGACTCGTAGGAGGAGGAGAAACCCTTGCTTTCTCTTCATGCAGCATAACCCATGATTACGGCTGCAATTGCATCCCACCCCTATGTTTATACTTCTCAGATTGCTTCTAAATACTTTATGGATTTTAAAGTAGAAAAGGTTAGAAAGGACAGAAGGCACTTTACATGCAAATCTGTGTAACTGCTCAGACAAGGGTTTGTTTGTTTTTCCCTTTAGGGAAAATAAGCTTAGGAGGATGCAGTGTTGAATGAAGGAGTGCAATATTCTCCCTGCTGGCCTTTTTCCTCTCGCTTCAAAGCTTTCATGGAGACATAGGAAGCTGCCTTATACTGAATTAGTGTTAGGATTCTTGCTCCGTGTTTGCAGTCATGAGATTGTTGTCTATCACATGATGGTGTATGTTTTCATTCCACATAGTGGGAAGTGACGGAGACAGGATGTTTTGGTGTTACTGCATTCTCTGATTTGGGACTGTTGTCCTTTGTTCTTTCTCTCTTTGCTGTCTGATGAGAAAGAGAAAGGAGCTAAGTCAGAATGCTCCCAAGTGTATTATATGTAAATAAAAGTAGATTAGCCAAAATGCTGTGCTACTGAGTTCTCTTATGCAAACTGCAAATACTCAGCAGAATCTTAAGTGTGCTGATGCCTCTTGTAATCAGTCGCTGTGATATTCGGGCTGGAGAAAGCTTTGGAAGCTCCCAAACGAATGACCAGGAGGGAGAGAACATGCCAGTTGGGCATGCGTCTCTACCAGGGTCCTACACGCAAGTAGGATGATCCTAACAAGTAGGACTATGGAGATGAAGGAGCATATAGTACTTCCTGTTCCTCTCTCTCTCTTCAGGAACATGCCTGAAGCTGGTTTTGCTGTAAATATAAGCATTTTGCCGGCATAGCCTTTACTGTTACCATTGCTGTGAGCCAATGCATGATTATAAAGTACCGGTAAGTAAATCTTATTTTTGAACTTACTTTACAAGTTGTTGCCTGGTTCTTTGTTAAGCGGGGTAAGAAAGGGAAAGCCGGCTTACTTCATCACTGGACTTGCTCAAAACGAAGTTTTATGGCCTAATTCCTATGCTTTGAATTTTGCAGCCATGGAGGGGATTTTGAAACTCTGTTTAACCCAGACATGCGGTGCCAGGAGAGGTAAATTGCCATCAGTATGCCCTCTCCTATCCATTAAAACCCTTCCCACACGTAAGACCTGGCCAGGGTGGTCAATAATGGTCAGGGATAATGGGAGTTGTAGTCCCAAAGCATCTGCAACCCTGTATTGCTGCGGAACCAGCCACACTGCCCTAAATCTGCCTCTGGCTTCTCTCTTGATTTGACTTCCACACAGCTATTAAAAGGCAGGGGAAAGTCTGATAATGGCAAGCCAACCATCATTATTCTTTTATGTTGAAAATATAATGGGCTAGAGGTAAGCTAGGGCACTGAACTCTTGTTTCAAAATAAAAGGCTACTCTATTGGACCATTGGGCTCGCATTTAAGAGAGTTAATCCTATTGGAATCAGAGCAAAAAGCTAGGCTGAGAGAGATTACACTGCTTACACCTAATGAGGCTATTGTATCATGATATTCGCTGTTTACATATTACATTTATTTCCAAGCTTTGCTCTAAAGCTCTGTTCAAAAGCTCCCAGCAAGGGACTTGATGCAGCATCTTCCATGAAGCCACATGTACTGCTGTGAAATCAAAGTAGGAATATTACGATGACTTATGATGCAAATCCTTTGGATGACTATGAATCCTATGAGTTTAATGGGATTTACAATCCCAAATGCTTCTAAAGTCTGCAGTCTCAATATAGTTAGGGCCCATGTTATAAAGGATGGATAATTCCGTGGAAGATGGTATCATTAGAAATATACCGAACAAGATGTTGTTGATGAATTGCAGTGATTTTGCACAATCCACAAATAGAAATTGGGTAAATCTCAATTACTGTGAGAATACTCCAGTATTAGCAATAGTATGAATCAGGTATACAAAATGCAGTCAAGACTGAGCGGCAAACTCTGAAGGCCAAAGAGATGAGTACCTACTTACAATGTGCATCATAGGTCAGTGACTCATTGTGCATGCTTACTATGAAGTCCCCCTGGGCTTAGTCTCAAGCAGGTATGCCTAGGGATAGTAGCTTAAGCCTGGCATCTGGAGAGTTGCTTTTGGTATGCCCAGCTGGGTTTCTGCCATGTGTTCCCCTTTGAACAGCAGGCGCTTTCAGTCATCTTGCGAACCAGTGTTGAAAGGACTTTTCAAAAGCAGTTTACCACACAGTATTAGGTAAGGTAAAGGTAAAGGACCCCTGGACAGTTAAGTCCAGTCAAAGGCGACTATGGGGTTGTGGCGCTTATCTCACTTTCAAGCTGAGGGAGCCGGCGTTTGTCCACAGACAGCTTTCCGGGTCATGTGGTTAGCATGACTAAACTGCTTCTGGTGCAACATACAGCATGACAGAAACCAGAGCGCATAGAAACACTGTTTACCTTCACGCTGCAGTGGTACCTATTTATCTACTTGCACTGGTGTGTTTTCAAACTGTGAGGTTGACAGGAGCTGAGACAGAGCAACGGGAGCTCACCCTGCTGCACGGATTCGAACCGCTGACCTTCTGATCAGCAAGCCCAAGAGGCTCAGTGGTTTAGACCACAGCACCACCCGCTCCCCTAGATTCTAATACCTAGACGGTATTAGAGACTGCTATTCAAGAATTTAAAGTACCTTCATTTGGCTAGTGGAATTAGTTACGTAGTTCTATGGAGCTTGGCCTATATCTGGCCTGATTTCAATCTGCTAATATAACAAGGGTTTCTGGAAAATGAAGGGGAGGGCTCCACACATAAAAAGTGATATTTAATTATTTTATTTAAATAGTTTTATTTTGCAATTGTATAACTCAGATCCTTGCAGCATTTTACAAAATCAGTTGTAATTCTTTCCCCGTGTTTACATACAGAATGAAACACCAGTCTGTAAATTCTTTTTTTTTTTTAAGGGGGGATTTAAATGTGTATTTGAATAGGCTCAAAGAGAGATGAGCAACCCTAGCCACCATCTGGTAAAATGGAAATACTCTCATTTAAGCCAAGTTCAGACTAACAAAGTTTGACAAACGTGAAATCCAAATACTTTCAACTTTGCTTGCCCTAAGTTTAAAGAGCAGGTCACTATCAAACAGAGGGATATGCATATTGGCACTGTCTCTTTCACAGTTTCATTCTCTTGCAATCCAGCACTCAGTTGTGGGGCTGCAGAGTCAATTAATACAAAAGTAATGCAAGGAATCTGCATACTTGCAAATGCACGAACAAACATAATCAGTACAAAAATAAATTATTCTTATAAATGTATGTTTTATAAAACAGTCTGTTCAGCGGGGGCTGACATCAAGGTTGGTGCTCACTTGACTTTGTACGATAAAGCCTGTTTGAAACGTCGCTTGAGATCTTGCATGTTAGGTGATTTGGGTCGAGAAATGAGGGACGACCGCCTTTTGTCTCCGCTGCCACAGCTGTGCAACTTACTCACTTCTTTACAAAGATACTGAAATACATCACATACACCTTGGCAGCTATCGCTGGTGGAGATTTCTAGAAACACACTGCCCAGTTCATTGGCCAGCTGCAGGCCATCACTGGCTGCGACCTGTCTGGAGTGAGCCAAGTCGCCTTTGTTGCCTACGATGACAACAGGGACTTTAGAGTCTGGACGGATCTTCCGGATGTGTTGATAAAGGGGACGGATGGACTGGTAACTATGGTAGTCTGTAATGGAATAGACTAAGACAACACCATCTGCCCACTTCAGGCACCTGGAGAGCGAATCCAACATCTGTGCAACATCTTCTTGCACCTGCAAAGAAAAAGAGCACATAGACTTAAATAAATGAGATACAAGTGGGAAACTTTTCAACAGCAACTATATCAAATGCCTTCCCAAATAAGAAGAGGGTTGGTTGCTTTGGAAAGAGAAAATCCAGCTTGAAATCTGTTGCTGGCACAGCTGTTCCCAACTTGATGTCTGCCAGATGCTTTGGACTACAAATACCATCAGCCTCAGCCAGCGTGGTCAACGGTCAGGGCAGATGGGAATTGTAGTCCAAAGTGTCTGGAGGGCACCAGGGAGGAGGCTGGGGGAGGCTGTCTTAGCCAATAGCCAGTTCACATGTTCACAAAGGGTGCATGACACTGGCGCATGTTAACTGTGCCATGTGTGCTTCTCACGTGTGGAATGGCTGTGCGCAACAGGTTTAGAGACTCATCAGATACCAGCCTGACCATTGATGCTTTTGCATCTAGAAGAAATTGCCAAAGGCAATGTGTAGGTCTTCATCTGTGGTGGCTTTTGACCCCCAACCAGCAAGAAGTGCGACTCTGCTACATAATGCAGAAACAAAGAGCTTTGAAGAACTTTTAGTTTCTGCATGAAACGTAGCAAAAGTCACACCACTTTCTAAACAGCCTACGAGAGCATCCTTTCTAAGACTGCAATAATAGGAAGCTGCCTTATGCAGTCGGACTATTGGTGAATCTAGCTTAGTACTGTCTACACTGACTGGCAGCAGTACCTGGAGATGCCAGGAATTGAACCTGGGATCTTCTGCGTGCAAAGGAGATTCTCTACAACTGTTGAAAAATGCTGGCTTGAATTAAGCCCTCTTGAAAATACAGTGGGTCTTCTGAAATGCCTACAGGTTACTTGCTGATTGTGGACACAGACAATTGCCGAGCAATTCCACATTCTATGCAGCAAATCTTTTCCATTTATTTCCTCCAAACCTTTAAACCATTGGATTTCAGTCACAGAACATCATTTGCATTAATGTGCAGATTGCATCAATGAACGTGAAAGATAGCAGCCTACTCCTATCAATGGGAATTTTCTCAGCAACAATCACATCTACTGATGGAATGAATCAAACCTCAAAGGCCGACAGAATGGACATATTTATGATTGTTTCCGTACCTCAATACATCCTGGGGTGTCTTGGACTTGCAAGAAAATCTGGTCACCTTCAATGTGAACGAGCCTTGAATAGAGATTGCCTGGAGAAAGAAAAACAGAAGCTCATTTAAAAACTGTTGCACTTTATTTGGAGGTAGGAGTTATATTATAAAGAAGCAGGGGAACTGATGTTAAACACATTCTTTCTCCATGGGGGTGCAATGTAAATAAAAGGAACCGGTGTGGTCAGAGAATTGGGGAGGCTTAGCCAGGCACCTCACTGGGTGACCAAGAGCCATTCACAATTTCTCAGCCTCATTTACCTTTTTATGTTGCAGTGAAGATAAAAACTAACATACACTTTCCTGGGCTCTTTGGCGGAAGGGTGTGATTCTATTCATTTGTTAGTGTTTATTTATTATATCTCTCGCCCTCCAATGAGCTCAAGGTACTTCATTCCCCTCCCCCATTTTATCCTCACAAGAACCCTGCGAGGGAGGCTAGGCTGACAAATAGTCATTTGCCTAAGGTCATCCAGGAAGCTTCATGGCAGAGTTGAAATCAGAAACTGGATCTCTCCAGTTCTAGTCTTAGACTTAGTCTCACCGCACTAGACCTAGGGTCTGCAAAATTATAAGGTTATATTAAAAAAGAAAACCACAATCCTGCTTCTTCCCTGTCCTCAGAAGCACAGGAGAAGGGCTGGATGGTGTTATGGGAAGCATAAACAGATGATTCCCAGACTTTCCTGGAACGGAACCATTCCAGAGGAGCAAAACAAGGCTATATGTGCATGGTCCCCACAAGCACCAGACCCAGATTCACAGAGAGATTCTATGAAAGAAAGAGGCTCACCTGTGTTGGGTTCATAGTCTCCAATGAACCTCCTGGTTAGGTACCGTACAATCATAGCTGAAAAGAAATGAGAGTTGTTGGGTTTACTAGCGGTGACAGGTGGCAAAGGAAGACGCATCAAACGACACACATCCCTTTGATAAAAATAGCATTTGCGAAAAAAGGTGGGGGCTGCGATGATGTCCTGCTACAAGCAGCTACACAAAGCATTCAGCAAAATGAGTGTGGTCTCCTTAGCTACGACGCCTGCTTGCCAGCGCAGGCATCTCCCGCCTATAACGCAACAGGCGTGTAGAGTCTGCTTCGAAAGCAACTCTCTTCCCTGAATATGTTCGCAGCTTCTTTGTGTCAGGAGAAGATCTGCACGTACATGCCTCCGTGGCTTTAGGAGAGCATTCCCCCAGAAGCCATTCATTCACTCACTCATTCATTCATTCATTCATTCTGGGAGACAAGAGGGCTGAAATGTGGATGGCTTTGGGAACAGAGGTGGCTGCCTTGCAACAAGCCAGGAAAATTATCCTTCCCGCTTACCGGAGGGGGGGTGCGGTTCGCCCTGGGTGTCATCCCTGAGGGGGTGACAACATGGCACACCACAGGGGGTGGGGTAGCACTTACCACAGGGTAAGGGCCTGCAGCACACCCAAGCTATGCGTCTCTCCTGGGAGTGATGGGCCCTGCACTGCCCAAAACAGCAGAGTGGGGCTTGTGCCTGCCAGGCAAACTCCATGGGCAGCTTGCCACGCCACCCCCCTGGGTGGTTTGCCACGGCACCCCCGTGGACGGCTCACCCTGCCCCCACCCCCCTGCCCCCACTGCTTACTACTGCCTGCACAAGGGCAGCCAATGCAGATGTTGTGAACTGCAACTCCCATCAGCACGGCTAATGAAGGGGGCTGTAGATCACAAAATCTGGAGAGCATCGGGTTGCCGGGTGGGGAGAGAGAGACTGAGTTAGTCCACCAGCATCTGGCAGCTGCCTTATAAGCACATCAAACCAAGGATGCATCTAGGTCCAGAGTGGCCACACTGACCAGGAACTGAGATTCCTGCATTGCAGAGGGTTCGACTCCATGACTCTTGGGGTCCCTTCCACCTCTACAATTCTATGATTACAAGGGTGGGGCAAACGGGACCTTTCGCATTCAAAACACGCCCGCCCCGCTTCGGCTCCATCCCGCTTTGCAGCAGCCCCTCCGCCGACACGGCGGTGACCTTGGCGCTTACCGCTTTTCCCCACGCTCCCCGTTCCCAGCACAGCCAGCTTCACGTCCTTGACCAGGTAGTCGGAGGGGCACTCCTGGATCGGAGCTAAAAGGTAGTTGTGAGACATGATGGACAGCCGCATAGGGATAGGCTCCCCTTCCTCCCGCGCCCGGCGAGGCGAAGACGAATCCGGAGGGGCGCAGCTAGCGGCGGCGGCGAGGCGACCTTTCCAGAGGGCAGCTGGAGGCGAGGCGAGGAAGGACAGCGAACCAGGCTCCCAGCTCCAGCCTCTGCTCCGGATCGCAGCCGCCGAGCCTTTAAAGCGCGCCGGGCGGCGGGGGGCGGGAGCTGTCTCCGCCCCTTCGCCTCCATCTATGGGCAGGGGAAGGGCCGGCGCTGCGTGCGCACGAGGGCCGGGAGCTGTGCGCGCACCGCGCCGAGCGCCGCCCAGCGCAGACCGTGGGAGATGCCCGCGATTCCAATGCAGGTTCCAGTGGCGCGACAAGGTTTTCGGCGGCAGCGAAACAAGGGAGTTTTGTGTCGGGGCGCGCTTTATTGGGGAGCCGCGGCTGGATCCTGGCTTGCGGCATGGATGGGCGTGAATGAATGGGAGCCCCCCGCTCCGCACGCGCCGGGAGTGCCTACGTGAATAAAATATGGAGAGGTGGGGTTTCCAGTATTTTATTGGAGGGGACCTTGGTCTCTAGGAGTCTGCTCCTATGGCACGCACATATTCCCAAAAGGCAGAGGGTGACCCAGTAAGGCAAAGCCAACAAAAAAAAAAAGGTAAAGGAAACGCATCTCCAAAAAGGAGGATGAAAGATGATACAGGTTTGTGCAACATTTGCGTTAGCTGATGTAGATAGAATTTAGAAATCATGGCTGCGGTTTAACAAGAAATACAATACATTTCACACTGCAGTTTCGCTGCGGTCAGGTGTGCTGTACACCTGCTCAGTTTTAGTCCAGGTCGGTGCTGACTATTGATGGCCTCTGTTGTCTAAACTGAGGGTCCTTTATCTTTTAACCAGACTGGACAGCCCTTCAAATATAGGGCTGCTCTCTGTAAAGTAAGATGCTGGTCACTATGTTAAAATATGGTTTTTTTATCTTTTTATCCCACCCATTTCTACACTTTATTTTTAAATTGATGAATACAAGAGCTTGAATTGGTTTTAAAAATTGGTTAAGAAATACAAGTGTAGTGCAATCCTGTGCACTAGGTCTCATGTGGCTTTGTAGGTTTACTAAGCCTCGCTACATCCAATGGATTCAGCTCACCTGGGGCTGCCTCCACCGATGGCCTGCTTTGTGTGGAATTGCTATGCTTTGTTCACTTACATTTTATGGGGCATCACGACATTATCAAAGAAGTCTTAAAGCTCCTCCAGACGACACTTTCATTGGGCATGTGTCCTGATTTGTTCACCTGGAACTTACCTGGAGGTTAGACCATGTCTGGTCTTTACTGAACATTTGGTCTGATTTGCTTGCTGGGCAGGGGGATCTAAGACAATGGAGATTCATCCTGGATTCACCTTGATTTGTTTGTTCAGTAGTTATACATATTTAGGATTACAGAATCTTAGAAGTGCAGAGTTTGAAGGAACCATGATGGGTTATCTAGTCCAACCCCCGTTTTGGTCACCATGGGGCCCAGACCCACAACCCTGAGATTATGAGTTTCATGCTGTACCGACTGAGCTATGCTCTCCCCATGCTTCTTAAGAGCATTTCCTTAGCATGACCCCTCCATCTTTTATCAGAAGTTGTTCCCCCCTCCCTTTGTATGGCTATCATGTATCAGGTATGCTTAGGATGATGTACCTGTACACCTCAATACATCTTCAGTATTATCCTTCCAGTCATGCCATTTTTAGAAACCCATCCTTTGTGCTTCTTTGCCAATATAAAAATTATTTTAGAAAAGTGCATGTAATTAAATACAGTTGGATTTACATCACAGGCTGTGTTCCCCATTAATTGTGCACTCGCTTTGTTTCCAGTGCTGTGTTTTTAAATCCTTGTTATGCATATGTGCCCTGTGCTTTGTTACAAAAGCCTACTGTTTTGATGCGTTGTTTCTGAACTGGTTTCACACCAATCAGAGTCCTTAAGCTGCTCCTAATTTGTCTCGAGCCATATGTGAACACCTTTGCAAAAGGTGAAGAGAAGAAACTCCAAGGTACACCTGCATCGGAATAACTGGACGGCTTCCTTTGCCCCAGCTGCAACAAAATATGTATTTCCTGTATCGGTCTGTACAGCCACAGCAGTGTGCTGTAACTCGCCAATGGTTTGTCTCCACCCATGAAGGAATACTCTTCCATTGTCTCCTGAGACAGACAGGTGTCAGCCATGTTACCAGTGCCCACTGGTGTGAATACAAACAGAAATGAATGAAGCTGTGCTGACATGAACAGCTAGGGAGGGAAGGAGCCGTGAAACACACCGGAAAAACAATTTCACTGCACTCGTAAGGGAGCCATGTGAACACACCCTAAGTAATTCTGCACAGGACCAGGCTGCCCCTCTGTGTACAGCTGTCATGGGAAGCAATGTTACCTGCAACATGTGTGAAGTGCGGCTGTCACAAACACACATCATGTTTGTGTTTGATGTATTACAGTATTTTAATATTTTTTTGGAAGCCGCCCAGATGGGTGGGGTATAAATAATAAATTATTATTATTATTATTATTGTGTCCTTTAAGCATCTTTTTACATAATCTGGAAACCATGATCCAATCAGGGCGTCTGGCAACAGAAGCCTGCTTATGGGAGCTTCTTTTGTATGAAAATTAAAATTGCAGCAATTCTGTTTTCATGCCAGAGAAACTATTCTCTCAGAAGAATAGCTGCAGACCACGCGCGAGAGCAGTTTTCAAGCTCAAAGCAGCCATGAGCACATAAGTGCAGAAGAAGAAAGAGTTTGGATTTGATATCCCGCTTTATCACTACCCTAAGGAGTCTTGAAGCGGCTAACATTCTCCTTTCCCTTCCTCCCCCACAACAAACACTGTGAGGTGAGTGGGGCTGAGAGACTTCAGAGAAGTGTGACTAGCCCTAGGTCAGCCAGCAGCTGCATGTGGAGGAGTGGGGAAGCAAACCTAGTTCACCAGATTACAAGTCCTTCTGGATCAGGCCGAAGGCTCATTCATTGCAACACCCTACTCTCATATCGACCAGCCAGGTGTCTGTGGGAAGCCCCGAAGCAGGGCTTGACTAGCGATAGCGCTAGTCACTTGCGATACCCAGCCACTGCTATTCAAAGGCATACTGTCAATGATGCAGTGCAGATGCTCTCCGAACCAATTCAGGGATATCAGATGGGTGTGCACAGTTGTTTAAAGATATATTTATACAAAGCCTATGTGACAACTGCGTGACAAAACAGATGGGGCGAAAGGATTGGTCTGTAAGGACAGGAGGCGTTCTGTGGAAGAATGCTAAAAAGTTACTAAAACATTTTATTGGGGAGGAAAGGTTCCTATGGCTACCATAGTAGGCATGCATCTGGTGTGGCATAGGATAGGACTGCCTGCTACAGAGCTACAGTTCCCAACAACCTTAGCAAGCTACAGTTCCCAGAATTCTTTGGGGTGAAGGAGTCCTGTGCTTGGAATGTGCTTTAAGTGTATTGTGTGGGCCTGCAGCTGCCATGTAGTCGGATGTAGGGTGCTTGGTAAGGGTCTGTTCCTCAGAACCATTTCTGTTCCTCAGAACCATTTCTCATCCTAAGCGGGAAACGGACTCCTTCAGACCAAAGGAGTTCAGGACGTGAGGGATTTCAAAGCACCACTTCCAAAGATGCGAGGTGGCAGCTTTTCACCTTTGTTGCGATAAGCGGAGAAGCTATATGTACTTTTCCTAACTGCAAAAACAAAGCTGCTTCACTGAGTGTTACTGAGAGCAGCTATGGGGAGAGCGAGGCGACAGGGATAGGGAGCTGGGAGAACCGGCCCACAGCCCCCTTCCCTCAGCTTACTCCCAGTCCCTGCCCCAAGCGCTGTAGAGTTAGAAAGGACTCTTGAGTGTCATTTAGTACAACCCCCTGCAACGCAGGAATATTTTGCCCAACGTGGGGCTCAAACTCAGGACCTGAGTGGGGGCAGTGGTGGGTGAGAGGACCATGGGGTACACAAGCTAAAAATGACCCAATCCACATGGTCAATAATGATCAAAGCCAGTGTTTCCCAAACTTGGGTCTCTAGCTGTTTTTGGACTACAATTCCCTTCATTCCTAGCAAGCAGGACCAGTGGTCAGTGGTGATGGGAATTGTAGTCTGACAACAGCTGGAAATACTGGGAAACACTAGAGAGCTCCACATTGATTGCCTCTAGTTGGGGTTGATAGGAACTGTAGTCTAAATACTTCTGTTCGCTCCCCTGGCATATCTAGCTAGACTTGTGTGATTTTACTGAGAAGAGTTTAAACTATACCAGCCTCCGGGACAAGCTTTTGTTATTCTCCTCTTCCAGATTTTTATATTTGGTAACAGTGTGATGCGCCTTTGTTGTGTCTCATGTGCCTCTCCGGTTTGCTCATAAACAATCTCATTAAAATTTGAATTTCTCAGTCATGTTGTGAAATGAGTAAAAAAGGAAAGAAAAGAGTGCAATATTGCTTTTGTAACTGCAATAAACCCACATTGCAAAAAATATTACACTGCACTACTAATCTACTTTTTAAGCTGGCTTTGGAAGGAGCAGTAAAATTGTTGAACATATTTTTATCCCCTGTGTAAAAATAAAATAAAACTACTGACACACTAAAAGAAATGAGCTCCCGTTTTAGTCCTCTAGAGGGATGCGCTTCATAGCTGTTTGGCTGAAATCTGTAAGAAAAAGAAACACCCTCTTGTATAAGAGAGATGAGAGGCACCGTTATGTGGATCCACATGAAACATCGCAGCTAATATAGGCGCGTTCTGAGATGGTTTATTAGCTGGCACTCTGAATTGTTCCCTTCCAGTGTGAATTCAATTTCATGGATGTGAATGCACTGCTAGCAGACCAGAGATACAGGGCATGTCATTGCCAGTTCAGAGCAGTTCCCAAAATGTGGCAAAAGTTTGTGTACATGGATCATTCAAAAAGGGAACCTGCAAGAAAATGTTGCAGTATGGAGTGCTCCTGCCTAGCAATGGGCCAGACAGTCTTTCACACTCCCTCCTTCCCTTGCCTAAAAGTGACCCAAACCACATGGTCAATAATGATCAAAGTGGTTCCTAAAAGCTGTCAGCATGTGACAGCAGCCATATCCCGGGAATGGCTTTGACTGGCTCAACCAGGTGACAGCAGCCAATGGGTCTCAGAACCTCAGTGAGTTAGGGACTTCCCCTGCAATAATTTATATTTATATGCTGCCCATCTGATTGGGTTGTCCCCGCCACTCTAGGCAGCTTCCAACAAATTAAAACACAGTAAGACATCAAACATTAAAAACTTCCTTATCCAGAGCTGCC
This sequence comes from Podarcis gaigeae, assembly GCF_964106915.1. Taxonomy (NCBI): domain Eukaryota; kingdom Metazoa; phylum Chordata; class Lepidosauria; order Squamata; family Lacertidae; genus Podarcis; species Podarcis gaigeae. The sequence goes on from NC_139677.1 coordinate 82,083,245, forward strand.
TTCAGATGTCTTCTAAAAGTCAGGTAGTTGTTCATTTCCTTGACATCTGACGCGAGGGCGTTCCACAGGGCGGGTGCCACTACCGAGAAGGCCCTCTGCCTGGTTCCCTGTAACTTCACTTTTGGCAGTGAGGGAACTGCCAGAAGGCCCTCGATGCTGGACCTCAGTGTCTGAGCTGGATGGTGGGGGTGGACATGTATCCTTCAGGTATACTGGGCCGTAGCCATTTAGGACTTTAAAAGTCAAGACCAACACTTTGAATTGTGCTTGGAAATGTACTGGGAGCCAACGTAGGTATTTCAGGACTGGTGTTATGTGGTTCTGGCAGCTGTTCCTAGTCACCAATATGCAACCGCATTCCGAGTTAGTTGTAGTTTCAAAGCCACCTTCAAAGGTAGCCCCATGTAGAGCGCATTGCAGTAATCCAAATGGGAAATCATTCTTGGAATACTCTTGGGCAAGACGCCTTCTGTAGCCCCCCCCCCCCGGAAGTTTCCCACCTCACTGCAGCAGGGGAATTCTGGGGGTTCTTGTAAGTGGGTTGGAGTATAGGCCTTTAGCAGATGCCCAACTAGGCTGACTTTTGAATCTACCTGTGCTTACCACAGTATGGACTGAAGAATCCAGGAGGGCCAAAACACCTTGAATTAGAGCTCTGCAATCTACTGACCCCCCAAAATGCATTTCCTTTAGGAACACAGGAAGTTGCCTTATACTGAACCAGGTGCGTTGGCCCCTCTGCCTCAGTATCGCCACACTGACTGGCAGCAGTTCCCCAGGGTTTCAGGCAGGATCCTCTCTCAGCCCTACCTGGGGATGCCAGAGATTGAATATGAGGCCGCCTTCTTGCACAACAAATGCTCCGCTACTGAGGTGTGACACTTTCCCAAGCAATGGGAGCTTGACCAGCAAACGGACAATTAGGAGCCATGCCCCATAGGAGAGCAGAGAAGTCTGCTTTCCTTTATACTGCTCATATAAACTTGTTTATTGTACTTGCATGGGGAAAGGTAACAAATATGAATTGAGAGGCTGTTTTTCTGTCTCCTCCTTTCTTCAAGTGGCAACATCTGAGTGCAGGATTTATTGATTCAAGGCTACACACAAAAGCTGGAATATTGCCTATTGTCATTTCCTCAAAAAATCTGCTGACAAGAGATTCGAAATTACCACCCATCCCCTCTCCTGCATCCTCTTGAGCTGTGCAAATATGGCTCATAGGTGCAGGCTTGAAAACAGATGTATGTGTTTGTGTTTTCCTTCTCTGCGTACAGCCAGCATCCTCTTGTGCCTGTATTAACTCTTCTCTGTGAGCAGAGAGGAAATACAAGTTGCTGCTTGAAGGGACTAGTAAGTAAAGGTAAAGGTACCCCTGCCCGTACGGGCCAGTCTTGACAGACTCTGGGGTTGTGCGCCCATCTCACTTAAGAGGCCAGGGGCCAGCGCTGTCCGGAGACACTTCCGGGTCACGTGGCCAGCGTGACATCGCTGCTCTGGCGAGCCAGAGCCGCACACGGAAACGCCGTTTACCTTCCCGCTGGTAAGCGGTCCCTATTTATCTACTTGCACCCGGAGGTGCTTTCGAACTGCTAGGTTGGCAGGCGCTGGGACCGAGCAGCGGGAGCGCACCCCGCCGCAGGGATTCGAACCGCCGGCCTTTCGATCGGCAAGTCCTAGGCGCTGAGGCTTTAACCCACAGCGCCACCTAAAGCAAAGGGCAAAAGGGTTGAGGCTCCCTGCTTGTAGAATCACAGTCATTTTACTTTTTGTCCGTTCATGATTATTTAACTTGCTCTGTCTTTTCGATGGTGGATATCCTAAGAAGTGTCCAAATACATAGCTAACAAACAATTTTCCAATGGTTGTAAACTGTTCCTTGGAGATTTTCAGTTGAATGGTGGGTATGGATATGTTTTAAATAAAGTATCAGAATAACCCAATTATCAGCATATGGTTTAAAGCAGCCTTATATTTATGCACTACTCTGGAAGCTTTGAGTGAACAGGAACTCCATGCAGGCAGCTCAAGTGGCTGGTGTCTCTCTTGCACCCAGCAAAAAAAAAAAGTCAAGTCTGCCGGCATAGAAATACCATACATTGGGCTGCTGCTGCAGGAGGAGGGATAAAGGGTAGCCCATTGCACATCACCAAAAAGAGAAAACAGAGCTATCATGACTAGTTGCCATTGGCCACTGTGAAAATAAGACTCTCTAATCCTCTTTTAAAGCCATTCAAGTGGGCATCCATTATTATTCTTAAGATTTGTATACCTCCCTTCATCCCAAGATCTTAGGGCAGTTCACAAGATAAAAATACAAGGTAAAAACCCAAACAAATGGTAAAACAAAAACAAAATACCCCCCAACTCATGTAAAAGGCTGCAGACTGTTAATCAGCCAGTGGCCTGGTTGAGGAGGAATGTTTTCACCTGGTGCCTAAAATATATATAATGAAGGTGCCTGACAAACCTCCCTGGGGAGAGCATTCTACAAACAGGGAGCTGCGGCAAAAAAAGCCTACTCTTAGATTGCCACCCTTTGGAGCTCTCAGGGAGGAGGCACACAAAGAAGGGACTCAGGTGAGGAACACAGAGTCCAGGTTGGTTTATGTGGGGAGAGGCTGTCCTTGAGGTATTGCAGTCCTGAGCAGTTTACACCCAGATTCATGGGTGAGGGGAGAGACTTCATCCGGCAAGGCCTTCTTCCACCTGCCTTGCCCCAGCCTCCAGCCCTAAAAAGGTAAAGGACCCCCAACAGTTAAGTCCAGTCGCGAACGACTCTGGGGTTGTGGCGCTCATCTTGCTTTACTGGCCGAGGAAGCTGATGTTTGTCCACAGACAGTTTTTCTGGGTCATGTGACCAGCATGACTAAGCCGCTTCTGGCGAAACCAGAGCAGCACACGGAGATGCCGTTTACCTTCCCACCAGAGTGGTACCTATTTATCTACTTGCACTCTGACGTGCTTTCAAACTGCTAGGTTGGCAGGAGCAGGGACTGAGCAATGGGAGTTCACCCCGTCGTGGGGATTCAAACCGCCGACCTTCCAATCGGCAAGCCCAAGAGGCTCAGTGGTCCTGGATGAAGAACTGTGAGGGGAGATACTACATCAGGCAAGGCCTTCTTCCACCTGCCTTGCTCCACCCTCTAGTCTCTGCTTCTCAATTTGTATTGTATTATTTTATGCACTGTGGCTTGCTGTTGTTTTATTGATTGTAGTTTAGAAATTATTTATTGTAATTGTTAAAGAGTGAATTTCTGCTAAATTTTTATATGCTGGTATTATTATTCTATACTATTGCTGAATGTTACATTTTTTATGTAGTTTGCTTGAAATTGTTTTATCATCACATTTTTGTATTGGATTAGATTGTTATAAGGTGTACATTCCTTGTTTCTTCAGCTTGTAAACCGCCTTGGGTATTGTAAGATAGATGGTATACAAATTAAAAATGATGAACGATGATGATAGTTTTAAGTTACTTTCTTTTGTCTGCCTTCACTCAGTGCCCTAAGTTCTAGTATTATGAGAAAAGGACAGAAGAGCCTCCTGGATCAGGCCATTTGCCCTGGTCCAGCATCCTGTTCTCACAGTGGCCAGCTGGAAGCCTGTGGAAAACTTGCAAGCAGGACCCAGCCACAGCAGCACTCTAGCTTCCAGCAACTATTACTGCCTCCTCTGAGCTTGGAACAAAGGGGACTTGCTTACATGTCCTTTAACCCTTTTCACATGTGCAAAATGGAGATCCCACACCTGGGACAGTGGAGAAGCATGTGCTACTCGTAATGTTTTGTAGTGGGCAACTCTGAACCCGACTGAATCACGCTCTCATCTATGTTTCTCCCATAGAATAGTACAGTCACTTTTTCTATTCAGTTCATTTCAACAAAGAAACCACATAGCTAAAAAGGAAGCTTGTTTTGCCCACCTACATTTTTATTTGATAGAGAGAAAAACCTTGATAGGTTTGTTTCCAGTCAAAAGCTGCTGCTTTTAATAATGTAACCTATTTCTGACTCCCATCTTTTGCTTTCTGCAGCTCTCTGTAAAAGTGCACATTTGTATGGCACTCTTGAAACATATACCACATGGTCTGAAGTGGCTTTGACTCTTTCAATGTATTTTGACCCATCAAGAATGAGCTGGCCAGGTATAAGTTGAATGACAGATGTGGGGGTGAAGATACAGAGCTAAGACTAGATGAGACAGAAGATGGAATAGCAGCAAACAAGGGGAAGGACCGCAGAAGATTCGGAAATGAAAATACTTGAAAAAGGATGCTAATGAAGAGAACATAGGGGGATAATCCAGAGAAAGAAACAAAGACAAAGAGATCAAGACTTAAATAGTATAAAAAGGTAACATCTTTAGAAGATTGAAAAATGTGCTGCTCCAAAATCTGTTGGTAGAATGTACATCCAAGGGTAAATACATGATGCTTTCTGGCACAGCTTGTTCAGAGGCATGGATATTATGCTTTTTATGTACAGTAAAGGTAAAGGTAAAGGTACCCCTGCCCATACGGGCCAGTCGTGTCCGACTCTAGGGTTGTGCGCCCATCTCACTTAAGAGGCCGGGGGCCAGCGCTGTCCGAAGACACTTCCGGGTCACGTGGCCAGCGTGACAAGCTGCATCTGGCGAGCCAGCGCAGCACACGGAAACACCATTTACCTTCCCGCTAGTAAGCGGTCCCTATTTATCTGCTAGGTTGGCAGGCGCTGGGACTGAAAGACTGGAGCGCACCCTGCCACGGGGATTCGAACCGCCGACCATGCGATCGGCAAGTCCTAGGCGCTGAGGTTTTACCCACAGCGCCACCCGTGTCCCTTTTATGTACAGTAGAATGACAGAAAACAACATAGGAAGCTGCCTTATAGTCAGACCATTGGTCCATCTAGCTCAGACAGATGGAGGCTCTTCAGTTCCAGGTAGGAAATCTCCCAGCCCTACCTGGACATGACAAGAATTGAATCTAGGACATCCAGCATGTAATCAGATACCCTGTCACTGAGCTACAGACCTTCAGCCTTAACCTATAATCTGATGGTGGTAAAAATTACAAGGGCCCCTAAGAATGCATGCTGCGGTTCTTTTTGAAAGGCACCAGATCTGTTTTCTCAGCAGAGATCCGATGTCTGACATCGCAGTACTCATGGTGTAGAACCCATGAAAAAAGCCATGCAATTTCTAGGATGTTTTACCAGAACCAGTGTTTTCTGTTGACATACCAGCCTGTTCATCCCATTTTTTATCTCCCAGATCACTGTCTTTTCTTATTGATCCCCACAGATGTGTTTTCTGTAGAAGGATGCCATGCAGAATCAATCATATTTAAAGATCGACATGGGTTTATAATCTCACACTAAGTGGACCCCCTAGTGTTGGTGGGGGTAAGAGGCAAATGTAGTGGAAAGGGGGTAGAGGAAGGGAAATAAGGGATGCTGTCATCCCTTATCCTGAGAAAATAAAGGACAAAAAACTTCATTGGAGACTGGATTCATTTTTGAGAGGCTACTCAGTTCAGCAGCTTCAGCCCAACTGTAGTTGAATCACCAAGTGATTAAACTGGGCTATGTTGGTGTATTTTTGGAACATCACTCCTGTAGCTACAGAAAGCATAATTGTACTAAGCTATCAAGGACAAGAGGAAAGCACAATAAATGTAATGAACAGCACTTAATTTATAAGAACAAAGGGTGTTATTGTTTAGAGTCTGCAAGATGTCAAACTCTCAATTCACACAGGTGATCTACGTGCCATTTCCCCACACACACAGCCACAGAATGGGCGGCTGGAATATGCTCAACTTTTCCAGAATGAATTTTGTTGACCAAAGTTTATAAAGATATACTGTAGCGTGGCATAGATAATGGAGATAAATAACCCTTACTGATCAAAAGCTGGACTCCATCTGCATGTACCTTTTACAGACTGAAAAAACACTTGGTTTCTGCTTCATCCCATTAGTGCAAGAGAATAGGTTGATTTCATTAGCCAAATGGTAAGCTGTGCATAGACACACACACAAAGAGGCAACAACCATTTTCTGTGCATTTAAATGATGTGCAACCACAGATGTACGGGTCCTTTTGGACCCAGAAGATGGCAGAAAGGGAGCGGAACAGGTCGGGCTCATGCATGCTCCGCTGATGCATGCAGGGGGCCAGGAATGGAACCCATACACAAAACGTTCATTGCATGCATATATCTTACATCCCAGATTGACACACCTAGAACTCTGCTCAAGTTACTAAATTTTATAACCCAAACCAATGCTTTGAGAGACTATGCTAATCAGCTCTAACTAATAAGTATTATTTATGTATTTTTAAACATCCAGCTCACTTAGCTGGAATTAAATCAACAGAATACCCACAAGTAAGAATTTTGGGCCAATTTATAGTGCATTGGGGATTGGACAGCCCTTAGGGGCTAGAAAGAACTTGGCTATCTTTAAGTGATCATTTCTGCCTATAATTTAACTCAACACTCCATTCATGCCAAATAGTTCTTGTCTTTTTACAAGAGCACAGTGCTTGTTAAGAATAATTTGACCACAGTTAGGTCCTCAACATGGTATTTTATTTTGTTCACATACACTATGCCATAAATTCATATGGAATTGGTTCCAGCAGCTCTGGCTCCTTGCCATTGTTTCTCACAAAGTGGGCTTCTCTTGGAGGAGCAGGCTAGAAGATAGAAAAAGAAATTTAAACATAAATACAAGTTACAATAGCATTGTTTAGTTCAGGTGCCATCTGTTGAACTTTCCTTGTTTTTACTGCAGCACTATGTCCCTAGAACACAAAAAACTACAATACTTTAGACTTGAAAAACTACAATACTTTAGACTTGTGGGGCATCTCGTCTCGCAATATGGCCACTAATAATTCTATGCATGAATCATTTTATAATTTGTTAAATATATTTTACCCTACCAAGTTTGCTGTATCACTTGAGAATAGGATGAGTCACACAGTAGCAATTTTTCTAAACAAGCCAACAGCAGCTTTCTTCCCCCCGCCCCCCATAATATGCACAAAGATTACCTACCAGCACTGAAAATAACTTTATAAAAATAATACCAAGGCTAAATGCATTTGAAACATACTTGGGATTATGCAGAAAAAAACCCACTAGTGTTTATGACTAAACTTCCTTCTAATCTGAAAAATGTGTTAATGGAATTAATTACCTGACATTCTTCTCTTGTCAGAAACTTAATTGCTTCCCGACATCTTAGTCATAGAATGTTCAAGCCACTTAAGCTCTTCCTCTCCACTTCCGCCAAAAAACCCCCTTTGTTTGAAGTCAAAGTACATATATTTTGTTCACATCTCAATACATTACCTGGCGTTTTAGTTCAAACCAAATTCCCTTTTCCTTTCCTTCTTTTTTCTTTCTTTCATTTTCTTTCACACGCTGCAAGAAGCTGTCTCTGCTCTTTGAGTGCTTAATATGCTCAATTCGCACATTAATTCTCTTGGCCAGAATCTTGCCCCTAGACACAGAACACAACACTGTTAGATTTAGCAGCTTTTCCTATGGGTTTTTTTTAAAAAAACAGGTAGGACTAACAGCTGAGCCCAAGTCAGTACACATGGTTACCATACTGGTTTCAGAGCATAGGCAACTCTGATTGCTGTAGGAACATGTAAGCTTTCAGATTTTGAAGAACTTTTCAATATGTTTCCTTTGACAGGATCCAAGCCAATTAAGTATTAACTGGTTGGGTTTTAAAAGGATATTGTCTCTGCCCCACCTGAATGGCCAATGGAGACAACAAATGTCTAACTGGCAAAGTGAATGGGGAGAAAGGAATCCATCAATGCAATTAAAGCGTCAAACCATTTTAGTAGCACTTACTTAACTTTCTTGTTCACAATAATGCCCACAGCATGCTGGGTAATGTTGTATACCCTTCCTGTCTTGCCATGGTAACATTTGTGGGGCATGCCTTTCTGAATTGTGCCCATGCCCTGTTAATAAAAAACAGACAGAAAATATTACCATAGCTTATCTTACAAAAATATGCCAAAGATATATTGAACTAAAGCAGTTGCAATCATAACATTAGCAACATTTCCCAAAAGCTTCCAATATCAGAAAGAACATGTTTAAAAATATATATTTGTCCCAAAGTCCTCCAATGTCAGGTTCCCAAGCTTTAACTAGACTAAGCATCTGTCTAATAATTAAACTATCAAGTAAGCTACTATGTTTTGGATTATACAGTGGGTAATAGCTAGCAAGTCATACTCAGAATAGTCCTATTGCAATCAATGGACTAGATTTCAATTGGTCTACTCTGCAAATGGAATAGCATTGTATATCAAGCAATGGTTACCATTTGAAATAAAATTCTAGAGCAAAGTACTGGGTCTTCCAGTTGCTCACTTATCCTGTTGCAGGAAATCAGATCATGCAGCAGCCATATCCAAACTGATGAATGGTTTGCCAATACATGCATGGTTGCCACAATTATCCTCACACATTAATGCCATCTTAAAATATTTAATCAAATAAAATTAAATCTGAAGAACTGGACATCTCTGGTTTGCTTTCAGTGCCGGTGAAATGATTTGCTCACTTTGCTATTACAAAAGCAATCATAAGAGACAATCATCATCAAGCTCCAGAGTGTTATGAAATAAAAATTTCAAGTAAAATTTCTGTATCAGCAATAGTGTGATATACTGAAGAGGGCAACCTTCTGACAAATTAATACTCCTCTGTGTATTTTCCAAATTACATTGTAAAATGAAATGCAAATGTGAGCATGGTTCAAATCCCAGCATTCAATACTCTAGACAGGGCAAGAAAACAGTATTTGTTATTCTGTTAGATTGTATTTAATTTGAATTCTGTTTTAGAAGGACAACAAGAGAACTACAGTATTACATTTAGCATTAGAGCAACATTTTTAAATTTAAAAATACCTTTATGTCAACAATATCACCCTTCTTATAGATGCGCATGTAGGTAGCAAGAGGGACCACACCTATGAAAAAGATGTAATAATAATCAATCATATTTTACTCAAGTTAGTTATGTATGTTTAGCTTTAGAAAGAGGTGGTTGAGAGTGTATATTATAGGCATCTTCAAATAACTAATGGGCTTATATATAAGTAATGGAGCAAGCTTGTTTTCTCTTGCTCTGAAAGATAGTACCTGAACCAATGGATTCAAGTTACAAGAAAGGAGTTTCAAACCAAACATCAGAAAGAACATTCTGACAGTAAGAGCTGTTTGACAATGGAGTGGACTCCCTTGCAAAGGTGGTGGACTCTCCTTCCTTGGAGGATTTTAAGCAGAGGTTGGACTAGTTGACCCTTGGGATCTCTTCAAACTCTATGAAATGTATTAAAAGTATTAAAATTGACTTAAGACATTTTTAAATAAATTAAATATGCGTAAGTCTCAGCTGATACTGATAGCATATGGACTATGGGATGTGAAGGTTCACCTGACCTTGGTGGTCATATCAGTCTACTGAAATAACCCTTATTTCTGGATCAACTAGAGGCAACAAATCCACTGACCAACTGAACTAGCTGAACAAATATTCCCTACCATGTTTGCGAAAGGGTCTTGAGAACATGTAACGTGTCCCCCTCCTCTTCCCCTTGGTGTTGGTCATCTTGACGGTTTACTGAAAGATAAAATACAATTGGATCAAAAATTAACAGAAAATAAAATTAAAACATGCACAATGGTAGCTTTCCCCCAAAGCAAATAACAATGAGGGGAGGGGGCATATGTCAAGATTGTCAGGCGGGAGGGATTATATACCCCTCACAATACAATACTGCAGAAAAGCCCTTGTCTGGCATTAAACACATTTAGCATCATATCTCATTCGAGCCTGAATATCTCGTCAGAGTAATAACCCGTGCAACATCTTGAAATCCATATACATGCATCTTACACCCAGGTATCTACACCCATTTTTGCTTGCGTGTGGATACACACAATATCCTCCAAAACACTTCGAAGTTCATTTGCACATGCATAGTTAAACCACGGGACGCGGGTGGCGCTGTGGGTAAAAGCCTCAGCGCCTAGGGCTTGCCAATCGAAAGGTCGGGGTGCGCTCCCGTTGCTCGGTCCCAGCGCCTGCCAACCTAGCAGTTCGAAAGCACCCTTGGGTGCAAGTAGATAAATAGGGACCGCTTTCTAGTGGGAAGGTAAACGGCGTTTCCGTGTGCAGCTCTGGCTCACCAGAGCAGCGATGTCACGCTGGCCACGTGACCCGGAAGTTTCTTTGGACAGCGCTGGCCCCTGGCCTCTTGAGTGAGATGGGCGCACAACCCCAGAGTCTGGCAAGACTGGCCCGTACGGGCAGGGGTACCTTTACCTTTACCTAGTTAAACCACATGTTCAGTCTCTGCTACCTCCAGTATAAAAAGGACCAGGAGTTGAGGTGGTACAAAAGATCTCCCTGCCCAAGCCTCTGATGCTCAAGAGCAGGCGAATTGGGGGGGGGGGGTCTCCATAAAGCAGCCTTTCTCAACCTGTGGGTCCCCAGATGTTGAACTACAACTCCCATCACTCCTAGCTAGCAAGGCCAGAGCTCAAGGATGATGGGAGTTGTAGTCCAACATCTGGGGACCCACAGGTTGAGAACCGCTGCAAGGATGATAAGAAACGTTTCCAGGAGCGCCTATACACCTTAGTAACATCTAGACCTTTTGAGGCTTCCCAGCCCTGCCACTCGAGGTCCTGCCTAAACTGGAGAAGCCAGGGGCCTTCTGCATGCAAGGCATGCGCTCAGCCCACTTCTGGACGAGGAGAAAGCAGGAGGCGGCGGCGATCGCAAACCTCCACGTGCGCTTGGATCGCACCCGTTGCTTCCGTTTCCTCCCAGCCCAGTGCACCCCACTAGCGCCGCTCCGGGGTCCGAGTCCCGCCGCCGCCGCCCTCTCCCACATAGCCAACCTTCCCCCTCTTCCCATCCCTCCCGAAGGCCAGGCCGCCGTCGGCGAAACGGCTCTCGCTCCCTCGCCCTCCCTACTTCCAAGCGCCGCCCGGCGCAGTTCGCCTCTCCCGTTTCCCCGCCGCCGGCCCATTTCGCGCCAAAGCCCCTCACGGACCCGCCACAAGCGGCCCCCCAGGAGTGGAAGAGGAGCAGCCGAGCTCCGCCGTGTACCTGTAAGATGGCGTCCGAGGCCGAAAGGAAAGAAGGCGGGGCTTCCTGCGCTCTCCGCTCCTTCCTGCCCGCGTGCAGGGGCCCTCCGGGATGTAGGGCTGTCCCGCAGAAACGCCGGAGTGATTGCGACGTCGGGTGCTGGCGTGGAAACTTAATATATATAGGAAGCGAGACGGATGCTGGGGAGAAAGCAGCCGAGCATGGAATAAATACCTCTGTCTCCCGTAGTACTTTGAACGGAGGCAGGCAGTTGTCGTAGACGCGCTTTCCAGGAGGCCCTTGCGAGGCAAAAGGGAACCAGGGGCCGAGGAGCTGACCGCGCCCACACAGGCGTTAAGCAGCACGTGGTCCCAGGGAGCCGGTGGAATGGAGTCATGTGCCGCTGTGAATAGCACCATCTAACTGGATGTTGCAAGCAGCGGATAGGCCGTGTTGGACATTTTATTTTTCTTATGGAGGAACAACTGCGATGGAGGGCAGGTTTTTGGCCCACTGTAAGCGATCTAAGGGACGCGGGTGGCGCTGTGGGTTAAAGCCTCAGCGCCTAGGGCTTGCCGATCAAAAGGTTGGTGGTTCGAATCCCCGCTGCGGGGTGTGCTCCCGTTGCTCGGTCCCAGCGCCTGCCAACCTAGCAGTTCGAAAGCACCCCCGGGTGCAAGTAGATAAATAGGGACCGCTTACTGGCGGGAAGGTAAACAGCGTTTCCGTGTGCAGCTCTGGCTTGCCAGAGCAGCAATGTCACGCTGGCCACGTGACCCGGAAGTGTCTTCGGACAGCGCTGGCCCCTGGCCTCTTGAGTGAGATGGGCGCACAACCCCAGAGTCTGTCAAGACTGGCCCGTACGGGCAGGGGTACCTTTACCTTAAGCGATCTGAAGTGCTGCATCCTCACGGCACTAATTTCGAAAGAATGAATGGCACGTAAGAGAAAGTTACAGATAGGTAGCCGTGTTGGTCTGCCATAGTCAAAACAAAAAAAATTCCTTCCAGTAGCACCTTAAAGACCAACTAAGTTAGTTCTTGGTATGAGCTTTCGTGTGAAGAAGTGTGCATGCACACAAAAGCTCATACCAAGAACTAACTTAGTTGGTCTTTAAGGTACTACTGGAAGGAATTTTTTTTGTTTTGACATAAGAGAAAGTTATAGAGCTGTTGTGGACAACAGCTAAGCTTGCTCCTTGCACCTGATCGGCTCAACCATTAAGGATCAGTTCTCCTAATCAGGTTCACATACACACCACCCGCCTTCATTTGTACTGCTTCAACACCTCACACAATGGGGAATACCTAAGATGCAATAATGGGCACTGCCAATTTCAAATGTTTTAAGACTTTGGAGAGTCCCTGAGTAAATGCTAATTAGTCAGTTGGATACATGTTGAACGATGCACTGTGTGAAAAAGTACATTTTTATTTGCCCTGAATCTTCCACTATTCAGCTTCACTGGATGGTGGCGAGTTCTAATATTATGAGGTAGGAAAGATTCTCTGCACCTTTTATTTATACAAGGAGCCCCAGAGGCCCATCAAATGGGGGACAAGTGCAAAATGCATTACCAACATTTTGACGTACAGTGGTACCTCGGGTTACAGATTCCGCTAACCCAGAATTAGTACTTGGGGTTTAAGAACTTTGCTTCAGGATGAGAACAGAAATCGTGCAGTGGTGGCAGTGGGAAGGCCCATTAGCTAAAGTGGTACCTCAGGTTAAGAACAGTTTCAGGTTAAGAACAGACCTCCAGAATGAATTAAGTTCCTAACCCGAGGTTCCACTGTACTACCATCTTACACAGTGGCTTTAAACTGCATCAGGCCGTGTTATGGAGAGATGCATGAGCAGTATGACATCCAGGAGCTCTTCCTCTTCTAGATAGCCACAATAATAACTGTTTCATAAGGAATGAATTTGTGCTTAATTTGTGCCTTTCGCTTCTCCCTCCCTCCTCATGTCTCTTTAGAATGTGAACCCGAGGGCAGGGACCATCTCAGAACTGATTTTTGTAAGGCTCTCAGGGAGACTTTTAACCAAAGAGTGGTATTTAAATGCTGTAAATAATTAATAAAAAACACAGCACAAAAGGAAAGGGGATTGGGGGGAGGAAGGAAAAGCAATATTGGGGTATTTTAATATTTGTTGCTTCAAACAGAGCAAGATGCAGCAGTAAAAAAAAAGCTAATGCTATTCTAGGCTACATGTAGTGTCCAGATAAAGGGAAGTAATAGTACCATTCTATTCTGCCTTAGTTAGACCACACTTGGAATACTGTGTCCAATTCTGGGCACCACAATTTAAGAAGGATGCTGACAAGCTGGAACATGTGCAGAGGAGGGCAACCAAGATGATCAGTGGTCTGGAAACTAAACTTTATGAGGAGTGATTGAAGGCGCTGGGTATGTTTAGCCTGGAAAAGAGGAAACTGAGAGGACATGGATATGATAGCCATCTTCATATAGCTTAAGGTCTGTCACATGGATGAGGGAGCATGCTTGTTTTCTCGTGCTCTGGAGGGTAGGACTTGAACCAATGGCTTCAAGTTGCAAGAAAGGAGATCGTGACTAAACATTCGGAAAAAACTATTACAGAGCTGTTCAGCAGTGGTAAAGACTCTCATGAGAGGTGGTGGAGTCTCCTTTCTTGGAGATTTTTAAAGAGAGGTTGGATGGTGATTTGTCATGGATTCTTTAGCTGAGATTCCTGCATTGCAGGGGGTTGGGCTAGATGACCCTTGGGGTCCCTTCCAACTCTTAAGATTCTATGATTATAAGATCATTTACCCCTGCTGCCATTTCAAGCTGCATTTGTGCCGTGCTGTTCACATCAGAGAAAGGATCGGGATGTATTCCATGTACATGACTTCTTTGGTTTTCCACCACTGTAAACACACACCCTAGAACTGCGCACGCACAACAGCTGGCTCACACGTTCACATTCCCACTTACTCCACATCCAAATTTCTAGTTGGATTAAAGCTGATTTGAGGTGACAAATGCATCAAACACCGGCATTTGTGAAGAAACTATGGTGAACAACATGTGAGTGCAGCTTCAAAAACTTGCGGTGGGAACACATTGACTGCAGTTATTGGTAATGTGGACATACTGTTTTGCACAGTTTCTTGGCAATTTAATTATTGGCATGACCAGTAGAAATATTTCAAGGAGTTATGAAAGCTGCTGGTCTTTTAGCAGCACAGCACTGATGGAGATAAGTCCCATTTCTCTCTCCTTCTATAACTGGATGGAATGATTTGCTGTGACCTTTGAGGAAGGAACATAACAGATGCTTTTTCAGCGCAGCAGTCCCATCTCTTTCCCTCTCCTATAGCCTGATGGGACGCCTGAAGATGCAACTGATCATGACTTTATGTGTCTGATGCAGTGGAGTGTGTCCTAAAAGCTTATTCTATAATTAATTCCAATCTTTAAGGTGGTGTAGTGTGCACGTGGGGAGGGTCGTGGTGGTCGGCGGCTACTATTTCTGCAGCAGCGTCCCTGAGGCATCCCTCTTTCCGGGGTCCTAGAGCCGCCAAACCAACATGAAAAGAGAGCTTTAAAAGCCAAGCATTTAGGGAACCTGAAAACACCAGGCGCTTCCATTCCAAGAGAACTGTGTTGCATTTACTGGAATGTCACGGAAAACGCAACCTAATGAATATATTGGAGCTCTCCCAAACCGTTTGCCCATGTTATGAGCGCATAAAACGGTAAATATCTAGATGAAAGGCAACCCACAGGGATCTGCAATAATCGCTGCAATGTATCCTTAATTATTACTGTATAATTATAAACTTACTGTATAACCTTCGCAGCTTGCATAATCTTAGAAAGGGTGTGGCAGCTGGAGCGGGGTGGGGAGCATGGCTGCAACTATCTCATTACGCTACGGTTGCTCCAGCTGCAGAAAAAATTAACATACCTACTACTACTACCCTCTCTTGTTTCGTGCTCGCAGGAGCCTAAAACACACAACGCATCACCTGCGCGCGTGTATGAGAGAGAGAGAGACGCGTATTAACCACGAACAGCAAGAGGGGGGGGGGCACACCTCAAAATAAAAACTATTCGACTAGCGCTAGGACCTCGGGGAGCCACGGAGAGGCAGCCAGCGTGCTCTCGCGCTGATCAGGGAAAGCGGATTGGCTGCGCTCTTGGGGGCCTGCGAGACTACGGCGCTACGGTTCCGGGTAGCAAGCCGTAGTAGGGGCAGCGGGGCTCGTGCGGGCGGAAGAGGCTGCGCGGCGGCGGCGCGCGGAGAAGGGCGGTTGGTTGAGTGCCGAGGGCAAGGCGAGCGGACGCAGCGCGTGCCCTCCGTCACCCCCCCCCCCGCCCACCGTCGTCTGTCTCGGCGGTTCGAACTGCTTACGGGTCGTTTCGTCAGGCGGGCGGAGCTCTCGGGGAGGCCAGAGGGGGGCGGAGGCATCCCGCTCTCCCTCAGCCGTTGCTTGGGGGCGGCGCCCGGGTCTTCTTTTTTTCCCCCTTCCCCTCCTCCTCCTCCTCCGGTGGGAAACTCCCCCGGCTCGCCTCGACGTGTGATTGGGTGGAAGATGGCGCTGCGCGGATGGAAATCCTAATGACAGTCTCCAAATTCGCCTCCATCTGTACCATGGTGAGGAGCGGGCGGAGGGGTGGGCGCTGCTATCTCCCCTTCCGCCCATGTTCGGCTGCCCTGTGTGGTGATGGCGGCGGCGGTGGCGGCGGCGTGAGGAGTCCCCCAGGGGAGAGGGAGCGCCTGGAGCTGGGCTCCGGAGGGGCCTGAGGGCGTGTGCCGAGAGGAGACGGGAGGCCACCGGGTGCACCTCCCTGCCTGGAGGGGCGGCGGCGGCGGGAGGGTATTTCCGCTCGAGTACACGTTTTCTGCCGGGAGTGAGGCCCACCCTGGATTAGGAACCTGGATTAGGGTGGCTGCCGCTTTGGGGCAAACCTTAAAGCAGAAGCGTGCGGGGGGTTGGGCTGCTGGATCACGACCTGGAGGCGGGTCAGGAACTACGAGTGAGCCCCTTAAAACGAAAAAGGTGTGGAAATGGGTGGGCGGGCAAAGATTTTGGAGGTGGGCCTCAAGGTAGGACTATAGAGAGAGGAGTGTTGGCACAGCAGGATATGAGTATCTCCCATGAAGGCAGCAAATAATAATAATAATAATAATAATAATAATAATAATTTATACCCCGCCCTCCCCAGCCAAGGCCGGGCTCAGGGCGGCTAACAAGCAATAATAAAAACAAGTTGAATGAATACAACTTAAAAACATAGAGCTTCAAGAGAGGAGGGTGCTTTTCCTCATGCAAATTAAAGCACTCTGGTGTGGTAACTGGCGTGTTGCACCAAAAGCGAGGTATCCTGTGTTTTTAAAAGGCTAACACATTGTGGCATAAGCTCTTGTGGGCTAAGAGCTTGCTTCATCCAGCAGGTTGAGTGTCCTGCCTGTCAACATATTCATTTGAATATTCAGCTTCCTCTTCGTAAGGCTTACTTTCCACATAGTTTCATTTCCTTATGCTTTAATTACTTGGGAAAGCAGGACAGGATCAAAACCGCTGTTAATCAGCTTTAGAGGGCACAACATTGATGTCAACACTGGCATACTTTGACGTGTGGCTCATTTAAGTAGCTATGAAAGAGAGTAGCAAATGAGGCTTTCAAATACAGACCGGCCGCTTGAGTAAATTAAAAAGCCCCCTCAAGGAGGACATTCTTCTTAGCACATGTGGATCTTTATTCATAATCTGTTAAGTGTGCTGACTGGACTTTTCTCACCTTAAAATCCTTAACTGTTTACTTTAAGAGTGGGGAAACTTGATACTATTTCCCTTTTGACATAGAAGCCTTTTAGAAGGTAGGAGCAAAGCAAATAGGAAATCTCTTGCCAAAAGATATGTCACCATTCTGCAGAAGACTGCAAATGTTGCCTTATCTGGGCCCGGTTGGTTTGTAGCAGTTATTAGCCTCAGCCCCACAGGTCTGTGAGAATCATAGTATTGGAGTTTGCATTGAAGTGGCTAGTGACATCTTTCTTTCTTTCCTTCCTTCGAACAGGCTGGCCCCTGTCCTCCCAAGGGTTATGTTATGGCTCCCCTGGACCTGAGTAATTTGGCAACTAATTTTTTTAAAAAACAACTCTGCTAAAGTGCTGTAATGTTCCTACTATATTGCTTTGGGATGTCTCTAAAAGTGGACATTTCTGCCTGAACTTAAATGCACATCTCCTTCTTATAGTGAGGTGTTTATGGCAAGAAAGCCTCAGAGTTTTGGAAACAAGAAAGTTAACTTCGTCCTGTTTCCTGAGCCCTAAGACTTTCTTGCAATGGGAAGGAGAATAGGCACATTTACAAAGTAAGAAGACTTCTGAATCAATTTTTGCTCCTCAGCACAGCGATGGAATAGAAGCAGAAATACTGTGACACCCCCCCCCACTTGTCTGCCTGCCTGTCTGAATGTGTGTATGTCTGGCTGTGTGTTTGTGTGGGCATTTGTTGTATATATGTTAAGTGTTTGTGTGTGCACATGCTCATGCATTTATTGACCATGCCACTCTGACCACTTCCATTCTTCAGTACATCCTTCCTTTCCCCCCATCTCAAATTACTTCCTTCTCCCCTTTATCCAAGTTTTCATATTTTGTGGTGTTTTCCACAAAGCCCTTGTTCTTTCTCTTACTGTTCATACCTATCTCTCTCCTTTTCTTTTTTTGTCTTTAGCCATCACCTCTTCCTGTAGTTGACATGCCTACTTATTAGCAGGGGGATCTTTTTAATCTCCTCAGTAGATGCCAATGTGCCTTAGCAAGATGGGCTCTACAAGAATACATTAGGCATAGATGCCTTTTGACTGCTTTATTCAGCCCCACCCCCATACATACAATGTGATGCCATTATACTATGCTCAGTCTTTACTGGAAAAGAAGAAACGTGAGACAAATGATATGTGCATTTGCTGCTTTTTTCTCATGGAAGTTGAGTATCTAGTGATTGTGGGTCAGGGGATACAAGCACATATCCTTCCAAGACAAAAAAAAATCAAATCTCCAAAGGCATTGGAATGAGAATTTGTGAGATTCTTTCATAACATAAGGGGGAAAATATTTTGAAAGTAAAGGATGAGGGACAGCGAAAACATGTATACTTACCAGTGGGTGCTGAACTGATGAAAGGCTCGTAATGTGAGAAATAGTTAAACTTGCAGTAAAGTATTTATGGACTAAGCAGAGCTGTGAACCTAATAAAATGGAATTTTGAACCACTCTGATGTATCACCACAATACATTTATAGGTATTTTCCATCTCTTATCTTTTGTCACAATATCTGTTTTCAGAGTTCCGATATGCAAGTTAGTGCTAGGCACTAGTTGCACATTTATTTATTTAAACTTATAGCCTGCCCTTCAGCATATAGTCTTTGGGTGGGTTACAAAAATTTCACAATTAAAAAAAAACACACGGTCGTTAAAATCATAAAACTGCAACCACAAAACCAACCAATAATAAAATTAGTAGAACAGGAGTCTAGAGCAACAGTGCTTTAATACTTTAGTAGGATGAAATACTGATTAAGACATTATCAAAATGTCTAATTATTTAGTTGCATTGCCACAAAATTCATTGGGATAGTTCTAATACTGACGCTATGGGATGTTAGTAGCAGGTGAGTAGTTCACTGTTATCATTCATTATTCGGGCACAATATTTGCTGCCATCATATTTTATTTTTTTGGTTGGAACAACAGCTATCCTGAATCTGCCTGTTGAAATTTCTGACAACTGTACAGTGCTGCAGATTTCTAGACTGAATGTTGTATCTTTTTATATACTATTATATACTTATAATAGGGATGCAGATGGCGCTGTGGGTTAAACCACAGAGCGTAGGGCTTGCCGATCAGAAGGTCGGCGGTTCGAATCCCCACGATGGGGTAAGCTCTCGTTGCTCTGTCCCTTCTGCCAACCTAGCAGTTTGAAAGCACATCAAAGTGCAAGTAGATAAATAGGTACCACTCTGGCGGGAAGGTAAACGGCGTTTCCGTGTGCTGCTCTGGTTAGCCAGAAGCGGCTTAGTCATGCTGGCCACATGACCCGGAAGCTGTACGCCGGCTCCCTCGGCCAATAAAGTGAGATGAGCGCCGCAACCCCAAAGTCGTCCACGAATGGAACTAATGGTCAGGGGTCCCTTTACCTTTACCTATATACTTATTAAAGCATTTCAGAGCAACATTGCAACTTAAGAGATGAAATACAGTAATGTGACAATAAAAAAAGGCAATATGAAAAAAAAATGTAAATAAAGTTTTCATCTAGTACTGAAAAGAGAACAAAGATGGTGCCCCACAACCCTCTTTGAGAAGGCAGTTCCACAAATCAGGTTCTGCCACAAGGGTATACAAATACTGGTGGATAGCAAAAGTGTTTTAAAAATCTGATTTTAAATGTTGCTGGTTTTAGATAATGAATATTGAAATGCTTCTAGATTTCTGGTTTTGTATGCTGCTGTGAGAACCCTTGGTTGGGCTGAGCATCATGTGGTAAATGCAATGGATAGTAGATTTGCAGTGAATGCATTGGACAGTGACTTATAGCTCTACTCTTTTCTCCTCACTTAAACTTATACTTGACATTCTTCTTTTCAAAGCCCAGCTACATATTAAGTTGAATGCATAGATTTGCATAGGTTTTCGTGGTTTGATATTTTTTTTAGAGGAGATCTAGTTCAGGTCTGTGGCAGGGCTGCTTCACTCCTAATACAACACTGTAGTTTAGCCTTTGCCCTGTGTGCTAATAAGAGGCATATTAAGCAAGTATGTATGGCTGATTAAGCATCCTGGTAGGAGAAGGCGCTGAATCTGATTACCCAGACCAGAGGTTATGCAAGTTTGCTCTCCACTGTGAGAATAGTTCAATCTTTGTATGAGAACAATAAGGTTCTTTGACTTCTGAGATTGGTTCGAAACATGGAACTTTAAAGGTTTTGTATGTGATCTGGTAGTGTTTATATATCATTAAATAATGCTGCCAGCTTGTGTTGAAGAAAGCAATTCAATCACATGTAATAATAATAATAATAATAATAATAATAATAATAATAATAATAATTGTAGTAGTAGTAGTAGTAGTAGTAATAGTAATAATATATTTATATGCCTCCCATCTGGCTGGGTTTCCCCAGCCACTCGGGGCGGCTTCCAACAGAATATTAAAATACAATATTCTGTTGAACATTAAAAGCTTCCCTAAACAGGGCTGCCTTCAGATGTCTTCTAAAAGTCTGGTAGTTGTTTTTCTCTTTGACATCTGGTGGGAGGGCGTTCCACAGGGCGGGCACCACTACCGAGAAGGCCCTCTGCCTGGTTCCCTGTAACTTGGCTTCTCGCAGTGAGGGAACCGCCAGAAGGCCATCGGCACTGGACCTCAGTATCCGGGCAGTATGATGGGGGTGGAGACGCTCCTTCAGGTATACTGGACCGAGGCCATTTAGGGCTTTAAAGGTCAGCACCAATACTTTGAATTGTGCTCGGAAACATACTGGGAGCCAGTGTAGGTCTTTCATGTTATGTGGTCTTGGCGGCTGCTCCCAGTCACCAGTTTAGCTGCCACCTTCTGGATTAGTTGTAGTTTCCGGGTCACCTTCAAAGGTAGCCCCACATAGAGTGCATTGCAGCAGTCTAAGCAAGAGATAACTAGAGCATGCACCACTCTGGCAAGACAGTCCACGGTCAGGTAGGGTCTCAGCCTGCGTACCAGGTGGAGCTGATAAACAGCTGCCCTTGACACAGAATTGACCTGCACCTCCATGGACAGCTGTGAGTCCAGAATGACTACCAGGCTGCGCACCTGGTCCTTCAGCGGCACAGTTACCCCATTCAGGACCAGGAAGTCCTCCACACCTGCCCGCCTCCTGTCCCTCAAAAAGAGTACTTCTGTCTTGTCAGGATTCAACCTCAATCTGTTAGCCACCATCCGGCCTCCAACCGCCTCCAGGCACTCACACAGGACCTTCACCGCCTTCACTGGTTCTGATTTGAAAGAGAGGTAGAGCTGGGTATCAAGTGTGAATTCTTCAATACTTAATGTACCTATCCAACCTTCCTTTCCAAAATGAATGAATTACAAGTGGATAAGAAAGCACAACACAGCAGCCAGTATGTCAAATATTGAGATACATCATCAGAGAAAACAAACCCATCCTAGAGCCAGAAGAAGTGTAAAGGAAATGAGGCCAAATGAACCTAACCATTTCCCCTATAAATATCTCTAAAACCTAGGGATAGAATCAAAGGCCTGGTGAAGAGTGACCTAATCTTTATAATCAAGTACAGTGGTGCCTCGCAAGACGAAATTAATTCGTTCCGCAAGTCTTTTCGTCTTGCGAGTTTTTCGTCTTGCGAAGCACGGTTTCCCATAGGAATGCATTAAAAATCAATTAATGCATTCCTATGGAAACCGCCTTCAGACCAGGTTCGGGGACAGTCTGTCCCCCGACCTCTTCTGAAGGCCGGCGGGGGGGCGAAAGTCTTTGCTTCCCCCCGCCTGCCTTCCCGGGAGAGCGGAGAAACGCAGCGCTGCATTTCTCCGCTCTCCCGGGAAGGCAGGCAGGGGGGAGCAAAGACTTTTGCCCCCCACCAGCCTTCAGAAGAGGTCCAGGACCTCTTCTGAAGGCGGGCGGGGGGCAAAAGTCTTTGCTCCCCCCGCCTGCCTTCAAAAGCCATCCGGGATAGTGGGAAGCGCTTCCCTGCTATCCCGGACTGCTTTTAAAGTGCTGGCGGTGGGGAGCAAAGCCTTTCGGCCCCCGCCGGCCTTCCTGGACCTCTTCTGAAGGCTGGAGTGGGGGGGAAATGCTTTGCTCCCCACTGCTAGCATTTAAAAGAGGTCCCTGGAGATTTCCCTATGGGCTTTCTTCTTGCGAAGCAAGCCCATAGGGAAATTCGTTTTGCGAAGCGCCTCCAAAACGGAAAACCCTTTCGTCTAGTGGGTTTTTCGTCTTGCGAGGCGTTCGTCTTGCGGGGCACAACTGTACAAGCCCATTGCTGCAAGCCAAAGAGAGCGTATGAAATGGACTGACCCAGCCATTAAAATTATAAAAACTCAGGAAAAAAGAATAATCATACACACACCCCGGAAACCTTCCTGTCAAATCTTCCAATAACACTAAGTGGGATAGCAGTAGACTAGCACTCAGATTCTCCTCTGGCGTCAATGGCTTGATATAATCATTGATTGCCATTAAGTCTGAAGTTGACAAACTAAGCTTAGCACTAATCAGGAAGTAGGTTTGTAAAAGGGGTATAATGGTGAACACACTCTTGAAAAACCAATTATCTGTACAAACGCTAATAGGTTTTTAAAAAATATTTTCAAGCTGCTTTGAACCAAAAATTGGCTCCCAAAGTAGCTTACAGCAGATAGAAGATAATACGAAGTGTTACTGTGAGAGGGGGTTCTCAGCTGGGTAATAGATTTCCATTTTGTTTTTCTTCTGTAAGTATCCCAGCAACTCAGACCACCCCAGGGAAACAAACCACCCAATCATATTAAATTCACCATCCCTTGACATCCCTTGCTGAATGCAACAGGTTTAAACAGTACCATCAGGCAAGTTGTCACATTGTAGATTGAATAGTTTTATGTTCACGACATAATACATTTTCTGTTTTACTGATCTTCTGTATACTTTGACATTGTGATTATGCACTTAATTATGAAGCCCGTCATGTGCTTTCTTGAAAAAGTATATTTCCATACATTTTAAATAGGGCAACTTCTACAAAGTTCATTCATTAATTAGAGGTAAAGGTAAAGGTACCCCTGCCCGTACGGGCCAGTCTTGACAGACTCTAGGGATGTGCGCCCATCTCACTTAAGAAGCCGGGGGCCAGTGCTGTCCGGAGACACTTCCAGGTCACGTGGCCAGCGTGACAAAGCTGCATCTGGCGAGCCAGCGCAGCACACGGAAACGCTGTTTACCTTCCCGCCAGTAAGCGGTCCCTATTTATCTACTTGCACCCGGGTGTGCTTTCGAACTGCTAGGTTGGCAGGCGCTGGGACCGAGCAACGGGAGCGCACCCTGCCGCAGAGTCGCCCTGTAAGTCTCCTCAAAATACAACCAATGTCACTTTAGTCAACCATTGGTAAAGGTTCAAGCAGAATTGTGATCTCTGAACTCTTTGTATTTTTAAACCAGTGACTTCATAAAAGATTTCAATGTGAAATGTTGGATCCATAATTGCAAAACTATTTATCCATCCTACAGAGGAGCATCCATTCATTTTAAAAAGAAAATATTGGCAGTAAGGTCATCAATAGGAATTGAATCACATTCTTGTGTTGCTACTTCCTCCGTCATGACTATATTTAAATATTTAAGTAAATTTAAGTATATTAATTCCAGTTATACATAAAAATGGAAGGAGATTAGTACTGGGATGTTATCCTGGTAGTTAATGTCAGAAATGATGGGTGTGCAAATTAATGCTACTTAGTCCTTTACCATAAAATTTAACCTGGAGTCCTATACAAATGTAAGAAAGAGCAACATTAAACATACCAGGGTTTCTGAATAGCCACGCCTAAGGTTTTTGCTTATACTTGAGTATGTTTAACTAATCCAAGAAGTCCTTGTAAGTGCTGGACTATATTCACAAATTTGTCAAGACAGGCATAAGTCCCAGGAACAGATGCATGTTATCAAGTCAGTGAGCAATGTAAAGATCAGCTAATTTTTGCATGCATATAACTAACATGTGCAGGATCTTTATTTTTAAACATCACAATTCCAATAATGTGCTACAACCTTCAAAAATGAGCATGGATGCCTTTAATTTTCAGCCCTTCTAGTTAAAACTGACTATAACGCTTTAATGACTATGACGATTATAACGATAGGGACACGGGTGGTGCTGTGGGTAAAACCTCAGTGCCTAGGACTTGCTGATCGTAAGGTCGGCGGTTCGAATCCCCGCGGTGGGGTGAGCTCCCGTTGTTCGGTCCCAGCTCCTGCCCACCTAGCAGTTCAAAAGCACCCCTAAGTGCAAGTAGATAAATAGGTACCACTTTATAGCAGGAAGGTAAACGGCGTTTCCGTGTGTGGCACTGGTGCTGGCTCGCCAGTTGCAGCTTCGTTACACTGGCCACGTGACCCGGAAGTGTCTTCGGACGGCACCAGCTCCCGGCCTCTTGAGTGAGATGAGCGCGCAACCCTAGAGTCGGTCACGACTGGCCCGTACAGGCAGGGGTTACCTTTACATTTACCTTTTATAACGCTTTAGTGTGGAGTAGAATTGTGAGGATTCCCTCCATACATTTAGTAATGTGTCAGGCTTCCGCAGCTATGAGCTTGGCTTCTTCCCTCCCATATTGATCTCTCAAAACATAATGATCCTTCAGATGTCCTTAAACACACTGGACAGCAGTTAGCTTTAGCTAATCAAGAACTAATAACTTAGATAATTAAATAATAAAGGCATGCTTTTACTATTTACTATAGTAAAGGCAAATAGTAAAGGCATAACCATTTTAATTTCAGAGTGTAGTTACTGGCCTGGGTCACTTAAACAAGACTCTGGAGCAGTTGAGGAACTGCTAGCATGTTACCTGGTAAACTAGTTTGGCTTCTTCCTTCCTTCTATCCTAATAACAGCAGGCTGCAATATTATATTATGTTTTATGGCTTAATGATAATGTGCCTGCCATCGCAGGTTTGCATTTCTAGTATAATTTCTGACCTTTAGCTCTCTTTGTGTGAGAGAAAAAGGGGGAGTGAGTAGGTTGCTGTAAGTGAAAAATGACATGGGAGCTGCTGCTAAAACCATTGGTGGTTTAATCTACCGTATTTGAAAGTGTTCTGTGTTTTTTTTAACCCAGGCATCTGGTTAAATTGGAAATTTTAATTTTTGTCATTGTAGTCTCGCTTGTTTGTCTTATGACAGATTTGTTAATACATTGTTTGTCAGACCTGTTTATATGATTTGTAATTTTGGTATATTGTTTTTCTCTGTTTTTATTACTTTGTTCCCAATTCTGAGACTGAAAATAATGAAGAGCAGGCTATAAATACTGTAAACAAATTAAAAACAACAGCAACTATGTGTTGTGTGAAGAAGTAACTAACAGAAGTACTGTTTGTTAGCGTTACAAACTAGTATATCAGTTGTCAGCTCAACATGCACAGCCATACTGTTGTATGTACAGAGAAACTTGCATCGCTGGTTGTATTCTTGTTTTGGGCACCCTCCTTTAGTTGTTCTTAAGCAAACTCTTTGCCTAATTTGCCTGCATGGGTAAACTGTTCCATAGAACAGGTCATGGTAATTACTGGTGTGTTTTCCCCCCTCCCTCTAGGGCGCTAATGCCTCGGCCTTGGAGAAAGAAATTGGTCCGGAACAGTTTCCAGTCAATGAGCATTATTTTGGTTTAGTAAATGTAAGTTGCAGATATTACTTGTTTTGAAAGAAAGTGAATATATATGAATGAAGTTGCTTGCCTGTGCCTTAGGACCACACAAATTCAGGGCATAAAGAAATTATAAAAGCTCTCTAGTACTTGATTACAGTGGCACCTCGGGTTAAGAACGTAATTCGTTCTGGAGGTCCATTCTTAACCTGAAACTGTTCTTAACCTGAAGCACCACTTTAGTTAATGGGGCCTGCTGCTGCGCCGCCGGAGCACGATTTCTGTTCTCATCCTGAGGTAAAGTTCTTAACCCGAGGTACTACTTCCAGGTTAGTGGAGTCTGTAACCTGAAGGACCTGTAGCCTGAGGTACCACTGTAAACGTGTGTGAGTGGAAAAATATATTCAATCTTTATTCAGACTTAAGTTCAGACTCTAAACTAAGTGCAAGAGCAGTGTTTTAAACTGTTCTGGAGAATCCTGGGATTCCTAGGAAGCCTGATAGGGGTTACTCAATGAGAAGGTGAGTGAAAGTGAAGAAGAGTCCCTGAAAGACAGCTTGCCCATCTCTGGTAGTTTTCTTTTTTGCAGTGTACATACAGCCTCAGGAGAGGTATATCCTAGGTCTCTCATTGTTCATGAGAGCCAGTTGTGACACTAGCCAATGCCTGCCATATGTGCCAGCCTGAGTGTCCACTCAGAATATGCAGAGAACTATATGCAGTGTGCTGGGTGTCCATGGTGCATGTTCATGGTACATTGGAGTTAAAGTTAAGAGGATTTGTTGAAGCTAGAAACAATGGCATTAGGATATCTTTAAACTAAAAATTAAAAGCAGCCAACAAGCAAAACTCCCATCTTAATTGGACTGAAACCTTGTATTCTAATGTTTGTAGTTGATGCATTAGATCAAAAGGACAATCATATAAAATTCATTGCAGTTGTTTAATTGACTGGGAGTTAGACCCGTTTAAAAGATGCCTCAAACAGCTGGTAGACTGTATGGCTTTCAAAACTTAAAATAGTGATATATGGGTTCTCTGTTACCCGCCCCATTAAAAAAACAACAGCCCCATGTTTCTGCAGTGATCTTGGCGCATATAACGCTGCACACATTTCTCTTTTCTCTTTCTAGCAATAATTCCCTTGTCTTAGTGACCTTAATAGTGATTCATGATTACTTCTGCACCAACTCTAACCTTGTTTGACCCTAGTCAGAACTCCCAGCTAAGCCAAAATTTGAAGTGAAACATTGGTGTAGTTGTAATAATAGAACCGTAGGTAAGCCTGACAAGGAAAAAGAGGGTACTTGCTCTGAAGAGGGGGAAGAGTAAGTACATGATCCTATGGCTCATTCTCAGTCTTGTAACCTTACTAAACAGAGCTATCAGCCTCTTGATAAGGAACGTGTACTGTGAACTTCGAATTTTACAGCATTAACAGTGCATACATTTTATAAAATGGAGAATACAACATAGAGAGTTATACTCAAATGTAACTTCCCGGGAGTGGAACAGTTTCTATGATTGGAATTGGGCTCCTCTTTCCTCTCCACCTCCTGTAGTTTCCCTCATGACCCTCACATTTTCTCTGGAAATTTGGGGGACCCTCCAAAACAGATCTGAGGCAGAGAAAAGGCAGCCCCATTGCTCAGTTAGACTATTATTTGACATTAGATATTACCCAGAGTTTTTCTGGTGAATTTTCAAAACAATAACATTTACAAATGCTGCATAGATTTTGCATTGTAGAAAGAAAGCCCATTGGTTGTCACATACTTCTAAAAATAGAATGTGTACAACAGAGAAGCCAGATGGCAGTAAAAGGTGCATGCTTTGCTGACTGTTAAATATGCCACTAGTTAATGGATAAGTTATACTTCAGTCTCCAAAAATCAGTAAGAGACACTTTTGCTAAGATACACCTTTGTTTCACACCACTCTCTTTGTAAACAGTCTTCCTTTTCAGTGAGAACTAATAGATCATTTCTTTGTGTTCTAGTTTGGAAATACATGCTACTGCAATTCAGTTCTTCAGGCACTTTATTTTTGTCGTCCATTTCGGGAGAAAGTCTTGGCATACAAAAGTCAGCCCAGAAAAAAGGAAAGCCTTCTTACTTGCTTAGCTGATCTTTTCCACAGCATAGCCACCCAGAAGAAAAAAGTTGGAGTAATACCTCCAAAAAAGTTCATAACAAGACTTCGGAAAGAGAATGGTAATGCTTTATTCTGCTGTTATGACATGTTTACCTTTATCAGTTTTACTCAGTCAGAAAAAGGGTGTTGTCTCTCTGTTGTTCATTCTTGTTCTTCTAATTTGGACTGGCACTCAGAAACTGAACTTATGGTTCCCCACCCCGCCCTGGTGATAGTTAAAGTACTATATTATCCCTATTAAATGGGGGCATAACCCTGTATTTTGCCACACTTGCAATAAATATTTTATTTTAAAGGTTTAAATGTCACCCTGTATTGAGGTGGTTTACAATCACCTAATATCACTAAGATGCACAGCAAAATTCCAGTAAAATTTAAAATTTGATGGCCATATCATTTACACTTACTTTGCCTCTTTTTATTAGAATATGCTGGAACAGCCATAACATATATCCTAAGGACAATAATGTTTCTTAAACAGTATTTTTAAACCATTAAAATCCTCAGAATGATGGCCAGTATGTGTACTAGTGGAGAGTGGAGTTTGTTTATTGCAAAACTCTTTTGCATCATATTGGAAGGTGGTCTGTCTATAGATATAACTTATTTGCTTTTTGTTCAACCGTCTTATATCCTAGTTAATTTGTTTTGCAGAGCTTTTTGACAACTATATGCAGCAAGATGCGCATGAGTTCTTGAACTATCTGCTAAATACAGTTGCCGATATTTTGCAAGAGGAGAGTAAACAAGAGAAGCAAAACGGTCGTTTACCGAATGGCAGCATTGACAGTGAAAATAACAACAGTCCACCAGACCCAACATGGGTTCATGAAATTTTTCAGGGAACGTTAACAAATGAAACCAGATGTCTTACTTGTGAAACGGTAGGTATTTCCTATAGATTACTTTGATTTCATTTATTGTGCAAATGTGTTTTTTGTATATCAATCAATCAAATCAATATATATTAATCAATCAAATCTTTATTATGGTCACAGACCAGCATAAGTAGGGTGGGGAACAATCATTTAAAATCTGTAAAATGTTTTGGAAAGCTAAAATTATTAAAACAGAAGGTATATATAAAAGACTATAAGAATCTAAACGAGGCTAAAAGACTCTAAAAGAAGGGTTAGGAACATTCTCGCTTCTCGGCCTTCTGGCTAAGATCAAGTGTAGTTGTTTCTGTAGTTTATCACAACTCTTTTGACTGTATTTAGATAATCATCTCAGCTTATTAAGCAGTAATATGAATGAGGCTTTTGCCTCCGTTCCGCACACAGCCCTCTTACTCCTTCCTTTACAGTGTGAGCAAACAAAGTGAGGAACCTCTAATTAGAGTTTCCCACATTATCCAAACCAGGAAACGATGGTTTACTGGTGTTAGATTTCAGTTGTGTGAGGATTTGAGCACAGAGAAAAATGAAGCTGCTTATTTCATAGTCTAGCTTGATGAAAGTTAACCATTTAATAGCTGCTATTAAAATTAACACATGTTCACATGTTTCCTTTCATGATGGAGTAGTCCTAGAATTTCTCTGTAATTCTGCAAACAAGAATGAGTGCCTCCAATTTTTGCAAAAGAATTGCATGGAAAATATGTAGGATTTCTATGTACCAAAGATCAGGACAGAAAAACATTTACAACAAGCATCTTCCTGCCATGTGTGTTAAAAAGCTGCTTCACGGAGATGGGGAAATTATTTAAAAGAAATCTTGCATTTCATGTTAACACTCAGTTTTGCTAGAGTTCTCAGAGTTTTTGTTCCTTGAAATTAAAGAACTGTCATTCCTAATGCAGGCAACCGGTAGTCAAAATAGCTATTTACCTGCAACTCAGCCCCTTATCATAAATGATAGGATAGACAACTTACGTAATTTGAAGTTCAGAGGTATATGTCAAAATGTGGAATTTAAAAGGCCTAATCTAAAAGTGAGAATGCATAGTACTTTCTTTTAAAATTGGTTACCATTATTTTAAAAGAAGGAGAGTTTTCTGTACACAGGACTCCAACCTCAATATTTCTTTTATCCTTGCATTGCAGTATTCAGAGCACTGCAGCATTTTTTTGAGGGTCCTGACTTTCTAATATAAAAAATTCTAGTGCTGTTATGCATGTCTTGCATGAAAGCACAATTGAATATGGAACTTCAAAGAGAATCCTATGTAGATTTTACTACAGACAGTGTGTAAGCATATTTTTCAATGAGAGATGTGCATCATTAATGATTGAATTATCCAAGACTTAGCTGGTATGTGTCTGATTTATATCCATTGTGCTCTGATATTGACCCTCCACCGCTGGCATTCTGTCCCCTAACCTCTCCTGGCCTACCCAGTTTCAAAATTGCTGTTACATAGTATCCCCCTAGGGACGCGGGTGGCGCTGTGGGTTAAACCACAGAGCCTAGGACTTGCCGATCAGAAGGTCGGCGGTTCGAATCCCCGTGATGGGGTGAGCTCCCATTGCTCAGTCCCTGCTCCTGCCAACCTAGCAGTTTGAAAGCACGTCAAATTGCAAGTAGATAAATAGGTACCACTCCGGCGGGAAGGTAAACAGTGTTTCCGTGTACTGCTCTGGTTCGCCAGAAGCGGCTTAGTCATGCTGGCCACATGATCCGGAAGCTGAACGCCAGCTCCCTCGGCCAATAAAGTGAGATGAGCGCCGCAACCCCAGAGTCGGTCACAACTGGACCTAATGGTCAGGGGTCCCTTTACGTTTACCTTTAGTATCCCCCTGGGTTAGGATGCCACATACCAAGTTTTACACAGAGCTTCTTAACTTAACTTCAAAAAAATTTAGTACTCTAATTTTTTTGTACGATTCAAAACATCTAGCAGAGTTTTTGTACTTAAAAAAAGAAGTACTGTAGTAGCAGAAATAGATTTAGATACATCATGACTTTGATTCAGGTTTGGTATTGGGAATGCAAAGACTGATGGAATCCACTTTTCAGTAACAAGGGTCAGAAAAGGAAAGCAGCTGTGAATTTGCAGTCGAATATTCATATGCTTATTGTACCAAGAACAATTATTACTATGTAAATTTATCTGCAGATGTTGTCCCAGTCAGAGCCAAGGCATCAAGATTCCAGTTCCATTTGTCTCGCTTGCTCTTTTGTCAGTATTTATAGATGGGGTATTACAGAACAGAAACTAATATCTATACTGTTAAGACTATATTCATAAGAGACAAATTATATTCCCAATTCATCAACTCGTTTGCTTTTATCTTGCTCACTGGAGAGCATACAGAGTTCAGCAGGTTTCCAAACCAAGTTCTGACAAGTGTTGCCTTAGGCATTTGTCAGTGTATTCTATTCTATCTTTCATAAAGCTTCTGTATCTGCTGTAAGAAAAACAAAAAGCAAAGAAAAAAATTAAAGTGAGAAAAATGCATTTTTTCTGGGCTGCATACTGGTAAATAGAAGAAAATGGTAAACCCATCTTACTAATGTGCTTGTACGGCCTGTTAAATGGTAATTCATCTTGAAAAAACCCTATTAACTTTTTATCACCATTTGATTTATAGGTCACTTTGAGACCTGATTTCAAAATCTGCTTTGTGCAGGGAAATAATATTTTTTTGCACCCCCTCTCCTCCAAATTGCAGATAAGCAGTAAAGATGAAGATTTTTTAGACCTTTCTGTTGATGTGGAGCAAAACACGTCTATCACTCACTGTTTAAGGTATGGAAGATACTCAAATTTTGGACTGTTTGTTTGTTTGATTGATTTCTTACCCACTCTTCACCATAAAGTTCCAGGGAGGTTACAAGAATATAATATGCCCATATAAAATCAGCTGAAATGGTTACAGTTATAAAAAAAATAAGTAATACTATTCCAGCCAGAGCACTATAAATTCAGTAAAAGAGGTGGGTCTCGCAAAACAACATACTTTGACTGTCACAGGCCAGGGTAAGGAGGTGCATCTTCAGCATGTAGCAAAAGCTATATGGCAAATATGCTAGATGCACCTCTGTAGGGAAGGGAGTCACACAATTTCCTGGGCTGCCATTCCCATGTTTCTGTATTCATCCATACTATGCAAGTTAACAAGAGAGAAAGTTGGTAAAAGTGTATCTTTTATTGCACTGACTTAGACTGCTACTAGGAATCTCAAGCCTTTCCCTTTCATGGAGCTCTTCACGCTCTCTATTAACCAAACTTGAACTACTAGATGTCATTATACCTGCTATGGCTTTCTTGTCCTTTGGGATTGGCATGTCAATCGCTGCCAGCTTAAATTCAGTACATTTAAGCAAGATGTTGAGAGTTGGTCTGTCTTTCACGTTAATGCCTGTTCTTCTATTTTAGGGGATTCAGCAATACAGAAACCCTGTGCAGTGAATATAAATATTACTGTGAAGAGTGTCGCAGTAAACAGGAAGCACACAAAAGGTACCATAAGCATATATTGTAGGTTTCACAGTTGTTAGCAACCTAGCCAGACATTTCTCCTTACGTTGTGTTTTGAAAGTTTAATTTGGTTATAACACCAATAAATGTTCTGTAGCAACCAAGATACTTGAGGTTCAGTGGGATTAATTTCCTAACTGCGTGATTTCTGCCTCTCACGTTTTCAGCCCCTAATATTTCAATATGATCTAAAAAGCTAATCCTAATTGTCTTCGCTGTCTTCCCACCTACCCCCTTCCCTTTTGTATTTCATCTGCAAATTTTATACACTTACACTGGCTCAAGCTCCAGATGTTACCATGGTACCAGTATTCAGACAAATACTATTTGGAGCAGCCAACCTTGAGTGGCTGGACAAAGCAATGTGAGATGTTATCAGGATATGATCCATCATTGGAGATGGTGAGCACTGTATATTTTAAGAAGATTAAAAATCTTATCTTTAACCAGCTTTTTTTACAAAGATTCTGTGTGAGAAATGGGAATTGTTGGACGTCATGATAAGCTTTGGCATATGACGGGAATGGCCCACATCAGGCTTTTGTTTTTTGCACTCTTCCCCCCTCCTCCTTATTTCAGGAGTGAGAAACCCGTTCCCCGCCCTTCAAGGGCTGCATGCTGGCAATGGGAGAAGCCAGAGCCAAAAGGGGAAGGGCTTTTTCTCATCCTCAGAGCAGGCTGCCAAAGGAGGAGGCTGCATGAAATTAGGCTGTGGGCGACAGGTTCTCCATCTCTGGCTTTTTGTTATATGTAATCTGAGCCCGACCAGCTGAAAAGGATCCATTTTTATATCCTCGTATAGGAGAACATAGGCTACTGTAAACATTTTGACATGAATTGTTCTGTTTATAAAATTGCATATGTGGCTCATTTACCTATGTAACATTTTCATTTCTATGTATGTTTCCATTATTTTCCTTGGAGTTTTGACTCTTCATGGTGATGACGACGTATGACTTAAGCTACAGTTTAGCCGAGTGATGATTAAAATTTCATAAAACTATTCTCGTCTATGTTTAAGTCATTAATTAAATTGATCAGTACTTTTGTGGAATTTCACTTGATGCTTCTGTAAGAGTTGTGTTTTTAGTTTTGATAAAAGGATGTCTATCTGAAGGGTTGTCATGCAGACAAGTAGACATCTTTGTTGCTCCAGAGGGCAGAACTAGAACCACTGGGTGGAAACTGTAGGGAAAGGGATTTTGGCTAAGCATTCAAAGAAGCTTCCTAGTGGCAAGAGCTTTATACAATAGAACAGACTTGCCTTGGAAAATGGGGGCTCTCCTTTGTTGGAGGTATTCTAACAGATGCTGGGCAGCCACTTGTCATGTATGCCACAGTTGCATCCTGCACTACAGAGCCTGTACTGTGTAGAGGATTTAGACTCAATGGCCTCCAAAGTCTCTTCCAACTCTATGATTCTATGGGTCAGGAAACTATCAGTCCTTGAATATATTCACTCAGCATTTTTTGTCTGCAGTAGCTGTAGTTCTATACCATGGAAGTGATAGATTTCTAGCTACTTGGGTCTGCAACTGGTTTTCACCTTCACCTCACGGTGGGTCTCACCAGTAGCACCATTGCTTGTTTTATTACACTTTTAAGAAAAAGAGGAGATAAAGCAAGAGAATCAGAAGGGAGGAAAGCAGAGGGATAAGACTATATGGCTTTTTTAAAGCAGTAAAAACAGATCTCACTTGGGAGGCTAGGGTTAAAACTGAGTTCCAAATCTAGAAATGATATTACTTTTTACATTATATCAATTTTTCTACAAGGGATGTGTTCACTAGATAAAATGAATCAGTAAGGCCTTTGCTTTAGCCATCACTGTTTACCAGTAGGATCCAACAACTGTTAATAATAACTATGGTTCCTAAAAGTTTAAATAAAATATTGGTGTTGGTATACTTGCAACACAGTCCTAATCATGTCTGCTCAGAACAATGTCCTATTGAATTTAATGAGGGCTATTCCAAGGTATGTAGGGTTGGAATTGCAACCTTGTATATTTATTCAGTTCAGTTTTTAATTTAATGTCTATAAAGTGTGGTATTCCATGTTTTAGACTATTTTAAAAGTAAATTTGTATGTAATAATTCACATTACCTGTCCATCAACCTTCATTGTTCAAACCGTTGCTGTTTTCATCTTGTTTGCTTTTAGGTGCATGGCTGTGCTTCAGGAAAGTAAAGCATGCATTTGCAAGCAGTGATGTACTCCTGAAGTTTAATGATGCCTGATTTTCAGTGTGAAAAGTGGTTCGTTAAGGGGTGCAAAAAGCTCTGACATACTGCTCCTTAGTGAACATTTTAGAACTTTCTTAATTTTTGCATACCAACAAGGAATTGCAGAATCAACGTGTTGATGCCATTGTCAAAATGCACATCCCCCTGAAAACAATGCCGTGTGGATTGATGATGTCCATAAGCATGTTATTCATTTGCACTGCATTGCTTTTTAAATTGGCTGCCCCAGATAGTCAGGTACTATATAGAGGACTAGATTGTATAGGAGGGAGTGTTGGCTCAGCATCAGGAATGTCTTCCCATTTCCATTAATATGCACACGCACACGCCACTTGCAAACAATCTACATTATCTTGCAAAGATGTGAAAATTTGCCCCAAAGGAATGGAATGTTTTACAGGAGTAGAACATGCTCACAAAATGCTCACCCCTTTTGGCTCAGTGTTGTGACACAAATATTTTTAGTTCCTACTTCAGAAGCTCTGTCCCAAGTTCTCAAACTGCTTTCAGTCTTCTGTATATAATAGTTTGTGACTTGCTTGGATTCAACCATGTTCCCTTCCCTACAAAATTGCTATGGCACCTTCCAAACATTGTTATGGGCTTTCGGCGGCATGCAATTCTCAACAGCTAGCAAGTGGTAATTGCTGTGTGAATGTATTGCTGTTTAGCATATTTGTATACTTAAGTCAACTGATTTTAATAAGTCTACTGTGAGATATGACTTCATTGGCTACCGCCCACCATCAGAAAAAAGTAGGTTTTAAAATGCAGTTGAATCTTGGACATTTATAACCACACTAAAATAAATACTTTGTTTCAGGATGAAAGTGAAAAAGCTGCCTATGATCCTAGCTCTCCATCTGAAGAGATTTAAATACATGGATCAGCTACATCGATATACAAAACTCTCCTACAGGGTAGTGTTTCCCTTAGAGCTTCGGCTGTTTAATACATCAGGAGATGCCACTAATCCCGACAGAATGTATGATCTAGTGGCTGTGGTAGTCCACTGTGGAAGGTAAGAAAATACAATGTGACACATTACTGCTACTGATTTACTGTGAAATAGCATTGTATCATTCTTTAAAATCATCAAAACAATAGGCCTTTGATGGACTCTATTAATATATGTAGAGTTATGTGCCAGCGTTGTTGTTTCCTTCATTTGTCATAGTTGAGTGTTGTTGTTTTTATACAGCGATTAAATTAGCAAAAAAATGGGGGGGGGGGAGCACATCTTGTTCTTTAGTTTTAGCTGCTTCCTTGGTTTTTGTTCTTTATGAAAAATCAATATTTGAAGCTTGTTTTCATATAAATGTTGTGTTTAAAAGATAAAATAAGTGGAAGTGGTTGTCAGAATTCTTCAACATTTTCTTCTGAGGAAAAAATGATGTTAAAGTTGATGATGACCGCAATGTGAATTGCTTTCTTCTTCACAGTGGGCCTAACAGAGGACACTATATTGCAATAGTGAAGAGTCATGATTTTTGGTTACTCTTCGATGATGACATTGTAGAGGTAAGAACGTCTGTAATTCCAGATTCTAAACGTTAGAGTAGTTATTCTGTGTCTACTACTTACTTTTAGATTATCTCCAAGACAATAGATTTTGCAAAGAAACTGTTAACCTGTTACCAATGCTAGTAGAACATGGTAATATTTCTAGTAAAGTGAGTATGCCTTTGCATATTTTTTTTTTTGGAGTGTCTTTTTCAGTGTGTCTCCTAGCAAACAGCTACTGTAGTAATCTTAAAATGATAGCCAATGGTGTTTGTTAGCCACAGGTATGAATGCAGTTTATGGAATGTACTCCCTGCCCTTGGCAGCCCCCTGCACACACCCCAAATCTGCTCAAGAGGGTTGAGGGGTATGTAGGCCGTTGCAGGAGAGCGGAAGGGGAAATCCTGTTGCATTAGCAGAAATGTGCTCCCAAAATGTTTGCTATTACCCTTAACGTCTATCTTTTTTCCTTTGTTATGAGGTGTAAGAGTTTAGGCTGTAATCTTACCACCCCACCCACTGTTGTTGTTGGTTGGAGGAAAGGGACTGTCAGGAGTTCAGCCTACACTTGAGTAGGACCCTGGCAGAGACACGTGCCCGACTGGCATGTTCCCTCCCTCCTGGTCGATTGTTCGGGAGCTTCAATAGCTTTCTTCAGCCCGAACATCACAGTGACCGATGCCAACCGACACCGGCACACTTGGAGATCTGCAGAGTTTGCGCATCATGCGTGACAGACCTCAGCAACTCAACATTTTGGCTAATCTACTTTATTTACATACAAACACACACAGAGCACTGCAACATGGCTCCCTCTCTCTCTAGCATCAGACAGCAAAGAGCAAAAGAACAAAGGACAATAGTCCCACTTCACGGAACACAGTAACACAAACATCCTGTCTCCAACACTTCCTACTCTGTGGAGTCAAAACATACACTGTCTTGTGATAGACAAAAATCCTATGACTGCAATCATGAATCAGGAATTCTAACATGCAGTCCTGTCTCCCCACCCCCCACCCCCACCAGCAAAGAGAAACATTTCTGATGAGGTTCTGCTGTGGTGGAGGCCCAAGCTGTTCCCAAACTGTTGTGAAGCTCTCATCAGTAGTTCTGCCATTGGCAGTAACCAGTTGAAAACTCAGAAATGGGGTGGTCTTGGGGTGGGACACTGGAGGTTTTGAATTGACAAGACCTCAGACCCTTGATTGTCCTTGAGATATGGCAGTGGCTCCAGCACTCTGATCTCTCCCAACCCCAATTAGAATTGCTGTAGCCATGCTAGATAAATTGGAGTGGGTTTTCTTTTTACAGAAATTATATCCTCCGCATTTCGTTTCAGAAAATAGATGCACAAGCGATTGAAGAATTCTACGGGTTGACATCGGACATCTCAAAAAACTCTGAGTCTGGTTATATCCTCTTCTATCAGTCTCGGGACTGAAATGGGTCTGTGGTGAAAAGTGACTTCCTGTATCGCTGCTTTTCTGACATTTGTGGAAGGGAGAAAATAATAATTCCAGAGAGAGAGAGAGAGAGAGAGAGAGAGAGAGAGAGAGAGAGAGAGAGAAGGAAGGAAGGAATGCAGAGTCAAAAGAGTGGTAGCACAGTTTGCACAGAACAAAGCTAATGTTTCAGAGAGGCTTTCTTAAGCTCTTTATATCATGCTCATTTAATTTGCTCAGGTGTCATACTGAGAATGCTGATCCGCGACAATTGCTCAGTGGGAACAGAGAGGCCAGCTGCTCTCATAAGAGCTAGCTATCGAGCAGCTGAAACTCTGCTAGAAGATTTTATCAAAGGTCCATTCAAGTCAGTGGTAATATTTTCATGATCTTCAGTACACTTTGAATTTTGGCCAGTGTTGCACAGGAAATAAGTGTAACAGAAGCAATATTAATTTGACATACATTGTTTGTTTGTTTGTTTGTTTGTTTGTTTCTTATTAAAAGTGCAAATGATTCTCTGTTCATTTATACTCAGTTTCTGGGTTTATCGCACACCTAATTAGAGAGAGTTAGCCTAACAGTTGCCTTCCTGGCCAGAATAAATTAATAGAATTTGGTGTTAGCTAATAGAATCAAGAAGGCAAGTATGTTTTGCTTCTTTTAAGAAGCTTACATTACAGTAATATGTACCTCTATAATTGGAAACAGTTTGGGGTTTTAAACTCCCTATGGGGAATAACTTGGTTTATAACTATAGTTTATTTTTATTTATGTATTACTGTAACTTCTAGAGGTTTTGTATTCTTCTCAATTCCAACATGTTTTGGAGCCTAGTTTTGTATATTAGCTTATATCAGATTTAAATATTTTATTTCATTGCTTATCTAAGATTTATCTCATATCTCAATAAGGATACATTCAAAGCCTGAAGTAACTGAGGAAGGTATAGGTTTTACTTCCTTCCATGAGGAACTGATGACTCTGGCTATGTATTTGACATGATTTATTTAAGGAGTTGGAAAAGGAACTTTCCTCTGACCTTGTAAAACAGCTTACTTGTTTTATCACAGTGAGAGACTAGAGCACCGTTGGTATGCTAGACTTTCTGTTCAAAGTCTTCTAAACAATTGGCTGCAAAGTAGGTCAGAGTTCCTCATGCTTAAGTCCCAGTAGAATCAGAGTGTGGGCTTAATTGTGACATTTAATTAAAAATTGGAAATAGTTTCAGAATATCTCAATCTTCAATCTGTGGCTACAGTGGATTTTAAAATCCCAGATGTATGTTGGATAAAATGACTCCTTACAATTCTGTGATGGTTCTATTCAGTAAAATTTATATAGTAATAAAATTGTCTTGATATTTGATTGGATCACGACAGCAACAGATGATAGGTAACTGATCTCTTCTGATGGAATTGAACTCTTCTAGCTAACATTTCCATGCATTATCATTGTTGTCTGATGGTGGCTGAATGTAACTGAAAGAAAGAAAGAAAGAAAGAAAGAAAGAAAGAAAGAAAGAAAGAAAGAAAGAAGCTGAGCACACATTCCCAATAAGAGCATTTATGCTTTGATAGAATGTGGTTTTTGTTTTGTTGGACATGTTAAAATGTAAAACTTTCCCCCTTTTCTGCTGCTATAATTAATGCATATACTTTATCGGTATCATTTAGCTCAGGAAAACAACTTCATATAACTGAACAGATTTCTAACAGGGTCACCAAGTGGGCTACTTTATTTAACAAATGTGAAAATGTCATGTCAAATTGTAAAGATTCTTTTTATATAAAAACAAACGTTATGAAATTCTTGTTTTGGTCTGCACTCTTCCTTTTTTTAAAAAAATTAACTGCTACTTAGCTAAAACACCAGCATTTCAAAGATGACCATATTAAGTCTTCAGTGAGAATACATAGTAGTTTTAAAAGTAACAAATGTAAATTAAATATATGGCTTATCATTCATAGCCATTGTGACTTTCCCATATGGTGACGTGAAGCTTGAATAATTTTGATATGGGATCATTTGATAAAGAGAGGAGAGTGTATGTTGCTTTACATCAGCAATGTGTGTGGACTTTTTTTAAACGAGGCTTTGCTTCTGGCTACTGTTTCTCAGATGCCTGAAATTCCAAGAATGACTTAGGGTGGTATTCAGTTAAGTTTTACTTAGAGTAGGCCAACTGAAATTAGTTAACATGATTAAATTAGGTACATTAATTTCAGTATTTGAACACTGAGTAAAACTGAGTTGAATACCACAGAGATTCATGCAAGGACTTGTACATATATCCAGTGGCGCTGTGGGTTAAAGCCTCAGCGCCTAGGACTTGCCGATCGAAAGGTCGGCAGTTCAAATCCCTGCGGTGGGGTGCGCTCCCGCTGCTCGGTCCCAGCGCCTGCCAACCTAGCAGTTCGAAAGCACCTCCGGGTGCAAGTAGATAAATAGGGACCACTTACCAGCGGGAAGGTAAACGGCGTTTCCGTGTGCGGCTCTGGCTCGCCAGATGCAGCTTTGTCACGCTGGCCACGTGACCCGGAAGTGTCTCCGGACAGCGCTGGCCCCTGGCCTCTTAAGTGAGATGGGCGCACAACCCCAGAGTCTGTCAAGACTGGCCCGTACGGGCAGGGGTACCTTTACCTTTACCTTTTATGTACTTTTTCTAAGTTTATTTCCTTGTACACCTGGCTCCCTTTCATATCACAACTGTTTTGAAATTCCCCTTAACATTACCTTGAATCTAGGAAGGCAGAGAAATGCTGTTCAAAAGCAAGTCCAAAACCTCTTTGGTCCATGTAGTTTTTTGAATTTTAGCCATGACATTTATCTTATTCCTGGCGCTGTTGAAAATATGAGGAGGTGGTTCTTTAAATATAAACCATTCGCTTGCATCACACTGCAGCTTAATTTGAGAAGCACTGAGATCTTGAAATTGTCACTTGAAAAAAGGATAACAACCTTCCAAAGAGATAGGGAAGAAGTCTTCAGATATAAATTATGATTGGTATGCAGTTCGTATTTTGTTCAGGGGATTAGAATTTAACAGAAATAGTACATTGTCAGTGAGAAATTACGTATAATATACTTGATCTCTGATTTTAATTTTAAAGCTTGAAAACACTTTTTAAAAAATTTCTCTTAGCTTTCTCATGCATCTTGCAGTGTCAAAAGCATGGATAGAGTCATACAGTGTTTCATTCTAACTGATAAATGGTACAAATGTTACAAAAATTACAAAAGTAATGTGTTTATTAATTCATTAAGTTGGTGTTAGCAGCACAGAGTATTTTCCCAGGTAAGGGAAAGGTAAAGGACCCCTGGATGGTTAAGTCCAGTCAAAAGTGACTGGGATGTAGCACTCATCTGGCTTTCAGGCTGAGGGAGCTGTCTTTTGTCCACAGACAGCTTTCCTGGTCTTGTGGCCAGCATGACTACACCGCTTCCAGCGCAACAGAACACAGTGACAACGCCAGAGCCTACGGAAATGCTATGTACCTTCCCACCACAGCAGTACCTGTTATCTACTTGCACTGGCATGCTTTCAGACTGCTAAGTTGGCAGGAGCTGGAACAGAACAACGGGAGCTCACTCCGTCGTGGGGATTCGAACCACCGACCTTCCGATCAGGAAGCCCAAGAGGCTCAGTGGTTTAGACCACAGCGCCACATGTCCTCTTTCATCCAGATCTGAAGATTAATAGCCCTAGTATCAGAGTCAGCACACCTCTGATACTGATGAGAGACAGTGATATTCTACTTGTGCACTTCCTTGAGGCATCTGGCTGGCTTCTGTGGAACAGAATTTTAGACTAAATGGGCTCTGGTTCGGTGGGACTCTCTTTATATTCCTTTAAGGTAGAGAATTCTCTTAGGTTTCATTTAGATTGAGCATCTTGACTCTCCAGTGTTAGGGAGGCCGACTGTGGCAGCCCACCGACCCCTGACTGCAATGTATTTTTTTAAAATAAAAAATACCTTTTTAAATGCTGCTTACTGTTATGGCCTATTAAATGTGAACGATTAAAGTGGAGTATGGGCCCTGTCTGCCAACTGGAACGATGTTTCATGAACTTGGAATACTTTTTCTGCTGCGTTTAGTAAGTAATCGCCTTCAAGAGTGAAATATTGAATCAGCCTTTCACATCAGCTTTGTATGAAACTGCTATGTGTGATAAGGAGCCATTAGGTGGTCCCAATATCTCAGCAGTATACACTGTGCACTTAGCTGTTTATGTGAATATCTGAGCATAACTTTTAGGAGTTCTTTCCAGCCAGAGTATAGGCTTGTAGCATCATCCATTTATTTATTTATTTTTACAGAGAGATGTGGCTTGAAGTCAAGAAGAAGCACTGTTAATCACAGCTTATTCCCCAGTCCTAAATTAGATGCAAGTATGATCATAAACTTATCGCCAGCACATTTTAATGACTTTGGCTCAGCAGTGGCTGAATACTGGAAACGGTTTAATCTCTGTTTCCTGATATAAATTTTACGCAATAATTTTATGTACCCATGATTTTATATACCACAAATGTAAGATAGGAAGAGCTTAACCAAATTTGGTAGATGGTTAAAACACAAGCTGGATTTCTGGAAGCTAATTAAGAGTACATATATATATATTGATATCTTCCTAAATCAAAAGCAAATTACCCAACGGGAAGATCTGTTTGAATCTGGCACACTGTTATATAAGTTTACTGTTGTGTAACTTGTATGAAAAGAAGCTGTTTTTGAAGCTTGTAGTTTTTGAAAATGCGGCACTTGAGAATTTGAACTTCATGTTCCACATTTTGATTCCTAACCCCTGAGAGACCACATTGTAACACATAGCTGTGGTGGAGCATGGGTTTGTACGGGGTCATTTGCATCTTCAGTCTTGCATCTGAAAGAAAGAGCACCTTTAGTGTGCGCCTTGCTACAGCTGGATGTAAATTAAAAGTCCAGCCATGCTAGTAGCAGTGGACAGGGGTGTGGCAACACTTATTGTGACACTTTTAAGTGAAAAAAATATATTGTGGCATAAACTTTTGAGAGACAGGCCCCGTATTGTCAAATGTTTGAAGTGGTCACCTATGTGAGTAGATTATTACAGAGGGATCTACGAGTGTAAGCATGCTTAAATTCCCCTTTCCCTGAGTACTTCCTAAATTTGCTCTGGAGGGATGTGGGGAGGAATCCACAACAGATTTTTTTGGGGGGGGGGTTGAGAAATGAGGGGAAGTTCTGGTGTGCTTAAGCTTGGGGAACATTTTAGTTGGATATTGCCCAAAGAAGAAGAAAAATAACTTGTAAACTAAAACTTGTGAAGCTAAAAGATAACAGGTGCAATAGATAGTAAGAGAGGTCTTGGAATATTAGCCATAGCAGAAAGGAATGCAGACTCTAATCAAATGAAAGCAAGATTCAGTTGGTTTCAGTGTGATGAAGTCCCAGCTAAGCCCAAGAGTGATAAACTAGTGGGTTAGTTTCTAGTTCCTTTACTGTTAACTATTCACTTTAAAATAATGGGCCACTTGCAGCCTGTTCCCCAGGAGGAATATATGTGTGATGTGCCAACACTATTGCAGCACTCCTGTACACGTTCCGTATAGGGAACACTTGTGGAAGTGGCATGGAGTTGTCTTAAAGTTTGGTAGTGTAATACTGCCAAACCACTATGTCCTCTGTGTGATTCATAATGAAATTATTCCTGTATTAAAAAAGAAGTTGCACTGTCTCTTCTACAACACAGCTGCA
Organism: Podarcis gaigeae; assembly: GCF_964106915.1. NCBI lineage: Eukaryota > Metazoa > Chordata > Lepidosauria > Squamata > Lacertidae > Podarcis > Podarcis gaigeae. The sequence goes on from NC_139677.1 coordinate 82,126,278, forward strand.
GCATCTAAAAATAAAGAATGCTACTTTTCTTCAGAGCTGCTGTTCTCATGCTAATAATGCCAATTTATTTAAAAAAATCTAATTGACTAAGATTTCATGAACTTAGAACCTAGAAAGCTGGGGAAAAGCCCCAGGTGTTCTGAAGATCTCCTCCTCCCATCATGACACAATTTTCTCTATGTGCTGCTCCTTTCATCATATGAACTTCTACTAACTTACGGTTAAAAAGGATTTGCTGAGTTTATCTGACCCCAGAGGGAAGGACCTGGTTTAATAAAACTTTGATATCAGCCATTCACTATTTACTGACCTGTTTGGCATGTATGCAATCTCAGTATACACAAAGCTCATTTTCTAGAATGGGAAAGGTTGGCAGCTGAGCCTCAGGGAAGACAGAAGAAAGAAGAACATTAATTGTCTGGTGTTTCTAGGTTATCGACAGCAGAAGAGTTGATAGTTGAAATAATTCACTTTCTGTGGCTATATTTAATTTTCAGAGCTCAAGTACATGTTCTGCTTTTGTAATAAAATGTGTGACTGAAATGTGGCCTGTAAAGAAATCTGAGCTCTGCTATTTAAGCTTCTAAGTCTGATTATGTTTGCATGATCCACATCATTACTCCAGTCATGTATTTATAGAGAAGGAGATTACAGTAGTACCTCAGGTTAAGAACTTAATTCGTTCTGGAAGTCCGTTCTTAACCTGAAACTGTTCTTAACCTGAGGTACCACTTTAGCTAATGGGACCTCCAGCTGCCGCCATGCTGCCACCCCCGGTTTCTGTTCACATCCTGAAGCAAAGTTCTTAACCTGAGGTACCATTTCTGGGTTAGTGGAGTCTGTAACCTGAAGCGTCTGTAACCCGAGGTACCACTGTATAGAAGTCATCTTCTGACATTAACCCAGATACTTTGGTAAATTCATTTCATGGCTTGGCTTGAATTTGAACCAGGGATCTACTTCTTCACATACTTGGAATGCCAAGAAAGTGTGAGATTATTGTTTTGGCAAAGTAATTCTGAGAATATGCAAAGTGCATCCCCCTCACCAATAAGTAACCCTGGTGTGGCTAACCTATTGCCCTCAATATCGTGTTGAACTCTCAACTCCCATCAGCTCCAGCCAGCATGTCTGATGGTCCAGAATGATGGGAGTTTGAGTCTTAACAAGATCTGGAAGATCACAGATTCCCCATCGCTTCTCTAGTCAAAGAGTGTTATTTCTAGGAAGGCTTAAGGCCTCTCACGTTGAACTGAAAAGGTTTCCTACCCCTGTTGTAGTCCATCAAAATCTGCAAGGGGAGGTACATTTTAACCTGGCGCTGAAGGCACCAGGGAGGCGAGCGTTCCACTCAAATGAGAACCACGACTGAAAATCCCTGGTCATCGTTCTTCACACTTTCCTTGAAGGAGGGATTCATAGGAAGACCTCAAAGGTAGTAACTAATTGTAGGAAAATCTGATTGTAGGAAAATTGACCTTGGTCCATCTGTCACCTCTGAAGCCATTGATACTTGGCTTGTCCTCCTTTTAAAAAAATACAAATTCTTATTGGTTCCCCATTTTCCCCAACCTAATATGGAAGAGGGTTATGATATATGAAGAAATGATACATACTACTGACAAAACTACATAAACCACAAAACCCACAATTGTTTCCACTTGCACAATGAAACAATGACTCAAAACATCGTTTGGGCCAAACGGATGTGCGGTGTGAAGAATTATCCACAAGACAACACATCATAAGTGGCGGCCTATGAGTTGGCTCCTAACACTTGCACAAACACAAAGACTAAACAATCTAGCTTTTGCCTCTGTGTCACATTCTTTTCTGTCAGATGTGGGGCTTGGATTTATATTGCTGATGAAGTCATTCCCAACTATGATATTGCAAGCTTGATTCATGCCCAGCACTTGCATTTACAACAACCCTCCAAATGAAGAGATGAGGATTTTTAATTTTTTAAGGAAATCATTTAGAACTACGTTATATCTTATTTTCTTGCTAAATACCTGATTATCAACCAAAGCCATAGTCATGACAAACTCCTATTTTAGAAATGCTTTTCATTTGTTGGGATTAACAAAAATGAAGGAAGACAAAAATATTCCAAAAAGTTATTATACAAGATCCAGGTCCTGTTTTCAGGCTTCCCACAGTGATCTGGATGGTCACTGTGAGAATAAGATGCTGGACTAGATGGGCCATTGGCCTCATTCAGCAGACCCTTCTTATGTTACCGAGAGTGCTGAGAACACCATAAGTATAGGATGCAGCCTTACTGAATGAGATCAGAGATCCATCAGTGTTGTCTGCACAGACTCACAGCAGCTCTCCAGGGTCTCAGGCAGGAGTCTTTCCTAGTCCTAACCAGAGATGTCAGAGATTGACCCTTGACCCATTTGCATGCATTGAGCTGCATCCCTTCCCCTAAAATCATGCTTGAGTTGCTTGCCAAATTTTTAAGACTGAACACTGTTTGCTGGTTGACCTTGTAGTACTTTGGTGAAGCAGGCCAAGGGTGCATCTTAGTGCAGCCGGCACTTTTGATGGATTGTCATTTTTGATGGACTGTGTGCAGTTTTCAGAACATTTCATAGCAAAGACAGGTAAACTATACATTGTGAGGCCCAGCACTTGCCTACTTCCTACAGTGGAACCTCGAGTTACGGACGTAATCCGTCCCAGAGGCACGTCCGCAACTCAAAGCATTCGCATCCAGAAGTGCCACATCTGTGCATGAGCACGGTGCGATTTAGCGCTTCTGTGCATGTGCAAAGTGCGATTTAGCACTTCTGCGCATGCACGAGTGGCGAAACCCGGAAGTAACCATTCCGGTACTTCCAGGTTGCTGTGGGACGCAACTTGAAAAGACGTAACCTGAAGCAGACACAACATGAGGTATGACTGTATTTGCTCTTTTTGCTTCTGTGGGTGGCTCACTTCAGGTGAACTACAGGATGTCTGAAGGTATGACTTACTTCAGTGAAATTGCTCCATAGAGGTCAAGCTAGAAACCACACTGACATAATGCAGACTTCTGCAGCATAAATTTACACAAAGGGCCAGTGGAGTTTTCCTGCATGACGTTTAACAATAAAGTGTTATTGGTTATGTACGAGAAGTCGGCGGCGACTTTGGTCAGTGCGACAATTTTCCGCCTGGATGTTTATGTAAAAGAAAAAACTCTTCTTTCTGTTTCATTTCCATTAAACTTTATGTGACTGATTCCTAGAACTCACATTATGACCTCAGCTTAGTAGCGTGGCAGCATATGCAGTGCCAAAAAAGAAACACATAGCCAAAAAAGAAGGCAGAAGAGGATATGGATTTGCACAAACCTCTGCTAATATGTATGTATAGGTGCAGATTTAGTGGGCTAACCAGTCTCATATAACTAACAAAATTACTGTCATCCCTCAGAAGTCAAACAAAATCTATTCCAGAAGTCCATTCAACTTCCAAAACGTTTGGAAACCAAGACACAGCTTCCGATTGGCTGCAGGAAGCTACTGCAGCCAATCAGAACCCGTGGAACCCACAATGGACTTTCGGGTTCCAAAGAACATTTGCAAACTGGAACACTCATTTCTGCGTTTGTGGCATTCGGGAGCCAAAACGTTTGAGTCGCAAGGCGTTTGACTTCCAAGGTATGACTCTATTTTGATCCATTGTCACTGGGCCCCTAAAAGGCATGGGACCTTAGCCTGCTCTAGAAGGCCACATGTCCCCCAACCCTTTAATAGGAGAAGGCAATTGCCCTCATGCCCTTGTTAATGAGTTGCTCAGAGGCTGATAGCCAGCCAAAGCTGAGACCAGAATGCTGGATTTAGATAGACCTCAATCCGATCCAACACGACTGCTCTTACGTTCTCTTCTGAGAAAATGCTGCCACTAGGGCAACTTACGCAAGGCAACTGAGACAGATGTGAATGTCTTGGGCAGTTGCTCTTTCCCGAATCTAAGTTAAGAGATTCCTGTCATGTCGAGCATCTGCAACGTCTCACTTTTAAACTCCTGGGAAAGTAAACTACTGGTCCAGTTTGCCAGTCATGGAGAGAGACTACTTTATTCATGTCTCAGGAATCCAATGACCTCTTCTATTATGAAATAATTGGACAAGAAGAAAGCGGCTTTCCAGCCGGGCGTGAGATGGAAGACAATGGCAGCAGCGCTTAGGTCAAGTTAAGCAGCAGGAAGAATGTCGGGGGTAGATATCTGAACTATCTGGGGGCAGCAGATGAGGAATGGTGATATATGGTTCTTCATCAGAGCAAGGGTGGGGGAATTAAAATGTGATTAAAGTGGAACCTCGGGTTGCGAACGTGATCCGTGCGGGAGGCACTTTCGCAACCTGCAGCGTTCGCAACCCACAGTGCTGTGTCTGCGCACGCATGGGTTGTGATTCGGTGCTTCTGTGCATGCACAAAGTGCAATTTAGTGTTTCTGTGCATGCACGAGTGTCGAAACCCGGAAGTAACCCGTTCTGGTACTTCCGGGTTCAGCGCGGTGCGCAACCCGAAATCGCATAACCTGAAGCATCTGTAACCCAAGGTACCACTGTATAAAGAGAAAACATTCCCCTCTTTCCAGTGGGGATCTGACTCATAGTCAGCTGACTTTAATAAGCTTTGAGAAAGTCATGAATGTTCTGCTAAAGCAGAGCTGAGGAAGCCATGGTCTTCCAGATGTTGTTAGATGCCAAATGCCATCAGCATCAGCCCCAACCAGCATGGCCAATAATGAGGGATGATGGCAGCCGTAGTCCAACAGCTGGGGGACTGCAGGTTCTCTATCATTGTGCTGGGTGGGGGTGGGATCCTATTTAGTTTGCGTTTAAAGGTGAATCTATCAAATTCATCGCACTTTCCAAATCAGTAAGAGACACAGCCAGCCACTCTTCAAAATCCACACTTACCTGAATTTTGCATAATAATGTTTATAGAAATGTATATATTAGGGGCAAGTGGATAGAAAGAAATATTTCAATGGAAATAACCTAAAGGCATCATATTAGGGGAAACGGCTTGCAGAAATGTGCATGTCAGTCAAAACAGGATGCAAAATGTGTCTATTAGGAGAAATTTGCACTAAAACACTGATAAGTTTTCATTCTTTTCCTTTTCCTTTCATTTCTTTTCCTTTTTCCTTTTAAGAACCGTAAACTGCTGCAGAAATGCGAACTGAATTTAAGTCTGGACACAAATGAGAAACTTGGAGAACCAAAATCGGCAGATCCTCCCATCCCTGCTTGTGCAAATCTCTGACCGCAGGCATTATATGCTTCACTCCTGCCAGCAATTGCACTGCAGCATTCTGCACTAAATGCAGCATTAGGATCAAATGCAAGTTATGGGATTTCAGTTGCAAGTTATGGGATGTTCACTGATGGGAAATGACGCAGTGTTGCAGGTTCAAATGGAATTGAAAATAGGATTACGTTTGACCGTCTGACTGTATCATGTGCCCAAATAACCACGCGTGCACAATAAAAAGGACATCTGGACGCACCCAGAGAGAAACTGTAGTTGCCCGCTGGTAGCCCAGCTGTACCCCTCTAAACTCAAAGTTCATTTGGGGTACACAAGCTGTGGGTGCAATGGTTGAAGTCTCCTGTTTCTCCAGCCTATCTCTATGTGTGGGCAAGATGTCAGGTAACAACCCCCATAAAAGAAGTTAAAAAGGTAAAGGTAAAGGGACCCCTGACCATTAGGTCCAGTCATGGCCGACTCTGGAGTTGCGGCGCTCATCTCGCTTTATTGGCTGAGGGAGCCAGCATCCAGCTTCTGGGTCATGTGGCCAGCATGACTAAGCCGCTTCTGGCAAACCAGAGCAGCGCATGGAAATGCCGTTTACCTTCCCACCAGAGCGGTACCTATTTATCTAATTGCACTTTGACATGCTTTCGAACTGCTAGGTTGGCAGGAGCAGGAACCGAGCAACGGGAGTTCACCCCGTTGCGGGGATTTGAACTGCCAACCTTCTGATCTGATCGTCAAATCCTAGACTCTGTGGTTTAACTCACAGTGCCGCCTGTGCCACTTTATAAAAGAAGTTAAATATCAGCCAAAGATAGGGGGAGGGGAATCAAATTTTGATCAATTATACAGCAAGCTCTCCATCAAACAGCAAGGAGGTTTTGTAAACATAGTTAAAATCTGCCCCCCTTGAAAAATGATTGAAGTAAATTACTAATAATATTTAATAAGAAGAGGCACAGTCACAGCACATTGCTAATTGAACATTTAAAAACCCAAGTACATTTGACATTGCCTTCCTGTTGAGCAGTAATTCCAAATCTGATATTCTACCCCTGCCGAAATCCCCTTGATGAATAAAGCAGCAATCTGCCTGGAATAGCCCCAACTTTGTCTGCTATAATCTTTCACAAATCAAATAACAACTCGGAGGATCATTTGCTACAACAATATCTAGCTATTAGCTTTTGAGTTGGGGTTGTGTGTGTTATGTGTTTTTTAAAATAATAATAATAAAAAATGAGCGAGAGATTAGAAAAGCATTGCTGAAAAATTGCACTCATTATTTCCCCCTCGCAGTTGATGTCACTTGCACCGCTTCCTAGCTTGGATGAGTTCCACGACTCCCCGGCACGCAGCCTGCACGCAAGAGGTTGTTTGGGAAATCAACCAAGGAGCAGTAATTTATCACTCCAGCTGGTGCCCTTCCAGCTGTACTGTAGGAAGCTGCTAATTGCTTGGTATTCATTCAAGAAATGATGAGCACAGTGCCCTTTCTAGCAGAAAGGCAATGTGGAGTGCTGTTGGGGGTTTGGTCTTAGAAAGGGAAAACTTGCTTGTAGCGCACTTAGACTGGGCAACCAAGGCAGTCTTCTGAAACCAACCTGGTTGAATTCAACCACCAGCAAGCTGTGGTGGTTCCAGTTCAAATCCACAAAAGGCCGCCTTCTTTCTCGCATCCCTGCCACTTGGCAAGCTCATTTGTCATTGTTTAGTCGTGTCCAACTCTTCGTGACCCCATAGACCAGAGCACGCCAGGCACTTCTGTCTTCCATTGCCTCCTGCAGTTTGGTCAAACTCATGCTGGTAGCTTCGAGAACACTATCCAACCATCTCGTCCTCTGTCGTCCCCTTCTCCTTGTGCCCTCCATCTTTCCCAACATCAGGGTCTTTTCAGGGAGTCTTCTCTTCTCATGAGGTGGACAAAGTATTGGAGCCTCAGCTTCACGATCTGTCCTTCCAGTGAGCACTCAGGGCTGATTTCCTTCAGAATGGAGAGGTTTGATCTTCTTGCAGTCCATGGGACTCTCAAGAGTCTCCTCCAGCACCATAATTCAAAAGCATCAATTCTTCGGCGATCAGCCTTCTTTATGGTCCAGCTCTCACTTCCATACATCACTACTGGGAAAACCATAGCTTTAACTATATGGACCTTTGTTGGCAAGGTAATGTCTCTGCTTTTTAAGATGCTGTCTAGGTTTGTCATTGCTTTTCTCCCAAGAAGCAGGCGTCTTTTAATTTTGTGACTGCTGTGACCATCTTCAGTGATCATGGAGCCCAAGAAAGTAAAATCTCTCACTGCCTCCATTTCTTCCCCTTCTATTTGCCAGGAGATAATGGGACCAGTGGCCATGATCTCAGTTTTTTTTGATGTTGAGCTTCAATTGTCGAGCAGGGGTTAAATCCTGTTACATTGGCTGGAACCTGTTTCACCCAATGCAGAATTGAAGGCAGCTGATGGACTGGTGGGCGTGGTTTGGGGAGCAGGCACTTGTAAGCCAAATTGGTGGGCCAGCCAGGATTGGCCCCTGCGCTCGGGGGACAGAGTGCTTTAATCCACTTTCATTCTGCAAACCTACGTTTCCCAACCTGCTCCTGAATCCATCAAGCAAAACAGTCGCCTGCACCTAAGTAGCCAAGAAGATGGCAGCACCCATGCACCAAAGGCAGGCACCCACAGAGTTTAGGGATCCTCAGGTGTGGGTGGGTGGGTGGAAGTGGGGGGAGTGCATATAAACAGCTTAACCCAATAAAAATTACTTAGAAGCATGAATGAGTGGGGGAATGAAGAACCCAGGCACTTCTGGACACATTTCATTACATCAAGAGAACATACTAGTCCCTTAACATAAGAGTACAGTATATCAAAAGAGACCTTGAGTGTGTTCTAGCATCCTCCAGGATAACCCGCAGGCAAATTTGTTGCGCAGGTGTAGGGAGAGATGACTGTGCTCACCAAGAGCCCATTTCCTAGCAGAAAGAGGGCACTTCATTAGGACAAAATTGGCTGTATCAGTGGCAGAGCACGAAAGCCCTTTGCTTGATCCTGGAGCAAAGCATAACAACATGTTGTTTACACCTCAAATTGTTTATACCGACGTGGAGATGGATTGCTGCTGACATGTTCTCTTCACACCATCTGGAAACCATGAAATTGCAATATGAGAACTTATGGCACATAGACTGTACCTTTTCCCTGTACTCTGAGTAAAGATGACATTTATTTATTTTCCTGAACAATTTCCCCACCTCAACATTCGCATTTTCAAATCACAGGTATTCCAGCACAGGGACATAGGCAAAGCGATTCCAGTTCCCCAGATGCATAAATAATCTTTTTTTAAAAAAACCAAAACTTATTATTATGTTTCTAAACAGATGCAACAGAAAAGAATAAGGAAATCAAGATTGCAATGCCACATTTCACAAGGCAAGTTTGGTATAAATCGATCCTGTAACTGCCTCAGATGTTATAACTCATCTTTCCATACCTATCTCTGTAAATGAACCAAATATTTTATCCGAAAGGGTTCAAGGAGAGCAAACATTTTCATTTCATTTTCATTTTCACCTTTATATTTCACCCTTCTTCCAAGGAGCTCAAGGTGACACAGATGGTTCTCTAGCTCCCCATTTTATCCGCACGACAACCCTGTCAGGCGGAGAGGCAGTGACTGGCTCTAAGTGAGCTTCAGGGCTGGTGAGGGATTTGAACCCTGGTCTCCCAGGTCTTAGGGCACATCCGCACCACGAATTGAAAACACATTCAATGCATGTTTCACTCAGATGGCTTTCCTGAAAGAATCATGGGAACTGTAGTTGTTGTTTTTAAAGGTAGCTGGGAATTGCGGCTCTGTGATAACAGTGACACAACAGTCCCCAACATTCTTGAGGGGGAAGTCGTGTGCTTTAGACATGTACTGGGTGTGTTTAAAATATATGTTAGACCAACTCTAACTGCTACACCATGCCTCATCTTGATCTATCTTCTCAAGAGTCCTGGGGCTCACTCAGTTGGGGAGCTGAGTGTCCTTCGCCTCTTTCTAAGGACGACTCTATCACCTTCATGGGTTAAACCACAGAGCCTAGGACTTGCCGATCAGAAGGTTGATGGTTCGAATCCCCGTGGCGGGGTGAGTTCCCATTGCTCGGTCCCTGCTCCTGCCAACCTAGCAGTTCGAAAGCATGTCAAAGTGCAAGTAGATAAATAGGTACCGCTCTGGCGGGAAGGTAAACGGCGTTTCCGTGTGCTGCTCTGGTTCACCAGAAACAGCTTAGTCATGCTGGCCATATGACCCGGAAGCTGTACGCCAGCTCCCTCGACCAATAAAGCAAGGTGAGCACCGCAACCCCAGAGTCGGCCACGACTGGACCTAATGGCCAGGGGTCCCTTTACCTTTTTATATCACCTTCAGCTTGGGAGGTGACCAGCAGTGCTCCAGCAGATTATCTTTGATGGTAAGAGCAGCTCCACAATGGAACCTGTTACTGGAGGCGTGGTGAGCTGCCCTTGGCTGAAAGTCTTCAAGCAAGGCAGCTCTCTTTGGGGGATGCGCTATAGAGCTGGATTGCATACATGGAGCAGAGGAGTGGAGGGACAAGACCACCTTCCAGCTCATCCAGTGAGAAATGTGTAGTATTTGAAGGCAGATCCCTCCATCCTTCCTTCTAGATGGCCTGCTTGTTTTGCATTCATCCTAATCTGTTTGCACAAAGTTTGCAGGGAAGGCTAGATCACCATTTGTTCTGATTTGTTCGTGGGGAGGTTAGACAAGTGGCACTGTGGTCTAAGCCACTGAGCCTCTTGGGCTTGCTGATTGGAAGGTCGGCGGTTCGAATCCCCACAATGGAGTGAGCTCCTGTGTGCTCTGGCTTCCATCACGGTGTTTTGCAGCACCAGAAGCGGTTTAGTCCTGCTGGCCACATGACCCAGAAAGCTGTCTTTGGACAAACGCCGGCTCCCTCAGCCTGAAAGCAAGATGAGCACCGCAACCCCATAGTCACCTTTGACTGGACGTAACTGTCCAGGGGTTCTTTACCTTTACCATCAAGCAAATGTTAACTAAGACTTTCCAGAGCTTTCTGGGACTTTCCATCAATTTCTTTATTGCAAAAGCTCTGATTTTTGGAGAGGAAAATGGGTTTGTACAGGAAAGCACTAACTCAACTTAAATTGCATAACTTGAATTTCCTGATCTAGGATTGAGTCCCCACCCCCAAATAGTGACAGTCTGGAAGTTCCCTCAGAAAGCCCGGTGCTGTGTAAAAACTCAGCTAGGGAGCCACTGACAGCTGGAATAAACAGTAGTGCAATGAATGAAGGAATAGTTCATACTGGTAGAAGGCAGATTCTTCCTGTGTGTCTAAACTTGCAGCCTCCTTCATGTTTTAAAACTGGGGTCATTCTGTTGCAAACACTTGCCGTGCAATGTCTAGCTTGGCCCAAGCTGCAGACCCTAGATAAAGCTGTGGTTTACATTATTTCAACATATAATATTCCAGTAAGAAAGAATGAGTGATAGCTAGTCTTCCCCCAGCTCTCATCTGCCATGATGTATGATCTGGCACAAAGACCTCTCGTGGAAGCTTTCGAATGCTTCTCAGTCTTGCAAAATGATTCAGCTTCAGAAGACAAGGCTCAGGCTCACCAGCCATGAGTTTCCTTGTAAGCTAAAGTAGCCGCATGAGAACAGAGCAAATCTTGCACAAGGGGCTCCAAGGTTGCTCAGTGCTGATGCCTGCCAGGCGCCACTCTTTCAAACTCGCAGAGAAGCATCATGCCGGTTATGAAACATTTCAGCCTTCTAACTGCATAACTTGTGGACATCCAGTGAAGCTGATTGCTGGAACTGTCAGGACAGATAAAAGAAAGTACTTCAGCAGCTCAGTAGGCAGAGCTTGAGATTCTTAATTTCAGGGTCCTGGGTTCAAGATCCACATTGAGTGAAAGATTCCTGCATTGCAGGGAGTTAGACCCTATGGTCCCTTCCCGTTCTAGAATTCTATTAATTCTAGGGATTCATGCAGTGCATAGTTAAACTGTAGAATTCACTTGTATAGGAGGTAGTGATGGCAACCAATTCAGATGGCTTTAAAAGAGGATTGGACCAATTCATGGACTATCTTTGGCTGCTAGCCATGATAGCTCTGCTCTGCTTCCACAGTCAGAGACAGTGAATGTTTCTGAATACCAGTTGCTGGAAAACACAGGAAGGGAGAGGGTTGTTGTTCTTTGTTTGTTTTTTTGTGTGTACATAATTTTTATTAATTTTCAGTTATTAAAATCCAATGACAACCACATTTTATCAATATCAAATTACAATTCCCATCCAAATATAAATCAATTATACAGCCATTTATACATTTTGAGTGACTTCCCATGTGCTGGGTTTCAGGGTGCAAAGTTCTTATTTCTTCCTGCTTCCGAGATCTTAGTTAATCCAATTGCATTCAGTCCTGATCTTAACCCTTATCAACAGCTACTGATTTCCTGACCTCCATTCCTGTTGAGATATTTAGCAACAAAGGTTTTTCTGCAAAAAGTGTTCTGTTCTCCTGTAAATTCCCTGTGTGAGATGTTTATTTTCTCATTTGTTTCTTTGTTGTTCTAATCATGTCTTACACAACATCTCTGCCTCCACTTTTCCAGTCTTTCTCTTCTTTTGTTGAAAAGCTGCGTCATTATGCCATCTTTGTTGTTTATATCCGAAAATGGGAGTAATCTGGCATCGTGTCATAGGTCTGGGTGAGATTCCAGTTCTCCTTCTCCTCAAATTATTAGCTCTAGCTGCTGCAGATCAAAGACCATAGTCCAAATTACCGTCTGATGGAAGTTAGATGCTTTAAGTCATTCCAATGGTCTCACGCAGTTCAATTTTCCTTTTAATCCATAAATATAATTCTGTCTTCTTTTTCTCTTTTTGCTTTTATCAGATGTTATCATTTAGGGAGAGGTTTGCCAAATCATTTAAATAGCAAATATCGTATTAATAAAAAAGGGTAAAAGCTCCCCTTCCCCCTGACATACCATATTCTTCAATGAAGGAGATCTTCATTCCAGTTCGAAACATTGCAACCCAGTAGCTGATTCACTTGGCAGTTTGTAATCTTGTCCCCTTCATCCTGCACATGACTATAATTTAGAGATAATTTCATCCTAATATACAGAAGAACCTCTGTTCTTAATGGCTGCTTCGGGGGGTTACCAATATGTGGAACACTTTTCCATGCAGTGTCTCCATGCTGGTGGGAGCCAGTTATCAAGACGATCTGCGAGTGAAGCTTACTCCCCCTGGGTGCTGGGGGAAGCTTGCAAGGACAATTACTCCCAAATCATCCTTGTTTTCCTCCACAAACAATCTCCACTAGCATGGGAGCTGCATCAATTTAAGGCAGAAAGTACCGGAAGTCTGAGGGTTGTTGTTCTTTGGTTCAGCTTGAAAGTTTCCTACCAGCAACTGAGAGGTCACTATGAAAACAGGATGCTTGGCTAGTTGGACCATTGGCCTGATCCAGCAGGCTCTTATGTTCTTACATTCTTGTGTCAGCATGGCATTAACTTCTGAAGTACAGAAGGTCGGGAAGGGGTGTGTCGTTCTGTTATTGAAAGGGGAAGGGGAAATTGGACTGGAGTATGCAGTGCAACCTTGGTTCTCTTTTTTATTATTATTAAATTTTGACATAAATTTATTTCACAAACGTACGAAAGACAAAATGAAAAAGGAAAACAGAAAAAGAGAAGAAAAAAGAAAAAGAAAAAGAGAAAAAAAGAAAAACATGTAATACATACAACTTTAATGACATTAATCGATTTCCCTTTATCTCGGTTTCGGAAAATATTACCCTGTTTATCTATCTGCTGTGTCTATTCCTTAATAAAACTTTTTATGTAGTAGGCGTTATTTCATGCTTACTGTGATTTCTGTAAGTACATATGTGTTTCTCATCAACATTTTGATTTTCCCCTTGTCTCTATTTCCATATATATCCTAAATTTATCCCATTCATTGTTAAATTTTGCACTTCTTTGATTTCTTATTTTCTGTGTCAATTTAGCCAACTCCAAATAATCGGATAGTTTAAGTTGCCACTCCTTTAGTGTTGGGATTTTTGGTGTTTTCCAGTACTGTGCTATGAGGGTTCTGGCGGCCACCGTTGCATATTGAAAAAAGGTTCTATCTTCTTCTTTGATATCCTTACCAATTATCCCCAGCAGGAAGGCTTCGGGTTTTTTAACAAACGTATATTTAAGAATTTTTTAAAATTCATTATAGATGGATTCCCAAAATATTTTGAGAGTCTCGCACGTCCACCACATATGGATAAATTCGCCCTCCTTGCTCCTACATTTCCAACACAGTTTATCGCCCGTTCTATACATTTAATGTAGTTTTACCGGCGTTATGTACCATCTGTACATCATCTTATACATGTTTTCCTTTAGTGTCGTGCATGCTGAGAAATTCATATCTTTACACCACAATGCCTTCTATTTGTCAAACTCTATGTTGTACCCTAGGTCTACCGCCCACTTCACCATCACATCCTTTACTTCCTCGTCCTTGGTGTCCCACTCAAGCAACTGGTTGTACATTTTTGATAATAATTTTGTTTTACTTTCTATTATTTCAATCTGAAATCTAGATTTCTTGTCATTTATTCCGATCTTATTATCTTCCCTCCACATTGAATTTATTTGATGGTATTGAATCCAGCCAGTCAGCTTGTTTTTTATTTCTTCGTAAGGTCTAATCTTCCACCCGGATTCTGTTTTGGTTAGTAAATCTTCATATGTCCATCTTTCCCCCTCAATGTCCAACCCTTTAATTGTTAAAATGTCTATTGGTGATAACCACCAGGGCGTTTTCTGCTCCAACAGATTTTTATTCCTTTCCCACACTTCCAGCAGTGGCCCTCTGAAAATGTGATTAGAAAAACCTTTATGAACCCTTCCTTTGTCTCGCCATAGATAGGCATGCCAACCGAATCTTAGATTAAACCCCTCTAGTTCTAACAAATTTTTGTTTTTGATGACAATCCAGTCTTTTACCCAACAAAGACATGCAGCTTCGTAATATAACCTCAAATTTGGAACCGCAAGACCACCCCTATCTCTTTGATCTGTGAGCAATTTAAATCTAATTCTTGGTCTCTTTCCCTGCCAAATGAATTTAGAGAGTAACCTCTGCCATTCTTTGAATATTGAGGTTCCTCTAATTATCGGTATATTCTGGAATAGGAAGAGTAATTTAGGTAGTAAGCTTATTTTAATCGCCGCCATTCTCCCCAACCACGAGAGATGTATTCTATTCCATGTATCCAGGTCCTTCATTATTTCTTTCCATGTTTTCTTGTAGTTATTTTCAATCAGATTTATATTTTTCATAGTTAACCAGATTCCAAGGTATTTAACTTTTTTAGTTATTTTAATTCCAGTTTGACTTTCAAGATCATTTTTTGTTTCTTCTTCCATATTTTTGGTCATTATTTTGGTTTTTGCTCTGTTCAATTTAAATCCAGATAATTTTCCAAATTCCTCTAGTAGCTTTAACACTTTGCCGACGCTCTCTTTTGGTTCTTCCAATGACAGCATAAGATCGTCTGCATATGTTTTCAGTTTGTATTCTTTCGCTCCTATTTTTATGCCACGGATCTCTGGGGTTTTTCTTATCTTGTTTGTGATTATCTCTAAAACCATGATAAACAACAGCGGTGACAGAGGGCACCCCTGTCGAGTGCCTTTTGCTATTTCAAACTGTTCTGTCAGGGTATTGTTAATAATTAATCTAGCTCTTTGTTGTGTGTAGATTGCTCTAACTCCTTCCAGGAATGTGCCGTCTATCCCTGATCTTTCCAGGCACTTTATCAGAAAACCCCAGGAGACATTGTCGAAAGCCTTCTCGGCATCGACGGACATTAAAGCAGCGGGAATTTCATTATGACATTCTAAATATTCAATAATGTCTATTGTATGTCTAATGTTATCTTTTATTTGTCTGTTGGGAAGGAAACCGGCCTGGTCAATATGAATGAGATTAGTTAAACACTTTTTAAGTCTGTGTGCCATTATATCTGCGAAGATCTTGTAGTCGTTATTCAATAATGAAATCGGTCTGTAATTCTTGATGTTAAGTTTGTCTGAATCTGGTTTCGGGATCAACGTGATATACCTTGGTTCTCGAACACCTTGGTACTCAAACATTTCAGCTCCCGAATACCGACAACCCAGAAGTATGTGTTCCGGTTTTCAAACGTTTTCTGGAAGCCGAACATCCAATGCAGCTGTTGGCTATTGTTTCTGGGACACCTGCACCAATTGGAAGCTGCGCCTTGGTTTTCGAATGTTTTGGAAGTTGAACGGACTTCCAGAACGGATTATGTTCGAGAACCAAGGTACCACTGTATTTCAAATATTGGCATTTCACACCCAACATCTTTGGGAGACAAGGCCAGCCGTTAGTTTTTTATGTTAAAAAAAAATGCTTGGTACTTGATGTTATACTTTTGTATACTGATTTTTCTGTGTTTTTCCCTCCAAGTGTTAATAATAATAAAAACTTTCATACCAGGGAGCAGGGCATTTTTTCCTAGAGGGAATTCACAGAAACTCCGTTCCGGCACCTCTCAAGCGGGTGCCATTGCTATTCTTAGAGAACAAGGGAGGTGTTCATGGTGAGTTCTGACACCTCTTTTTCCAGAAAAATTGCCCTGCTAGGAGGCACTTTACCATGGGTAGGCAAACTAAGGCCCGGGGGCCAGATCCGGCCCAATCACCTTCTAAATCCGGCCCGCAGACAGTCTGGGAATCAGCATGTTTTTACATGAGTAGAATGTGTCCTTTTATTTAAAATGCATCTCTGGGCTATTTGTGGGGCCTGCCTGGTGTTTTTACATGAGTAGAATGTATGCTTTTATTTAAAATGCATCTCTGGGTTATTTGTGGAGCATAGGAATTTGTTCATTTCCCCCCTCCAAAATATAGTCTGCCCCCCCCCCCACAAGGTCTGAGGGACAGTGGACTGGTCCCCTGCTGAAAAAGTTTGCTGATCCCTGCACTTTACTGACTTGAGTGAAGCACAAAATTCCCACCCCAATCTGCATACAGAAACTGACCAGACTTAACGCTTAAAGCTAAGGATCTGGACCAGGAGAAGCAATAAAGACAGACTAGTGAATGTATCACTGTTGAAGTTCTTTGTAAGGTTTTCTTCTCGTTCATCTCACTCTTTTATATCCATGCAAAGTAATACAAGAACAGAGTTTTCCAGCTCCAAGAACTAAATAAATTTCTGGTAGTCCAATATTGCCCCCTGGTGGATTTTTATTTAGTTACTACAACATCAATTCCTGCATTTTCCACTCATGAGTCTAAGGGCCTCCAGACTGTAGCTATTTTGGGAATGGGATTCAGTCACCTGAATTGCGCAAAGTCAGGTTGCACAATTGATGTTGCATTTGGAGCTCTTGCAGAACAAATCCACTTACCTTAAAGAAAGGGACTTTTTGCAATGAGGCAAGTGATGGGAAAATGCACTGGTCAATGTGGGAAAGTCTGGGATGACATTTGCCTTGTGCAACATTATCTAACCGCCCCACGAAAAAATCAGACTGCATGTTCAATATACAGTGGTACCTCGGGTTACAAACGCTTCAGGTTACATACGCTTCAGGTTACAGACTCTGCTAACCCAGAAATATTACCTCAGGTTAGGAACTTTGCTTCAGGATAAGAACAGAAATCATGCAGCGGCGGCAGCGGGAGGCCCCATTAGCTAAAGTGCTGCTTCAGGTTAAGAACAGTTTCAGGTTAAGTACAGACCTCCGGAACAAATTAAGTACTTAACCCGAAGTACCACTGTACGGGTCATCTGAGAATATAAGGGTGTGGAGGACTAACGTAAGACAGGATAGATTAATTCCTTAGTTATATTTTCAATCATGCTGATTCTGGTCTGCTAAATGCTCCACTTTCTTCTCAGCCAAGATCTCTTCCCCTTCCAGAGCCCTGTTTATGGGGTTTTTTTCTTTTTAAAATTAACTGAGATCATTAGCTGGAACTTGCTGGAACTCAGATTTGACACCTCTCAGGTGGGCACTATTGCCATTATAAGAGAACAAGGGAGGTTTCGTGGTGTGTTTTGGCACCCCTTTTTCTAGAAAAAATAACTGGTTAAGCCTTCCTTTTCTGCTTGGAAATTCTCCTTGCCAGTGCTTTTTTCTGGGGGGACGCAGTGGAACGCACAGGGCCGTAGCTAGGTGGTGGTGAGGTGGGTGCAAAAATCAGCAAAAAATATGTCCAAACATATAAATATCAATTATTGCCTCATAAGAAATGTTTTTAAATAGAGGGTGAATTGAATGGGTGGAGGAGAGGCGGAAAGAAGTGCTAATTTTTCTGTGGCTAGGGGGCGCAATCTGGGCAGTTCTGCCAGGGGCGCAAAATCACCCAGCTATGGCTCTGGGTACGCATACCCCTAAACATTTTGTGAATCTTTATAATTTTGTCCATTTACTGTATTTATTTTTCCTGATTTGAACTATACAATGGTGATTTTCTTGAGTCAAAATGAGAGTACCCCTAAACGATTGTGTTTTTTAAGAAAAAAGCGCTGCTCCTTGCAAATTATACCCTCTGTGTCCTAGCCCTTACATTACATTACACGGTAACTATTGCAACACACATTCTCATGCAGATATAGCATTCACCTGAACAATATAACCTCAAAACAAGAAAAGATCAGCTCTTCCCTTCCATGAACACCTGACATTAGACCAATGGAAATTAATGGGCATGACTCACTGATATTCCAGTGAGTTTATTCTGAGTCTAACATGTTGAATATAACCCACTTCATTATCCTTATTCACTGAAAAATGAATATGCAATCTCGTAAGAATGTGCTCTTAGAAACAAAAGAAGCTGCTTTATCCTGAGGCAAACCATTGGTCCATCTAACTGCCCACACACCTCCAGGATTTCAGATATGAGTCCTTCCATCCCCAAGTCCTACCTAGAGATATACGGGATTGAACTCAGGACCTTTTGCATGTAACACATCTGCCCGACCACTGTGAGCTACATTTACCACATTAGTAAAGAAACCGTGATTTGAATGTGCTGTAAACATGCAACACCAGATGGCACCAGAGAGCAGGAAATTTTAAAACATGATTTTCCATAGAGATTTTTTTTCCCCTTTTGGTTATAACGATCTAATTTCTGACTGATTTATAGTGTTGTTGTTGTTTTTCCTGTATCTAGATCCACCCTGGGATGGATGGCAGCTGGCACACATTTTTAAAGGAGGGCTTGTTGGATGGGAAACAGCTTCATAGGCATGCACTTGTGTGGCTGCATCATGCAGACTTCAACCTGGGGGCTCTTGGCAAGCCATGCACAAAGTGAAGCAAACTTTGGGCACCCAACAACAATGTGAAGAGAGGTGGGGCTCCAGTCAGAGAGACATCTGAACAACAGCAGAACGGTGCTGTGTTTAAAGCTTCCCTAAGTCCTAAAGGGTTGCATCCTTCCACAGGACACTATGGGAAAGTAAAGGTTAGCTCATCCACACTTACCTTTTGGCCTGAAAGTTCAGGGCCTGAGCACTCTCCCCCCCCCCCAGCCACCCATGGTTGATTTCCCCAGGAAAACCTGCTCTTTAATGCAGAACTGGAACAAATGGCAATTGGGGTTTTCTGCAGCTTGCTGTTTGCTTCAATTCAGCAGTAAAGAGTGGGTTTTAACAAGGAAGGCACCGGGGGGGGGGGGGAGAAATGCTTGGACACAGAGCTTTAAAACATGGACCTGTGTCTAGAAACATGGCACAAAAGGAAGTCTGGACGAGACCTGCTTGCAGTGCTACCAGCACAGCCAGGTAAACTGGCCAGAACCAGCTCACCATAGGAAGCTCTGCCCACAGTGGTGTGAAATCAGTGTAGTGTAGTGGTTAGAGCAGGCTTCCTCAACCTCGGCCCTCCAGATGTTTCCCATGATCCCTAGCTAGCATGACCAGTGGTCAGGGATGATGGGAATTGTAGTCTCAAAACATCTGGAGGGCAGAGGTTGAGGAAGCCTGGGTTAGAGTGTTGGACCAGGACCTGGGAGACAGGGTTCAAATCTCCACTCGGCCAGGAAGGCAACCGGGTGACCTTGGGCCAGTTCCTGCCTGTCGGCTGAACCTACCTTGCAGGGTTGTTGTGAAGATTAATTGTGGAGAGGGAGAACCATGTACTGTACCTTGAGCTCCTTGGAGATACGGTGGGATATAAATGAAATAAATTCAATGCAGTGCCTACCCCATTCAGACTCTGAAACAAGCCCTGGAGATTTTAGAAAGCGTTTCTCTATATTATCTCCTGCGAAAAGGTTCGCAGGTGTGGCCAAAGTACCTCTGAGGCTGGAAAACCAACTGAGGCTGCTAATATTTACCTCTTTCCGCTGACAGTGGAAAGCGAAGCCCCAGCGTCTTCGGTTGAGGTCATGTAAACTGAAAGTGGGCGGCACTCCAGAGTACGTGCCACTAAACTGTTGACTAATGTAAACTCCCCTTCATCTGCATGCACAATATAAATATATAAATATGCCATTTTTAAAGTTATGGCCTTTTTATTGGCACTTGAAGGTGAGATAGGGAGCCTTTGAGCGCTGACTCATTCCTGTTTATCTCGCCACTGTAATGTTTCCAAACTGCCAAGTGAAGGTACGAGATAAACTTATAGTAAAACTCAGACTGAAAGGCGCCAGGGATGGAGTTCAAGTTTGCCCTCCCTCTCTCTCTTTTTTTTAAATCCCCATTTTAAGAGGAAACATGGTTTGTTGACACCTCCCCCCCCCCCGTCCCTACCTTGCCTAAAAAGCACCCTTGGACCATCCAGGGTCACTGGGAAATGGTTCAAAGGGAAGCCTGCAGGTTTGGGCAACCTAGTTGTGTAGTAAGAAGCCAATAACTGCCTGCAGGATCAGGCCAGTGGCCCATCTAGCTAAGCATCCTCTTCTCACAGTGGACAGCTAGATGCCTGTGGAAACCCTCATGAGCACAGGAGACATCTCCCTTCATCCCCATTCAGAAGCATTATTGTGAAGGGTAGCAGTAGCTAGTAGTAGTCACTGATAGCTTTATCCTCCATGAATTTGGCCAAGCAGATGTCTTGAGGATGCTCACATACAGGGCAGAAGTGCAATAGCTCTCTCCCATTTATAGTAGCTGGGACGCGGGTGGCGCTGTGGGTTAAACCACAGAGCCTAGGATTTGACGATCAGAAGGTTGGCGGTTCGAATCCCCGCGGTGGGGTGAGCTCCCGTTGCTCGGTCCCTGCTCCTGCCAACCTAGCAGTTCGAAAGCACATCAAAGTGCAAGTAGATAAATAGGTACTGCTCCGGCGGGAAGGTAAATGGCATTTCTGTGCGCTGCTCTGGTTTGCCAGAAGTGGCTTAGTCATGCTGGCCACATGACCCGGAAGCTGTACACCAGCTCCCTTGGCCAATAAAGCAAGATGAGCGCTGCAACCCCAGAGTCGGCCATGACTGGACCTAATGGTCAGGGGTCCCTTTACCTTTATTTATAGTAGCACCAATCCTTTCTTGAATCCAGGAGGCAGCAAATGGTCTTCATGACTCATACCCATTGAGAGCCTGATCCGGAGAGAACTTGCCTCCTCCCCTTCACAGCTGGGAGTCTGCAGCACTGAGGTTCCTTCTTGGGCTGTAAAGGTCACATGAGAAATCCCAGCCCCTATGGGACAAGGCTGCCGCTCATCCCTCCCCAATATAGGGTATCTTATCATTTCAGTGAGGAGGGGATGTAAATATAATCAGGGCAGAGGCCTGGGATACAACATGCATCTCAGGTGCCCTCCAGATATTGCCATACTGCAACTCCCACCAGCCCTAGCAAGCATGGCCAATGTCCAGGGGTGTTGGGAGTTGTAGTTCAGAGAATCATAGAATTGTGGAGTTGGAAGGGACCATGAGGGTCATCTAGTCCAACCCCCTGCAATGCAGGCATCTTTTGCCCAATGCGGGGCTCAAACCCACAACCACATGATTATGAGATTCATTTTTTCATCATGGTTCTTTCCTTCCGCCTCTCAGCCTTTCCTCTCCATAACAAGGGCGCTCACAGTATTATATCACAGATCAACACTTAATCTCCTCTTGAAAGTATTTGTATTTGTCGCCTGCAACACAAACTTTATTTTATGACTTCTTATTATTGTCTTAAGTGGTTTATTATGTATGAATATACATAATGCAGTAGTTTATTGCCCAAATAGCAGCTCCTGAAGAGCTTCAGAGAGGAGCAGTCCAATTAGCCCAATTATTATACTTTATTACTATTTGCATTGTGTGATAAAAACATAATGAAACTAGAAAGAAAGGAAATTATGGATAGGATGGTCCGGATTTTTGTGTGAGTACGACCAACTGTGGAATAACAATTTGTATTTCAAGCAGAATACTAGCAAAGGCAAGACTAAGAAGGGAGATAACATGAGTGGCTAAAACTGATTCTCTAGATCTGGTAGCTGACTATATATTATATTAAAGTGTTGTATTGACATACTGCAATGTACAAAACCACAGTGGCTTGAGATCCTGGCTTGTGAAGAAACGATGGTTTGCTCCCAAACAACACTAGGAGCTTCTAGTATACAGTGGTGTGCTGTTTGGGTAAGACTTTGAGGCAAGCGTTCATGGTCCCACTCAACAGAAAGAGCAGGAAGCCACACACCCCCGCCAACACTCCAAGACAGGCTTACCACATTTTGAAGTAATTGAAGTTATATGTATCATCATCTCAAAGAGGAGGGGAGCAGAGAACCATTTCTGGTTCAGAGCCTGTTGTCCCCCAAACTGCACCACAGTAAATATCCTACCATTGCATACAGGGGAAAAGATGGCTGAAACAGGCAAGCTAGCCACAACGGCTGTGCTATGCCTCCACAGTTGTTAACTCCACAGTGAGTTAAGACCTTTCTCTACTGCCTGGTGGATGGTGCCCATAGTAAATGCTGGGAGGGTGCAGTGGTTATCTCAGACTAGGGGTGGATCTACACACAGGGGAAGTGGGGAAACACTATAAATAAGTCAGAAATTAAATCATTATAACAAAAGAAAAAAACACTATGTAAAAATCGCATCGAAAATTATTTGCTCTCTGGCGCCTTCTGGTGTTGCATGTTTATAACGCATTCAAAACGTTGTTTTTTGACTAATGTATGGTTTAGTCAAGCAAGCTGCTTCCGCAAACCCTCAGAGCATTTAACAGCTCCTTCTCCTTCTGTCTTTCTGTGATAGAGAGATATGTGCAGGGGATGCAGGTGGCGGGGAAACTCTCCTTACTATTGATAAAGGGGGGGGAGAGGTGCAGAGACTTTTGCCACTGCCCTGTTAATGATTACTGCAGCAGAGCTGGACACGTTGAGCTCTCTGACCTGTGTCTGCAGCCCTTGGAGGGTTTATTGCAGTCAGCACAGCCTTGGGTGGTGTTTGGATTGTGTGCTGAAAGGCAGTCAAATGGGCTGTTGTCCAGAAGTTCTGCGATATGCTCAGCCTGCTTCCTTGGAGCTCTTAGGAAGAAGCCCTAGCGCAAGCCAAGCTTTTATCTACACCAGGAAGTTGGAAAGGTTGACAGGGGACAAGGAGGAACCTTGTGAGTTATCCTGTTGTAAAATGATGCCGGGGTGCTCTGAGGATAGAGGTGGGCTAACCAGCCTAAAGAATAGGGCAAAGGGTTTCAGGTTCAATCACTGGCATCCCTAAGCTAGGGCAAGAGGGGGCAGAACCCTGGAGAGCTACTGCCATTCAATGTAGGCAGTATATAGTCAATATATGGACTATACAGTCCTTGTAATAAAATAATAATAATGGTAATGTATGGAGGCCCTGGGCTGCCTATATGACAAGACCCCCATATTAGCCTTGCTAATGTGGTGCAAAGGAAAGCAGAGCAATATGTTTGGCTCCATCTTGGCTGCAGGAGTTGCCAGAAGGAGGCACAAGGCACCATCCAACCATCTTTGGGATTCCACTCCGGATTTGTGTAGGGCTTACTCCGTAGCCTTGTCTTCTCCCAAAGCTGTCCTGCAATGCAGTGGAAGTTTAGGATCAGAGTTTTCCATCTCCTAGATGTGTTACCTTCCCAGCTTGATGAACCCCATCTGCTTCTCATTTTCCTCTACAGCAGATGCAGAAACCACCTTCTTGACTGTTGGACCCACTATCAGTCTCATCCACTCAATCCTCTAGAGCAGTGTTTCTCAACCTGTGGGTCCCCAGATGTTGTTGGACTACAACTCCCATCGTTCCTAGCCAGCATGACCAGTGGTCAGGGATGATGGGAGTTGTAGTCCAACAACATCTGGGGACCCACAGGTTGAGAACCGCTGCTCTAGAGCCTGTCTTTGCATGCAGAGGAAGTCCCTAACTCACTGAGGGTTTGAGACCCATCAGTTACTCTCACCTGGTTTAGCTGGCCAGTCAAAGCTATTCCCTAGGTGTGGCCGCTGTCACATGCTGACAGCTTCTAGGAGCCACAGGTGAGAACTCAGTGCAGGGTGGGGACCAAAGGTGGACAAAATACCCCAGGAGGAACACAATGTGTTCCCCACCAAAGGTACTACCCCTCCCCATTCACTCCAATCCGTGTAAAGTAAAGGGACCCCTGACCATTAGGTCCAGTCGTGGACGACTCTGGGGTTGTGGCGCTCATCTCGCTTTATTGGCCGAGGGAGCCGGTGTACAGCTTCCAGGTCATGTGGCCAGCATGACTAAGCAGCTTCTGGTGAACCAGAGCAGCGCACGGAAATGCCGTTTACCTTCCCGCTGGAGCGGTACTTATTTATCTACTTGCACTTTGACGTTCTTTTGAACTGCTAGGTTGGCAGGAGCAGGGACCGAGCAACGGGAGCTCACCCGGTCGCAGGGATTCAAACCGCCAAACTTCTGATTGGCAGGTCCTAGGCTCTGTGGTTTAACCCACAGTGCCACCCGCATCCCTTAATCCGTGTTCCTACATTTAATATAGGCAGGCAAAAGACAGGAGAGGAAGGAAGGGCAAGAGTGGCATTGTTTTGCCAAGGATGAAAGTATGCAGAGGAAGACACATTGGGATTTAAAATACAGAATTTGTAGGGACATAAGAGTATAAGATGAGCCTGCCTGATCAGGACAACGGTCCATCTAGTCCAACATTCTTGATCTCTCAATGGCTAACATGATGCCTGTTGGAAACCTGCAAACAGGACATGAGCACAACAGCACTTTGCGCACCTGCAGGTGCCAGCAATTAATATTCAGAGGCATGATGCCCCTGACAGTGGAGGTAGAACATAGCTTTTGCAGCTAGGTGCCATTGAGAAAGGGATGGCACCGCCAAAAATATCGAATAAGGAGGAAGATGGCAACCTTGAAGGAGACAACAAGAGCCTTGGAATGGAGAGATTGGCCCGTTAATGGGGTCTAGGCAAAATCGAAAGAAGGGCTGGTTTCTGCCCAGGATTCCTTCCCAATACAGTGGTACCTCAGGTTACAGATACTTCAGGTTAGAGACGCTTCAGGTTACAGACTCTGCTACCCAGAAATAGTACCTCAGGTTAAGAACTTTGCTTCAGGATGAGAACAGAAATTGTGCTCCAGCGGTGCGGCAGCAGCGGGAAGCCCCATTAGCTAAAGTGGTGCTTCAGGTTAAGAACAGCTTCAGGTTAAGAATGGACCTCCAGAACAAATTAAGTTCTTAACCCCAGGTACCACTGTAATGGCTACTCTCTTGGGTATGCCTCACATATTAAAAGAGGTGGCCAATGCAGTTCAGCAGTGACCATATTGCCTTGTAAGTCATTAGACTGTGGCAGAATGCACCTCCTGCCCATTATTCTGGGATAGAGCTACAGGACATCGCTTAGAAAGGTGGATGGATTAGGGTGGCGACTTCTGCATCGGTCAAAAGAAGGCAGAGATTTACATAAAATCTGCTGGTTGTTCATTTATATCCACAGATGTTGATTCAGTGGGGAAATCACTATAGCCTAAACAGAAGTACAAGGCACCCCTCTATGTGTACCTGCTTCTGTGGTCACTACTGATGGGCAACGTCAAGGCCCCTATTCTCCTTTAAACCAGCCTCGGACAGGACTGCATTTCCTAGAGAAGGCTGTTCTCTCTTCTCTGCAAAGTGAGGATGGATGCTGACCAGGTGGATGCATTCCAAACCGAGCAGGTAATCACAGAGGCTGGTGAAAATTCTATGCTCAAAGATTTTATGGCAGGGGTGAAGTTGGTGGGGTTATGTTTGCTGTTTAAATAGAGGAACCTTGGAGTGATAGGAAGGTTTTTTTCTGAGAAGTTGCTGACTCCAGAGTCTTGCTTCCTTATCAGCCCTGTTTATGAGGGGTTTTGTAAATGTTTTATGAGCTGCCAATGACTGCGTGGGGAGAGGGGGTGCTGGGAAAAGGGCGGTGGCTACTCTTTTTGACTTTCGTTGCACTGTTGACAAAGGATCAAAGGGCAGATGATCACCTTGATAAGATGGAGGGACATGGGGCAGAAGACTCCCAATGTGCCTTTCTGCCCATTTGCAATGCTGGGGGGGGGGGGGAATATCCGCTACAGATCATGTCATAAAGGCAAAGCGCTGAGACTTTCATCTAGTTGCATTGAAGATATTTCTTAAGGTTGGTGTCCCTGTTCAATGCAATAATTCTAATGGTTGCAAACTGCTTTGAGGTTGTTGGGTTGTTGCTTTTTTACAATCAAGACGTTATGTACATTTTATGAAATAAATCACTATTTTTATGGATTGCCTTGTTGCCTTGTTTTATGGATTGATCTTGTTGTCAACCTCCCTGTGGTTTGTGCAAAGAGCTGCATATAAAGCATCTAAAGAAAGAACGACGTGATTAATATTATTTAAACAGCACGTTTTCAAAAGGCTTCGACCACATTATCTCTTTGTAATCTGTACAACAACCTAAGCCAGTCTTATTATTATCTCCTGGTATGCCCCGCAGAGGACCTTAAGGTCCATGAATAATCATAGTTTAGAGGTCCCAGGCCCTAAGGAAGTCAGATTATCCTCCACCAGGGCCAGAGCCTTCTCAGTGATGGCTCCGACCTGGTGGAATGCTCTGTCCCATGAGACCAGGGCCCTTCAGGATTTAACCTCCTTCCACAGGGCCTGTAAGACAGAGCTATTCCACCTGGCTTTCAATTTGAACTTAGCCTGATCTTTTATTCCCCTTCCTTCCCTCCCTCTCCCCTTTTTATGAAGATTACCTGCTCTGGGATCCCACAGCTAATTCTCCCCTGGTCTCCTCGCTGGCCCAAATAGGACTAATTTAGCCAGCTAGCCCTGGTGATCATCTAATGTTTACTGGATGGATTTCCCCCCTAAATTGATTTTTGAATTCTCAATTTATTGTTATTCACGTTTTATACTGTATTTTATGCTGTTTTTTGTTGCATCAATTAAGTGTTTTAGATTTGAGCCCGGTTTCTGAACTAGGAAGGGCGGGGTATAAATTATTATTATTATTATTATTATTATTATTATTATTATTAAGCACAGGCAGAGAGAGATCGCAGTTTGGTCAGAAGCCAAATCATGGTTTGAATGGAAGTCATCCCATTGTGGGGAATGAAGGGTGCACAGTTCCCACCTCTGCAGGAGAAAGTCCAGCCAGCTGACATGCAATTGGCAAGTATGAACACCTGGAGAGGAGAGCCAGGCTGGGTCACACTGGGGGTGCCAGCATGGGGGGCCCTGCTTCACGTCCCCTCAAAAATCCCTGCCCGGGGCAACAGCCCCTCTGACACCCCCATGCTATGCCCCAGCTCTAAACAGAGGATTGCCCTAAGGCAACTGACTTTTATCCATATCTACTCAGAAGTAATCCCACTTAGACCCATGGAGCTTACTGTCAGATATCAGTCGCAGCAGCCAAGTGGAGCCGATCCAGGCCCTATTCGGTCTGTGTTTGGGTGCTCAGCACACCAGCCCAGCCCTTGTTTCCTTTAGATTCAGTTTCTAAGCATGTGCCATTCAAACTGCACCATTCCGTTCTCGGTGCTCCACGGGAGGATAATATTTTTATAGGGCAGTAAAGATGCTATGAAATGGTCGTAAGAATGCACAGGCTGCCACTTAAACCTCTCAGTTATCAGTGCTGCTGTTATTTGATGCTTGAGACTGGGAAGTCAACAATAAAACTCAAGGAGATCCTGTAAAAAGTTATATGCGACCAGTGAATATATCTGAGGCTTCCAGATGGGGAATTGATACCACAAGCAAATCATTCAGCAAGTGCAAATTGGTTGTTGGCAACAGGCTCTACTTTACAGCATTGAACTTTCCTTTCGCTTCCAGGCATATCCACAACTGAGCAACCTTTCGGCTTTGGCCCAGCCGCTTCATCAGCTCTGAATCTACTTGTACTTGTCCTCCGCTCTTCCTCAGTAGCATGTTGGACGCCTTCCGACCTGAGGGGCTCATCTTCCAGCGTCATAACTTTTATATGCCTGTTGTCTTTGTCCATGGAGTTTTCTTGGCAGGGATACTGGAGTGGCTTGCCGGTTCCTGCTCAGAGACATCACCTTGTCAACAAAGGCCCGTATAGTTAAAGCTATGGTTTTCCCAGTAGTGATGTATGGAAGTGAGAGCTGGACCATAAAGAAGGCTGATCGCCGAAGAATTGATGCTTTTGAATTATGGTGTTGGAGGAGACTCTTGAGAGTCCCATGGACTGCAAGACGATCCAACCTCTCCATTCTGAAGGAAATCAGCCCTGAGTGCTCACTGGAAGGACAGATCCTGAAGCTGAGGCTCCAATACTTTGGCCATCTCATGAGAAGAGAAGACTCCCTGGAAAAGACCCTGATGTTGGGAAAGATGGAGGGCACAAGGAGAAGGGGACGACAGAGGACGAGATGGTTGGACAGTGTTGTCGAAGCTACCAGCATGAGTTTGACCAAACTGCAGGAGGCAGTGGAAAACAGAAGTGCCTGGCGTGCTCTGGTCCATGGGGTCACGAAGAGTCGGACATGACTAAATGACTAAACAACAACAACAGGCTCTACTGTATTTCAGTAGC
The DNA here is from genome assembly GCF_964106915.1 of Podarcis gaigeae. Lineage (NCBI taxonomy): Eukaryota > Metazoa > Chordata > Lepidosauria > Squamata > Lacertidae > Podarcis > Podarcis gaigeae. Next base: position 82,154,624 of record NC_139677.1, read on the forward strand.
AAACTGAGCCTGCGCCCACCTGTCTTAAAACTAGTCCAGGGGGTGAATCAGCCTGTCTGGCTTCACTTAGTGTTGGCCTCCTGGCCTTCTGTCCTATCTGGTCACTACCAAGTGAGACCAGCTCTCCAGAGTCTCCAAAGACTCAGGCAAAACGAGTCCTTTCCCAGCCAAATCTGCAGATGCTAAGGACTGAACATGGAACCCTTTGCATACAAAGCACATTCTCTCCCACGGAGTCAACACTGTACTGAACAGGCTTCTGTTAATGTGGGTTGTGTGTGAGTCTACCCTGATGTAGGGATGGGTGAATCCGTCCATTTCAGTTTCTCTCCATTCCCCACCCCCAATTTTCCATCTCTTAAGTTCACTTCTTTACATTTTCACATCAGATTGCCACCCCGCCCCCAAGAATATTTCCTCATGTAAATCAATAAGCATTTTAGTGTGAATATCTAATATACCTGATCGTATGCACTTACCAAATATTTTTGTGGACAAATTCTCCCTAATATAATGATGCATTTCCGCATGTCATTTTCAGTAACATGTGTTTTTGTGGACAATTTGCCCCCAGTATATTATGCCTTTCCATACCCATTACTTGGCTGAGCAGGTGCACTGTAGAATTTGGAGAAATGCAAATTTCGGAGGATGGTCTTTGCTTTTGGTCCACATGTTGTTTTGGAATGAGCAAAATTTGTAGGTTTGCGTTTGAATGCAAACTGAATCGAGTTTCTCCCCCACCCATACCCAGAGCCTGAATATACAGTGGTACCTCGGGTTACATACGCTTCAGGTTACATATGCTTCAGGTTACAGACTCTGCTAACCCAGAAATAGTGCTTCAGGTTAAGAACTTTGCTTCAGGATGACAACAGAAATCGTGCTCCAGCAGCGCGGCAGCAGCAGGAGGCCCCCATTAGCAAAAGTGGTGCTTCAGGTTAAGAACAGTTTCAGGTTAAGAACGGACCTCCGGAACGAATTAAGTACTTAACCCGAGGTACCACTGTAGTCAGTTGGAATCAAAGGCTTTGCCTGACATCTTTCCCTGACTCATGAGAACTCTCACTCTTTCCTTCTCTCAGCCAAAGGTCTCCCTGCTTAAGGTGCGAGAGTCACCTGCTGAAAAACAGCTGAGTGCACTGGGAAAGACAAATCTCACAGCATGCAGTTATACCACAGCTTTCCTGTTGTCTCTGAAGGTGTGGCACATTTTATGGAAACAGGAAGCATGCACCTTAGCAAACTGCAGATCCCCAAGTGTTTTTCACGTGATCATCTGCATGCACCTCCCCATTAAATGTTATATGGGCTGACTTGCATTGTTTCCGCTCCCTCTCAAATCCACCCACCCCAGTGTACCTTCTGTTCTGCCTGATAACAGAATGGAGAAACTGAGACACAGATCAGCAGCGACCTGAGTGAGGAAGCCATCTGGCTGCTACAGCAACGATTACCAAGGTCACGGTCATTTCCTGTAAAACCTGCTGTGGCCCAGAGACTTAGGCACAGCAGGAACATCCATTTCTCTCCACATTCCTTATATTTGCATCCAAAGATGCAAGGCTCATAGGAAAAAGGCACGGAAACACACTTAAAATAAAATCCAAAAATCAAACTGAAGACACAAGTAAGCATGCTGTATTGCTCTAGCGGTGTAGCTAAAAAAGCTTGCAGTCCTAACCCCATTTACCTAGGAGTAAGTCCCACTTGAATTCAATAGGGCCTACTTCTGAGTAGACCATGGTTAGGATTGCACTGGAAGCTAACTGAATCATAATGCACCGGTCCTGTCTCTTCCCACACCACCCCATGGGAAAATTTAGGAGGATTGTCCCACATAAAGCTTTCTGACCTCTAAAAGCATCTAGGGATCATGGGCCCCCAAACGGAGTGACATGCCTAGGCTATCATTATGGTCACACATGTTAGATGTGCCAGAGACATAGGTTGTGTCCTCTACCTGTAAGGTGATACAATAATCCTCCGCTTTGTTGATAAGAGGGATTTTTTTTTTTAAGTAGATGGCTTTCAGATAACCAAGTTGACTAACTCACTCAAGGTCATCTGTCTTATCGCAGCTTTGGTCACACAGCTTTGCTTGGAATATATTAACTAAACCCAAGTCTGCAAGGTCTGTGTTCTTTCCACAGCATGCTTCAAGATATATCCTTACAGTTACAGACGCTTCAGGTTACAGACGCTTCAGGTTACAGACTCCGCTAACCCAGAAATAATACCTTGGGTTAGGAACTTTGCTTCAGGATGAGAACAGAAATCGTGCTCCCGTGGTGCAGTAGCAGGAGGAGGTCCCATTAGCTAAAGTGGTGCTTCAGGTTAAGAACAGTTTCAGGTTAAGAACGGACCTCTGGAATGAATTAAGTTCTTAACCCGAGGTACCACTGTATTTTAAACGATCCTGCAAACAATTCAAGGGTGATGGTACCATTCTCTCACAGGGCTGTTTCAGTCTATTCTAAATAGCCACCTAGCAAGGGTGTTGTCAGAGTGAAGGGGCAGGGGGTTGGGCTAGATGATCCTTGAGGTCCCTTCCAATCTGGCATTTCTACCATAGAAAGCATATAGAGCAGCCTTTGTCAACCGGTGCCTTCCAGATGTTGTTGGACTTCTTCTTCTTTGGCAATCACTCGTAGCCGAATAAGATTGTCTTCCATAAACATGGTTTTAACAGTGAGTCCGTAAGTGACTGTGGAGGCCAATTCTGGATCTACACGTCCTTCCACAGTGGGGACATTGGTATTCGGGTGGGAGTTGATCACGGTGTGGATTTGCCAAGCGTGCCTTCCTCTTAGCACGTTTCTCCCTTGCATCCTGAGTTCGAGTGTCTTCAAAGCCCATGACACCTTTGGTAAAGGCTGTTCTCCAACTGGAGTGCTCGCAGGCTAGTGTTTCCCAGTTGTCAGTGATTATACTACATTTTTTAAGATTTGCCTTGAGACAGTCTTTAAACCTCTTTTGTTGACCACCAGCATTACACTTTCCATTTTTAAGTTCGGAATAGAGTAGTTGCTTTGGAAGACGATGATCAGGCATCTGCACAACATGACCAGTCCAACAAAGTTGATGTTGAAGAATCATTGTTTCAACACTGGTGATCTTTGCTTCTTCCAGTACACTGATATTAGTTCGCCTGTCTTCCCAAGTGATATGTACTTTTTTTCGGAGACCATTGATAGAATCTTTCGAGGAGTTGGAGATGGTGCTTATAATTGGTCCATATTTCACAAGCATACAGTAAGGTTGGTAGTACAATAGCTTTGTAAACAAGCATTTTGGTTTCCCTGCAAATGTCCTCAAACACGCTGCACTTCAGTCAGGAGAAAATCGCACTCGCAGAACTCAGGCGATGCTGGATTTCGGCATCAATGTTGGCCCTTGTGGAAAGGTACCGGTAACTACCTAGGTAGGAGAAGTGATCAACATTTTTCCAACGTTACACCATTGAGTTGGATTTGTGGCACTGCAGAAGGGTTATTTTGTACTTGTTGGTGCAGCACTTTGGATTTTTGGATGTTGAGTGATAGGCCAAGCTTTTTGTAAGCTTCTGCAAATATATTTAGGATTGTTTGGAGGTCATCCTCTGAGTCTGCACATACTACGTTGTCATCAGCATACTGTTCTGTTCTGTTGTTGGACTACAAATCCCATCAGCCCCAACCAGCACAATGGATAGCACCAAGCTGGCAAAGGTTGATACAGAATCTTGCATCTCCCTGCCTCCAGAAGGCTGACAGCAGGCTTCAGGGATGGGGTGGTCATGGTTAACCAAACCTGATCTTGTTAGCTCTCATTCCATGGTTCCCCCACATATATTCTGCAGCGATTCTTGCCTCAAGGACCACCTCTCCTTACATCAACCAACATAGACATTGCATTCATCATTTGAGGGCCTCCTTCATGCATCCTCTTTGAGGCAACATAAGAACAGGCCTTTTCAGTGCTGGCTCCATTTGTGGAATGTCGCTTCCAGGTAAGCATGCCTGGCACTATCACTGTCTGTTTTTAGGGTCCAGGTAGAAACATTCTTATTTACTACATATTAGTGGCCTTTGTTGTGCTCATTTTTTCAGAGGGGTGGGTAGGTCGAGACCCTCCAAGTGTCCCTATTTTCCAGGGAGAGTCTTGGATTTACAGAAGCCATCCCAGTTTCTGATTTGATCCTGGAATTTCCTGCTTTTCCTTACAACACCCCTATTTTTGTTGGAGAAATGTTGGAGGGTATGGTAGAATATCCCTATTTTCATTGTAGAAATGTTGGAGGGTATGTAGATCTTGATTCTTTTAAATATACAGTTGGGTGAGCCTCATAGTTTTTGTGCTTTGCTGTTTTTATCTGATTTTTAATGTCTGTATTATTTTAATTTACTGTATATGTCATGCTGGGTGCAAAAAATGTGGCTAATATAGTACCAAAAAATGTATTAGAATGCAGTTAACCCACAACTTACTGGGAATCGTGACTAAAGCCAAAATTGCGTGTAGGTTCAAAACCCATTGGGTTCAATGGTAAGCGGGGTTGCCAAAGTCATTTTCCCCAGAACCCTGCCTCCTTTTTGCCCCCTTTTATGTTTTGTTTTGTTTATTTTTGCCATGTGCATAAAACTGAATGCGCACAAGTTAAATGCTTGCAAGCTGCATAAACATCTAAAGATGAAGATTCATTTCCCTTTTTTTCCTGTAACCTCTTTGTTATTATTAAAATTAAATAAACATATTTTGAAGTGGAGGAATAAGATCAGGCTGTTTTCAGTTGCATTAAAAATGAAAGACAAACAAAAACGCAATAGCAGTATCAGTAACTGGGCCAAGTAGTGGGTATTTTAAAGTTTCCAGGCTGTACATTTGTGCAAAGCAAGCCAGCGTTAGGGAAAAGCTAGCTCTCACTGCTTGCGTCTCCTGTTCCGCAAGCATATCCCATCTGCCTTATTTCTTTTCTTCCAATGAGGAACTGGAATAATTTATTCTGTGGCTTTATGCAAATGACTGAATATAGCCTTTTGCAAAAAGCCCCAGGCATCTTAAAACTAATAACCCAGATTATCTGCAAGTGTCAATATGACAACATGCTTTTGTGAAGTTTTTTTGGTTTTTATGATGCTTCAATGTGATGTGTACAGGATTCCCTCAAATTAGGCTTCGCTTTAATAGTTTCCTAAAGAGTACAATCTGATGGCGATGTCAACAGTTCCCCCCTCTTTAAATTAAGAGTAATTGGCTTTTATAGCACTGTATAAAGATATCAGCTGTGAAAGACCAGGCCATCAATGGCTCTATTTTCTTCCCCTTTATCTAGTGATATAGCCCTAATTTGACACTTCTGTGTAGAACAAGCTTGTAAAGTGGGGTAGTCAACCCTGTAAAGTTACTTACATTTAGATTAGCCTTACAGCTCACTTAAGAGGCCCAGTAAAATGACAAATTAACTGATGTGGCTGTAAACCTCCTAGTATATGAAATTAGTTCAACATCTACTTGTGTCAATACAGCCTCATTAATACTTATTTCTCAGAGCAAACATTTGTGCTATGGATAAAAGCAGCGTCCTCAGCACTGGGAATATATGCAAGTTCCAGGCTGGGCACATCTTCACATTCCCTGGCCTGCTGCAACAAACAATTAACATTGCCACTCTCCACCTTGCACCTGTATAGATTTATTGCGGTTGCTACATTTACAAAATGGTGCATGCAGTTGAAGCTGCCTCCAGTGTTTTCTCTTTGTACTTCTACTTATTTGTACTGGAAACATTTATAAATGCCTTGGGTGGGGAAAAGAGAAATCCTTTACCTTGTGCTGAAGAGGACACAAACAGGAAGGGGACAGTCAGAGGAGGGGAGGTATTCTACCCTGCATAAAAGGCAGAGTAGAAAGGGTTTTCCAGGGTGAGAGTCTGGGAGAAGATGTCGGCTCCCAGGTGGGAGATGGGAGAGTCCACCTTTATGTTTGTAGATAAATGACAGGATTTAAGTCATGTAAATATGGTAAAGGGCTTTACATGTATTTTTCTCTTTCTTTTTTCTCTTGCTTTATTTTAAATATTCTTGTTCTGTAGACTAGCTTGGTTCTCATTGTATTTTAGCTTGAAAATGTGTGTGTGTGTGTGTGTGTGTGTGTGTACTCTGTCTTCAATCCGTCAGGTCCCTGACCCACAATGTACCAGTAGTCTAGAACCACTCATTCTCATTGGCAGATGGCTCCATTGTTTTAGCTGGCTGGAGATGCCAAGGACTGAATTTAGAACTTTCTGTGTGGAATGTATACATACTCCTTCCACAGGGCTATGGCCACTGCATCTATTCCGTATGTTTACTAAAAACTATAGTGGGCAGGGCTAAAAATGCCAGATAAATTACAACAATGGCAACAGCGATGAATGGTTATGATCAAACCTAAGAATATAGATTGATAGTGTGTTGCTCAAAAGGCCAGTTGTCACTGCATTTTTCAACAAATGGATATGAGAATTGTGCTACGTAAATAGCACCTGATGATATTTATAAAAGCAGGACCTGAAGTAATCTAAGCATTGCTTTATATTGGGCAAATAAGTGTTTGCAATGCAGACTTAGTGCTCTGGTTGCATGGGCAATAGCTGTAGTTCAGTGGCAGACTGCATAGCTTGTATAAAAAGGTAAAGGGACCCCTGACGATTAGGTCCAGTCGTGACCGACTCTGGGGTTGCGGCGCTCATCTCGCTTTATTGGCTGAGGGAGCCGGCGTACAGCTTCTGGCCAGCATGACTAAGCTGCTTCTGGTGAACCAGAGCAGCGCATGGAAATGCCATTTACCTTCCTGCTGAAGTGGTACCTATTTATCTACTTGCACTTTGACATGCTTTCGAACTGCTAGGTTGGCAGGAGCAGGTACTGAGCAATGGGAACTTACCCCGTCGCGGGGATTCGAACCGCTGACCTTCTGATCAGCAAGCCCTAGGCTCTGTGGTCTAACCCACAGCGCCACCCGCATCCCTTGTATATGTAAGGTTAAATTCTTGGCACAGCTGGTAAGGAATCCTGCCTGAAACCCCGCAGAGCCAGTGCTGACAATCCTGAAACATCACTAGGAAACAGGGAAAACCATCTCATAACAGGCACAAGAATCGGAGGGTAAAGGGAGCACCTCATATTCCTATCTCTATCATCACCCAGTATAACTCCATCTCTCTTGTTTTAGTAGCACTGATCCCTTAAGAATTACGTGTTTCAGATCCTGCACTTTGGACCAAAATGTATTGGGGTGGCGATTTGACTGATATGTACCAATACTGCCATCTTTTGATGAGAGAGAGTCTATGCACTTAAAAACTGGTCACCAAAAGAGATAGCAATGATCCCAAGTGGGGTCCAGACTGTCAGTATTTGGTGGAGGGAATCAAGCACACAGCAGAACTGAAGATTTTGTGCAATTGAAGTCCTTTCCCCTCCTATAAACGCCGATGGGAGCTTCTTTTCAACTCCTCATCCTGCACGGCCAGCATACTCCATAACGCAATTTGCTTCTTCCTAGGAAGTGACTTTTATTGGAGCATCTGATGCATTATCAAGAATATCATCACCGCTAGAGGTAGCAGCAGTTCTCTTCCTGGCAGAATAGCCTGTGCAGCATTTGGCCTGCTGTGCTGCTGTAATTCTGCTTCTCTGCCTAAAGACTTCCTGTCTGCTAGTAGGTCAGGCTGGCTCTGTAATCAACAAGCCAGGGCACATCTTAGTGTGTCAACAATATTCATCACACGTAAAGGAGTTGCTAATGGGAGACATTATTCAAGTGACCTATTTCTTCCACTCACCCCATGTAGCATACAGGGCAACCTAGAAAACACAGAGAATGGAAGAAGGTTAAGAAGGAAAAGAGCTGTAGAAGCCTGAACCCAGAACTGTACACTCCAGAAGCAGAAGATGCTGGGCTAGGGGGATGGAGAGTCTAACCATAGCAGTTTCCTGGTTAAAACTATGGAATTATTAATGGATCTGTGACGTTGTTGTTGTTGTTTGTTTTAATTTATATGCCACCATTTCTCAAAAGATCCTAGGGCGATGTGCAGCACTAAAAGTACATTACAGAACATCAATGATAAAAACATAATAAAAAGCATACTGACAGACAGTCCAGTGCTTTTTTTCGGAGGGGGGGACGCAGGGGTACGCAACCCTAAACTTTTTGTGAATCTAAGTTTGGCCTCATAGAGGGGCAGTATTTCAATATGAGTAGGAAAATGAGACTACCCCTAAACATTTTAAAAGTAAAAAAACACCCAGACGTCTAACAGTTATCATAATAACAGTCTCCCCCCCCCACCCATTTTTAAAGGCTATAGATTATTTAATAGACATAGGCCTGGGTAAAGAGGAATGTTTCTGACTAAAGCTTAAAGACATGTAATGATGGTGCCAGGCAGTGCTTTTTTTCTAGAAAAAACGGTGCTGCTGGTATTCACCATGAAGTAGTTACAGTAAGTGCCACATTTCAAAGTGGTGCTTTTCTTCTATAAAAAAGGGTGTTGGTACCACACACCCTTGAGTACCCCCAGAAAAAAAGCTCTGATGTCAGGGAGCATTCAGGAGACACCACAGAAAAGGCCTGTTCTCTTGTTGCCACCCTCCGAACCTCTTTGGGACGGGGGACATAGAGAAGGTGTGGGAATGTTGAGGGTGGCAGGAGAGAATATATTGTTTATAAATATCCTTCCTAACTTGCGCTAGCAAGTTTCTTCACTTAGCAGAGTGCATTCCCCTTCTTACACAGCAGAAAGCTGGTTGCAAACTCAGATTGAATAAGCAATTCAATCTGGCTTGTCCATATTGAGATATGTTCTAATATTCCTGGGAAGACCACTTTCGATTCCCTCCTAAAATAATAAAGACACCACAGTCTTATTCATAAGTAACAAAAAGTAGTTTTACTCACGACCAGGCAGAGCACAGTGTGATCCCTGAAGGCAGGCTTTAGGCTTAAAGTTACAAACGTGTACAAACAGGTTTGCCCCATATGGGAGATGCTGAGGAACTGCTGTGGCAGCCAGCAGTACAGCCCAGGTGATGCAGGAAGCAGGCAGGACAAACAGGAAGGTCAAAAAGAGGACGGTAGCAGCATGCCTTGGCCTTTTACCAGGTCTGGAAAGGTCACGCCCACCTACTAGTCACATGCAAGGAAGGATGCTCCAGGCCAGGAGGAACAGGAAGTTTCAGCTGGCTGGACCAAACATTCCCTTGCATGTCCACTCTAGCAAAACAAGGAATGTTGTACTTGACTGCTCCCAGTGGATTACATCCCACAGAAGGGCCTCAGATGACATGCGTAGGGGCTGGTTCATATGGGAAGAAGCAATCCTTAAAGGATTGAGATCCTGAGTCGTGTAAGGATTTATAAGTCAACACCACCACTTTGAATTGGGCCCAGAAACTAATCAGAACAAACTATGGAATGATTGATCTGTGGAATTAATTCCCACCAGCAGCCATCACAGCCACCAACTTAGATGGCTCAGAAAGAGCAATACATAAATTCATGGGTGTTAAGGCATACAGCGGAGACTCTAGAGAGTCCCATGGACTGCAAGAAGATCAAACCTATCCATTCTTAAGGTAATCAGCCCTGAGTGCTCACTGGAAGGACAGATCGTGAAGCTGAGGCTCCAATACTTTGGCCACCTCATGAGAAGAGAAGACTCCCTGGAAAAGACCCTGATGTTGGGAAAGATGGAGGGCACAGGGAGAAGGGGCGACAGCGGACGAGATGGTTGGATAGTGTTCTCGAAGCTACCAGCAGGAGTTTGACCAAACTGCAGGAGGCAGCAGAAGACAGGAGTGCCGGGCATGCTCTGGTCCATGAGGTCATGAAGAGTCGGACACAACTAAAGAACAACAAGACGTACAGTGGCAGGTAATTACAATAGCTATTTTCTGCCTCCACTGGCAGAGGCAATCTGTGTCTGAATACCTGTTGATGGGAATTGCTGGTGGGGACTGTGGGAATGTTGAGGATAATAGAAGAGGATATATTGATTAATATTATCCTTCCTCACTCAGACTAGTGAGCTCGTAGCAGAGCACCTTCCCATGTACATAACAGGAAGCTAGTTGATTGGATTCATGAGAATCACTTGAGTTAAGCAATCCAGTCTGGCTTGTCCAGATTGGATTGTTCCTGGTAAATCCCATTAGTTCCTTCTGAAAAACAACAATGACACAATAATCTTCTTTTAATGTCATGATAAGGTTTACTCACATTCAGTCCACAGTGATCCTGAAGGCAGACTTTAGCTTGTAGTTACAGAGAAAAGTGTGGGTTCATCTGCTGTGAGGCATGAGTCCATGTGCTGCTGGCTGAGAGCATCAAGAGGGGTCAAAAGAAAAAGGGTCAAGAGGAAGATGACTGCATGACTAGCCCCTTAATAGGGTCAGCCACGGTCACACCCAACTACATGGTCACATGCAGGGGGAGGATGCTCCAGACCAGGTGTGACAGGAAGACCTCCTGGCTGGAGCAACATTCCCCTGTGTGTCCACTCTGGGCAAACAGGAAATGTTGTATTTGACTGCTATATTGATGTCACATCCCATAGGGACAACACTGTTGTGCTCAGGTCCCACTTGTGGCTGGCTGGCTTGAGTGGCTGGCCCCCTGGCCTGACCCACCAGGGGTCTTCTTATGTTCCTAAAACCAATCTTATTAAGTTATTGGTGATTCACCAGTCCCAGTCCAACATTCTGCTCACTATACTGGAGTAGCTCTTCAAGCCCTCCAAGCAACGCAGAAGAGACTCAGGCACATACGAGATTAGGTAGATCTGCGAACTTGTTCCATGTTTCAAAATAAAAATGGGCATCATTATCATACACCCTTAAGGTAGCTAATCACCAAGGACAGATTGCTTTAATAAGGGAAATAAGCTCTTACACCAATAAGAAGGAACACAAAATTCAACTACGTGCAGTTTTGAGTACAACAGACACATGCCTTGCGAACCGTACTGCTGGAGCCAGATCTGTTTAAAAGACCCATTAGCCACATTACGAGGGCATCTTCCTGGCGTGGAAGTTGCCTCAATATAGAAGTCTTTCGTCTGTGGTTTGTGTTCTGTGTGTCATTGCTTCCAAATGACTTCCTTGTTCAAATGGAATCAGAATAGAGCAGCTGCATCACTCACTTATTGCTACACAGGATACAATTCCATGCGTAACTTGTACCAGTAGCTGGAACATAGCACAGCACATACATTTATTAAAGGTGACTACAGTATAAGCCAGAGGTGGGCAATCTGTGGCCTTCCGGATGTTGATGGGCTCCCAATTCCCATCAGTCCTAGTCAGCATGGCCAGTGGCCAGGGGTCATGGGTGGCGCAGTCCAACAACTTCAGGGTTGCCCAACCCCGGATAAGCAACTGCTGGGTACCATTGCCATCTCCACAATTCAGAAGATGATTAGACAAGTTCATGTAGGGAAAGGCTAGTGTTGCCTGCCACCCCAATCTCCAAGCAATGTGAGATCCCAGGGGTTCCATGTTCACTTGCCCAGGGTCTGTGTTTCCTTTGGGGAATGAGGCGCAGTGGAGACTGCAGTGTCTTTATGATATATGGCTTATTTACACATATATACAACCTGAGACTATGATGGAGGGGTTGGCACTCCAGGAAGGTCTTGCTTCTCCCATTGCTGCAGGCGCCAACCATGGCTCTAACTCTCTGCAACTTGCTGACTTTTACAGGCTGCAACCTTTCCCCCCTAGGTCACCTCATAGCCAAATCTGAAACTCTACTTCTAAACTCTGCTTTGTCTTCCAAACTAAACTCTGAGTTGAGAGAGGGCCCTCTCCCATTTGCCCTCTGGCACAGACACCGCTGTCTTTGGCTTTCCTAATGGCTCATTGCCTTCTCTTTATCTTTCTCAATGGCTCGTCTCCTAGGTGATTTCCTGACACAGGAAGCTGGTCTGGCTTATATTTTAGTACTTGCCAAATCCAGTGACTGGCATCCAGTTTCAACACTCCAAGCACTGATATAACAATTACTGAATCTAGGAATTTAGGGTATCTAGCACCCACAGGGACGCAGGTGGCGCTGTGGGTTAAAGCCTCAGCGCCTAGGACTTGCCGATTGAAAGGTTGGCGGTTCGAATCCCTGCGGCGGGGTGCGCTCCCGCTGCTCGGTCCCAGCACCTGCCAACCTAGCAGTTCGAAAGCACCTCCGGGCGCAAGTAGATAAATAGGGACCGCTTACCAGCGGGAAGGTAAACGGCGTTTCCGTGTGCAGCTCTGGCTCGCCAGATGCAGCTTTGTCACGCTGGCCACGTGACCCGGAAGTGTCTCCGGACAGCGCTGGCCCCTGGCCTCTTAAGTGAGATGGGCGCACAACCCCAGAGTCTGTCAAGACTGGCCCGTACGGGCAGGGGTACCTTTACCTTTACCTAGCACCCACAAACTCACAACACTATCAATGACTACTAACCTTGATGGCTATATTCTGTCTCCACTGTTGGAGGCAACATGCTTCTACTTGCTGGAAATGGCCAGAGCGGAGAGTGCTGTTACGTTCAGCCACTGCTTGGGGGCTTTCCATAGGGATGTAGTTGACCATGTTGAGAACAGGATGTTGTACTATAGACGGACCACTGGCCTAATCCAGTAGGCTCTTCTTATGTTTTTATCTGAGCTCCTGTATCTTTAAAAGCAACTCAGTAGGAAGAAACCTGCCCAGATTTTTGGCTCAGTATCTGAGGCCCTGCTCTGTGCTCAAGAGTGCTCCAAAGCCTGGAGCCCAGACTGTCTGTCATGGCCTAAGAAGCACCCCAAAGTAGAGTTGCCCTTCCCTTTTAAACTGGTTTCATCTGTTAAAAAGAAGAGCAGAGATTTATGGAGGGACATTGAATATAATTTAATCCAGGGGTGGGGAAAACCATTTTTCAGCCGGAGGGTCATATTCCCAACTGGATAACCTTCTAGGGGCCACATGCCAGTGCTGGGAAGGGCCAGGAGTACAAATGAGTGGAGCAACAGGTTGTTCATTCATCCCTTTCTATCCTCCATTCAGTCCAGAAAGAAACATCACCAGTGTTCATCCTGATTTGCTTGCTCAAAACTTACGCAGATGTGAGACTAGGTCAGGTCTTTATCAAGTATTTGTTCTGATTTGCTTGGGGGGGTTGTCTATATAGAATCACAGAATCAGAGTTGGAAGGGGTCACGAGGGTCATCTAGCCCAACCCCCTGCAATGCTGGAATCTTTCCTCCAATGTGGAGCTTGAACCCTGTCAATCATTTGTTCACCCCACACTTTCAAGTGCATTTCCCCACCACCCAAATCTGTTGTTTTAAGTGGATTTGTTGTGTTAGGGTGGCAGTGCAAGTTAATCGCTCAAACCTCAATTTCAGGTATATGCTTGAATCTTTCCCATAAAATAGTGACAGCCTAGATGCACCTTTATAGGGTTGGAGGACAGCATCACTGATGCAATCAGGTGGCTCAGTAACAAAGGAAACCGGAATATGAAATTACAGGCATTGTCCCAGTTGCTGAATGAGTCTCTGGAGAACTCCCCTTATATTCCATCACAATCTGAACCAGCAGACAGATGGTGTTCCTGTACTGCTTCTAGGTCATGATGAATCACTTCCCTAAGCTAAAATATTGTGCACAATTATGGCTGATTTATGTTGTGGCTTTTGCTGCTGGGTAAGAGTGGCACAAAGCTTGGCATATCAGAGCAAGGCATGGCAAAGCCAAGCAGGAGGTTTGGGCCTAATATGTATATATGAGCAGCAATTACCATATGTTCCCAGCTGCTGGCATATAGCTGCCAACACCGCATACACTGGGGACAGATCAGAGTTATTGCAGAGTGCACATATTAACCGTATTCTCCAACATAATGTCAATAACTGGCACCAGTTCCTGAAAAGCAGGCAGGCAGATTTTAATATATCTGTTTCCCTGGGGGGTTGTCTGGCACCTGTGGAGTGATTAAGGGCTCATCTACACTTGACTCACATTTTGATCATGTTGTGTGCTGTTTAATTCCACCAGGTCTGAGAGATTTACTCCTTGTTCCACAGCTGTGCCTTGCAAAAATTTCATCTTACCCACTGAACTGAAGCTCAGTTAAGCAAAATCTCTCTTCGGATTTCCCACACATCCAATAAGATCCGATTCAGAGAGTAAAATCGGATCGCATCTCCAACCATTAGATACCAGGCCTTTAGTGTGTGTGACATCTAACTATTAGAACTCCTTCCCATTACATATCAGGCAGGTGCTGCCTCTATCCTCCCTTGGAACATGTCAAAGATCTTCCTTTTCCACGATCTTCCATTTCCAACGAGCCTTTTTAATGGATATTTTTACCCCAGCTTGTATCTGCATTGGACTGGAAATTGCATTCAGATAGGTTTTTATTGCAGCCATTTTATCGTTCATCTCTTTGGGATGATTCCCGGGAAGGGATTCAGAAGGGAAATAACTAAGCAGAATACATTAAGTGCACTGCAACCAGCTTCTCCTTTTCCTCTCTAACCTTGAGGTAGGAGCAGATTCTCATGGCTATGGGTGATTAATATTAATTATGGAGATGAGAGAGCATTCAACCTTCACTTCTTCCTCCCTGGAGAGCAGAACAGCAGGCTTTCCTCAAATTCTCCCGAAACGCTGATGGACCACAGAGATCTGAGTGCAGTGGGGAGGGCACTGTCTGCTGCGAGCAGTCACAAATGCACATCAAGTCCACAGCAGTCAGTTTAAAGAAGTCTTGTAAGGATAAGGTTTTAGGGTGTGGGGAAGAAAAGAATAGCTCACTGGAAACATTTCAGATCTATCCACCCTGTGCAGCTATTTACACATAGGCTGGATGGCCTGTATAGCTTGGTTAGAGTGTGGTGCTGATAACACAGGTTGCAGGTTCAATTCCCATATGGGGCAGCTGTATATTCCTGCATTGCAGGGGGTAGGACTAGATGATCCTCAGGGTCCCTTCCAACTCTACAATTCTACGATTTTAGGATTCTAGGACAGGGAGAAGTGTGGACAAGCCCTCGATGTGGACAATACTGAGTTGGATGGGACAATTCTATGCAATCCAGATACTGGCATAAAATTTGCTTGTGCTAATTGATGGACATTGATAGAACCTTATATTTGTGCAACTGGTTATTCCTGCCTAACTGTAGAACCTTACATTTGTCCCTATTGGAATTCATTTTGTTAGTTTGGGCTCAGTTCTCCGATCTGTTAGGGTCATGTTGAATCCAGACTCTTGTCTTCTGCAACATTAGCTACCCCTCCCTGTTTTGCGACATCTGAAAATCTGATGAGCATCCCCTCAATTCCACCATCCAATTCATTTATAAAGTTGCTGAAGAACAACGGGCACAGGACAGAATGCTGCAGCACCCCACTTGTCATGTTTTTCCAGGCTAATGTGTGAGCGCTCTTTGGGTTCAGTCAGTCAACCAGCTACAAATCTACTTAATAGTTATATTGTCCAGTCCACATTTTTCCAGCTTCTCCACAAGAATACCATGGGAGACTTTGTCAAAAGTCTTACTGGAATCAAGATATATCATATTCACAGCATTCCCCTGATCCACCAACCTTGTAACTATATTAAAAAGAAAAAAACACATGATATTTGTCTGGCACACTGGTCACCCTAGCATAGGTAAAGGTAAAGGGACCCCTGACTATTAGGTCCAGTCATGACCGACTCTGGGGTTGCGGCGCTCATCTTGCTTTATTGGCTGAGGGAGCCAGCGTACAGCTTCCAGGTCATGTGGCCAGCATGACTAAGCCGCCTCTGGCAAACCAGAGCAGCGCACGGAAACGCCGTTTACCTTTCCGCTGGAGTGGTACCTATTTATCTACTTGCACTTCATGCTTTCGAACTGCTAGGTTGGCAGGAGCAGGGACCGAGCAACAGGAGCTCACACCATCGCAGGAATTTGAACTGCTGACCTTCTGATCGGCAAGTCCTAGGCTCTGTGGTTTAACCCACATCGCCACCCGCTTCCCCACCCTAGCATACTTTTGTTCAAATTCTTTGTGTGAGAGAGAGAAAGAGAAGAGAGTTGTGGTCAGGGTGTGGCTGACCAGTTGGATACATGGTTATGGATGCTTATTTTATATTCTCTTTTTACTTTTTTGGCACCTTTGGCTTTTCTACAAACCAATTATGCTTATTCCCAAGTAAGTGTTTATTCCCAAGGAAGTGTTTAGCATCAGGGCCTCAGATGCAACCCCTGTTTTGTTTCGGTAACAATGATGGTGTTATGATTTTGCGTGAACTTAACATGACAGACCTGCACATGCTCAGAGCATCAATGTATTTATGTGAGTCAGGCTTGGCAAACTGTTTCTTGTTATTTTGCTCCTAATGCATCAGGAATGTAGACGCAGTTGTAAAGGATGGGATGATGATTTTGTGCTTCACAACTAAAGTAATACACATTATGATTAAGTCCAGGGTCTCAAATGACCTAACTATACCATTGAAACCAAGCACAAGAAGGAGGGGTAGAGAATAGGACTGCTCTCAATAGAATAGCAAAAAAGGGAGGTGTGGGAGGAAACCACCAAAAACATAATGGGTAATTCAGTTAAAACAAAAAAAAAAATCCTTCCAGTAGCACCTTAAAGACCAACTAAGTTAGTTCTTGGTATGAGCTTTCGTGTGCATGCACACTTCTTCAGATACACTTCTTCGTATCTGAAGAAGTGTGCATGCACACGAAAGCTCATACCAAGAACTAACTTAGTTGGTCTTTAAGGTGCTACTGGAAGGAAATTTTTTTGTTTTGACTATGGCAGACCAACACGGCTACCTATCTGTAACTGGATAATTCAGTTGTTAGTACACAGAAATCAAGTACCAAAAGAGGAAACTGAAACTATCAAACACAATGGGGACATTCTGACAGCTCTGAATAAAAATAGTGAAGAGACAGCTCATTGAAGATGACAGACTTCTAATAATAGGGGAAAAAATAGAGAAGCATTTGGGGAAAGTGCAACAACTCACCAGTTCTTTCTCATTTGCAAATATTCTTCAGGCACAGATGTCTCCATGTCTTCAGTCTGCCAGGATGCAAAAAGAGACTGGGAGGCTGCAGATTCATTATCATAAAGAAGTACACACATGCAAAGAGCCTATATCTATACATATCTATGGATAGATGATATGTTTTATAGCGATAGCTATAGAAAGATGGCCTTTCTGCAATAGATGAGCAAACACATAAGCTAGACAAATTGCAAATTTTTTGAATTCCCATTTGCTCCTAGGTAAGTTTATCTGCAATTGCAGCTTGATTTCTGTCACTGTTGCAGGAAACAACATCTGAATGGAACCAGTGTTGTAGCTAGCCACTCAAGTGCCTGCAGTGGGGGGGGGGGGGATGTCCTGCAACTGGGGACAGGACGAGCCACCCATGGGGGTGGGGCAATCTGCCCGTGGGGGCTGGTTGAGCTGCCCATGGGGGCAGGGTGATCCGCATGTGGGGGCGGGCAAGCCTCTCCAACGCTTGGAGCCTGTCCTTGGCCTCCCACTCAGCTGTAGGGCGGCCGAGGAAGAGGCAGGCGCAAGTCCCACGCTGCCGTTTCAGGCAGTGTGGTACCTGCAGGTGCCTAAGACACCACGTCACTCCTAAAAAGTTTTGTGAGCCCAATTTTTTAAAAAAACAACAACTGAATTTGTCAGCCTCCCCCCCCCCCAGTGATGACACCCAGGGTGGGTGATGACACCCAGCCCCCTTCCTCCACCACTGAATGGAACCTTACATATACAGTCGTACCTTGGTTTTTGAACAGCTTAGGTTCTCGAATCTTTTGGTTCCCAAATGCCGCAAACCTGGAAGTGAGTGTTCTGGTTTGCGAACTACTTTTGGAAGCCAAACATCCGACGAGGCTTCTGCAGCTTCCTATTGGCTGCAGGAACTTCCTGCAGCCAATCAGAAGCCACACTTTTGTTTCCAAACATTTTGGAAGTCGAACAGACTACCAGAACGGACTCCGTTCGACTTCCAAGGTACGACTGTACTGACGTGGGCATTACTGAAAAAAAGGAAATGCATCACTCGAAAGAGGTCAAAAAGAGAGCCCAAATTTGCATAAAGTTTGCATTTGTGAATTTATATGTATGTACAGTGGAACCTTGTGTTATGGACGGGATCCATTCCGGAGGCCTGTCCGTAACACGGAACTGATGCAAGCAGAAGCGCTGCGTCTGCGCTCAGTGTGATTTAGTGCTTCTGCACTTGCACGAGCAGCAAAACCCAGAAGTAAGCCATTCCGGTAATTCCAGGTTGCCTCGGGACGCAACATGAAAACACGTAACCTGAAGCAGACGCAACATGAGGTATGACAGTATTCAAATTTCGAAGGGGGGAAAACTGCTATAATTTAAATAGAGGGGGAGACTGTGACCTGCTCTGTTGACTGTCTGCTTAGGAGCTTACTGTTGATAGGTCACTTCAAGCCCCTTCCTGCTCTCCCTTCTGATAGTTGAACTCAGACTTCAGTAGGCAGATTCCACCTAATAGAAAACTATCCTCTGCAAAGGAGTAGCTCCCCTGGCAGCACAGGGGAAGGGACGACTAACGTCCTACCGGACAAGTAGCTCACCCTCCCCATAATTGAATAATCAGTTGGGAAATGGCAGTCTGAAGAATGAACTCCATCAAAATCAATAGACTACATGAAAGAAAATAGGTTTTTAGGATGGGAGCATTAATGTGAAACAGATTGTTTCTGTTTCAGAAATTCAACATGCCTCCACCTTGCCCAAGAAAAATGTGCTGGTGATTGGGCAGTAATGGGCATAAACGGTGGGATTTTTCCTCCAAGAGTGGCCACATCACTGCCTCCCTCTTAATTCTAATTAGAAATTATATGGCCTTAAACTGGGCTGGGCTGGAGATAACATGCCAGGGGAAAAAACGTTCTGAAATGAAACCGTAGTCACCATGCCTTGTCTCTTGCAAGGGAGTGCTAAAATATTGTCTTAGGAAAGCAAACAATATCCTGCAGGATGCATCTCACCCGGGACACAGTCTGTTTGTACTACTGCCTTCTGGCAGGAGATACAGAAACATCAAGTCAAGGACAAATAGACTGAAAAATAGTTTCTATCCAAGAGCTGTGGCCTTCTTAAATGCAGTAACTCGATAGTGTGACCTGGGAGTTTGATGGGTGTGGGTGTGGGTGTGGCTGGAATGTGGTTTGTTTGGTTGTTGTTGTTGTGTTGCTTTTGTTGTTTTTAAGGGATGGCATCCAATTTCGTTGCACTTGTGCAATGTTGCACTTGTGTAATGACAATAAAGAATCTATCTATCTATCTATCTATCTATCTATCTATCTATCTATCTATATCTATCTGACTCCAAATGAACATAATTTATGGACATATTCAGCAGTTTCTCTCTGAGTAGCTAGGTATTTCAGCCAACTGGATGAAAAATTGGTATTGAATATCTTTTATTACTTCATTGGCCTTTGCAAAGTAGTGATTTAGTCCTAAATTGGATGGCTCACTCTGCACAGCAGAATATTTCATTCTTCCGAATGCAGGAAGGGAGCTAAAATATTGCTCTCTCCCTCCCCCCCCCCACTTTCAGCCAGAGAGAGCATTACATTCAGGAATTGCACCTGCTCCTTCCAGATGTTACACGAATTCATGTTGGGTGAGGGGGAAAGTGAATTGCAGCCACCCCCCTCCATGTGTTTTTTTCTTTATAGCCAATCTTTTCACTCATAAAAGGTGCCTTACAACTAGGGACGGGCGCTGAATGTGACAGTGACAGTTTCCTGGCAGCTTCCCATTTTTCATGTCTTCAGTTCACTTCCCCACATTTCGACATCGCTTTGTGAAAAAGTTTAAGACCTCGTGAGAATTCGTCACTTTAGTGTAAATTGTGCACATTTCCCTATGCAATGTTGCCTAATATATTGGTACACTCCACCCCAGTTTCAGCAGAAAGACTCCAGAGGTTCCCCTGCTTCCTGAGGGCTCAGTTTCCTTGAAGAACAGCAGAAGCCATGATGTCTTTAGGATACATGGTTTTCGTTACACATACTGTATATGCAACCTCTGCCTGGGAGGGGTTCCTAGCATTAACACCCCAAAAGATATTGCTTCGCCAATAGTCGCAGCTTTGGATCCAGCCCAGAGCAAGCATGTCTCTGTGTCTCCAGCTTCCAGCTCAGCTCACTCCCCAAATTCAGGCTATTGTTCTCCTACCTAGCAGCTAGATGGCAGAGGGGAGCACACATTTGCACTATGGCACAGAGCAACTCATTTGGTTATGCTAATGATGGGGCTTAACTGGTCAACCAAAGCCATTACCTAGACAAAGGAATGGGATTGGCAAGCTTGGCCTCAGACAGTTCTACACACCCACACCTAGGGACCACTTAAACATCACCAAAAATAGAGGGTGAAAAGGAAACCATGGACTGCATCCAAAGCTGTGCAGCAGGGCTTCCCCTCTTCTCTCCTCTCCTCCCCCAAATCTGCTCCAGAGAGTCATCTAACCCTCTGGAGAAGATTTTGAGGGTGCCTGGAGGGCTGCAGGAGATAAGAGAGGAAGGGGATGTCCCATGGTGCAAGCAAAACGTCTGTCATCTCAACAGAACAGCAGCATTGGATACAACCCAGAGATTGGCAAGGAATTTGCAAATGCTAATTTATAGACATTGGTGGAAATTTAGAAAGAATGACTATAATTTAAATAGAAACACAGTACCTCTCACCATATTGGAGGAGACTGTGAGCAGGTGGCTTGTCTGAGGTCCAGCTGTGACTCCAAAACTCCTGCTCCTCCCACTTAGGGACCTTTGTCTTTAAACCAGATTTGGACTAGACAGCTCCGAGCTACACAAAGTGGTGCAGGGCCCCACACAAAGCAGCTCGGGGAGAGGTGTGTGAGAAGGATACCATGCGTCCTTCAATTCCAGCCTTGCCCTCAAGGGGCTAGGATCAAAGGGCATGTGGCTGTGTTGTCCTTCTCATGCCACCCTTCCCAACCACTTTGTGAGGCTGGGGGTTTGATCAGGAAGGGTGGCCTGAGCAGCGCATCCCCCAGGAAAATGTGCCTGGGGCAATCGCCGTGGCAGCACCCCCAACACACACACTACGGCCCTGCACATCACCACCCTAACCAGAAGGACCTCTCTACACAATTTAATGTGTGGTCAGAGGTGCCGTTGTTACCAACTTCCAGCATAATGATTTCTTTGCCTACCTTTCAGAAGGAAGGGTATATTAATCAGATTCCCAGACTCATTACATTTTCCCACAGGCATGCTAAAAGAATAACGGCAGAAATCCTTTCTGGTGCGGGCGAGAGGGGGGGAAATCATTTAGTATGCGATAGATTTCTGTGGGTTAGATTATATTAAGCGTCCTCTGTTTATCATCCAAACTGTCTTCTTAATATTGACACTCTGCAAGAGTTATGTCTGTGAAGCTATAAATTGCAGATATCCCGGCAAATTATGTATTGCTGAGCCATATAATTAATTGTCATTCGCAAGGCAGGAGACCACGCTGGCTATTTAAATCCAATTTCACATTAAGGCGAAGAGCGTTAATTGCTGCTCCATAACCCTTGGCAGGGAAGAAGATATATGTATTTTGGAAATCACCTAGCGAGCTTGTGATCAATATAAATCTAATGTCCCTCTCTACAGCTCTGAGAAAATTAATTTTAAGACTTTATGCAGCATTCCAGGATTCCCTCCAAATCTATAGCCAACTTATAATTTATTCTGGCAATGTCACCCAAGATAGAGAACTTCTTCTTAAAAGCTTTGGAAAGGACGAGGGGGGGGGGGAGAAATTAAAGTTCAATGATACAAACTGTCTGGCTCCTGATCCATTATTTATTTTATTTTTATTTAAAGGAATTTGTATACTGCTTAATAGTAAAAACCACTGAGCAAAATTCATAAAATAAGAGACACATTAAAATTATTGATAAAAGGGAGAGTTAAAAACATATATTATTTTTTTTACAAAATATAAATGAACTCATCAGTTAAAATATGCATTATAAAATAATATCACATATTAAAATACAAGTCAGCTTTACATATTTGGGCTGGCTTGTCTAAACAAAAAGGGTTTTAGCATCCACCAAAAACAGTACAGTGAAGGTGACTGCCTAAATTATTGATTCCTCATGAGTGCATTAAAAATATGTAAAGCTAAGCATACAAACGGAACGTTTAACTTCTTGATTATTATTTTTAAATGCCATTTTTTAAAAAAAAAACTTTACTGTTTTTAGGGCTACAATCTTCACAGCACAATCCTGCGCATATCTACTCTGAAGCAGGGGCACTTCCAACCATTTACAGCACATTTGCAGTGTCCCAGGCACTCTTTTGGGGAGGGTTGGGGGGCAGTGTTGATGGAATCTGCACAGCATCATGTATGAGTTGTATGCCTTCAAATCTTCCCTGTTCGTTAATGCAGATTTTCTCTTACCAGGAAAAAGTCTGGTAATTATTAAAGACTAGATGCAAAAAAAAAAAGGGACATGGGTGGCGCTGTGGGTTAAATCACAGAGCCTAGGACTTGCCAACCAGAAGGTCGGTGGTTCGAATCCCTGCGACAGGGTGAGGTCCCATTGTTCGGTCCCTGCTCCTGCCAACCTAGCAGTTCAAAAGCACGTCAAAGTCCAAGTAGATAAATAGGTATCACTCCGGCGGGAAGGTTAACAGCGTTTCCGTGCGCTGCTCTGGTTCAACAGAAGCAGCTTAGTCATGCTGGCCACATGACCCAGAAGCTGTACGCCAGCTCCATTGGCCAATAAAATGAGATGAGTGCCACAACCCCAGAGTCGGCCATGACTGGACCTAATGGGGTCCCTTTACCTTTACCTTTAGATGCAAAAAACCCTCCAAAGGTGTGGCTGTACAAAGTGGTACTATTCAATTTTTTCTTATTTGTTTCTTATGGGTTATGTGACATTTCTCAGGGCTGTGGCCAAAGTAAAGAAGGAATTGTAAGGGTTGGCTTCACAGGGCTTTTCAAAAGGTGAGCCTTCTTGTGTTTATATCCTGCTTGCTGGCTTCCCATAGGGATCTGGTGGGTCACCTGCAGAGACAGGATGCTGAAGCAGGCAGACCCTTGGTCTGACGCAGCAGGGCTTTCCTTATGTTCGAAACAACAAATAGATGCAAATAAAAAACACCTTAGTGCTAAGTAAATAATATTCCCCCCCCCCACTGTGGCTGTGCAGTGTTTTGTTTTGTTTCATTTTAATGTTGTCATAGCAGGTCTGATGGGTTCGTTGTCTGTGGATATCACTTACTCTTCATAAAAGGTTGCCTGCCTGTGACAATTTTGCCTGAGCAATGACTGCAAGATCGAATCCCCGGAGTTCTGCCCGTCTGTCCAGTTACTATTTTGGACTCCGTTCTTGGATCAAATGACTGAGGTGCAAATTGGATGTAAAAACAATTTATCCCCACCCCTCAGTCA
Source organism: Podarcis gaigeae (assembly GCF_964106915.1). NCBI lineage: Eukaryota > Metazoa > Chordata > Lepidosauria > Squamata > Lacertidae > Podarcis > Podarcis gaigeae. The sequence continues at coordinate 82,178,112 of NC_139677.1, forward strand.
AGCCAGCCCTGTTAGACATGCAGCCTTGTGCAGATAGTTGTTTATTTTCACAATAGGGTTTCATCTTACTGTTTCCTTCTTCCCCTCCTCTCTCTTCCCCCAAAGAAGCATGCTGAGTCTGGAAATAGAACTTGTCAGCTATGAAAATTTGATGCAGCTTTGCCAAGCTGTCTCACCTCCTGAGTGCTTGGTAAAATAGGTTGGTGACTGGGAGAGCAAAGGATGTTTGAATGTGTGTCTCTTGGGAGTGAGTCAGGTAACAGCATGTCAATCGAGACTGAAGAACTACTGCCTTCTCGAGACCCTAGTCCAATCTTCTAATCTAGCCCTCCCTAACCTTGGACCTTCCAGACATTTTGGATTAAAACTCCCACCATCCCTGATCACTAGCCATGTTGTCTGGAGCCGATGGGAGTTGTAGTCTGAAATGTTTGAACACCAGGCTGAGGAAGATTGCTCTAACCACAAGCGCACAAACTTATACTGGTCCACTCAGTACTGACTTTGGGAAGAAGGTGCACATGGAGCACTTTGGGTCCCTTGTTGCCTTCCTTTCTCATAACATTAGAATGCATGGACATCTGATGAAGATGCATGTTGAAAATTTCAGGACAGATAAAAGAAAATACCGTATTTTTCGCACCATAACACTCACTTTTTCCCTCCTAGAAAGTAAGGGGAAATGTCTGTGCGTGTTATGGAGTGAATGCCTACGGATGGCGGGGGGATCTGCTGCAGTCGTGAGCAGAGGATCCATGGTTCCCCTTCCTTCCCTCCTCCGTGGCTCGCTTTGAAACAGCAAAGCAGGAGAAGAGCTGCTGAGTGGGGAGGAGAGAGGGACAGAGAGCCTGCTTCTGCAAAGGAGCAAAGCGGGAGAGGAGAGGAGCCGCTTACACGAGTCCGGAGCTGTTTTTTTCAGTGAGCCAGGGAGGAGGGAGAGAACAGCTCGCTAAATAGCAGTAAATTTTTTTGCAAGCAGGCTCTCTGTCCCTTCTCCTCCCCACTCAGCTGGCTAAATAGTAGCAAAGTTTTTCAGCGAGCCGGGAGGAAGTAGCTGTTTTTTTCAGCGAGCTGGGGAGGAGGGAGAGAACAGCTCGCTAAATAGCAGCATTTTTTTTCGCAAGCAGGCTCTCTGTCCCTTCTCCTCCCCACTCAGCTGGCTAAATAGTAGCAAAGTTTTTCAGCGAGCCGGGAGGAGGGAGCTGTTTTTTTCAGCGAGCTGGGGAAGAGGGAGAGAAGCAGAGCCTTTAAAGGAGCAAAGCGGGAGAGGAGAGGAGCCTTCTCTTATACCCCTCTTCTGCATTATTAACAACATCCTTCTCCACACACCCCACACGTGCTCCTTGTCCCTTGAGTGCTTTTCCTTCCCTCCCCACTTAAAACGTGGTTACAAAGCACGGATCCACATGGATCCTCAGGATTTTTGCACTGGGTCACCCCAAATTCACCATCAGATCACATAGCATGTCCATGGCTACAGCTTGCACCAAAAAAATCACACACCCACTGTTGCCTGGGTGCAAAAACGTGGTTACAAAGCACGGATCCACATGGATCCTCAAGATTTTTGCATTGGGCTACCCCAAATTCACCATCAGATCACATGTCTGTGGCCACAGCATGAACCACAAAAATCATACATCCACTGTTTCGTTTAGAATATTTTTTTCTTGTTTTCCTCCTCTAAAAACTATGTGCGTGTTATGGTCGGGTGCGTGTTATGGTGCGAAAAATACGGTACTTCTTGATGCAGCACACAGTTAAACTATGGAATTCGCTCCCAGGTCAGGCAACGATAGCCACCAACTTGGATGGCTTTAAAACAGAATTAGACAAATTCATGGAGGACAAGACTATCATGGCTACTAGGTATGGTGGTTATGTTCTACCTCCACTGTCGGAGGCAAAATGCTTCTGCATACTAGTTGCTGGAATTACAGGTGGGCAAGGTGCTGTTGCACTCATGTCCTGACTTAACCACCATAGAAAGAGCTACAGAAGCCCCTCCTCCTTGACCTCTTGACATAACAATCAAAGACCTATCTAGACCAGCATTCTTTTCCCCACTGTGGCCAACTAACTGTTGGAGGGAAAGCCCAGACGCAAGACATGAAGACATGATGCCCTTTCCAGCTGTTGTTCCCCAGAAACTGATATTCAGAGGCCTCTGATCCTGGAGGTGACATATTGTCATAATGACTAATATCCATTGATAGCCTTATCTTCCGTGAAGTTGTCCAATCCCTTTGAAAAGCATCCCAGGTGGTGACTGTCACCACTTCTTATTGCATCAAATGACACGGTTTCACTATGGGCTGCATGAAGTAGTCTTTCCTCTGTTCCCAGCAAGTGGCATTCAGAGGATTCTGGCTCCTTATCTCTAGGGCTCTCGGACAAGACAGGAGTGCTCACACTGCCTGTTTTCACTGCTGCCCGGTTCTCTGAGCCAAGTTCTTCCCCAGAAATGGTACCTTTTAACCAGAGATACTTCTGGGGCTGGGGAAAGTGGGAGCAAACAGCACACTGGCTTCCAGCTCAGGTCTGAGGCAAATCAGGACCCTGGACAGCTCCCAGCTGAGTTTTGCTTGTCTGAAGCCTTTAAAAAGTCTGCAGTAGCTCCATCCCTATGAGAGAGCTGCTTGCCGTATTGAAAACATCTGTAGCCTCTTTTGCAGGCTGCAAGGTTGTGGAGCAGAAGAGGTTGTAGTGGAATCTTCAGATTCTGAAGATGAAGGGAGAGCGCCAATTTCAGGCCACAGCAATGAAAATTGGTGGGTGCTAAGAGCCCACCTCAGGCCAACAGTAGAACTTTGAGGCACAGGCATGACAGATACCTATAAAGAAACCCAGGGCTAACTACACCAGAAGCATATTCTCTAGCTGCTGAACCATGGCCCCTCCCCTATTCATCAAAACAAAAATCAATACTGCAGAGCAAACAAAAAATCTCAATGCATAAAATAATAATGGCAGCTTTTCTGAATTAAGAGCACTCTAATTCATGAATAAACATTATTTGGAAAGCCTTCTAGGCGGGAGTCTGTGTGCCTGTTTATCAGCTCCAGTAATCATTCCAAAACCTCCATTATTTTCTTGCCTTATTGACATTTGGCAAAGGATTGCAGCTTTATTCAACATCTTTTGTCATAATTAATAATCTGAAAAGTCACGAAAAAGCCCTGTGGATCTCCATGAACAAAGGCTACCTGGAGAATACGAGACATTTTTCTAAATGGGTCTGTTAGGTTTCAAGGGGGGTCGCAGGTCAGAGTAAAGGAATGAATGAATCATTATAGCTGCTCCTGAATCCACTGGCAATATGCCTAGAGTCAAAGAAATGAGTGCATCTTTAACATGTCATCCCTCACTTGGCGATAATTCTTTGACAGCTCACTTGACTTTCTAGTTCAATAGGTGGACATTAATTAATGGTCTCATACATATTCATAATTGTTGGGTAAATGCAGGGACCCAGCTGTAGGAGGCTGATGACAATGGAGCAAATGAGTTTGTCTAAATATGCATTGAGCTCTGTGAGCATGATTGATGGCAAATGAAGAATGGAACATGACTTTATTAAATGATTAATCTGCAGTGAATGGTAAATTAGCATGAAGGCCATAAGATTCCTACTCCAACATTCATAGCAAGGAGCTGGGAAGGGCTGCTGCTAACTTGATAATGAGGCATGATCATAGAACACAATGCAAATAGAAGATATAGAAAAATTTCAATGGCTTGTCCTCTGCATACCTGGAAGACTGCCTCCTCCATCACAATTGTGTTAACCGAGAGCATCCTTAATAATGTCTAAATCAGCTTGTGGTGATCCCAGAAACAAGCCTTTTCACTGCTGGCATCAGTGTTACGGAATGTATTCCTTACTGAAACATGAGAGATGTCATCTTTATTGCTATTCTGCCAGCTTTTGAAGGCACACTTTGATCTCTCAACCTGAGGCTCCTGTTTTAATTACAGTGTCGTCTTGATGCGAGTGCATTATTGCATATTTTAATTATGGATATGCATGTTTTAATGCTTAGGGAATTTGTTTTATATTTGTAAATGGCTCAATAGCCTATTTTTGCAGTAAACAGTGTAGGCAGTTGCACTGGCAGAGGAAGAGGAATTCGGGGGGAGCGCACCGCCCCCGGCAGCGCAGTGGGGTGCCATCGCGGCTGCCTTCCTGGGTGCCACGCCCCTGCAGGTGGCGCTGTATTATTACGCAAGCCCCAGTCCTGCAGAAATAGCATACCAACCAAGGCCAACATTTTTTCCGGACTTCCAGACATAATATTTATTAGCTGGAGAGTGGTCTGACAAAATGATATTATTTCCAACTTTGTTTAAAGTGGGGTGGGGCGTGGGAAAGATTATATGGATTGTTGAGTGGCAGCTGTATGTTTTGAAATGTTGTACTATTGTTCTTTTCCGCTTTTGCTGCTTTTGATTATAAGCTGTTTTGGATGGGCATTTGCCCAGAAAAGCAGACTTAAAATACTTTAAATGAACTTCCTGGATAATTCATACGTTTGCAACATTGACATTTTTCAGAGGATGCCTACATCATTTACATCTAAACTTTCCGAAGCGAACAAAAAATTTATCCAGTTTGAATGTTGGGGTGACGTTTTGTTTAGCAGATGGCATGCCTGAAACTCAGTTCTCCTCCATCTCTTCTAGCTAATCACCCTACCAAATGATCACCAAAATCGTGAAACTTCATTATAGGACCTCTGCTGCCTCCAGTTACAGGGCAAACAGTACTGCATAACTTGGAAGAGATATGTTCCCCCGCATACAAAAGAACTGCAAGTGCACTATCATCTCTCAAAAAAGGAAATGTCTACACTGTGGAAATAGACAGACAGACAGACAGACAGACAGACAGGCAGGCAGGCAGACATATATCTAGTGCTTCTTTCCCTAGAAAAATGGGTGCTGGTACTCACCATAAAGATGTTACAGTAAGTGCCACACTTTTTAACAAAAAAACTGCTGGTACTGCGTACCATTGAGTACCCCCTGGAAAAATATGGCTGTATATATCATTTGTATATCTATAGGCAGACAGGGGTGTGGGTGTGTATTTCCACCTAAGGTCTGCACATTATTCTTGATTTTATTCTTTTATCTTTTTGTAAACCATTTTGAGGCTTTTTTTAAAAAAACACACCAAGTGGTGTTTAAATTTCATGAAGTAAATAAATAAGGGTCCCTCCATATTGGTCTTTTACTGTGACTGTATTCTGCAACATATTCTTCACACAATGGCAGTGCACTGGTGACGGATTTGTTCTGCTCTTGTTTGTTCTGCGATGTTTCCCCAATGCTACCACACGTTATTGTGTCTGGAGGGGCTACAGCACAACAGAAGCAGAGCAAAAATAAACCAGAACATTTGTGGTTACAGCGTTTCAGTTTTGGGATGCATACTGATTGGAAAGGAAGCAATCTGACCACCCCAAAACTTTGCAGGCGCAAACCGTAGTGGAAGCAGGGTCATGTTTGACCGCCCAGAAAAGCATCATGAGCACAAAGTATCAGGAACATACAACGGGGGAAAAGATGTCTAGAGCAGGGATCAGCAACCTTTTTCAGCCATGGGCCGGTCCACCGTCCCTCAGACCATGTGGTGGGCCAGACTATGTTTTTTTGGGGGGGAATGAACGAATTCCTATGCCCCACAAATAACCCACAGATGCATTTTAAATAAAAGCACACATTCTACTCATGTAAAAACACACTGATTCCTGGACCGTCCGCAGGCTGGATTTAGAAGGCTATTGGGCCAGATCCAGCCCCCGGGCCTTAGTTTGCCTACCCCCGGTCTAGAGGGACCCAAAGCTGCTCACAGTGTGCAATGCCGGCCAACACAGTTACAGATGTCATTGATATCTGAGTGCACCTTAAGGCACGGGTGGTTTAAAAACCATTATGAGCTCACCCAGCTTCATCAAAAGATGGCAAGAAGAAATGTAAAGAAAAAGAAGGCACCTTTTATCATATGTGGTGGTCTTGTAATAATAAAATCATATATAATGTGATGGGGGGAAAATGTTCAAATTAACTTTTGTTAAAAACAAAACAAAAAAACCCCAGACTTTGTAATTAGGAATTAGAGGTGCTGATATTCCAAGGGAGAAGAAAAGACTTTTTATGTATGCGACAACTGCCACATGGCTCTACTAGCCCAGAGATGGACGAAGTCCCTACCAGAGAAGAATGGCAAATTAAACTGTTGGACCATGCTGAAATGGCAAAACTGAATGGAAAACTCAGAAACCAAGAAGACCAAAACTTCAACAAAGAACGCGGAAAATTTATAATTTATCTTGGAGACCACTGTGAGCAGATGAAAACATTAGCAGGATTGCAATAACACTCATAATGTAGCAAGTACTATGGAGACAATGGAGTTATAGAAAATATAGATTATTGGAAAAGATGCAGCACAAAAGGTTTAAATATAGGACCCCTGGAGGGGAGGTGGGAAGTCCAGAGATTCAGAGGAATCTGTAAATGTGGATGTGAATGGATGTATTGTTATAAATATATATACTTGTAAAACCAAATAAAAAATATTTTTAAAAAAATATGGCAAGAAGACAACGAAGGTTCATCTTACTCTAGAATGCTATCCTTTGTATTGGAACTGTCTAAAACAAGAGGAAATTTTATTCCGTTTGAATGCTTGAGTGACAGATTATTTAGCAGGTTGTCTTTCTGAAGCCTGGTTCTCCCCCATCTCTTCCAGTGAATCATCTACTCTGCACCATCCCTCGCTTATCTCTGTATCTGTAACTCTCAGGAGAAGCAGGGGCTGCGTGTGTGTGTGATTCTTCCCTCCTTTAATTGTACAGCACTCCTGGCACCATCCCACCCCAAAGGCAAAGTTCCATTGGAGCCAACTGCTTCCATTCTAGCCTAAAACCTGCCATTGATAGAGGGAGTTGTTGTCTTTTCTTCCTCAGGACATCGGCCAGCTGCTTCGCAGCAGAACTAGCAGCATACAAAGGAACAAGTTGTAAATGTTGGAGAGGCTCCTCGCCCCACAAGATAGTTTCCTGCAGAAATGCCATCTGTGGCTGTTTTCTCATCCAAAAGCTCTTTCTTGTTCATTGTCTGCATCCATCCAATAAAATAAAGAGGGAAGAGGAAGGGGGGACGGGCGGGTTGCTATTACAACCGAGTTTCCACACACAAGTTAAATTTGCCTAAAACAGGGAAAGGCATCGCCTGAAGAAAGGAGGGTCAGGATTTGCATAAGATTTGAATGTACCCATTTATGCCTATAGATGCAAACAGAGGAATCATCACTACTATATAAATAGAAATAAAAGTCCCAAGTGGCTTCTGAGTGTAACCTGAGTCATCGTTATAATAGGAAGGACCAAACTCCAAACATAAACATTAATGACAAATGGAGCTCAGTAATTGTTTTCATAAAGACCCCTATGTCACAGAGTTAAACCCCAAGTTTAAAAGGTTAGCACAAACACATACACACCATAGTTAATTACCAAGACAGCGTTGGCTACACCACATGGCTGGTGTTAGAAGTAGAGGAGAGCAGCTCCCTCACCCCGAATCACCTCAATTAAAGGCAAAGTTGGAATCCATTTCCTTTCGCACTCTGACAAGCACCTAGCATTTTTGCTTTGATGCAGCAATTGAAAGCCTAGCTTTTAAAGGAGAGCGACTCAGATTTTATATATATATATTGTCACACACACCACCCCAGTGTCTGAGAGGTGTGAGATTCAGGGCTTCCAGGCGCTTGCCCAGGGTTCCTGTTTCCTCTTGGAAATAAGGCACAGTGGAGAATGTGGTGTCTTCAGGATATATGGTTTATTTGCACATATATACAACCTGAGCCTGCGATGGAGGGGTTTGAGGCATGAACACTTTGAGAGGGTCCTGTTTCTCCCCTTGCTGCAGCCTTGGATTCAAAAAAGAGATCAAGCATGGCTCTGATCCTCCTCTTTAGCTTGCTGCATTTTAACAGACTGCCGTTTTCCCCTCTAGCTTGCTGACACAACTGTTTTTCCTCCAGCCCACAGCATCCCTGACTACAATCCCAAATACAACTCCTCTCCTTCCAACTCTAAAAAAAATGCTACTGCAAAGGCTTTTGTCTTTCAAATTAATTATGAGTTGAGGGAAGGGCCTCTCCCACTTGCTGTCTGGCACAGAGCCATTCCCTTTGTGCCCCTAACGACTCATCTTTAGAGGGTCCTTACGAGGCTAGCTCCTGGTTTGTATTTTAACATGCTAAATCCAGTGTGTGGCACCCAGGAATTAGATTGGGGGGGTCCAGGCACCCACAAACTGATAACAGCATACTATGTGGATTTTTTGCAATGTGATGCTTACAAAGATCCATGTTTTTAGATCTCTACAGTTTTTCAGATAGATAGATGGATGATACGCAACTAAGTTTTAGTCAGAGGAGACCCATTGAAATTAATAAACAAGATTAAGTTAGGTCCATTCATTTCAATGAGTTTACTCTGAGTAAAACTTAGCTGAATATCACTCATGTTTTTAAATATATATATTTCTGTTGTGCACCGCTTGAAAAACATTAGCGGGGAAGTGGTTTAGAAGCATTAAATAGAAAAACTAATAATGTTGACCCTGCAAGACATAGGTACTTCTCAAAGTTGTGATAAGAGCTAGGCCCTCCCCCCCACCAACTTAGGGAAATAGTGGGCCCAAAATATTACTCAACCAAGCAATAGACTGGAGCCTCCCAAACTGATGAAACATCATTCCCAGTTTACAGATTTGATGGGTGCAAGATACTTTAATCACTTCCTCAAGCTGGTCAATGTCAAGGCCGAGTAATGTCCACTTTGCCTTTACTCTCCCAGGATGGTTCAGGAATGTGAGGACCAGGTAAATGCTGAAGAGCAGCCTCAGAAACTTGGTAAGGATTGCCACCGCCTAAGATGTAGATCTGAAGTTCAGGGAGTCTGCCAAGCTTCGCAAATTCAACAACCACTCCTTGGATTTACTTTCCAGATTTTGCTGCAAGAGCAAATCAGAAGCGTTAGGTTGGGGTTTAATTCAGGGGCAGCAACACATTCCTGAAGATGCAGTGAGGTCACAATCAGCAAAACTTCTCAGATGTTCAGCCTTTTCAGAAGACTTAAGCTATTTCATCTGCATTATAGTGCCAAGAGGAGACTGGCTTTGTCATGTCTCACCTTAGGCAGCAGCAGCCAAGCTGGTGGGGCAGAGCCATGGAGACACCCTCCCAATACCAACATTGCTACAGCTTCTCTGGATGGTGCTGGGGTGAGATCTGTTAGGAGACCCCTATTTCCCTCACAGTTACAATCAACAGAGTGAAATACAAATCAGTCCATCTTCACAGGGAACTCTGGGAAATGTAGCTCTGTTAGGGGGCTAGGAGTCTCCTGATGACTCTCAGGATCCTTAATGAACTACAGCTCCCAGGATTCTTTGGGGGAAGCCATGATGACTGTTTAAAGTGGTATCAGAGTGCTTTCAATGTATGGTGTGGCCAGAGTGAGAGTGTTGCCTTCCCTCTTCCTACTACTACTACTAAAATTAATAACAAATGTCTTGACATTAAGTTTCATTGGTTTCAAAAAGGGCCTGCTCTGGAACATCTTATACAGTGGTAACTCTGGTTACGTACTTAATTCATTCCGGAGGTCCGTTCTTAACCTGAAACTGTTCTTAACCCGAAGCACCACTTTAGCTAATGGGGCCTCCCGCTGCTGCCGCCGTCGCGCAATTTCTGTTCTCATCCTGAAGCAAAGTCCTTAATCCGAGATACTGTTTCTGGGTTAGCGGAGCCTGTAACCTGAAGTGTCTGTGACCTGAAGCGTCTGTAACCCGGGGTACCACTGTAAAACCTTCTCCACTTTCTGCCTGCACAGCTGTCCTTTGAGTCCTAAGGATTTTTCACAATGATTTGTAAAGTTCTGTGTCTTCTGAGCTCTGGGAAACAATGACCGCTCCCCACATCAAAAGGGGGTCGCCTTTTGCGTGGTTGCACACAGCCCCCTGGATCCCATGCGGCTTCTGGCAGTACGGGCTGCTGGTTTCGCCCTCCCCAGACTGGATACCTGGAGGTCTCTGCCTACTTCAGCCAATTGCCCAACCCCGCCTGGGGAGGCATTGCCAGAGTATCGGCCAGGTAGGGGGAGGGACCGCCCTGTCCACACAACAGAAGGTGGATCTTACCTGGGAATCATCAGTTGGCTCCAGAGCTTTTCCCACCCTGCCCTCCCTCAGTTAAGCCTTCTTTTGCAGATTAACCTCTTCTCCACAGGTACGTGGGCGCTGCTACGTTATGGTCACTGTTGAATGGCTAGAAAGGAATTTTCCTGCATTGGCAGGCTTTGACTTCCCCGTAGCAAAATGTCACAACTTTGGTGGTTTCAGGCCTTGGGCGAAATCCTTTAGTCTATCTTCCCCAATGGGGGGGAGGGCATTAAGCGGTGACCCACGCCCCCTTGCAGAGGCGATCCCAGAGTTCCCCATTAAAGGGGTCTTGAGGGGAGGCATTGGCCATATGCTGAGAGGTTGTCATTGCTCTCCCCTGCGATGGCGGCGAAACAGGGGGCGCGCTCTCTGCTTGAACATATGTTCTCCAGAGCCAGCCCAATCCCCACACATTCTGGATAACCCTGATGTCCCCCAGATCCCCAGCTGGGGACTGGGAAGGATAAACGCCCAATGCCTGAGCCAAGGTCTCCCTACATCTGAAACTTAATAAAGTTGTGGCCAATTTTAATCCCATAGCACGTTGTCTTGAGTCATTATTTCACTCGGGAGTCGCCTGGGGTTGGGGGGACTCCGCCTGTCCATGCAAATGGGAAGCTCCTTCCTCAGTTTGATTCTTTCCTACATCTTGGCTCAACAGAGGAATCCTTGGAAAAGAGCCAAGAAACTCCCGAAGCAGTTGAACGAAGTATGATGTTTTGGTGCACTCTAAACAATTTTTTTTTGGGGGGGGTAGAGAGTAGGGGACTTTTGTACAAAAAGTTGGAAATGGACAAGAAAGCCAATGTGGTGTTATGGTTAGAGTGTCAGACAAGGACATGGCAGACCAGGGTTCAAATCCTCACTCAGCCATGAAGCTCACTGGGTGACCTTGGGCTCACTGGGTGACCTCTTGGCCCTACCTCACAGGGTTGTTGTGGGGAGTAATTGACATGGGAGAGAACCAAATATGCCATCCTGAGCTCATTGGAGAAAAAGGTGGGATATAAATGCAATAGAGAAATTCAATGAATGAATGAATGAATGAATGAATGAATGAATGAATGAATAAGGGGGGTTAATAGCAAGGAAAAGCATAACCCCTCAACCTGTCACAGAATGGTAACCAAGAAAAGGATAGGCTTACTGTTTGCTTCTGTGGCTTGTGGCCTTGGCTTGGCTAGAGCAAGCAGCCTCTCTGAGGCTACGGCATTCTTTGCTGCCTGAGTCACCTGAAGACAAGAGAGAAGGATGTCATATTCCATGGATGCTCTACATCTGTGCGCCAGGACTGCACACAAGCAGAGAGAGGGTGGCAAGTGGCACGAAGGAGCAGCCAATCTAATTCCCCTTGCAGCAGCTCTCCAAAAATTATGCCCAACGAGGTTCACTATTTGTTGGCATCCATTTGTCTTAAGAGACAATGGAGTGTGCCTCTGGGGGTGAAGTCAAACCACTGCATTAGCAGCACTGAAGTGACCACCCTGGGGAGCATGCCTGGGCAGTGTGTATGGAGGTCCTGCGCTGCCCAGATGCCAACACCTGCCCCCTCTTGGCCTCACTGATGTGGTCCAAAGTGAAGCAAAGCAATGCGTTTGGCACCTGCTTGGCTGCAGGAGTTGCTGGAAGGAGGCATACAAGACGTCAACCAACCGTCTTAGGGACTCTACTCTGGATTTGTGTAGGGTTGTGTAGGCACATTCACACAGCTCTTTTCCCTGCTCTGACTGGCAGCGGCTCGGGCTGTCCTCTTTTTTGCTCTTCAAGATATGGTTACCCTAATGCCAGTACTACAGAGAATGATTGCTAAACCCGTTGAACAATCTGCTCTGAAGATATGCTCTGTCACAGGGATAGAGAACCGATGTCACTCAAATTTTGTTAGAACACAACTCCCATCAGCAGCAGCCTGCATGGCCAATGGCCAGGGATGATGGGAATTGGATTCTGGTACCTTCTGGAGGGCCACAAGAACCCCATTCCTGTCATATTAGGATTCAGGAATGAAGAAGAGGCTGGATGAAGGAGAGCAGGATCATGAGGAGAGACAATGTAATAATATTCACGCAGCAAAGAGTACACAAGCAAGAACCAGAGGTGGTGTGGTGGACCAATTGAACGGATGGAAGGGAAGGAAGTGGCATGACAAGATGAGGATAGTTTGGCAGGTGGCATGGAGCTGAGAGTGGAAGGTCAACAGAAGAGGGGCACAAGTTGGAGTATATGGAGGGCAACCCAAAAGCCAATGATCAGAAGCAAAGATTTGGTGATTTCTGCACGTAAAAATGCTTCTGATCATTGCTCTGTGGATTTCTACTGCATATGTAGCCAACCTGTGGCACAGGAAGTGGACTCATCATGGCGACATCGGCTTGTCTCTCTCCCTGATAGCAGCAGCTGATGTTTTGGAGTGGAAGCACTTGACCATGCTAGGTGTGGGCAGTGGCGTAGCGTGGGTTGTCAGCACCCGGGGCAAGGCAAGTAATTTGTGCCCCCTAACCCGTGGATTTGCGCCCCCTAACCCTAACCCCCAGATGTTGCGCCCGGTGCGGCCACCCCCCCTGCACCCCCCACGCTATGCCACTGGGTGTGGGGGAGGTGGATGTGGTTTTTGAGGAACAGCCTTGTTATGTACTGAGTTGAATAGTATCCAAAATGCAGCAGTCTGGTTGGTCCTAGAACAACAGGATTCAGAATGCAGCAGTCTGATTGGTCCACAGGAGCCACCCAATCCAGCTCCAGGTGGAAGTGAATCCGCAACCTGATTGGACTACAGGAGCATCCTGGAATTAGCCAGTCCCGTGGGGCCCATTGTGTAAATAATGTATATAAAGCAGACATTCTGGGGGAACTTCCATTCCTCCTCACCACTATGAGCTGAATAAAGAGCATGAAATCCACTCTGGACTCCGAGTATATTTCAAGCCTCATGGGCCAAATCCTGTTCACGGTCTGGAGATTCCCAATCCCTGCTACAGAGAGGGAACGGAAGCTTTATTTGAATGTTACAGCAACAGGGTATGAGGCTGCCACAAATGTCTGTACGCAGTGAGCCAACATGGAGCAGCTACACCATTGTGTGGAATCTCAACCGCAGGGAAGCATTTGGGGCAATCACGCCAGATGGGCTGAAAAGGAGGCAGGCTAGTGAAGGACTTACATACCACAGAATAAGGGGAACGATGGAATTCCCAGCCAGCTGGGCAAGGCCGAGGTCGCGCCAGCTCCTTCAACCTGGGTGATGCCTGCGCCCTCAGAGCTGCTTCTGTCACGAACCATTCAGCGGTGGGCCTGGGTTTGCCAACAAAAGGAAAACAGCAGCAACGCATGAGACACTATGTCTCTCTCAGACATCTAATAAAATTGATGGCAGGAAACGTAAGGCATATTAAAGGAAATAGTTCATACCCAGCCTGTGGAACAGCTTGCCACATGGTTTTGCAATGCCTGCAATATAAATGCTTCCCCCCTCCTTTTAAAAGAACTAGATCAGTGGTGTGGAATCTCCCCAGCCTACAGCACAGATAAGGCCCACATCAAGATTTGATCTAGCTCTCTGGGTCTCCTCCTACACACACCAGCTATTTAGTGGCCGAGGAAGAAATCATGCAGTTGCAGCTCCTATCTCTGCAAGAAGATCAAAGTCTAGGAGGAAATGTCTCAAGAGACTTGTGTTCCTTGACAAATGGTGTCACTGCATTTTGCAGTTGCGTGCCTGCAATTTTCAGGATGCAACTGCATTTTGAGGCTGGGGGCTTTGAATAGCTGTAAGGCAGAGCCTGCAGTTCAGTTTTGTACAGATGTTATTTACATGTTATTTGCTTTCTTTGGCTGCGATTACTGAATTCTTGTTGACTTTTGTACAGTCGGTACAGATAAAGGACAGATAACATTGTTTAGTTATTGCATCTTAGGGCCCAACTCCAGACCCTCCAAGTGTAGGGTTGCAGTACTCCCAAAAGGGAAAATCTGGACAAAGTTGTTGACAGAAGCCGTCCTGGTTTCTGATTTGATCCCAGAATGTCCCATTTTCCTTAGGGTGTCCCTATTTTCATTGGAGAAATATTGGAGGGTATAGCGCTATCTGACCTCTGAAGGCAATCCTGTACAGTATAGGGAAGGTTTTTTTTAAAATGTTTAATGTTCTATTATGTTTTAATATACAGTGGTGCCCCGCAAGACGAATGCCTCGCTAAACGAAAAACCCGCAAGACGAAAGGGTTTTCCGATTTTTTAGCGGCTTCGCAAGACGAATTTCCCTATGGGCTTGCTTCGCAAGACGAAAGCCCATAGGGAAATCTCCGGGGACAGTGGGGAAGCGCAGCGCGCCTTCTCCTCTGTTCCCGGACCTGTCCTAAGGCTTGCGGTGGGAGGTCCGGGAACAGAGGGGAAGGTGCGAAGGGCTTCTCCTCTGTTCCCGGGGCTTGCGGTGGGAGGAGGGTTTTTCCTCCCCACCGCCAACATTCAGAACAGCATTCTGAATGTTGGCGGTGGGGAGGAAAGCCCTCCTCCCACTGCAAGCCTTCAGGACAGGTCCGGGAACAGAGGGGAAGGTGCGCAGCGCTTCTCCTCTGTTCCCGGGGCTTGCGGTGGGAGGAGGGTTTTTCCTCCCCACCGCCAACATTCAGAACAGCATTCTGAATGTTGGCGGTGGGGAGGAAAGCCCTCCTCCCACTGCAAGCCTTCAGGACAGGTCCGGGAACAGAGGGGAAGGTGCGCAGCGCTTCTCCTCTGTTCCCGGGGCTTGCGGTGCGAGGAGGGTTTTTCCTCCCCACCGCCACATTCAGAACAGCATTCTGAATGTTGGCGGTGGGGTGGAAAGCCCTCCTCCCACCGCAAGCCTTCAGGACAGGTCCGGGAACAGAGGGGAAGGTGCGCAGCCTGCTGCCCCGCGCGAGGGGCGCTCTTAAGCAGAGCGCCCCTCGCGCGGGGCCGACATTCGCCGCTTGGAGAGCCCTGCGGGGAAGTCCTGCAGGGTTCCCCAAGCTGCGAATGTCTGCCCCTCGCGCGGGGCAGCAGGCTGCTATCCGCAGCTTGGAGAGCCCTCTGGACCTCTTCTGAAGGCGGGTGGGGGGCAAAAGTCTTTGTCCCCCCTGCCTGCCTTCCCGGGGGATTTTAAAATGCTGGCGGGCGGCAGCGCTGCCGCCCGCCAGCATTTTAAGATCGCCCCGGACAGCGGAGAAGTCTCCGCTGTCCCGGGAAGGGGGGGGGAAGCAAAGACTTTCGCCCCCCCACGTCGGCCTTCAGAAGAGGTCGGGGGACAGACTGTCCCCAAACCTGGTCTGAAGGCGGTTTCCATAGGAACGCATTGATTGATTTTCAATGCATTCCTATGGGAAACCGTGCTTCGCAAGACGAAAAACTCGCAAGACGAAAAGACTTGCGGAACGAATTAATTTCGTCTTGCGAGGCACCACTGTACGTTGGAAGCTGCCCAGAGTGGCTGGGGCAACCCAGTAATATGTGTGGGGTATAAATAGTAAAATGATCATTATGGAATGGGACGTCCCTATTTTCACATGAGAAATGTTGGAGGGTATGCATCTAGTCCGAAGCAGCCTTGAAATGATTGTTTGCATCTACTGCTCATGCATTTTATAATACAGGTAAGGTAACAGGCAATAGCAACCTCTGGAAGGGCTGATAATTGTAAGATCACTGCAGGCAAGGAGGGAGGGGGAATCAACGGTATTCTCCCCTGATGCAGTCCTGACCAAAATCAATTTTCATCAGAAAAATGTGGGAGGGTATGCATCACTGCTCTAGCCTCCCCAGCTCCTGCACAAAAACCCTGGACTGTAATGCACACATTCTAGGTGTGGATTTGGATACCGCCAGCTATGGCCCTACAGTGGTGAGATCACAGGACTGTTTCGTACTGGGGGAAACCACAATCACCAGACTTATTGCCCTGCCAGGCTTTGATTCTCCTGAGCTTTTTAGGCGCATTTTTTCTCCTGCTGTATTATGCTGCTTTTTTGTGGGTTTTAGTTTATAGTTAATTGTCAGGGAACTGTCATTGGAGCCAAGAGTGGAGGTAAGGCTCCCTAGCAATGCAGGAGAAGGGCCCAGTCGGGAGAGAGGGAACACTTCCTCGGAGGAAGGAAATCAGCGTGACACCAGGAAGAAAAGGGAGCCGGGAAGGACTTTGGAGAGATGGCTCCAAGACTCTTCCACAGAGACCAGCAGGAAGAGCCCAGGACCTCCGCTGGCCACACCCACTCTGCGCCGAAAACATCCGCGCAGGGAGGCTAGGCGGCGACTTGGTGTCAAAGAGCTTTTATGCTGGAAGAAGTTCAGGAAACGCCCACTGACGGATTCTGCCAGTGACTGACACAGCCACGGAGAAAGGGCTGTTCAGCCAGGGAAAGGTTTAGCCAGACAACGTTGCCTAGAGCAGCGGCCACTTACACACGAGCAACCCCAATTCCCTTTACATTAATATTGCACTTACATTTTAATTCCTTCATTCCTTCTGGTAAACTCCCCTGGAGAAATCATTGAAGGGTGGCATAAAAAAAAAGATCTAAAGGACAGCGAATCTTGCTCTGAAACTGTGTTGCAACATGATAAAATTGGTTGTCCAGCTTTAGCATGCCGTTCCCTTTCTCATATATGTGCATACTGAGTTAATTCGGTCATTGTAAACAAATCCGTCAATCCAGGGTGGATTTTTATTTGTCTGAAATCTGGTCACTTTATTCCTCACCTGTCTGCTTTATAACGTGGATGTATGGTTTTGCATTTAGCCAGCTCTTCTAGCCTAGGAGTTAAGACTGAAGAGAAGTATTTAAATATATTTACATGTATTTGTGTTAGTGGGCCTTTTATATATAAAGTTTTATTAAGACTTTTCACAATACAATAAAACAACAAACTAATCTAAACAAAAAAAAATAAGAGAGAGAAAGAGGGAGGGAGGGACGGAGGGAGGGAGGGAGGGAGGGGGAGAGAGAGAAATACTATCTCACCAGTATATCCTAATTTTTATCCCATACGGAGAAGGATGCACCCTCCCATCTCTCGCCTTGCAGCATCTCTTTCCTTCCCCTGCCTCTCACCCTGGGAGACCCTCCCTTCCCTGCCTCTCACACAGGGTCTTTCACCCACCGTCCAACATCTTCATCGGCCAGCAATTTTACCAAAACACAGTAAGAGAGAATATTAAAGTCAGAGAGAACATTAAAGGAAATATCTTGGCGCTTTGTAATTCCCAGTGCAACGCCACCATCTCTCTTCATTAGACAACGTACCCCTTCTCCTTCAAGAGTCAGGGCTTGCTTGCCCACATTTGTCTTGCACATAGAATACCTGGGTCCAAGTGGTTTTCCACTTGACCTGTGCTTTTGAGGCATGGGTCTGAGTGGTTTTCCCCTGGCATGGCTGCTTTCCCAGAGGAAACCCATCCTTTTGTGATATATAGGAGCAAACGTCAATCTGGAGAAAACCGAAATTGCTGTTTGGTCCAATTGAGCACTAAAGAGTGGTTTTCCCTGGGAGAAAGCAGCAAGACACGAGGAAGTGTGGATAAATAGTGCCCATTTAAATAGTGCCCATCAATCCAGCAAGTTAAATTTGCACTGTCTGCGATGGTAGAAATAAGGCAGGCCAGAATCCTCGTCACACACTGCCCTGGCTTTGTTCTACGAAGCCCTATCAAATTTCTACCTCTGCCTCCGCCTTTCTCCTTCTCTTAAAAAACACCCTAGGCAGCAATGGGAAATGGTGGTGGTGATGCCAACGCAACTTGCCTTACAGCAGGCTAGGATTTAGTAAATGTTCCAAAAGCAAGGATGAGGAACCTGCAGAACTCCAGATGCGGCTGGATGACAACTCCCACCTGCCCCGGTCAGCATGGCCTATGGTCAGTCATGACGGGAGTTGTCGCCCAAGAACATCTGAAAAACCACAGGTTCTTGGCCCCTCTTCTAAAGCATCAGAGCCAGAACGAGCCTCAGAGGGTGGCAAGGCTGAGGATTTGCCAAAGCCCCAAGGCCAGCTGAGGATCCACTGTGCTAAAAACAACACTGCTGTTTGCACTTTACACAGAGTAGCCAAAGAGATTAGGTGATGCTTACTAGCTCTCCTGGGATAAAGGCACAGAGGTTGCCATGCCCCAAACCGCCCCCCCCCCCATTCTGTTGTCAGCACTGATCAGAGCACAAATACTTGACAACTTGCCTGGGACTGTGCCTCTATGTTCTGATGTACGCCTAGGGAGAGACAGGGGGCGGGGAGATTGTGTTAAAAGCATTGGCAAAATCACTCCTGTCTCTGTGCCCAGCTCTGATATTCTTCTAGGCAGATCTACACTAAAACACGTATCTGTTTTATACTGGTTTAAAACAACAAGCTGTTTCTGAGATGAATTGCTGCATTTCCTCCCACCTCCCCTTAGCAGTGGCAGTGCTTTATGGCGGAAACTTTCATGCTGGCAGGTCTACTAAATCAAATAGTTTCCCGCAGCTTTGCAGCATATAGAAATAAATAAGCTGGCTAACTAATGCACAGTGAAATCTGAGACCACAAACGACTTATCCACGCTTACCTTTCCCTCTGATATTTCCCGGCTGAGGTGTGCAGTCTGTGTCTGAACATTTTTATTCTGCCCCCAGATTTCCCTTCCAAAACCCACTCTTGAAAGCTTAATCTGAGCAAACGTCAATTCGGATTTTATGAGGATTACCATTTGCGCCAGTTGAGCTTTAAAGAGTGGAGGGTTTTTTGCAAGGAAAGCTCTGGAGGAAAAAAAATATATTAAAAAAAAATGGGGGTCTGCTCAGACACAGAGCTTTAAATTGTAGACCACGTCTGGAAAGAGCAGAGGAAAGGTAAGTTGTAAGTATGTTTGATTTAATACAAACATGACATTTCACCCCAACACCAATGAGCATTGATATTGGGATAAAGGACAACAGACGTAGTTCTTACCTCTTAAATTGTTGGTTATCTTGCACCTGGCCAAGCATGTTGATCCAATCCTCCGTCCTCTAATCCCATTTCAAAGGTATGTGTTGCCAGAGCAACCAGCTCTGGAAACGGTGTTCCTTCTAGGAATCACAATTATGTTTCCAGCCAGGTGGTGAATTTCGGCAACTAGATGTCTTGGGGACGTCTAGGATTTTGGCCTGAGACTTTGTTTTCAGAGGGCCATCTTCAGCCCTCAGGGCAACCTGCCCCAAGATCTAAAATTTCTGAGGGCCTTCCTTGGGTGAGAGCGAGGAAAGAAAGGGGAGAGTTTATATAAGAAGGAAGGTTTTGACAAAGTAATATATAAGTCTACTTACTAAAAAAAAGTATTCCATACTCCACAACTGTCCTGGGAAAACCGGGACATCCCATTTTTTCATGTGAGAGCCAGCAGCCATTTTGGATGCCACAATCTCACACCCCAAAAGTGCTTTTTTCAAGGCCATGATCTCACACAGCACCCCCCAAATGTGTGTTTTTGGGTGCTGTGCTCTCATGGAAGCACACAGTCCTGAAAAAAAGCACTTTTGGTGGGGCTGCAATCTCGTGCAGGTCATGTGACTTGCTCAGAAGCCATGCGGCCTGGTTTTGGGCCTGGACATGTTGGAGGGTATGGTATTCTGATGTGTCGCCAGGTGCTAGATGGATTTAGCTTACATTGTTGTTTTTGTTAGTAATAAGAGTCCTGTTGCATCAGACCAAAAGGCTATCTTAGTGCAGCATCCTGTGCTCAAAGTGGTCAATCATATACCAATGAGAAGCCAAAAACAGGAGCTGAGTGCTCTCCCCACCTGCAATTCCCGTCAACTGGTTTGCAGAAGCATTACTGCCTTCAACAGTGGAGGCAAAAATATACCCTCCACGGACAGGTACCCAGCCTTATGCTCCTGGATTTGTCTAAACCAGGGGTAGTCAACCTTTTTATACCTACCGCCCACTAATGCATCTTTCTTGACAGTAAAATTTCCTTACCGCCCACCAGTGCTCAATGGAAGGAGGATTCAGCTTGTGCCATAGAAGCCCCTACCGCCCACCTAGAATCCTGAAACACCCACTAGTGGGCGGTAGGGACCAGGTTGACAACCCCTGGTCTAAACCTTTTTCAAAGCCAACCAAGCTGATGGCCATGACTACACCCTGAGGCAGCAAATTGCAGTATTTACCTGTGTTTTGTGTGAAGAAGTACTGCCTTTTGTTCATCCTGAAACTCCCACCCTTCAAGCTTCATTAGATGGCCCCAAGTTCAAGTATTATGAAGGATAAAGTCTCTGTCCAATACTCCACATCAAACGTAATACCATACAATTCTATCATGCCTCCTTTTACTCGTTTTTTTTTTTTTCAAAACTAAAAAGTCACAACCTTTCCTCATAAGAGAGTTGTTCCAGTCCCATGATCATTTTGGCTGCCCTTCCATGACCATCTTCAATATATTCATATCAAGAATGGGAAAGACCCAAAGCTTATAGCAAACATAACTGTTAATCATAATAACATATTTTCTGTACAGTCATACCTCGGGTTACAGATGCTTCAGGTTGTGTTTTTTTGGGTTACGGACCCGCTGAAACCCAGAAGTACCAGAATGGGTTACTTCCGGGTTTTGGGGGTCGCGCATGCGCAGAAGCACTGTATCGCAACCCGCACGTGTGCAGACGCACCGCTCTGGGTTGTGAACGTGCATCCCGCACGGATCATGTTCGCAACCCGAGTATCCACTGAATTTACAATGAGCTGCTCATCTGATTACTTTGAAAAGGCTATCGCTTGGTTGGTTGGTTGGTTGGTTGGTTGGTTGGTTGGTTGGTTTTAAAGGTGGCTAGCACAGTATTGGCAGGTGAAAATGTCCAAACTTTAAACCTTCCTTTTTTCATAGATTTAGAAGTCAGTATTCTCCAAAGTCAATTTGGAGAATACCGACAGGGAAAGGTTCCGGCAAGTCATCCCACCAATGTAGATTTGTGGATTTAGAGGCACATCTCTGCCCTGCTTCCCAGCTGTCAACAGGGGATGCTTTTCCACCTCTCCCTTTCTGCCTTTGACTCCTTCTTGCATGCTTTCTGCTGCTTATTACCCACCCCCATCGCTGATACCAACCTGTCCCAAGTCTCCACATGATTCAATAGAACACAGCGATGCAAACAGCTGTTGCCATGGGGACTGTGACCACATCTTCCGTTGCTGGGGGAGCTCCTGCAGACCTAATGTCTAGGCTGCACTCTAGGAACAGCCAAAGGGGCATAAGGATGTAGTAAGAGAGACTAAATTAGGGCCATTGAATCAAACACCCTGCTCTCCATAATGGCCAACCAGATGCCTTCTAGGAGAGGCCCACATGGTGGACACGGGGACAGAAGCCCTTCTCTGCTGCTGTGCCATCCAAATACCTCTGAAAGTAAAAGTAAAAGCTTTTATTGAACTGCATCAAAGTTGAGCGGGAAAGGCCCCTCAATGGTGTTGGCCAACTGTCCAGGTCCAGACTCTGCCTGGGAAAGCTGCATAACAGACAACAGACCAGAACGTGTCCAGAGGAGGGCAACCAAAATGGTCAAAGGCCTGGAAACGATGCCTTATGAGGAACGGCTAAGGGAGCTGGGCATGTTTAGCCTGGAGAAGAGGAGGTTAAGGGGTGATATGATAGCCATGTTCGAATATATAAAAGGATGTCACATAGAGGAGGGAGAAAGGTTGTTTTCTGCTGCTCCAGAGAAGCGGACACGGAGCAATGGATCCAAACTACAAGAAAGAAGATTCCACCTAAACATTAGGAAGAACTTCCTGACAGTAAGAGCTGTTCGACAGTGGAATTTGCTGCCAAGGAGTGTGGTGGAATCTCCTTCTTTGGAGATCTTTAAGCAGAGGCTTGACAACCATATGTCAGGAGTGCTCTGATGGTGTTTCCTGCTTGGCAGGGGGTTGGACTCCGTGGCCCTTGTGGTCTCTTCCAACTCTATGATTCTATGATTCTATGACCAGCGGGTGTTGACACTCTTCCCCCATTCCCATGGCTTCACCTGTTAATAACTGATCTAGTTTCCATATCATGTTAAGCCAAACCATGGTTTATAGTGATCGTGCAAGTACATGGGCTCTGCAAGTTGAGATAGTCGTGGCTTTGCTCCTCCCTGGTCATTCTGTTGCTGCACCGTGCTGTGTTAAGCCATGGTCTTGCTTAATGTGTCATCTGAACCTGGTTTAGCTCTGCAGGACAAAATCATGAGTCATAAACCACAGGAAAACTCATGGTTAGTTTTGAGAGAGCAAAACCATGAACCCAGGATCAGATGACACCCTAAGTCAGCACTTGCAGAATTCAACCTTCTTACACCTTGCTTCACCTTGCTCTCCTAATGTTAGAATGCCGGGGGGTGGGGTAGAATCTCTGAGAATATGTAAGTTATTGTTTGCAAGTATATTCCTGTTAGGAGAGAATATATTTGAGAACTTTCCTCCAGAATTATTCCAGCGCTGATTTATATAACCAAGGTCTGCATAATAAAGGTTCGACTGTGATCATGCCCTTCAGGGCTTTCCTTCATGAAGAACATGTCATAAACATTCGTTTTCTTGTAGCAGTAAAACAAAAATAGTCACGGCGACTGATATGCCACGGAACGCCCTGCCATGCTCCAAGCAGTGCATCCACCCACTTGCATGCTGCAAGAACAGGAGCACACCCTCCTGTCGCCTTCTATATTCCCCTGAAAGACAAAGATGGAAGAGACAACTGAGGAAATTAAGGTAGACAGCTCAGATACACACATACACTCTGACATACAATGCAGAAGAAGACAAACTCACAAGGAAAACTCACACAGCCCATTAAAGATGGTATCATTAGTGTGTTTGCACTGTATACTTGTCTCCACTCCCTCCAAATGATGACTATTCACAGCACTGCTTCTTGTCTTCAGTGTAGGTCATACCAAAGCCAGTTATAGAGCAGTCTAGGAAAGAGTCCTGACATTGTTAAATGGAAAATGAGCGAGGTCCCAACCAAAGAAAAAGAGCAACTTAAATTGACAGCATATGCACAGCTTGCAGACCTAACAAATAAAATAAGAGAACAAGAAGAACATGCGTTTAGAGAAGATTGGAAAATGTTTATTGAATATAACCGTGTACAGCTGAGGACACTGGCAGCATTAAGATAAATTCAACAGTGTAAATAAGTTTTAATGGATGTAATAATGGAATACTGAATGGTATAGTTTTTGTAAAATATGCAGGGATTTATGATATGTAAAATGAACCATGGAAAGAGAAGAAAGGAAGTCACTGATATCTTAAGGATGTAAAAATGAGTATTTTAAATTGAAAAACAGAAAAATTAATAAAAAATATTTATAAAAAAGAGTACTGACATTGTTCTCATAGCCCTTGGCCAATTGACACATGCACTGCAACATCCAAGGAGGGAAGCTAAAAATTATTAGGGTGAATTCACAGAATCATTCTCCCACCATTTGGAGAACTGTGCCCGTCACACCGTATACAAAAGACACACAAAGGAAATTAGTAAAGAGAAGTGCATTGGAATAAAATGAATAGCAATAATCATCATCAGCACTAAGCTAGGGTGTATGATATAGAGGATAGATACTGTAGAAGCAGGAAAGGGAAGGAAAAAGAAAGGGGGAAAGAAGAGAGAAAAGAAAAAGAGAAGAAAAGAAGAAAAGGAGGGGAAGTGAGAGGGAGAGTCCCCTACACCACTGTATATTTATTGACCCCATGAGGTGTCTGGTCATCAAATAGCAAAATGCCCAAGAATTCATGGCCAGCCACTCCATGAAGCCCTGAAGGCTGAAAACCAAACCGTAGTGTTATAGTGAGAGTCAAGGAGCGATTATTGTTCCATGCTTTCCTTCCACCTCCCCTATTCTCCAAATCTCCCTATCTACCTGCCATCATGTCCAAACCTGTGTCACTTGCACCTAAGCATCCCCTCAGGGCTTGTACAGCTCCATTCCAGCCTGCCAAATCCTCAGCACCACTCCTCGCCCTTTATACAGTGACAGTAATATTATTCACCTGTCTGTCTCAGTCTCTTTCATAGTTAAGCATAAATCGGCGGTCCAGGAAATGTGGGTTAGAGCAGCTTGCATAAATTTGTACTTGAGCAGCTCACCATCTTTTATCTTCTGCAAACATTGCATTTGGTGTTTCAATCCGCAAAGCTATTTTTGCTCTCTGGCCACCATTTCCACTCTGCACACAGATTAAACTTTCCAATCTGAAGCCAAATTGGGAATCAATGGCTCTTGCTAATTCCCCCAAGGAATGTACGCAATTATAGTACTCTTCCATATCATCCTTAAATGCAAAATGGCTCTGGATTAAGGTTCTGGCAGGGGGACTCATGCCTCCATATGTGTGATCTTCACTTGTGTTGGATAATTAGGGACACAAAGAGGTTTAGTGACAAATTGTGCTATTTAACATGCTAATATCGCCCAATATGGGTGTGCAAACTCAATACAGTGTGCATTCCAACCTCAAATTAGAGGTGATGGTTGAAAAAGAGACCATAAAAGGAATTCTAACCAAAAGTGCTGAGTTCTTAGAATTAGTCTGAAAATAACCAAAGCAAGCATTTAGCGGTGACTTTTCCGCACAATTTTTTGGTGTCAGATTGGTGCAGCGCTCTTACCTTCAGTTTATAGAGAGAATAAAATAAAAAGCAGGCTGGTGTGTGCTTATGAAACAGGTGTCACAAGCTTCATCGCACTGCAAGGCACAAAATCCATATGTCACTCCTGGGCGGGCGGGCACATTTTAAATTAATGCAGACTGCCACTTCGCTGAAGATTTCCCATGACTGCCATTTCCGATTGCTTTTGTTCCGCTGAGAGTGGGACTCTGTAGTTCAGCCCTTGCCAGAGAAACGAGTCCTTTTTCTTCTTCTTTTTTCTTTACTATATTTAAAATCCTTCAGGCAAGCTTTTTATAGTTGCTTTGATTTCCCCGACGGGCGATTTTCAGCCAACTAAACAAGTGATATACAACAGCGTATAGAACAGATGCATGTAGCCACCAGAATAAAAGGCACAGGGTTCGTTGCTATGTAATCGGATGAATTCGTGGACTCCCCACCACCAAAGCGATACATTCCCCATGTTAAAATCACAAGAACTTCGCAGGGAAGTTTGATTGCAATGGATAGATTTTGTGGAAACATTGCCAGGATGCTTGGTTAAATAAATGCATTTGAAATGACTGGCACAAATGGATTTTACAATAGAGGAATAGTCCATTGGTGACATTGTGTATATGTGTGTGTGTAGGGCAACTCCTTTGCCCCCCATATAATATTTGGGGGGCTGTCCCCTCCCAAAGTTGATGGGTATTGCCATTCAATGGTGTGCATGTGCTGCATCATGTGATCAATTATGCAGGGTGAGGCTTACTCAGGTCCCCTCAATATTTTATTCAAGTTGGCAGCCTTGTGTGTGTATATATGTGTACACACACACACACACACACACACACACACAGAGAGAGAGAGAGAGAGAGTTCCATAGTTGAACAAGAATTTGAACCCAAGCCTGCCATGCCTTAACCCAACAGTCTACATCCCTTTGATTGCACCCAATAGAGTGGAAGTACCGTAGATCTGCAGCACATTACATTTTGCTAATTTTGAAAGAATACACTTATTAAGTCCACTAATTAACCTCTACAGTTATTTGGTACGGAGGTCCAGAAAGCAAATAGCATATGGGCATTAACTGGATTTTGTAATGACCTGCAAATGTAATGATCTGCAGATTATAAGCTTCAAGTGTTTTACCGTCCAGAGCCTGACCTGAGGCAGCTTTTACTGTGACCCCATCCTCCACAGAAATGTTTTCATCTCAAATACAGTCTGCCAACAGGCTATGCAGGGTTATCTGGGTGGTGGTAGATACATGAAATATCAGAGAACTGAAGCCAAAAATCTATGGCCTCTGCCTTGTCAATTCATACTACGTCATTGCTTCAAAGCCCCTTCCCTTTCTTTCCATGTCTGGCCAAAAAAGCCCATATATGTTGCACATCAGAAGTGAAAAGACTGTAAATTATTTCCTCCTTTTTCAGAGATTATCTCTGTGTAGGAAGTTATGGGTTCTATGCAATGTAGGCCTAAGGAACTCGTTTTGTGAATGCAAATATCTGCCCTTGCATAATGGAAATTCTTTTTTCTTCTCCCCCTGCTCACCTCATGCCCTCCCCAAATCTGCTTCAGAGGGTTGAGGGAAACCCCAGAACGTATTTAGGAGGTGCAGAGGGGAGGGGAGGAAGCTCCACTGCACAAGGGTGAATCCTTGTGCTGATGGAACACCCTAGCTGCATACCACTCTACATGTGCATTTTTGCGCTGCTGGCTGCTTTGATAGAATTCAGCCTTCAGCTGGGAGACGAACTGAAAGGAGAGAAAAACTGGTACAGAGGACTAGACATGTTTTTATTGTGGGATCAGTGCTCCTCACACATGGAAGTTTTTTGCAGCATCCACATAACACCGTTGGCATGAAAATGCCATACGTTTCTCTCCACCCACCCAATTTAATCCAGATTTACCCTTTCCAGGGGATATCTGATACATCTGTTGCCAGGATCCCATTTATGATATCTGCATGGCCCATTTACAATATCAAGGCCTTACCTGGAAGAACCCTAATTGGTAAAAGGAACTCAAGCTGTCCATCTCCCTTCCCCGAAAGAGGTAGACAGCTTTGAGGTTTTATTTGCAATTAAGCAGCATGCAGGTTCTGTTAAATTAATGGGTACAAATGCCAGGGAAAGCATTATTCTAGTCCAGGGCAAGGATGACAGACTCAATGGAAGAAACCATGAATAATGGTTTTAACTTAGGAAAGGCATACAAATAAAACGATTGATTGGTTATTGTGTTTTATTTGTTGCTTTTTACAAAAATAACTCAAAGCGACTTATATTTATAAAAGCATACATGGTACGCAATTTAAAATACACCAGAAAGATAAAATAATGTTAATTGGCTGAAAGTGTTGATTCTGCAGTAACAGAAAAAGGGGAAATTCTACCTTACCCCACTCAAAGATGAACACCAATACAGTAGAAGCAATACAGTAGAAGCCAATTAAGAGTCAAACACTTTGGGTGAACAGGAGCATCTTTGCTTGGCACCTAAAAGCTGATAATGATGGTGCCAGGCACATCTCTCTGAAAACAGCATTCTACAGTTGGGGAGCCACCACTGAAAAGTGTTAGAATTCCTGCTCCATGACTGCAGTCATGGGATTTTTGTCTATCACATGACAGTGTATGTTTTGACTCCACAGAGTGGGAAGTGATGGAGACAGGATGTTTGTGTTACTGTGTTCCGTGAAGTGGGACTATTGTCCTTTGTTCTTTCTTTTTGCTGTCTGATGCTAGAGAGAGAGGAAGCCATGTTGCAGTACTCTGCAGATCCCTAAATGTGCCAGTGTCTGTTGGCATCGGTCGCTGTGATGTTCGGGCAGAAGAAAGCTTTTGAAGATCCCAAATGAACAACCAGGAGGGAGAGAATGTGCCAGTCGGGCATGTGTCTCTGCCAGGATCCTACTCGAGTGTAGGATAAAAGTCCTGTTCTCATTTTGCCACCCTCCGGACCTCACTGCAAGAAGAAACATGGATGCACACAATGGTGCCTTGCTGCTCTTTAATTCTGCCATTTTTTCAAAGCCACTTTTTTTTTTGTAGCCTGGTTCCAACTGATGGACCTACATGCCCAAGGTCACCTTCCCAGGAATCACTGCATCATACATGACTGAAGCTGCCTCCTGGCCAGCAGCTGCCTCCTGACCAGTTTTTGGCAGAGACTATTTCCCATGGACTGCAAGAAGATCAAACCTCTCCATTCTGAAGGAAATCAGCCCTGAGTGCTCACTGGAAGGACAAATCCTGAAGCTGAGGCTCCAATACTTTGGCCACCTCATGAGAAGAGAAGACTCCCTGGAAAAGACCCTGATGTTGGGAAAGATGGAGGGCACAAGGAGAAGGGGATGACAGAGGACAAGATGGTGGGACAGTGTTCTCGAAGCATGAGTTTGACCAAACTGCGGGAGGCAGTGGAAGACAGAAGTGCCTGGCGTGCTCTGGTCCAATGGGGTCACAAAGTGTCAGACAGGACTAAATGACTAAACAACAACAACAATTTCTCCTGGCAGAGGATGAAGGTCTGAAGCAAGAGCAGCAGGGAGGGCTCTTAGAAGCAGCGGTGAGAAGGGAGGTAGCAAGGAGAGGCACTGTGGTGTAGTGGTTAGAGCGTTGGAATAAGACCTGGGAGGCGCGGGTTCCAATCCCCACTCGGGGCCTAAGCCGTTGGATAAAAAAGCAGAACATAAAATGTGGCCGGAGCGGACTAGGGAATCGAGGCAGGAGGAACGTCGGCCGGGTCCAAAGCGCCCATAGGCGGCGCTTGCGCACTAGAGAGCAGCTGGTGTCTACCAACGCGCCGCCTCTGCGGAGCCGCCAGCCGGCCTTTTCCGCCACGCGGCTCACGTGGTGCCCCGCTCGGCGGGAGAGAGAGAGAGAGGCGCGCCTTCTCCTTTCCCGCGCGTGCTCGCGCCCCCTCCTCCTCCACTCCCCGCCCCTAGATGCGCCAGGCGGCCGCGTGCGTGCACGGAGAGGGGGGCGCTTCCCACCTGCGCTCCTTCTCTCTGCAAAGCCCCGAGCCTGGAGCTGGCGCGGCGACGGCTGCCTGCCTGCCTCCCTCTTTGCCTGCCTGCCTTCCACTTGCCTGCGCCGCGCAAACAATGAGCATGCATGAAGCGGCGGCGGCGGCGGCGGCAGCAAGTCTAGCTGCATAGAAAGGAAGCGGGGATCCTCCTCCTCCTCTTCTTCCAGAGGAGAAGCCAAGGTGACCACCGCGCAAGAGGGCTCGTCTCGCTCTCCTGACTGTGTTGTGATCATATATCTATCTGTGTGTCTGTGTGCCATCCATCTCCTCCATGCGTCTGCCCGGGTGGGGAGGTTATGCCGATAGCCGCCCCCATCACCCTGCATGACATTTTCTTTTTCCCCCTTTTATGTTTACCTGCCCCCCCCTCCTCACTCCGGTTTCCTCCCCTGCCAAGGTTTTGCAGCATCAGTGCCTCCAAGGTCTATTTAAGCCCTGGGTGCTGATAGGCTGCCCTCCCCACTGTATTGGGACTTGCGAGACTTCTTCTCTTCTGTTAAATCGATTATATTTCAGGGCTCGCTGATAATAAGCTCTCATGCCTGTTTGCAAGGTTGCAGATTAACTAATTGCTCCGAAATAGTGGATGTGGATTTTTTATGTTTCGAGCACCATGCTGCTTTTCGGTCTTTAAATAAAACTTGGGTGTCGTCTACGTGCGTGTGCTTTTAAATTCCGTATCTCCAACAGCTCTAGCCGTCGTATCGCATTTTATTATCGAAGGCAGGACCCTATTGCTCTGATACATGCAATTGTCCTTAATTATTTTGATATGAAGGAGCAGGTGGGGGCAAGTGTTGCTCTGATCTCGTTTGCCTTCCTTTCATTTTCCTTTGAAATCCTGTTTCAAATCCATTGTGTTTCCTCTCACCACCCACATTTTGTACAGTCATGTTTATGTAATGGGTGCCTGCCCGGTAGATTTAGGCTGTTTTACGGCAGGTGGGGGAGGGAGGGGGCTATTTTTTATTTTATTATTTTTGCATGCTCCTTTCAAAGTGCTGTTTATCTGAGCAATAAAATGAAAAAATTGTCTTTTCGTTGAAGAGGACGGGTTTAAATATGAACGAAGACCCAACGGTTAATTTAACGTGGCTGCCTCCGGATCACTTAGAAGCCAGTCCGGCAGAGAATGTCACGGCTGCAGTCACCTCCCTGATTCCTGCCGGTGACCCAGAGCCAGAGTTCATAGTAAACCCCTGGGATATTGTCTTGTGTACTTCAGGAACCCTTATCTCCTGTGAAAATGCCGTGGTGGTCCTTATTATCTTCCATAATCCTAGTCTCCGTGCCCCTATGTTCCTCCTGATAGGAAGCCTGGCCTTGGCTGATCTCTTGGCAGGGATCGGATTGATCTTCAATTTTATCTTTGCCTACCTTCTCCAGTCGGAATCTACCAAGCTGGTCACGGTTGGACTGATCGTTGCCTCTTTCTCTGCCTCTGTCTGCAGCTTGCTGGCTATCACGGTTGACCGTTACCTCTCCCTCTATTATGCTTTGACTTACAATTCGGAGAGGACTGTCACTTTCACCTATATCATGCTGGTTCTGCTCTGGGGAGCTTCCATTTGTATCGGGCTGCTACCTATAATGGGCTGGAACTGCCTGAAAGACGAGTCCACCTGCAGTGTGATCCGGCCGCTCACTAAAAATAACGCGGCCATCCTTTCTGTCTCTTTCTTGCTCATGTTTGCTCTCATGCTCCAGCTGTACATTCAGATCTGCAAAATCGTGATGCGCCATGCCCATCAGATCGCCTTGCAGCACCACTTCCTGGCCACGTCCCACTATGTGACGACCCGAAAAGGAGTGTCCACCTTAGCCATTATCCTGGGGACATTTGCCGCTTGCTGGATGCCTTTCACACTCTATTCTTTAATAGCCGACTACACCTATCCTTCAATATACACCTACGCGACTCTCCTCCCGGCCACGTACAATTCCATCATCAACCCTGTAATATACGCTTTCCGAAACCAAGAAATCCAAAAGGCACTTTGGCTCATTTGCTGCGGCTGCATTCCTTCCAACCTTTCGGCACGGGCGAGATCTCCGAGCGATGTTTGATTAAGAGAGAGGACGGACGTTCATTTAGCGTTGTGTTACATGGCTTTGCTGCTTTCATTGCATTGTACATAACAGATTCACACTCGAGCCACAGGGAGTATTGACCTTTTTTTAAAGAAAGGGAGGGAAGGCAAGGAAAACCCTGCTGACCCAAATAAACCATGTTGTGCAGTTTCAGGATCATGCCTAAAAGCGAAATCACCTCTTTGCCAACTTTTGAGTCTTGCTTATATTCTGCTCTTGTTGGGGATGGGGAACTAATTCCCTTAGATCCAACTATTTCTCCCAGGCTTCACCGTATCAGCTGAGAGGGGATGTTAGATGTAGATCTGATTTCTCCGTATGAGAGAAAGTTGCCCATGTGCGCCACTTGCAAGAACCCACTTGCACCAAAATGTAGGACGAGGTACACATAGAGTTCCTGTTCAGGAGCAAGCAAGTCCACAACCCAACTTACTTGGGAAACAATTTCATTAACTTTAATAAGACTAGGTAAAGGTAAAGGGACTCTTGACTGTTAGGTCCAGTCACGGATGACTCTGGGGTTGTGGCGCTCATCTCGCATTATTGGCCGAGGGAGCCGGCATACAGCCAGCCACTTCTGGCGAACCAGAGCAGCGCACGGAAACACTGTTTACCTTCCCGCCAGAGCGATACCTATTTATCTACTTGCCCTTTGACATGCTTTCGAACTGCTAGGTTGGCAGGAGCAGGGACTGAGCAACGGGAGCTCACCCGGTCGCAGGGATTCAAACCGCCGACCTTCTGATCGGCAAGTCCTAGGCTCTGTGGCTTAACCCACAGCACCACCCGCATCTTAATAAGACTAGTCCAGAGTAAATGGGTTGTGAATTCGTCTCTCTCTCTCTCTCTCTCTCTCTCTCTCTCTTGTTTCTGATGTATTTTAGAGACACAGATCTACAGACTTGCATTTTAGGACACAAGCAAATGGCATTCAAGGAGATTTACACATGAGGTGGGCTGTGGTCAAAAGATAGTCATCCGCAACAGGAACTAGCGGCTTGAGATACCAGACTGGGGTGTAGACACTGGCCTGCAGCGGTGCTAAGATTTCACCACCACACAGTTTCATGTGGATGCCTACATAGGATGACTTCCTTCCAGATCTTGGTGTTGGAAGAAGGACATGCCAATGTACATCCAAATCAGATGCACGTGTTTGGTTCCTGTTCTAGCAAGGGAAGCCGTGCAGAGAAGTTTGCCTAAAATGTGACCTCAGAAGTTACATCGTTTCCCATAAATCTCTAAATGAGCAAAAAATTAGTCTTTTCCCCAGTTGTTTACGCAACTGAGACCAGCTATGCTGCTTTTTTCTTTTTAGTATTAAGAAAAACCCCATCCCTTTTGGTCTTCAACCCAGTTCACATATAAGAGTAAGCTAAACCATGGGTTGTTGTAAGTATGCAGGTTCCCAGAGAAGAGATGGTAGCTGTTGTGCTCCTCTTCTGGTCCTCCTCCTGCTGCATTGCCATGAGCTAAGCCATGGTTTGGCTTAGCATGTCATCTGAACCCTGGAGTTGAGGTTTCAGGCAAACCATTGGTTTTAACCAGTGCTTTTTCCCCCGTAGAAAAATAGGTGCTGGTACTCACCATGAAGTTGTTGCAGTAAGTGCCACACTTTTTAACAACAACAGAGGTGCCAGTACTGTGTACCCTTGAGTACCCTCTGGGGGGGGGGGGAAGCACCGGTTTTAACTAATATTTCTTTTTGGGGGGTTTACAGCTTGTGGTTTGTCTTGGGAGAGCAAACCATGATTCCATGTGTGGATAACACACCAAGCCAAAGAACAGCTTAGCTCAAAGCAGTGCAGCAGGACGAGAACAAGAGGAAGAGTGCAGAGAGTCTCTCAAGAACCTTTGCAGTTGTGCCAACCCATGGTTTGGCTTACCTTATGTGTGAACTGAAGAGTGGGCAAGAATCATTAACTCACGTTTCCATTAATGTTAACCAGGCTGCAAATCCAACAGGAATCTTCAATAGCTCCGTTAGTGCTTGTGTTTATGATTCTGCATCCTAGACAGCTGATTTGCAATAACTAAGACTGTTATACAGCAATAAAGCACAGAATACTCTGTTTTTACAACAGGTTAATTTTTTTTCAGCCAGCCTTGCAGTTAGCCACTTGCCCACTCACATTTGGTGAGTAATGATTTCTTCTGATCAGAGAGATTGCCAAACCCACTACTGTGACACTTAAAATACATGACGGCAGGCACATAGGCTGGTGGAAAAAATATTGGTGGGGCTGGTAATTTTTTTTTAAAAAAGATTCATCTTCAAGGCTGCAAGAACAATGAAACAACATGCTTTAAATTCAGCATTAATCTCAACCCAGGACAGCTTGGTAAGCTTTGTCACTGACATTTGTATGTGTTTTACATGAGACACACTTTGTTCTGCTCTGGCCTCCAGTTCTGAAATCTGACATTTTCATGTTTGAGTGCATGAGCTCAGATTGCCATTCCGAATAATGAAATACGCATGAAACATTTACACATTTTCTAGTGACTCCCCCCACCCCGTTTTGAAGCACAATACTGTATTCATATAATTCCATTTCATTTCAGGATATTAGTTCTAGTGTGAAAGATGGAGGTTATTGTAATGAATAGTTAAGTGATGGGCTGTAATAGAAGACAACGTATTGTTGTTTTCTACACTTGGAAACATTTATGAGGGGGATGCTCATGCCAGAAAGGGTATTGTAAATTTTGAATTATACAGTAAAAATAATCTATAAAAAGTAAAAAAAAAGCAAAAAAAGCAGTATTTTCATGTGGACTTAAGAATGCAGTGGTTTTCAGCCTGTGGTCTTCCAGATGTTGGGCTTCAACATCTGTCAACCCCAACCAGCATGACCAATGGTTAGCGATGATGGGAGCTGTAGTCCAATAGCTTCTGGAGGGCCACAGGTTGCCCACTGCTGCTTTCCTGGCAGCTTGGCCTGTTTTAATGAAATGTAGGCATTTGTATTGCTTTCTGAGCCAAGGAGGGGAGATTCTTAGGGTATGAATCCATGAGAGGCCCAGCCATAGACATCTCTGCCCTATTTCCCAAGCCATCAGAGGGGAGCAAATCTGGGTTTTCTGGCTAGGAAGGGGAATATCTGAGCAGCTCTGCGGAACTCGAATGAGAGCCTCTTTTCTCTTTTATTCTAATTGAGACTCTGTGCCTTTAATAAAGGGGCAGTCAATGTGGTTCCCTCTGGATGTTGTGACCTCCAATTCCTATCCTCCTTGACCACTGGTCATGTTGATGGTGGCTGATGGCAGCTGGAATTCAGAACATCTGAAGGGCACCATGTTGGCTGCCCCTTCTTTAACAGCGACACGCAGAAATTCGACAAAATCCAGCTCCCCCATTATTGCATCCGTCTGCCATCCTGTTGAATGTCTGGCTGTTGCAGAGCAATTTGAAGCACCGCACCCCTGTCAGGGAAAAGTTGGCAAGCATTTTGAGCAACCAAGGAGAAGAGCTGACTCAAAACCCAGGAATGGTTGGGGAGAGAAGAAGGGAATGGAACTGCTTGCAGGGGTGGGGTGCAATATAACGGGGAGCAAAAGCCTCTGACCTTGGACCCAGAATGTCTCCCCGAGAGTGTGGTTGCTATGCATTGACAGGAGTTTACACATCTTCTGAATGTCAAAGCGATATACCTTATTGTTTCAGTGACGTCTCTCTGTATAAATCCATTACCTTTCCTTTGTGAAAAAAGAAATATTGAAAGTTATATTTTAAAAAAGCACTGTATGATATATATTGATGGAAGAATATTCCATATTGCTGACACTGTATCTTACTAATCAAAGGGCTGATTCAATCTTAATGGGTTTGTTGTAGCACAAACTTCTTGTGCGGTAGGAACTATTGCCTTGTTTTTCGGGTGGGGAGATTTCTAGCCTAGCCTCCTGTCTGGGGTGCTAAACTTTCTCACGTGTGGCTCTGTTTTCGCAGGGAGAGCTTTCAAGAGAACAACTCAGTGGAAAGTTGAGGTGGTACAAACACTTTGTCCAAGCTGTACCTCCTCAGTGAAACGTGTTTGAATCGGTCCATGCTCCCTGTCTTATCATGTGGCTATTTTGACGGCTGTGGCTTTTGTGGCACATTTCTGTGGTTTTTAACAATTTGTAAGCGAAACACAGAACAGAATTTCATGTGTGTGCATAGGTCTCGTTTTGTCTGAGGCCGTAGGGGTTTCAATTGCAATAACTTAGTTTTTATGCCAAATGTAAACTCTCTTGTTTAAAGTTTTAATTTGTAAAACTACAAGGACTTATCAAGACTGGTGTATTGAACACCGCTGTTTCTTCCAGACTCATCAGATGGGTAGATCTGAGCAACAATTTACATCTCAAAATACTATAGTGCGTTTCTTTGTCTACATTTGTATATTAAGACAATTCTGATTGTCTCCAGGTTCCCACTATTAATAAGGAAGCATCTCCTAATGTGTTCTAGAATGAATGCTCTTGGTTTTTATACAAAGTGTATACAATGTATGACAACTACGTGTTAGGCTTGTTTGCTAAAATGAAAAAGTCAATTTATTTTGATTGTATTGCCCTAGTAAAACAAAGAAAGAATCTTGTTCAAATGTTGCCAAAACCACTTCTTGTTCTCTCTGTCTTTCTCTAACATGCCCAGGAGTCTGATGTGTTCAGTGTGCAAACTTGTGTACCTGCCTCCTTGCCTAGGACAAGTAAGAATCCCTCTCAGCTGACCAGAGAGGAAAGCTTCTATAAATTAGATAATAATTGGTTCTTTCCTTTTACTATCCCTTTCTTTCAAAACATGACTCTGTTTGAATGTAACACTAAACCCTGGTTTGGATGTAACACGCTCTTATTCCCTCCAGTCCCACCAAATATCATAAACTGGGAAACTGCAGCAATTTATTATTAGTAGTACTATTAGTATTATTTTACATATGCTACCTAGACATAATTTGTACAAATGTAGTGGACAAATGTGCCATTTCCTCTGGGGCCAAAAGCAGCAATTTTTAGAACTCTTTTTTTAAAAAAAGAATGTGATTGTCAATGAATTGGTACAACATGCTGTCCTATTAAGACAACCATGACAGTTTTCACGCGTCAGTGTATATCCGTCCACCCCTCCAAGTTACATGAAGATTATCAAGTATATTTTGTAATATATGCAAAGAAGATTATTTTAATCCGAGGAGAAGAGATTCTGTAGACCTGTGCACTAGGGTTTGTTTCTGTAGGCCAGTTCTAGTGCCTGTGTGGGTTGTAAACAGCTCCTGGGTGTAAGTTAGACACATGAATACATCCAGCACCACTGCCTACTGCACATAGATCTCTAAATGCAAATCAGAAATGTGCTTGCTGTGAAAAGGAGATGGAGCAATGCCATGAGAGGGGCTTATTCACATTGAATTTTTGCATTAAAAGATACGTATGAGAGTCTTTGGGGGGAAGAAATATGAGCCCAAGGATCATGAACTAGCACGATGTGAGCTGTGCATCCTTTACTCTGCACTGTGTGTACAGCACTCATTTTAAATACAAAGTCTCAGCAGGTTAAGAAAGGAGAAACTCCTTTTTCTTACCAGCTGAGTCTTTCAGCCTGTTGAGAGTGACTAAGAGCCTTTGCAGCACTGTGTATCCCCAGATGTTCAAAAGCATGAGTCACATCTTGATTTTTAAAGTACTGTATTTATATATGCGAGTTTCTTTTCACTTGACCCTCTTTTCTGTTGCTGTTTCCTTTGGGCTGCTTTCTAGCCCCCCTTGTGTTTTAGAGAAGTGGCCAGCAAATAGCTGCCAGTGTGCTTGACTATTGGCACAACCGGTTGACATAAGGTTGACAGGACATATCTCTGCCCTGCAGAGAGGAGAGCCCTCGCAAGGTGGCTTACCGTGAAAATGTTAAAAAGCATTCCGCAAGCGAAAGACACGCCGTCAGGTTTACAAGAGGGATTGATTTCTTGAAATATTTATAGCTTGCTTTCTGATTAAAAGTCTCCGAGGCAGCTAATAAAACGTATCAAAAAGCAACATGGAATCGTTTCTAAAAGCATACCACTTCTTTCAAATCCTCAATAAAAACTAGTCAATGCAGCAGAACCACAGGGTGAGGTGGTGGGAGGAAATTGGGGCAGTCCAAAAGCCCCCTGGAAGAGTGGAACCTTGACTATCTAGACACCGTGACTAAAAGTCAATGAGAAAGGAGTGAAGCAAGTATCTCTAGGGAGGGAGTTCTGGAACTTTGGGGCCACCATAGAGAAAGCCCTGTTCAGGGCCAGATTTAGGTTTGATGACGCCCTAAACTACTGAAGGTCATGGGGCCCTTTAAATGTCCAGCTGTCCTTTGTCAACAACAAATTGTCACTTTTTGTGTTGAATATATGCGATATGGTAATTAATGGACCTAATAGGTTTCTAAAGCCACAATAGGATCAAAATAAATAAATTATGTATTACATGGAATCAATCAGTAGGCATAAGACTCATACCCTTAGTCTATGCTGCCTGATCATCAGTCTACAGTCACTCTTTAATATTAGATAACAGGTACAACAGCTTGACCTGCATTAAACTGTGCTGCACTGCAGTCTGCAGCTGCATGCTACATGTTGCCATGCAACCAGTCCATGCAGAATGTAGGCACCCTGTATATAGAAATGAGCAAACCAGTGATATTTTAGGGAGCAGGTTAGCAGGTGGGCCCATTACTTACATCACAGGAGCCTACACAACACAAAACAAATCACTGTTGCTGCATGTAGGTTTTATTTTATTTGTGTTTTATCTTACATTTTGGAAATGTACATCCAGGGGTTTTTTCCTTAAAATTTTTTTGGGGCCCCCAAGAGAGTGGGGCCATAAGCTATAGCTTGTTTAGATTATACGTAAATCTGGCCCTGGCCTGTCCTATGTCATCACGCAGCATACATCATGTACTGGGGGCACACAAGGCAGAATGAGTGCAAGTAAGAGACCAGTCTCTCAGAATTTGTGTTAAATGCATATTGAAAATACAGTGGTGCCCCGCAAGACGAACACCTCGCAAGACGGAAAACCCGCTAGACGAAAGGGTTTTCCGTTTTGGAGGCGCTTCGCAAAACGAATTTCCCTATGGGGTTGCTTCGCAAGAGGAAAAAATCTTGCTTCCCCCCGCGGGGTTTTTTCGCTTTTTTCGCCCTTTTCCTAAGCCGCTAAGCCGCTTATCAGCTGTTCCGCTGATAAGCCGCTTAACAGCTGATTGCTAGAAGCCACTAGACAGCTGTAGCGCTAATCCGCTAAGCTGTCAATGGGCTTGCTTTGCAAGACGAAAAAACCGCTAGACGAAGAGAATCGCGGAACGAATTCTTTTCGTCTAGCGAGGAACCACTGTACAGGTTGAAGCATTCATATTGGTGCCATGGCCTCAGCCTGTACCTTGGGCAAAGATCATAGCTCAGTGGTAGAGCATCTGCTGTGTGTGCAGAAGGTCTCAGGTTCTATCTTTGGCATCTCCAAGGAATGTCCCCTATCTGAATCCTGGGATGGCTGCTGGTAGTCAGTGTTGACAATACTGAGCTGGATGGACTAATTGTCTGAAACATTTGAAAGAAAAATGGGGCTGATCAGCGCTTGAATACTAAGTTCTCTGACCTACAAAGGTGTGAAAAAGGTGTGTTAGGAACAAGAAATAGAGCAGTAATGGAGGAGCAAAACGACACCTCAAGCAGCCCAAGCAGGCAGTGTATGGAAGTCCATTGTTTCTGCCCGCTTGTAGGGATTGTGGGAATTCAGGACATGAAAACAAAACCTGAATGAAACAGCTCGTATACATTTAAGTGTTTATTTAAAGTTGTTTCTTTGCATTCCACCCTTCATAAAGGGTTCACAATAAGAGTTTACAATAAAGAGCAATTATGTCGTTAACTGGCCTGTGATTGTTGAAGCATTTAATTTTGTGGGATTCACCCCTTGTGTTGAATTTATTCTGTTCTGATCTGTCTGGAACTATTTTACTTGTTTTGCAGTTGTAATGGCTTGATCCTTTTTTATCATTGTATAATATATTGCTCCAACCAGCACCGGGGACTTCCAGTGCAGGGCAGGTAAGAAATCAAATGAATAAATAAAATACTAGCATCAAGAGAGTGACACAGTCAAGAGGCAGTCAACACAGCCAAGCGTGCGATGTGCTATAAACAGCCCAGGTGAATTCTGATTATTAAAAGCAGCTGATGACATGAAAACCGGTCAAGGTCACAGCCACAGACATGCCTTCTCAGCAGTATTGAATTGCTTTTGAATCTCAATTTCTCTCCCCCCCCCCATCCCATTTTTTATTAAACTATGTTGAGATTTTTAAATGATTTTTTACAGAGGAAAAGGCAACGATACTTTAAACAAATAAACAAGGCACTGTCCTCATTATTCTTTTCCCATAATAGATGCAGGAAGCCCCGACATATTCAGGTCTTTGACTCCTGGTCATCACAATTCTTAGGATATTGTTCTCCAGGTCATTTTCATGCAATCTGCCATTGCCCTCAGGAGCTGGGTGCTTGCATCCATTTCCTTGATTTGCACCCCACTTCCTGGTGTCTTCAAATAAAAGTGCTTGTTAAATCAATGCTGCATCCTTTAACTTGTGTTGTCTAAAATATTGCAGTGCTGCCTGACCATTCTCTCTTCTGTATTGTACTGAGCAGGAGTCCAGGGAGCACGATAGATACTATAATCAGCACCTTGGACAGCTCCTAGATGTCATCTTGCGCTGGCAAGAATTCCTCTTGGCCAAACCTCGCAGGTTCTGCCCACTTCCTAAAGAGTGGGGAGTCAGACCAGGGTAGTTTTCCAGCCTGGAGTTTAGCATTCAGTTGTTTTTGGCCATCTCCTGCCATGAGCATGGTCTGTGTCGATCAGCAGCCACTTGATAATGTGAGGCCCCTGGTGTAAAAGGGGTCAGTTTCTCAGGGTGTGCTGTTGCTGGGGATCCCAGGGTTCTTGGACTTCAGAAGACCAAGGCTGAGAGGCTCCTAACCAGGCTTGGTGTTGTGTCCTGGGTCTGGGTTCAACTTCTGCTCAGCTGGTACCACTGTCCCTTCTGATTCAGCTGTTTCTTCCTCTGTGTCTGGAAACTGGCTGCTCTTTGGGGTTGACAACTCAGCTGATTTTTTTTTTAAATTGCATCAATCTGTTAGTTCACTATGAACTAATCTCTTCTACTAATACTGGTGGGGGGGGGTTGGGGGGAGGCGTTTCTGCCCCGGCGCAATCTTGATTTAATGGAATCCTGTCAAGCTTGCCACCTCACTTTTCACACTGCCTAATCTCTGGTGTGTGCCTGAGTTCAGCAGCAGACAGACTTGCCAGCAGCCCATCATTCTTAGAAGAGGTGTGCAGATATGTGTATAGATCAGCAGCACAAAGATTAGTATTTGGACAAGAAGGATTGAGTTGAAATGAGAGTGTGGGTGGTATTACCAAGATTGCTGGTAGCACCCCAGGGAAAACAATTATGCAGCTGCATTCCTCTACAAAGCTAACTGGGAGCAAGTTCCATTGAATAGACATGAACAGGATTGCACCGTGATGCCTTTTATTTACTGTACACATCCCTTTCATTGCACAGGGCTGCAGTGAAATTTTCATTTTAGTCTCAAATGATGTTTTTGAGAAGTTATTTTTATGGTTTTCGCAGAAAAAGGTATGAATAGCATTAACATGTAACTAGATGCTTCCCCTTAAAATGACTACATGCATTTTAGAACTGTCACTGTGCTGCTTCTTACAGGAGGTTTATATAAGATGTTTGTGTTTTCATAATAAAATTCATATTGGATTATATAAACAAAGCACAGTGAGGAATTTGTCTTAAGGTGTTTTGCAAAGCAAGGTGAAATGCAAGCTTATGTACACGTATTTGGAAGTAAGACCAAATATACCTAAGCAAATGTGCTTAGGGTTGGATTGGCAGCCTGGCAGCCTATATCATTCCTCATTTTGCAACAGAAAACTGGTTTTCACATAATTGGGAGGACAAGTTAACTTCTCAGTGCTTTGGAACTATTCATTCTACTGAGTAGAATTTACTTCTTTTTTATTTTTAAATATTGTTTTTATTTATTTCCATGGTACAGAAGATAAATTTTGAGAAAACAACTGTTACAACAGTAAGCAGCAAATAACTTGTCCCGATAAAACACATGTGATGTGTTAAAGTTTCATTTAAAGAGATCACACCACATGAGCACTGGTTGGATTCCTTTCTGCATTCAATAAGCATTTGCCATATGTTATAAAAGGAATATGGATTGTGTTTGCCCTTTGCCACTCTCACCTGGCATGTTAGTTTCTCAGCCAAAGCTATTGACCATGCTCTGTTATACCAAGGATCAATGTTCAGCCTAACACCAGTTTTCCAGCAACTGGCTATCTCCATATGGACAGCAGTCAATAGGAAGGCTAAGAGGTCATCTTTAGGATAA
Source organism: Podarcis gaigeae (assembly GCF_964106915.1). Taxonomy (NCBI): domain Eukaryota; kingdom Metazoa; phylum Chordata; class Lepidosauria; order Squamata; family Lacertidae; genus Podarcis; species Podarcis gaigeae. The sequence goes on from NC_139677.1 coordinate 82,219,545, forward strand.
TCATGAGCAGACGGAATCCTAAGCCCAAGTAGTGCTAGTGCAGGGGGACATTTCAATTGTTTTCTTGTATATCAAGCTTATTTCTTTGAAGACAGTACTCCAGAAGGGTTTGGTGATGTCACAGCACCACCGCATATGGAAATATGTACCTTTGACTGTGCATCCCCTCTAACAATTGGGATTGACTTCTATACATATTTGGGATAGCTTCACTGGTGTATAATGCCACCTATGCAGAAGTTTTAATGAGGCTTCCCTTATTTTTGCAGAAACTGTTTCAACAGTCTCCCAGACCACAAAGCCATCTATTTTCTACTTGGTATTTGCACATCAAGGTCCATTTCCCATGGCATTTTTGTGTACAATAGATTGCCATATTCTAGTGTTATTAGAACTTTATAAATTAAGGAAGCTATGCCCTTAGAGAGAGTATAATTTACTTCTGAGCAAGTACATAGGGTTGCACAGTGAACCTCTTGTAAAGGATTTCAGTGGTTCATAACAGGTGCTTCTTAATTATGTTTTAGTTATAATAAGGGCAAGGCTGTATTTTTCATAAAAGAAATAATGGAGAGTCTAAAAAATTAGGTCAGGACAGGATGGAAGTGGGACGCTGTCTTTGTGTAATTCTCTTGGCTGAAAGGCTGTAACTTAACAATAGGACTAATTGTCCTATTGTATCTAATAACATCTAATAACATCATCATCATCATTTATTCATACTGCGCCTTTTCACCTGTTGGGATTCAAGGTGGCTTACAGATAAAAACAAGAACCCCTAAAAACATTAAAAGCCCCTTTGTTTAGGAAATTCTGCAAGTCAGTGTATGGTTACAAAACCCAGTAGGTACACTTATCCTAACTTAGCCCCCTTATAAAAACATAGGGTGGGATCCATTTGCGACAGTCTGCTTGCATAATGGGGCTTCCTTGCCCTCCAGCCCTCTGTGCCCATACATCTACTCCAGAGTGTCTTCTAAGGAAAAGTCCTAAACCTTCAGAGTAGATTGGGAGTGCAGGTGAGACAGAGGAAGGAGGAGCCTTGTTGCGCAAGCAGAGTCCCTGCTGATGCGACATTGAATCTCAGTCTTAGTTTTATTAACTTTTTCATTTTACAGTGATGGGCCGCTCTAGACTTGGCATGGTGGTGGTTGCGGTGCATATTGCAACTTGTCATTGACACAAAAAGAGTGCATTAGTGGTAGACAATCCACACATCATTCCACATTCTCAATTGTTCTTCGATGCTTCCCTAATGTTACCATATGATTGCCACTTGGAGGGGAATTCTTGTGGTAAAACACAACAAAAGTGGGACGACGACAACAACGAAACACCCCAGGTTTGTGGTATGAAAAGTTACAGGATTTTAGCAGGAAACTCCATGGCATGCGTCCATTGCAAGTGAAAGTAGCACAACTGCCCTGCATTGTTTGCAGTTCAAATGGTAGTGAAAACACAGTTGTGTATAACTGCCCCAATGGCATAGTGAGCACAAATCAGGATGAATGTGCAATAAAAAGGACACAAATACATGTGAGATCATTCAAAGTAAGAGTTGTGACCTTGCAGCTTTGTCCAGGGCATGAGTTAGGGAGAGGGGCGGTAACTGCCAATCCAATTCATGATTCCCTTCCTTATCATTGGACGTGTATTCATATGCACTAACTCCTTCCTACAAGTCGCAACATAACTCTGAGAGCATCAGACACAAGCTCATAACAAAATTACATGTTAAAATTGCCTGCCTGATTAGGTGGCTTGCTGAAAGAAAAGGGGTTTTATCAGGCACTGAAAGCACTACAGTGAAAACGCCTGCTTAATATCAATAGGCAGGGAGTTCCAATAAGTAGTGCTGCCACACAGAAATACAGAATGAACGTTATCTGGTACTTGTGAGTCTCATTGGAATCTTCCTTTGGCTGGGTGTTAAAGAAGAAGGAGGAATGGGATGGGGAAGGTAGATGTTCAAACAAGAGATGTATCCTCTTGCTTTCTTATTCTCAGTGTGCAAAGCTCTGCTGTTTGTATCCCATGTGAGTCACCGTAGCTGACATTCAGCGAGTCAGATTCAGAGGCGATGTGTCAGCAGAAGCTGCAAATATATATCTTTAGATAGATCCCTTACTGTTGATACTTTGCTAAGCAGTAATCGTCTTGAGAATCACAGCACTGCATCTTGTTTCTTCATATGGTGTTCCTTCTGCAAGGAACGAGCAAGACCCCTTTTTTTAAAAAAAGTCTTGTTGATCCATGTATCGCAGGGAGTTATGTTCTGTCAAAATTCTTCTGGGCAGCAGAGGAGCAGCAGCAGATGGCAGTAGTAAAGGCAGTGAGGAGGTGGAGTCACTAGGAAGGAAGCTTATTGTGAGTGCCTTGCTCAACTCCCCCCCCCCAAAAAAAAAACCCTGTAGCTGACACTGAGATAGTAGGCGCGCATTCGTCCAGCAAATGCAGTCAGACACAAAGGAGCTTCTTCCTGTTCTCCTAGGCATCACAATTTAGAGTAGCATAAATCAGGTGGGTACCCGCTGATGTCCTCTGAAGTAAAATAGTACCCAAAGGCCAAGTCAAAGATGGTATGCATCCAGTGCAAGTCACCTAGCCACTCCCTTGATGTTACCAGTCTTCTGTCGACATGCAGAGGGCCGGCAGGCCAGCTGGCTAGCCCCAGCTGGGCCATTTCCTTCCAGCCATCCCGCTGTGAAGGCCATTCAGCGACCCGGGCTTCAAAGCCAGGGCACACTATCAGCAGAGCAAACTGCACACACAGAATAGGCGTGAGGCTTGTGGAAGCATACTACAACTGCAGATTTATTAATCATAAATCAGGACAAAGAAACATGTCTCTCTCGTCTTCTCAGAGAGAACGGGAAAAGCAAAAGCTATACACAATGGAAGTGCCCAGCAAGCTGTGCTGGAATGTAAACAGACATGTGACACAAAACAGTTCCACACGTCTGCTCCTTAAGGTGGAATGGAAATCTCAACATCTTCTACTAGAGAGATGGGGGAGTCCAGATGGTGTTAGACTACAGCTCCCACCCTTCCTAACCATTGGCCATGCTGGCTGGGTCTGGCAGGAGTTGAAGTCCAGCAACTTCTGGAGGGCCACAAATGCCTCTTATAACAGATGTTTTCAACACACCATCCTTCAGCCACATTATTCTGTTAGGAATGCTCTGTTTGCAACCATTACAGCTGCATTCCTTTATGGTATTCCATGATGCTGCGCACTATTGCAAGATAGGAATGAGTAGCACACACAAAAGTTGAGTATGTTTTGAATGATTGCAGTGTTTCCCAGCCGACTGTTCTGCCCTACAGCTTTGAGATGCATCGTTGGCATCTTTCCTTCATTTCTTCCCTGTTGCAAGTTCACTCTCTCATCATCTACCCAGGTACAGATGGTCAAGTATAGCATGGTCAAAATTGTAATTGCTGAACCATCACTGGGAATACTTAGCTGTTTTATTTCTATGGAGGGTGCTGGGCCATAAGGTGTCAAGAGCTGGAGACGGGCGTAGGTCTGCAATAAAACAATAGAGCACCAAATGTCTGTGAAGTTAACTCTTTATTCAAAGAAACAAAACAGCTCAATCCTAGTGGTCACAGCAACTCTTCCCAGTGGTCTTGCCCCAATGAGGCAATTTCCAGGACTGAATGTCCTGACCTTCCTATCGCTCTCTAAGGCACCTCCCCTAGTTTCTTCCCCAGAAACCTAAGGTGTTGTTGTCTTGCCTCTTATTGTTCCACCCTCTTCATTTTTCTGCATATTCTGGAAAACCTGGGGGAGAGGAGCTGGTCACAGCAGGGAGATCCCCTGGCTTCTTCAACATGTCTGTCTCCTTGCCCCCCTCCTCTCCTGCCTCTGAGTCTGCACTGCTCTCTGCCAGAGCCTCTTCCTGCTCACTAAACCCTGTTGCCTCTTCAGCTTCCGATACATCCTCCTCCCAGTCTTCCCTCTCTTCTCCCTCTGACCACTCACTGTCGTCCCACCACCAATCCCCTGGCTCTGAGCCTTCTTCCCCTGGGGGTTCCCCAGCTGGTGAATCCCACTATTCCTCTGCATCCAGCCTTATCCATGACATAAGGTTGATGGTGTATGTAGTGTAGTGGTTAGAGTGCTGGGCTAGGACCTGGGAGTCAGCAGAAAGGAACAAAACCTACTAGTGCTTGAATTACAGAGGGGGCTGGCCTGCCTTACTGCTAGCTGTGTCTACTGTTTGAAAAAGGCAATACAGAACAGGAGGAGGAGGAGGAGGAGGTGGTGGTGGTGGTGGTGGAGGAGGAGGAGGAGGAGAGATACAAAGGGGCTTGCAGATTTTGATTAAGAGCACCTCTACCTTTCTTACCCTCACTATTGAACTGCTTAGGAACATAGGAAGCTACACTATACTGAATCCTATCTCAATATTGTCTACACTGACTGGCAGCAGCTCTCCAGGCCCTTCTGCTTGCAAGGCAGAGGCTCTACTACTGAGCTATGGCCCTTCCACTTCCTGTGATGTTTTATTGCAAATGAGCTTTTTAAAAAGTTCTTTCAAAAGTCCTTGTACGTCATCCCATTGTATGAAGCCTTCCACGTTTAGTATCATCCGATAAATTCTGTTCCATAACAAGCTCATCCTTCTAAAGGCACATCATCAGTTCCATTCTTCCAGCTGTGAATCAGTGTAAAATGGGAAGGAATACCGTGGGTGGCCGACTCAGTTTTAACTGTGTTTCATGTTGCGACAGGGCCTTGTGGGATGGTACTTACTATGATGGAAGTGTTTTATTTCAGCAGCATTATCACCACCTCCGCCCCTGCATCAAAGCAAACTGCTATAAAAAGACAGCTAAAGTGGAGGTGGGGCTTTGCTACTATTGGAAGTGTTTTCACAGAGGGAAAGATGTCCCTGATAGAATGTATGACTGCAGCTGCACAGCTAAAGGCAAACGAACATGAAAAGAAGCATCATTCTGCACATTATGACTCCAGCAGAAGGGTACTCTATAAGGGGCCATAGTGTACAAAGCCATTTATAGAAAGAGCAACTTGCACACGGGATCAGGTCTACCTTTGTGTATTTGCTCCACGGCGGCGCAACAGGCTACAGTGGGCCAAAACTAGATGAAACTCAGCATCCCTGCATCCAGCTGCCCAATTATTTTGCAGATCAAAGGAACCCAATTTAGTTCCATAAAGGATATTTCTGGAGCTTGGCAGAACGCACAATGGGGTTGAACAGTTGTCATGACCACCAGCAATAGCTTATGGCTCAGTAGAAGAGCACATAATTTGCACATCAAAAGGTCCCTGGGTTCAACCCCCAGCATCTTCAGGTATGGCTGCCAAAAACCCTAGAAGCTGCTGCCAGTTGATACAGGCAGTACTGAGCAAGATGGGCCAATAGTCTAATTCAGTATAATGCACGTTCCTAGTGTCCTTTGATGCTTTGATGAGAGAGAGAAACTGACTCCCATGCATGATGAACTTTATATAATATCAGGGATGGGGAACCTCTGGTCTAAATGTGTCCATCATTTAGGCTTTTATTGGATTCTTGACATTCTCCCCAGCCCTGTTTTGCACCATCCTTGATTGTGTTTGCCTGGCTGTTCAGTTTTTAAGTGAACAGCACAAAAACTCACCTTCTTTTTAAATTGCCCCCCCCCAGCACTCCTTGTAATGTTAATTTACTCATTTAAGCAGCTAGCATTCACCTTTACTCTCAGTTGTGCTCAGTTACATCGTCTTATCGGTGAATTGGATTGGTTCGGATTATGATAATTTGTATGTCTTTACATACATATGATGTCTTTACATCAGAAGTAGGGGCAACCTTCAGTTAACAATCACTGACTGGGTGGTCACCCATGTGAATAATTCAGGAATAATGATTCTTGTTTCACATTTACTTTCTGTTCTATATGTATTATGGACCATTATTTTTAAATTAATTTGGAGAGAAGCAGCAACCAGGGGAAACAGGATTTTTAAAGGGTGACATTTGGGAAGAAATTTTTATCATGCCAGTCTCACCAGATTGAATCCAGAATTCTGAACTCATGTTTAGAGCCTAAGATTTAGGAACAGACCTAATTTATCAGGCTAAGTGGCACCCAAACTAGCATTCTGTTTCAGCAGCCAGAAAACAGGATAGATGAACTATTTTTGTTCCTCCAATACGCCAAGCGTAAATAAGTTATTTTCACTCAGAAATGAAAGGCAGCTCTGAGAACAAAGACAGGATGATTTTGTCCTTTTGCTTCACAGATCAGCATTAATAGCCAATAAACTGTAGGCTTGAATGAGAACAAAGACATGAATCTGGGCTAGGAGAGTACAAAGCTGGGAAGGCTGTGCAAGAAAATTGCAATTTCGATCTTTTCCCCATAGGGAACAAATTATCTAGATGTGTTTCTCTCTTTGTCAAATACATTTTCAACTGTCATTAATTAGGGCTTAGCTGTAGGCATTATATAATGTGATTGCTTTTCATTTCCTTGTTGTGGGAGGAGGTGCAAGATATAGGAAGGAAAGCACTTTAATAATTTTCAAAGTCTCAATTACCACAAGTGACCACCAGAGGTCAATATCTTTCCACAGGAATTCCTAATGCCTTCTGCACACAACGGAGCCTATTTAAAGTTTAAACCCTGTAATCCCTATGTAGACACCATTGTAAAACAAGTTTTTACTGCCACGTTTAAAGCACTCTTATCAACAAGTGATATGCACAACCAAGGGCTACCCAAGGAAAAGGAAAATGATGTTGTGCAATTCTTTTCTATAGACTGGAGTGGCCAAGTTGTTCAAGCAATGTATCACAGTATACCATAATTAATTTACTATTAACTTCCTGTGTTTTTTTACTACCATTACTACCAGTGTTATTAACTACCATTGATGGTATCCCCAACATACTGAATGTTTTCCTTCTTCTGACATTTGTAACGAGATTGCACAAGGAATGGGCAGAATTCAGCTAAGCGCCTGCATGCCACATTTATTTCAGAAGAAGAATTAGGCAATGTGGCTAAACTACTGCCCACTGAAATAAGGCGTTAATTATGACTGTATCATGCTGTTTGGGTTACAAATTTGAAGTGCAATGTCAGGCAGACATAGTAATTATGAAGTGTTGTCTACATGAAAATGTCTAGGGAAATGAAGAATAAACAGTGAAACCAGCCAGTATTAACAATATCTTAATAATTACATAATAGTTCAGTACTACTAATAGTGCTCCTGTTAACTAGAATCTATTGAAATTGAAGTAAAACTTTTAGAATGTGAAGACAAAAGTTGAAATGTGAGCTTTATTCATAACTATTACTTTTACATAACCCAGGATAAAATAAACAAACAAAATTACCTAAAGTATAAATTTAGCTCAGTAATCTTAATTTACATTTTTATTGATAAAATACTGAAAGCAGATGAGAAAATACTTCAAGTTTAGAAGAAAAAAGGTGGTCATCTAACTATGAAATCTTTGTGACTACAACTTATTTAGTAGCTTAGAATAAATTCAAAATACAAATATTCTGTGATTCAGTTTCTGTGCTTCTAAAATATATTCATTTCTTACAATGGAAGAAACTGATGTTTTACTTCCAACATTAAAAAACAAACAAAAAACATTTCCAGAAAGCCATTTGAACATCCTGACATTTATTCAGGGTGGGGTGTAGAGAAAACATGCAGTATGACTTGCCTTGCAACTCTACATTTGTTCAACCAAATGAACATATAGAACCATATTCTCACATCATGAATGATGAAGAACGACATCATCATGCAATAAATGCATCATGTGACAACTTCACTAATATCCCCAGAAGCAGAAGCAACCATTAGCACGGCCAAGTTGTTCTCAGTACTGTACACAGACTAGGAACACAGATCAGATGAACCCCTTTGGTTTCCTAGAGGTTAGTTCTATAGCATTCAGAGAATATAGCAGAATTCATTACTATGCAGATGTGGGATCACCCTCAACAGTAATGAAGGTTCAGATCCTTTTTTGTATAGTCCATGATGTCTCAATTCCACATGCAAAGTCAAATGCAGCTTTCCTCACATTTTAAGGCAAAGTCTAGAAGGTGTTGAGTGACCTTGGGGTCTTCATAAAGGAGTTGGAGATTGTGCTTTGTTAGGTGCTACTCAATATATCTTCAGACTCTTAATGGGAATCTATTAAGGAAAAGAAGTGTTTGCCATTATGCTGTCCCTTACTATTAAAGGTACAAAATGCACAAGGTGGTAGACTTTTATTTGGTCATATTGTTTCAGAAATGCTCGTTTCAAACATAAGAACAACTTGTTGGGGGGAAAGGTAGATACCGGTAGATGTTGGTTTTGTGAACTTTGGAGCCAAGAGCAGTTATTGTAACGTCAAGGCTTGCCTGACGTGCAACAAACAATGACCCCATTTAGTGGTAAGAGAAGGAGGGCTAGCCAAAAAGACTGCACAGTTTTTTGGACTGGAGGAGGCACAGTCACTGGACTCTAAATCCAAAGGTACTGGCACTGCAAAGGCGGCTTAGTGCTCATGAGCTCTTTAGCAGTGCCTCTGAAAGAAGAAGAGAAAGAAAAATGAGCTATGTACAGATCAGCATAAGGTGCTGCTCTCGCTTTCTGGTATTTTGTTTTCCACAGCACGCAGGGTTAAGGTGCTTTTCACTTGTCTGAGCACTGCAGTTAAGATGAAAAAAGTTACTTTTGCATGCTCTTTGTCATCATCTCCTACCCACAGCTGAGTGCCTGCTTGGCAAGTAAACACCAGTGTAATCAGCTTTTTAAGAGAGCTGTTCTAGAGCAGTAGCTTGTTAGTCTGTTGCAGGAAGCACACAGAGCCCAAGAATCCTGTAGCACCTTATCAAAACTTTTATGATGGCATAAGCTTTAACAGAAAAGAACCTCCATCTCATGAGTGTATCAAGTACAAAGAAGTCTTTTACCGAACATTTGTTGTGCCTTTCTGCATTGCAAATAACAGTGTGGCAAGGAGTGGCATAATATTGTACTGGCCTGTGAATGTATTTTAAAATCGCCAACACAAATAACTCATTTTAATGTTTTGGTTTGCCCAAAAGAAATTCGTAACCATGGACAGATCCACACCATACACTTAAAGCACACACCTTCCCCAAAGAATCCAAAATTTCCCCTCACATAGCTACAATTCCCAACACTCTTAACAAACTACAGTTCCCAAGATTCTTTGGTGGAAGCCATGTAGTTAAATTGTGCATTAGATATGCTTAGGTGTATGCCATGGTTCTGCCCCACATGCATAATTTTGGGGTGTATTTTAATTTTCTAGATCAAAAAACTATATTTTAAAGTATTTTAGGTTTTCCTTGAGTGTTTCATTAAAAACCTTGCAACTGGACATGTGGAATTGATTTTCAAGATCCCCCAATGAGCTTCATGGACAAATAGACAATTGCAGGACTCCCTGCTCCATAACCAGCGCTAACACTACCCTGACATTCTACAGTATCAGTGAATTTGTCCCGGCCATTATTTATTATACGAGTATATTTCAATATATGCACACATAATATCTTCTCATATCAGAGATTAGTTTTACCACAATTTAATTTCAGGATTTATATTTCTGTCTTTTGCTGTAAAGTTATTTCAGGAGGATTTCCTTATACTTCAGAATTAAGGTTGAAAAATATATTTTGCATTAGGAAGGAATTTCTTCCAGAGTAAAGGTAAAGGACCCCTGACAGTTAAGTCGAGTCACAAATGACTCAGGGGTTGCAGCCCTCAAAGTCAAGCCACAAACCACACTTCCTAAGCAACTTTCCCCTCCTCCATGTGGCTTGCTTACTTATAATCCAGAGCTACCTTTTTAAACACCCTCCTATACTACTTGCATATTTTGTCCAATTCACATGGATTGCTATATGGTGAGTGAATGGCCCTCCCTCAATGTGTGAGATGGGAAGTCATGTGCGACTTCAGTCCATCAGTCTCCATTTTTCATATTTTCCAATTACGTTATCCCTCTGCAGGCAATGTACACGTTTGCATCTGTATTAAATGCAAAATACAGTAATACATCCGCGAACATCCGCCTCGTCTAGCATCCGTTCCAGAGAACGTCCACGGCAAACCCGGAATTACCAGAACGGGTTACTTCCAGGTTTGCCGCTCGCGCATGTGCAGAAGCGCTATATTGCACATGCACAGATGCAGCGTTTTGCCCTGCGTCCTTTTTGGCTAGTGGTTGGGGCTCTGGAACCGATCCCGCTTGCAAAACAAGGTACGACTATACTGTTATTGTGATATCCATGAGTAAAGGAAATGAAAAACCAATGCACAAAGAGTAGGTTCTGTGCATTTTAACTGAAGACGTGTTCTCTTCTTTTAAAAACCAAGTAGTTTAATGTTTCTTGTAGGTATAAGTTCAATGCCAGACTGACTGTTTTGAAGAGAGTCAGATCAGCTTATGGATCCCTGGCCCTTCATGAATCATGCTAGTGCTCAAGTCTCTCTGGAAACCCTTCAAAGACCTGAGTGAGGTGATTCTCTATACTTATTTAGTATTAAGGGAAAGGCACGCTATACCTGTTAAGGGTCACTTTATTCCTTACAAATTTCAGGAAACAGTCTTGGTACTGATATAAGGTCCATGATTGTTAACAATGAATGCTGTGCTCTCAATAGGGGACACTAAATACAGATACCTTTTTATAGGGTGGGACTTCCACTTTATAATGGGGTTCTCCCCCTTCCTCTCTTCACATGCCCCTGAAATTGACTTGGGTCAGGAGAACCCCTGGAACAGCACAAAGGCAGGGAAAGGGGGGATCATTCCAACCTGGCAAGACAAAATGCTTGCCCTGGTGGATCTGGAGGAGTGCTGTAGTGAAATATTACCATAGTTCTTATTTGGGGGGGAAAACCAACAACTTATATTCTGTGTTCCTACTGAGTGGTTGCTGTACAGAAAAGAGATTTTATATCATATATATAAAAGTTTAACAACAGCTACTTTAGAATGTTATTACAATTTGCGAGACTGTTTTTTAAGTCAAGGTAGAATAGGTGGGGAAAGAAGAGAATAAAATAAGCTTGCTTGGGCCAAGATTACATTTTCTTGGACTGGTGGTGACAACTCTCTATTCCAGAGTCCTATTTAACAACAACAGCCATCACACAGCAGTTCTCTTCATCTCAGAGACTATTTGTCTTCTCTTTCATTTGATAGGGCTAAGGAATGGAAGAAACCAGAGTTCAAAGAGATTGTGGATGAAGGACACTGCTTCATGTCCCAAAGCAAAACTACTTAAGCTTATTGGATGTGAATTACTCCATTTTTCTCACTTATTTAGAAGTGATCTATCAACCCCTGCCCACCAAACTTAACACAAATCTAATTGTGCAGCAACAGCTTTCAATGGATTGTTTCTAGGGCTGGAATCAGGGGCTAGCACTGCTGAAGCCCACACTCCAACAGAGGGCTGACAACCCCAGACCTCCACTACTCTTACACTTTATTATTGCTATCTAGTCATCTGTCTCCTAAGCAAGCATATAGTGACAGGAGCAAAGAGGAAGAGGAACAACCTCTGCTCACCTTGCTTTTCCCCTCTAGGTAACTGCAGGCACCCTTAAATACATGGACCATTCAGGGCAACTTGCCTGGTCTCACCCCACCCCCCAACCCCTCGAAAAATCCCCACAAACAAAAGCCAAAGCCAGCACTGACTGCTTCTAAACTTCAATTCTATGAAACATAATCAAGCATAACAAGATCCTGAATCATAGCCAAGAAAGGAAATTAGTTTCAATACAGTACTGAATTGTGATTAACTAAGAGCAACTGAAAAAAAACATGAAAACAGCCTTTAAAAATGAAATATTATATAAGATTGAAAATGTAGATTATAACTGCCACTTTTTTAAAAAGGGGCATACGAAAATAAATAGGACACAACTGCACTCTTAAGCTGACAAAGGCATTACACGTCTATCTACATGTAATAAATGCAGCACTGTAAACCATATGAGAGGTAACAAAATTATTGTTATCAACTTGAGGTGAAATTTATTTAGGTGTTGTAACTATAAAGAATTTGTCCAGTCACCCATGAGCCAGACACAGCTTGAACATAGTTCTCAACAAACCTTACCTTTTGAGCTCAACGACTCCTAAGAGAAGTATGATTTCCATTTTAGGATCCATCTAACCATATGCTTGAATATGCCTGTTACAAACTATCTTATTTTCTAAAACTGATTATGAAAACTAAACTAAACAAACAAACAAACAAACAAACAGATAAATAAGGGGAGGGAATTCAGCACTTAACCTAATGTCACCCAGTTATTCACTAACAATGTCAGTATGGCTCCAACCCCTGATTATTTTAAAGTGTAGCTATGATGCTAAAAATAAACTCACAATATATGGGGCGGACAGAGTAAGACTTAAAAATAAACAAGAAACATTTAACTGCTACCAGTTTTATACGTATTCTCCATGAAGCTAAACCAAAAATGCAAATTAGTGACATTTTATGGTGGAGGACATTGTTCTGTCATGTTGTGCTCCAAGATCAAGCACCTGCTTTGAAAGATTTCCAAGTACCTGGGGAAATTGGTGTTAATATTCAAACAATCTAAATAACTTACATGTACTCCTGGCCAAGAACAAACACTGCCTTCTCTTGGGGCAGAACATGATTTGCTACATTCAGTGGCACTTGTATACAGTATTATGCAGTAAATACTGAAAATAAAAGAGTTCTAGATTATCACCAAACTTACTGACAGCATCCTGAATACCATCAATTTAATTAACCTGTTTCAACATATATCCGTGCCTACACAACATGAACAATTTCCTTAAGAAATTAATAGAATGCTTTGGTTCTCCAGTTTTCAGTCTGACCAGTCATTTTCATCACATTCCGAATCATCTTCTGAATCGCTGTACTCCACAGCAATGCGTCTGGAAAGAATTGTGGCCACATCATTTCCAACAGGTTCACGCTTAGCTTCTTGTTCACGCTGCTCTTGTACTTTTTTCAACTGAATTCCTGAAGAAAGCAATGAGACAAATTATCACACTGTTATTTTCATAGGTAAAGTTTTTTTTTCTTTTTAAAGCAAGAGTAAGCTTACAAGTACAGTACACAGGACTTAAAAATTAACGAAAATACCTTAGGGTTTAAAACACAATGAGAATTCACAGAAATAAGGAATTCCAAGAGTTAATATGCTCTTGGTGATTGTTTTGGCTTTTCCACAGGCCTCTGTACTTTTCAATATAAATGACAGCTTCATCTATCATATAAAACAGTCATTATTCCGCAAGAGAAAAGGAGGCAATTCAAATACCTCTCATGTTACCAGAGGCTATTAATTTACTTTGATCTGCTGTTTTTTTATTTAATTTTCAGGTTTTAAAATTTTACAATCAATTATCCAACCACCAACATAAAAGCTCCTGAATTTCCCTCCTCCCCTTTGTGGGTTCTTTTATTTACCTTTTCCTCCTGCATCTTTTCCATTAATCCAAATCTTTTCCATCTCTATTATATCCAAAATTCAACACTGAATTACAAGTGTTATTCCAATCCTACTAATGATTTTAGTTGTTTACAATGGTTTTTAAGGTAAATTATGTATTTTCCCCATTCCTTATTGAAATTTTGGTCTTCCTGGTTTCTGATTCTTCTGGTCATTTTTGCCAATTTGTCATAATCTATCAACAGAATCTGCCATTCTTCCCTGGTAGGGAACCAACTATTTTTTTCCCTATAGGTATTTATATACACATGAACACAGACCTATATTGTATAGATGCATGTAAGTGTGTGTCTCCATCTGTTTGCCCAAGAACAAAATCAAATACTTCATTGTGGCAGATTACTGTATATCAGGAGAATAGAAGGCATTGGACCCAACAGCAAGAATTTGAATGCCATTACTTAGCTTTCAAGATGCAACACTGTACAGTGGTACCTCGGGATGCGAACAGGATCTGTTCTGGGGCCCTGTTCACATCCTGAAGCGAACATAACACGCGACTGAGCATCTGTGGGTCACATTTCGCCGCTTCCGCGCATGTGTGTGACATCATTTTGAGCGTCTGCACATGCAGCGAAACCCGGAAGTAACGTGTTCTGTTACGTCCGGGTTGCCGCAGAGCGCAACCCGAAAATATTCATCCTGAAGCTGCTTCAACCCGAGGTATGACTGTACTTATAAATTAAAAGCACGGCTTATGCAAAGTTATGGAAAACCCAAAGACTGGTCTGTTTAAGCCTGACCATTCTTAATGTACCCTTACCCATCCGAATAGCAGCCAGAAGATCACTTCGAGCATCACTGATGGGTGACTGTGTGGGCTCATGCCGCTTTGCTTCAGCCAGTGCAGGCGCATGCATCGGAGAGGATGAGAGAGAGGATCCTGCAGCAGGAGGGCCTGGAGGGGGAGGAGGCGGGCCTGGAGGAGGGGGAGCTGTAACAACAAGCCCAGTAGAAGGAGGATGAAGAGCAGCAGAATATATAGATCCAGTCACTAGTCCAGGATGGGAAGGTAGCACAGGGATTTGGAGAGGACTAACAAAAGCAGTCTGTGCAGAAGGAATCATGGGTGGAGGGGGAGGCGGCGGGGGTCCTGAAGGATTGTAATAATCCACCATCTGAGCTGCAAGCATCCTATATATAAAATAGAACACAATATTTGTTAACTGGCATATGAGCTAGCAGATTTGCAGTGTGCACCCAGTAGCATATGCTTCATTTGGTAATGAATATGATTGCTTAATAAATACTGGGTTACATTGCATTGATTTTCTTCACTTTTTCTGGCAACTCAAACTTTTCCAGTTGCCTCTTACTAAACACACAACACACATAGCACACATCTCTCTGTTTCAACATCAACATCAAGTTTTCCCACATCCATTTTTACCTTGGTTTAAATATAGCACTGGGAAGCAGTAAAGGGTCCTTACCTAGTTTGCTGGAGTATTTTCTCTAAGCATGTGAGCCTCAAGTACTGTAGCAACCTAATCATACAACAATACAGCTCAAGTATATCCCCCACTGAACATTAACCATACTTAAAACCTCTTACTTCCACTCTTTTTGTCTATGTGTCCCATCCCTTCCCCCCACGTCGTTGCTGATTGTAAGCCTGAGGACAGGGACTGTCTTGTTAACTGATCTCATGTAAGCTGCTTTGGGAGCCTTTCAGCTGAAAAGCAAGGTAAACACATTTTAAATAAATAACAAAAGGAATTTTTTACCCATAATCAGCTGGTACCAATGACACAGTCCCTAGGGATCCATCGACGGCTTGGGGTGGGGGTGGAGGTGGTTGTTGAGGTCTGTTTAAGGTAGCATGCCGCACTGTTGTAGAAGGTGGCCTAAATTCATGCTCAAGGCCCTGGTTTGCAAGCATGTACTGAGCTCCATCTCCTGCTCCATATGAAGGCATCATTGGCTGCTGATGGAGGGAATGATTTGGAGTAGCAGGATATGAATAGCTGGTAACATCTGAGGCATGAGATCTAAAATACAAGTGGAGAAAATACAGGAATTAGGAGGAAATGTACCGTAATAGTTTCACTGTCTTTGCAAAGAACTTTCTACAGCCACAAAGTGCAGCTTATATTTACAAAATCTGAATTTTCAAATTCATTGATTTTCCTAATACACAGAAACCATAAACTTGCAGGGTATGCATTCTCTCACATACAACGCGATATTAGTTCTATGAGAAGTGATAGAGAAGTACTATTACCAAGCAAAGCAAAAGATGAAAGCAAAACTAGAAGTTGAGACCAAGAGAATATTTTCATTTATCAAAAACAACCCAACTCCAAGACCTTAATATTTTATAAGTTGCTTTTTTTTTTTTTTTGCAAATAATTACAACTGGATTAAAGAGGCAGAGAAAAAAGAACTATTAGTGGAACACAGAACTTATAAAGATACTAACTCTGTAGAGCTTATCAGTTAGGGCCAACAGACAATTTATTTGCATGCCTGAGCTGCAAAAAGCTGCATTAGTAAAGACAAATTGTGTCATATAGTAATTTGGTTTAAAAAGGTATCAGTAAAATAGATGCTCATCATCTTTTTCAGACAGGAAGCTAGGCAAGCAACAAAGCACCAGAGGTTTGAGTAAAACAAAAAGACAAACCCTTTGGGCATCTTGGCCTCTTTTGTGCTTCCTGTCTGCTCTTGTTTCTTTGTATCACTTATGAACTCAATGCCCATTTTCCTTCTCTCCCACTCTTCTCTTCTTGTCCTTACTTTCCTCACATTAATTTGCTGGTGCCGGCTTGGATTCAGCTTGTGTCTCTCTTTCTGAATCACAATGGGCATAGCATAAATGCATTGTAAATAGGACTCGCCAATTCGGAAACATCAGAATTTCAAATTCCAATAGTTACATAAAATTGCTATGTTTGCTTATCATTTTTTATGCATATTTAAGCAGTGCATCAAAATTATAACAAGAAGCGCATTTGTGTAGGTTTGTTTTGAATGTAACACTTGCGTTTACAATACTCCTATTACAATTCATTCACAAGGCAATTTTTCATGCTACAAAAAAAGGAGTAAAAAAAAAGTACATGTCAGTCAAGGAAACAAAATGACTGGAGTAAGTGAATTAATCCAGTTAACAGGGTTGATAAGAATATGATTCCCATGGTTCAAGAGGAGTAGAATTTCAACAAGTGACTGGGAATCACAGAAATGCTTTCCTCTCTATTAAGTTGGAGAACAGTTTTGCTCAGGAAAGAAGTTATGTAGCATGAAAGAAGAATATTTTCCTAGTGCAGACAAAACATCCTGAATAGCATCATAGAAATATTATACAGAAGTAATTCTCTTTAAAACATGGCTTTCTATGGAAGTCAGCTTCTGGGCTCTTCTTGCAATCCTCTTTTGCTTTAACAGCCTGGACTTTAAAAATAACTACAAGATGACATAAGCAAGCCATTATAGATGTTAGTGGAATTGTGAAATGTTGTTAGGCAGTCTGCATTATTTGCTGTGGGTTGTTCCTTCCTTCCAATTAAATTAATTTGGAGAACAAATATGAAAAGAAAAATGTCTCTAGAGACCGCTTGGCCAATCAACTTGAATGTTCCACTTTGCTTGAACACAGACCTCCCACTTAGCACAAAGAAGAACAACACAGAGAGAGAATACCGGTGTACACACTGGGGATATGTTTCTGTTCTAAGCCATTTTTTAAAATATTGCTTCTGGTTCTGCAGCTCTTCTTCTGAATATATGTATGAATAGTGAACTTCATTCAATTAGCAAAATCTACTAATATGAAGCCAGTATATTGCCTTGCATGTGAAGAACCATTGCTTTCTAAGTACTACACAAAAGTTTAGAATATGTTTTTCTTAAAATCAGTAAAATCATTAAATTGGAAAAAAAAAATCCATGTACTAAATTGCCTATAGCAGTACAATATGGCAATCTAGAACAGAAACACAAACATACGTGCAATGTGGATGTCACACTGGCCTTTCAAATAATTTTGAAAATGCCTGTTGTAACATTAATTGAATGTTTCATTGCAATTCTACAGTTAAGCTTATTAAGAATATAAGGATACTATGCATATCTGAATGTATAATACAACAAAAAGGTTTGTTGTAAACAGACCTAGTATCAGGGGACAGAGATCCCTCGGATGATGCTCCATGGTATATACTTTGAGACAACCTGTTGTCTGGTCTAAGCTCTTTGTCATATGCCATCATATTCCATTCCTGGCGCCTGTTCCTTGCTTTTCTAACCTTTTTCACCTCACGAGTTGTGCCATCTATACGCTTTTGTTCCTAATGTTACAGAACAAGAAGCAAGGCATGCAAAAGGAAGAGACAAGGAAGGAAAGAGCAAGTTAAATGCTGTTAAGAGAATGAAAATAAGT
Organism: Podarcis gaigeae; assembly: GCF_964106915.1. Classification (NCBI taxonomy): domain Eukaryota; kingdom Metazoa; phylum Chordata; class Lepidosauria; order Squamata; family Lacertidae; genus Podarcis; species Podarcis gaigeae. Next base: position 82,237,475 of record NC_139677.1, read on the forward strand.
AGATATATAGGTGAGCTAAGCAAATTATAGTGAAGCCGTATTCTAAAGAGCTCATAGGTTATCCATCTGACAAGGTATCAGCTGTGCAGTAATATATACATAGCAAACACAAACATTAAATTTACATATTAGTGTTTCTTCAGTTGTAAAATTGTATGGTTTGCAAAGTTTGCTTTAAACAATACCATGCTAAATTGTAGTTCTACAGAGCTACTGTAATCTTAGTGTTCAGACAAGCAAATAAAAAGGTTCACAGTGCATCACAGCAAGTGGCATGGAAATATTTTCCCATCAGAGTCCAGGGGTATGTGAATATACACCTACAAACAAGAGTTGGTGTGTTTTTTCTGGCACTGGAATAAACTTGGCTTCCCTTCAACACCACATGTACCTTTTCTGAAATCAACTGATTTCCTCTTTTAAGCAGTTACCTTACAGCAGAGAGCTGCATGGTATTCATCCTTGCAAATGGAAAAAGCTCAGTACTTATACTGTCCTGCCAAACAAATACCAAATAGGTTTCATGCACATGGAAGGATAATGGATCACAACACAAACGACTCATTAGAGTATATTAAAATCAATGATAAAAATACAGTCGTACCTTGGATTTCAAATGCCTTGGCTCCCAAACAAATCAGCTCCCGAATGATCAAAACCCAGAAGTGAGTGTTCCGGTTTTCGAACGTTCTTTTGGAAGCCGAACGTCTGACGGGGCTTCCACGGCTTCTGATTGGCTGCAGGAGCTTCCTGCAGCCAATCAGAAGCCGCGCTTTGGTTTCCAAATGTTTTGGAAGTCGACTGGACTTCCGGAACGGATTCTGTTTGACTTCCAAGGTGCGACTGTAAATGCATTTGGGGAGTATGGTTAGATTAATTGATTTTCAATTATGAAAGAAAAATTGCAATGAAATCATAAAAATATATTCTGTAATCACACAGTTACTAAGAAGCACAAAGCATGTCTCTTCACCTTTTCTCTTCCTGTATAGTTCTAGGCACCTAGGACAGCAAAGGCTATCTATTCCTGATACTGTATACCCGTTTTCTAGGCTGATTTCAGATACAAAACTGCCTTGGTCACCTTGTCAATGACCTAAGCTAGATGAAGACTGAGGAAGGATGATTTAATTGTCCTGGGTCTCCTAGCAATCTTTGATACCAGTGACCAATACATTCTGCCTGTTTTGTTTTTTTAGTGTTTGGAGGGAGCTTTTTGCAGTGCTTTTGCTTATAACTCAAACATTTATTCTGTTGCAAAGTCTTATATTACAGTCATCATATTTTATGCAGCTGGGAAGACAGCCAAGGTTAGTGATAACAGCAACAGGCAAGCCCATTTAAGACCATTTGTTCACAGAAGGAGGATAAAGTATGCTAGAGTAACCATTTCATTGGAGTTAAAACCTCAACATTCTTAGGCAAAGTCAAACTAAAAACGGGCATTTTACATACAGAAAAATTCAACCTTGTTAGCACACATGTTATATTGCCCTCCCATCCCCACTTCACATATCCTCACCAAATCAGCAAGCTTTCCCTCACCAAGCAAATAATCATCTAAGTCTCCTGATCACAGAATGTGGTGCTTTGCTTTATTTCAGAAGGAGTAGTAAACAAAAAAGCCTTCTTCTCTTAGTGATGTTCTTATTTACTTTTGTAAATTGTACATTGCCTAGGTCAGACAGGTGGTCTGGGAGTTCCAGTATGACCATAGCCACACAGAAATGCCAGTACATTTTCTATTTAAAAATAGCTGATTTATTGCTTAGTGACATTCTTCAGGGATTTAATTTATATGTACTCACACTGACAGCAATGAACATCATTCCTAAAACTGCTCCATTATATACTCTTCCATGACATACCTTAGGTGATTCTTTATTCAGACTCACCCATAAAAAGCAGATGGACATATTCTCAGAATAAGAAGAATAAAGTCAATTTGCATTTTAGAGTGGAAACAATCTAATGAAAACCATCAAAAGCTCAAAGAGCTTTATGAAATAAGTTTATAATCATATAATCTATTTTTCAAAAATATGTTTTCTGAAACTAGTAGGCTATTTTTGCTAGAATTTTTTAAGAGAAGAAATTAAGACACACATTTAAGATTGAAATATAAAAGTATGAAATAATCTTGCTAGTTTTCCAGTCATATGTATGTCAAGAAAAACATTTAAACAATGAACCATTTTTATTCCAAAATATGACTGGTAAACCACATGCATACATTTTAAAATGTGCCTGTTTACCTTTTGGCGTCTCTTCTCTTTTCGTTTGTCTTCTGTATCTTGTAACATTTTTTCTTTCCATAGGTCAAAGAAATAAGAGGGATCAGTATAGAACTTCAGCCCATCCTTTTTATCATCTCTGTGAACAAAATGAACAGATACTGAAGAAACAGGAGGATTATTGTTTAAAGCATACTTAGAAACCAAGCAAGTATTCTAGCGTACTCATGACTCTGCAGATAACCTAGTGGGAAAGGTGCCAATGTACTGCATAGGATGCCATTTCCAGACAGAAGACCTACCTCCCAAAGAAAAGGAACAGTTCTGTCTGTTCCAAGTAGCAAGCCAGCTACTTTGCCAACTGAACTGTCATGAATAAGTACCCAGGTTCTGCTGACTCAAATGATACAAGGAGGTGCTTACTTAAGAATAGGCCCAATACTTATTACATTTGTTTGGATAAAACTGCTTAGGAAGTAAACCTACATAGGATAAAACATAGGAAGTAGACCTACACTTTAATGAGAAGCTGGCTTTCCTGCAACCAAACCAATAAGTGCAGCACCCATTGGCCACTTCATTCAGGCCCTAGTGCAAACTGCGTCTGGATGTGCCAAGGTATCAGTTGGGAAAACCCAGTATGAATGGGTGTTGGAGGTAAGTTGAAAATGACAAGAAGCAATGTTCAAACAATTATTTAAAACTTAGAAGTATATTTTGTTCAAATCAGCAAGCTAAAAAAAACAAACCCATGTAGATAGATTTTGAGATTCTCTCTGAGAGGTGCCTTAGCTCAGCATCTTTGCACATAAAAATATTTTTTTTAAAAAAAAAAACCTCTCAAGCACTTGAGACATACTTTAACTTGAAGATATGCTGCCTGTCAGCATACTATGGGTTAAATTGACTCATTCTGACTTTCTTAGGCAGCCTTATAGAAGTCAACTGAACTATCTTTGGGTTACTGATATGGAGCCTTAGAATCAAAGAAGAGTTGAAAGGGACCACAAGGATCATCTAGTCCAACCCTCTGCAATGCAGGAATCTATCGCCCAATGTGGGGCTGAACCCAGGACCCTGAGATTAAGTGTCTCATGCTCTACCAACTGAGCTATGCCTCAGGGCTGTTGTCTATATCAGACTCCAAAGAAAAGCTAACTGGGCAGTATTCAGTAGTTTGAATCTAGTACTGATCACATCATTACTAGTGCAGGCCTATTTATTCATTTCTAGTTACTGTACCTATATGAAGTAAGGATATTCAACGGAGGTGGTTTGTCACTCCGATTATAAATATCAGCTACAGGATTGGGGATGCTGTTCTTCGAAACCACCTGCTGGTCCTGTACTGTAGAACTTTTGAACGCTTTTTTCATGTTGATATCCTGTAATGACACTGTTGATAAAAAGAACAAAATTAGTAGACAGAACTAAATTGAGAAAAAGCTAACCACAATATCCAGAAGTAAAGCAAATCAAAATATTGAACACATTTGATAAGAGGAAGAAGTGAGGAGCAAAACTGATTAAATTCTCGTTCCTATATAGAATACAAAACATGCCCTTCACACAATTTGTGGGTGCAAGATTCTTAACAAGTCAGACATGGTAATATTTCCCCAACAAGATTGTGCAAGTAAAAATACTTGTCCCCCAAATCCACAAGATTGTGTATGACATAACAGGTTATATATAGAGTAACTTAGTATGCACATTAAGTGCTATGTTAAACAGCATAAACATGTGCATTGCATATCATGAAGAAAAACTGATCTGCCCAGTGACAACCTGCTCTTGTTTTCGAACTAAGTTCTGAAAAATTAGTCTTCAAGTAAGTGACCTTTGCCTAGCATCCATACAAGTGAGGAGAAAGCCAAGCAGAAACCCTTAATTTCATAGTTGCTTCCCTAACGGATATAAATACATACTGCAAAATGCATTTGAGCTGCACAACTAGTGTTTTGGATTATTTAGTTGCAAACAGTTGTATTTTAGTTATCATAGAAACCAATTCAAATTGTGTATCCATAGGACATAAGTACCGTTGACCTCAACTGTAAGTTGTTGTTATAACACCAACCTGACATCAAACTTTTGGAGCAGATTTGGAAATATAAAACTGTTTTGGGCCACAAAATACCCTTTTCACAGAAAAACTGGTCTTGTTCAGAACAGCTCCTAACCCAGCTGAAAATAAAGCAGGCAACATACTATGCCACTCCAAAAAAGAGACAAAAAAGCAATGCAACACTGTCCACAAAATAGGCAACCTCTCCCAAAAAAACCCCCTCAATTCTTTTACAAATTTGGGAGGGGCAGAAACCCTGGAAGGTGTCACTTAGGGACCCCATGGACACCACATTTGGGGACCTATATTGTAACATGATATGCTACCTGGCTTAAAAGGCAACACACATCTGCTTTTAATTACAAAATATATCAATGAAACCAGCTTTAAATAAATGCATTATACTTCTGCATATTTGATTAGAATGTGTATTCAACACTAGATTTACAAATTATGCAATCTATTATTTAAGCTTTTTAAAGGGTTATATTGACTATGAATCAATTTTCAGAAGCAGAATGTGAAAGTGAGGCTACTAAATTTCATTTCTATGCAGCTTCTGCCACCAATCCAAAGGGAATATGTAGCTTCTGTAACTGCCGTCCTAGAAAAATGACAAAACTTCTGCTCCTGTAAATGTCTTCAGTTGTCTAGAATGGCATCCTCAATGAACACAACTAAGCATTCCTTTTGTAAGTATACACAAGCAAGCAAAGATATACGCAGTCATTCTGTATTCAGTGAAGTATTAGAACTTCAGATGTTGCATTAAGACTGAAGACAGTGATGCAAACAGGAACAAAGGAAGTTGCCTTATACCAAGTCGGACGGTTGGTCCTCAAGCTTAGTATTTTCTATACTGACTGACAGCGGTTCTCTGGGAATTTAGCCAGGTGTCACTTTCAGACCTACCTAGACATGCTGAGGATTGAACTTGAGACCTGCATGCAAAGCTGATGCTCTACCACTGAGCTACAGTCCTTCTCAAAATATAATGTAGTCATAAACTAGCTACAATTATGGTCATAAATTTGTGCTTTGTTACATAGCTAGTAGTGCTGCTACTCTAACTCCTTTCATATCTCATCCTCAGCACATTCATTTTATGCAAGGAGGGAGTAGTGGCCCCACACTCATCAATCACTACCATGCCCTATTGGCCTTGGCTCCAACCTCCATGTGTAAGCACTCCTTGAGCTCTTTGTGTGGAGGTTGTAGGCACTGTCAGTGGTGGAATCCCATTCCCTCCGACATACAAAGAGCCAACACACAGAAATAAGTTATGAAAGTGGCTCTACATGACAAGCTTAAGAAGAGTCTGTTGGATCATCTTGTCCAGCATCCTGTTCTCACAGCAGCCAACCAAATGCTTGTATGAAACCCACAAGCAGGACCTGAGGACGAGAGTACTCTCCCCTTCTGCGGTTTCCAGCAACTGGTATTCAGAGGCATGCTGCCTCTGACCATGGAGACTCTAGCAATTGATACTGATACACAATTTATCTCCATGACACAGCCACTGAATCTTGAGATGTAACCTAGGCCCAATAAAATCAATGGGCTGTATCAGCACACAGCAGTGTAGACTGCATCCAGTGTTCTAACAATCTGGTTATAAAATACCAAAAGATCAGTTTTCTTGGACAACAGTTTATCCTTCAGTGGTGATATGTATCTATTACTCTTCTGGAATAAGAGGTTTGAGATGGGCACTGCTCATGTTCAGCCATGTACTGCAAATTAATAATACATGAAATATACCCAAGCAATAGATCCAATAATTAAAAGTAGGACTCCTGCAAAGAGAGATAAGGGTATGGACTTCTAGTGGGAAATATTAAGTAGTTCTAAAATATTTTCTTCTTCCTCCCCTTTTTTCCTGCAAACCGCCACAGATTCCCCCCTCCCAAAGCTGCTACCTTAAAAAAAAAAAACACCAAGATGAAATATCACTCAGTACCAACTCCAAAGGAAAAAGTAGTGATTGCTGTGCAATTAATTACTGTGCTCTTGTCAATATCACTTCTGGCTCAATGCTCAAATACAATTACCTACCTTCTTCCACAGTTGAATCCAGCTGGGTAACTTTGACAGCAAGGCGGTCAATTCTGTCTTGAAGGGAATTTGCCCTGATGTAGAAGTTGTTGGCCTCATTAAACAACTCACCAAATATGTCTTCAGCATGTTTGCCTATAGAGAAAGAAGACAACATCTCCCCAGGTGTTTTAATCACCATGACACACACTATGCACATGTATTTGCACACAGAAACAGTACAAAGTTTCTTCAGAGTGTTTTCACTATGCTTCTGGTGCTTTATGCAAGTTGACAAGCACAGAATTCCCACATTTATCCAATGTGACTGAAAACTGCTCTTTTCAAACACAATCCTACACACAGGAATGCCACACACTGTCAGAGCAGTTATAAGCAGGGCCAGCCCAACAACTTTTGCTGCCTGTGGTAAAGGACAAGTTAGCATTTCCCCATTGAATCTTACTTCAGCACCAGCAACAGCATAGTGTCCTCTCCTTGCAGTGCACCTGAAAGCAACAGACTAGTTTGGGGGTATACTACAGGTCTCTGATATCCTACAGAGAGAAATGGCCCAGGAGGAACAGGCGAAGGGGATCGAGATGCGGATATGCTCGTACCCCTTCCAATCTGCGCCCCATCCCGAGAGACGAGGGTAGGGTGAGCAAGGATTACTCACCTCCGTCACTGGTGTTGTGCAATGCCAGGTCTATAGGCAACAAAACCGCCACCCTGCGAGATTTCTTTACCTCGCAGGGGGTCGACCTGGCTTGTGTGACGGAGACCTGGGTGCGCGAAGGGGTAACTGTTACCTTACGAGAGATGGCGCCCCCGGGTTTCTCCGTCCTCCACCAGTCACGGACTGTGGGCTGGGGGGGTGGGGTGGCATTATTAATCCGGGAAGATTGTGCTTTCAGGGCTCTACCATCGCCATCGATCCCCGGCATTGAATGTGTTGACCTAGTGTGGGGCTCCGAGGAGAGCTTGGCTGTCTGGCTGGTGTACCGGCCACCTAGCGCACCAGCAGCCACCCTGTCAGGCCTGCTAGAGGCGGTGGCCGGCTGGGCCTTGGAGTTCCCTAACCTATTGGTATTGGGAGACTTCAACTTCCATGCTGATGCCGCTCCCTCCTCACAGGCTCTGGACCTGGTGTCTTCCATGGCGACACTAGGGCTCTCCCAGTTTGTTTCGGGCCCCACACATCAAGCAGGCCACACGCTGGATTTGATCTTTGGTGCCGGTATAGATGTGATCATGTCTCCTTCGATGAAGGTGCCATGGTCTGATCACTTCGCTCTGAAAGCCAGGATTGACTTTCCACCCCCACCCTGCTTAGGTGGCGAGCCGATTTGGGCTCGCCCGCAGAGGCTGATGGACCCTGATAGATTCCGTCAAGCCTTGCGGGACCTTGCTCCCCCTGGCGACTCATTGACTGAGCTTGTTGAGGGCTGGAATACCCGGCTCCTGGCAGCCATCGATGAGATCGCACCTAAGCGCCCTCTGCGACCCCGCAGAAACCGGGCTCCCTGGTTTACCGAGGAGCTTCGGAAAATGAAGCGGGACCTCAGACGGCTAGAGCGAGTATGGCGGGGTGCCCGTGACGGAGCCTCAAGAACATCTTATAGGGTTTTTTTGAAAACCTATGAGATGGCTGTGAAGGCCGCTAAGAAGTCCTACTTCTCGGCCTCCATTGCATCCGCTAGCTCTCGCCCGGCGCAATTATTTAGTATAATTCGGTCTTTAACGTCCCTTGAAGGACAGCCAAATTTAAATAACAATCTGACACACAGCTGTGAGGCATTTGCGAGCTTTTTTGTGGAGAAGGTCCTGTTGCTCCACCATGACCTCCCTGCCAATTTGGATACAATAAAGGAACTGGAGGCCCCACGACTGTCCTCGGGTCCAGTATTGGACCATTTTGACCAGATATCTCCAGCCGATGTGGACAGACTCCTCCGAGCTGGAAAGCCCACCACCTGTCCTCTTGACCCGTGCCCGTCATGGCTGATTAGAGCGTGTCCAGACAAGGTGCGGGCCCCCCTGGGAGATTATCATCAATTTGTCCCTTGGCACCGGGATATTCCCAGGGGAATTGAAGGAGGCAGTGGTGCGTCCGCTCTTAAAGAAAACATCATTAGATCCCTTAGATCTATCCAATTACCGCCCGGTCTCGAATCTTCCATTCCTGGGTAAGGTGATTGAGAGAGCGGTTGCTGAACAGCTTGGTAGGTTTCTGGATGAAACATCTGCTCTGGATCCATTCCAGTCCGGCTTCCGCGCTGGTCATGGGACCGAGACGGCTCTGGTTGCCCTAACAGATGATCTCCGCAGGCAGCTGGATCGAGGCGGGTCGGGGCTGCTGATTCTTCTAGATCTGTCAGCAGCCTTCGACATGGTCGATCACGAACTCCTGGACCACCGCCTTGCCGACGTGGGGATCCAGGGCACAGTCCTTCAATGGCTGCGCTCGTTTCTCTCTGGTCGGGGACAGAGGGTGGCGCTCGGGGGGGGGGGGGAATTGTCATCGCGCCACTCCTTGGTGTGTGGAGTGCCTCAGGGTGCGATTCTCTCCCCGATGCTTTTTAACATCTTTATGCGCCCCCTCGCCCAGCTTGTCCGGAGTTTTGGGCTGGGTTGCCATCAGTATGCTGATGACACCCAACTCTATCTGTTGATGGATGGCCATCCTGACTCGGCCCCAGACACACTGGCGAGATGTCTGGAAGCTGTGGCTGGATGGTTACGTGGGAGCCGGTTGAAGCTAAATCCTTCGAAGACAGAGGTCCTCTGGCTGGGGCGGGACGATATGGGATTGAGGGGGCAACTCCCATCTCTTGCGGGGGTGCAATTAGTGCCAGCACCGTCCGTTAAGAGTTTGGGTGTAATCTTCGATACCTCCCTATCTATGGAGGCGCAGATTACAGCTACAACAAAGGCGGCATTTTTTCATCTCCGCCAAGCTAAGCAGTTGGCCCCTTATTTCTCTCGCTCTGACCTAGCCACTGTGATCCATGCGACGGTCACCTCCAGACTGGATTATTGTAACTCGCTCTATGTGGGGCTGCCCTTGAGACTGACCCAGAAACTCCAGCGGGTGCAGAATGCCGCGGCGAGACTCCTTATGGGGTCTTCGCTGCGAGATCACATTCATCCGGTGCTATACCAGCTGCACTGGCTCCCGGTGGAGTACAGGATCAGGTTTAAGGTGCTGGTTTTAACCTTTAAAGCCCTATATGGCCTAGGACCCTCGTACCTACGGGACCGCCTCTCCTGGTATGTCCCACAGAGAAACCTACGGTCTGCAAATAATAACATCCTCAAGGTCCCAGGACTCAGAGAGGTTAGGCTGGCCTCAACTAGAGCCAGGGCCTTCTTGGCTGCGGCTCCAATCTGGTGGAACGCTCTGTCACAAGAGACTAGGGCCCTGCGGGACCTGACATCCTTCCGCAGGACCTGCAAGACAGAGCTGTTCCACCAGGCCTTTGGTCAGGGCGCAGCCTGACTCCCTCCTCTGGCAACCTGCACAGAATCTTGCTTAATTAGTTGCCATTAATTTGATTTTAATTGATTTTTATAATGAAATATTTTTAGAATGTGTGAATATCTGATAGTTTGATTGTTTGATTGTTGTTAGCCGCCCTGAGCCCGGCTTCGGCTGGGGAGGGCGGGATATAAATAAAATTTATTATTATTATTATTATTATTATTATTATTACCCTCAGTAAATGAATATTATAAACGTAATTCCATATACTACATATGGCATTTGTGATGAATTAAAGGCTTCTCTTTGCCTAGTGGTTGGTCCAGTGCTGATTCCAAATCTTTAGATACCCAAAGGGAAACAAGCATTTGGGAAGAGGGGGTGGATCCACACGGCCAAAGCTTAAAAAATCCATAAAAGACTGCTCTACACTCCCTAGCCTTAGAAGAGTTTGGATCTGATATCCCGCTTTATCACTACCTGAAGGAGTCTCAAAGTGGCTAACATTCTCCTTTCCCTTCCTCCCCCACAACAAACACTCTGTGAGGTGAGTGGGGCTGAGAGACTTCAGAGAAGTGTGACTAGCCCAAGGTCACCCAGCAGCTGCATGTGGAGGAGCGGAGACTCGAACCCAGTTCATCAGATTACAAGTCTACCGCTCTTAACCACTACACCACACTGTCACAAAGGAAGGTAAAAGAAAGAGGGAAACACTGGACACAAGGCCATACAGGATATGAAGTCAAGGTGGCAAGGCATTGATTTTTCTTATTTTGATTATTCACATCCAAAGGTGCTTAGACTGCTAAACCCAAAGTCATCATGTCACTTAAGCCAGCTTCGAAACTGTGTATACTCTTCAAGTTTCCCTTAAAAAGAAAAAAACACATTTTAAAAGCCATCCAGTTACTTACTTAGGCTGCTTAGCTGGCGTATGATAGCAGCAAGAGTACTATTGGTTACACATTCTAATTCACTAGTAATTCCCTCAGGCAGAGCTCCTCTGCAGAGGTGTCGAGGTTCAATGTTCCTTTTGACTAACGGCATGATTCAATGTCTGCCAAAACAAAAGAATAAAACATTAGTCTCACCCCACCACCATGCTCCCCAAAACTTTTTTATAAAGGGCAGCAGCTGTTGTTGCAGTATGAGAATAATACAGCATGGCTTGAATACCCATGGTGTTTGAATACTATTACTAGGCAGGGAAGAAAAAGGGCTGGCTCAGTCCTGCCCCACAAGGCCTTGTTTCAGGGTCTTTTACTGAGTTCTGCTGGTGTCCAGCCCATTTGACAAGCGGAATGGATGCCTCTGCTCAATATAACATAACCACCACCTAGGTGTTTGGGATTTCTGCCCATCACTAAATTCTCAGGAGAAATCCCAAGAAAAATATAAACCACTCTGAAGACAAATATTAGAATAGAAATGAAGATTCTCATAGCAAATAAGTCCCTAAATATTTTTAAATATGTTTTGTAAATTAAGTATTGGATAGGACATGTTCAGGAGTTGTCCTACTTCCTTTTCAAGGTATTATTTACCTTTCATTTATTAAGAAAGCAACAGCAGAAAGTGTTAGAACAAAAGCCAATGGATTTTGTCATACCTAAACAGGACCTCCAGGTTTAGAGTCAGTTGCTAGGAATTAGTTACAAGGCAAAACTATTGCTTTTATAAGCCCTGCTAGTGGGCTTCCCAGAAGCATTTGGCTGGTCACTGTGGAAAACAGATGTGGGACTAGATTGAATGCTTTTGAAATTCTCTTCTCTTTGATATTAGACAGCTTTTGTCTATTGTCTTTTTTGTGCCTACAGAAGACCTTCCTTTTCCAACAAGACTTTTAAGGAAAGATCTTTTAAGTCTGCATCTGTATTGGAATTGTTTAAGATGCTTTAATTGTTTTATCTCCTTATGTAGGAAAGTTGGGATATGAATAAATAGTGAACCTTTGGTTGCATCCAGTAGTGATGTTCTTAAATGAATTCCTTAGGTAGACTATAATGTACACATTATCCAGATATAGTGTACCCACATTCCCAGTATGTTTGCCCTCCTGTTCCAGCAACGTCTATGCCGGCCTGGTCATGTCCACAGAATGGAAGATGGCAGAATCACCAAGGATATACTCTACAGGGAGCTCGCTGCAGGTACTAGGCCAGTTGGCAGACCAACTCTGCATTATAATGACATCTGCAAACATGACATGAAGGCTGACAACATTAACCCTGCCATGTAGAAATCTCTTGCAAGACCACCACAACATCTGGAGACAATCAGTCAGGTCATGTATCCACAACAGTGACCAGAGAAAGAATGACCGCTGGAAGGAGTGCAGAAAGAAGAAACACTATGGTACACTTCCATCAGCACAACCAGACACCTTCATCTGCTCTAGCTGCAACAAATCATGTCTCTACAGTCACAGCAGGCACTGTAACTCTCCAGTGGTTTGAATTTACCCCTGAAGGCACACTTCCATTATCTCCTGAAATTGTCAGATGCCAACCAGATATAATGTAAACACATTACAAAGTTCCTTTGATTTCAAGTGGAATTTATCTTTGTAACAAGCATAGGATCAAGATGAGCATCTGCTAGTGTCAGATTCAGCCAGGATTTGAACAACGGTTCTTAAATACCTACTCCCTATATAATGAAACAATTTTACCAGTCAGTTTTGCATATAAAGCCTTAGAAAAGGTTACTGTGTCTCCAGCATGCCTGCAACATAATGTGCAACAAATGTGCACACAACCTTTCTGTGCTATCCTCTCCCCTTCAAAGGAAGAATGTACAAATAATTCACATATACAGTTCATCTCACACTTTCAGTTGTAGAGCTAAACACTGAATAACGAGGGCACGTGTGTTTATTTTCACAGAGAACCAGTAGTGTTACCTATCCTACTTTTCCCCAACCTAATGCACTCCATATGTTTTGAACTACAGCTCCCATTAGCCCCAACTGGCATGGCTACCTGGATGAAATCAAATAATACCAAAGTAGCTTTAACAAAACTAGCTATAAATTGAGGGGGGGGGGGGAATCCTCTCTATTGAATCATCTGGACATAGCCTGACTGCAAAGGAAAGCTAGTAGAGAAAATAAAACAGTATTTTATCATTTTACAATTTCCCTCCCCTCCTATATGGAATCTTGAATATGCGGGTAGCTAACTATTCAACTGCCCAGCCTCAATATACAAACATAGTTTTGCATTGTTGTTCTCTTACATGATCAGATTACAGAATTAACAAAAGGTGCTAACAAGTTAATCCAGTTCTTAACTGTAAGGGCTGCTCATCTGCATGTATTTATCTTCCAGATGGCTCTCAATGCATATGATGGAAACGGCAGACAGGCAGAATATATCCTATGCCACTTGAAACTCTTAAATGATCTTTGGAATAAATGTTAGTTACCCAGATTGCATAAATAACACCTTCACAAGTTGTTGTGAATTCTACATAAAATAAATTGGGACAGTCCTGTCAGTCACTTATGTACCATTGGTTTCAACAAGAAACACTTACAGGTGAAACTCGAAAAATTAGAATATCATGGAAAAGTTCATTTATTTCAGTAATTCAACTTAAAAGGTGAAACTAATATATGAGATAGACTCATGACATGCAAAGCGAGATATGTCAAGCCTTTATTTGCTATAATTGTGATGCTTATGACGTACAGCTGATGAAAACCCCAAAGCAGTGCATTTCTGATAGAGATGCCAAGCTAGGTGTACCAATCTTACTCATTTCAAGGTCATCAGTATGAAATACTGGGATGTAGCCAAAATAATAATTTGTTCTATTCATGGATTAGGGCTTTCCTATCCCCATCCCACTACAACCCTACCAACCCAAAATTCATCTGTGGAATGAGGGAGCCTTGGAAATATTATGAGACGTGGCACAAGTGGCTGTCGATGGAAATTACTAGGGTCTTGTTCCAAACAGTCTATGTGTAGTCAGTTTCGTTGCTCTCATCCCTGGTTTGCTTAGGTTCCTTTATAATGGAGTGTGTGTGTGTTTCCTTTCTTTCACAGAATCTATGGTGGTGTATGTGGGGCTTCTAAACAGGCTGCCAGCCAGCACAAAGCTTAGTGTGTCACATGCTTTTGGACCATGAGTGGGGACCAAGTATATAGATCTTCAGACTGCAACAAAATGTTGTACAGACTTCTTTTTCACAAATGATGGTACCAAAGTCAAACTTTCAAATCAAACTGTAGTTCACTTGGCTACTTTTGCAGGAGTGGGATGGAAAAGAGGTACTGGGCTGACAGAGAAGTTGCACTTTTCAAGTCAAACATGCTCAGAATAGTTTGTCATCCTGACAAAACCATAAATCTTGTTGATATTCAGCATTTGTTAACGTTCACTTACTGTTCTAGAAAATAACAGACCTCTCAATGCTATTTTCTCTTCAGTTCTGAAAGACTGCTACACCAATTTTTCCATTATGTGCAACAAATCTAAATAATAAGATACAAAAACTGTAATTGGCCTAATTGAAAAAGAATGAGTACCCCATCTTCCCAGAAAAACCACTTGGAATAGCAAATAATCACTGCTCTTGCCCAAGCTTGACAGGCAACAGAGTAAATAAGTAACAGACCCTTAAAAACATGGAGAAGGAATGAGGAACAAAACAATCATTTCTCTTTTTCCCCTGACAAAAATAATGACAAACTGTAAACAAGAGCTGTACAACTGTAATCAGTGTTTCATTATGGTACTCATATTGCTTAATAGAAATGAGAATTTGTGTGTGTCCACATCAGCAACCAAGCAAATGAAACAAATGCACTATCCCCCTGCACCCACCCCATTCCTTAGAACTTGAATACAACAGCTTTTCCAGCAACACTGAACAGAAATAATAAAACTAAAGATAACTAAAACAATACAGTGGTACCTCGGGTTAAGTACTTAATTCATTCCGGAGGTCCATACTTAACCTGAAACTGTTCTTAACCTGAAGCACCACTTTAGCTAATGGGGCCTCCTGCTGCTGCTGCCGGAGCATGATTTCTGTTCTCATCCTGAAGCAAAGTTCTTAACCTGAAGCACTATTTCTGGGTTAGCAGAGTCTGTAACCTGAAGCATATGTAACCTGAGGTACCACTGTACCTGATAAGAAAACTATAGAAGTAAAGCGACCAGAAAGGAGCAAAGGGACTGTGACCTCCATTCTTATCTCCACAAAATCGTCCAGGAGGACCTCCAGGAACCCACACATTCATATACTGTCGTCAAGCCAAGGTTTGGCTTAGAAAGTCATGTGAACTGAGCCATTATTAAAGTACTTCAGACTGAGTACATAAATCTAGAACTTTCCTCACACATTCTGTATCATGAAGAGTTGCCTATAGGTATGAAACTAAGATACTATACCATCCATGAACTCTGTCCAAAGACAGAATGGACTACCAACCAGAACTCCTGAATATTATAAGCTGTTGAATTAAAACATACCTCGACTTGCAGTAAATCATCAAAGTAACATAGAATACCCATATTTTACCTTCTGAGTCACTTATAGAAACTGCAAAGTACTGGAAATCATATTTATAATGTTAAACAGGTTTTCCCTGAACATTCAAACTTTATGCCACTATTAAAAGCCCTGAAAAACAAAACAGATAGTTATGACTCCTGCAGTGCACTTACTACATTTGGTGCCTGAAGGGAGTTTGAAAATGCTGTTCAAATACAAATAGTCATGTTAAACCTAATAACCTTTTAAGACGAAGTTCTATTAACAGTAGGATACTGCTGCTGACAATGCAAGTAAGCAGACATATGCCATCCCATATGAAGAACAACGCATCACCTGTGGAATTCTGTCACCCACTAAGTTACCATTCAACTCAATCCTGGCCCTGACACATTTTGACAGTGCAGGTGCTGCCTCTGAATGGGAGTGAAGCCTTTTTTAAAAAAACAACAACTAAAAATAATAAACAATAACCTAATATATTTTAAACCTTGGGTTAAGGAGAATCAAAAGATAACTGCAGTTAAAGTCAGCACAAACGTTTCCCTTGATCACAAGTTAAGACACAAGTGGGAGCATACAGCATTGAGATCTTAGGCTGGTTCCTATATTCCTAACACGATGGAGTAATGCTCTATCTCCAGTGGCTGCACACAGGGATGGGAGAAGAAATTCTATTCAGTTCATGTTTAAAGGCAAACTACAGCCATCCTTCAAATTTTGCAATGCTGGTCTCCAACCAAGTAATGTATGCAAAAATGCATATACTAGGGTAACGCATGCATAGAAATGCATATATTGGGGAAAAGAACACAAAAATGCATATCATGGCAAACTGCTCCACAAAAATGTGTTTACTCTGCAAAAATACATACAAAATTGAGTATATTAGGCATATTTTGCCCTAAAATGCTAATGAATTTTCATGAAAACTTTCCCTCCCAAAATTCAAAAACTGATGTGAAAAAGTGGATAACCAAACTTAAGATTGGAAAAATGAAACACAAACTGAAAGACTCTGAAACTGACATATTCATCTATCCTAGTTTCACAAGCATGAAATAATTAAGGAAAATATGCACAATTTTAACTAAATTATCCACTAATGCTCTAGTGACAATAGCCTATTTCAGGGGTTCTCAACTTTAACCACAGACCACCCTGCAAGTTTCATTCAGGTGGTCCGCAGTGTGTTTCATCACATTAAATGTTCATATTTATTTTTATTCTTATTTTATTGGGCATTTCAATAGCATAAAACTATTTTGATAGTGATTTTGTTGATACTTAACTTACACCTTAAACATCCCAGCTTCCCATAGGCATCCGTTTGGACAATGTGGGAAACAGGATGTTTCACAAGATGGATGTTCAGTCTGATCCAGAACTGTTCTTCATATATATATGAAATGTTCAGAAAGATCATCAACTTAGGGGCCAAGTGGATAAGAATGCCAGAGATTAAAAAGAAAGCAACAAAAGCAAAAATGTAGTTGCTTAATCGTTAAGGAATGTGGTTCTCAGCTGGCATGAAACAATAAATATTGTAGCAGGTGCAGAGACAAGGGGAAAAACCACAGAGCAACAAAAACTGGACTGAAAGGACAGCTTGGTAGTAATTGTGGTGAGAGGCTACAAAAAGTTGGTGTGGAGAGGTCATTACATAAGCATAGCATGTCCTCTGGAGGTTTTTGTTATTAACAAAAAATGCCTTAAAATAATCAATATTATAACTGATTATTAACAACAGGCAATAACTGTCTGGCAGCATTTGCTTACAACTATAAAGAACGGAGGGCACAATGCATTCCATCCTTCTATATATGGAAGGAAGACAGATAACACATCCCAGTCCCTGCATCCATCACGGCCAGTGGCAGAGAAATGTCAGAGTAGGGAGTTCTTAACTGCAATCCTTATGACATGGTCTGAGCAAGAAGGTGCTGACTTAATTCATGAAATTAGCAACAAAGTTCACCAACAAGGAGAGGAAATCAGCTAAGTTCTAGAACTACTCAGAAAGGCTAGCCTTTGGTCAACAAAGGATCAAATCCATACGTGCAACTGCAAAGAACCCCAAAGGACAGAGTGTTACTGGTCCATTGGCAAAGTATGGACAGAAGTTTAGTCTTCTGGTATTTATATTCTATTTGGATATCATAAGCCTTTTATTGCTTTCCAGTCAAAGATGCTGACAATGGGAATTCTGAGCATCTACAGCTCCAAATACAAAGGTCACTGTTCCTGAATCCCCTGACACAGCAACAAAATGCTTCATGGTTTGATTTATTCTCTCTAGAAGATAGACAAGGGCTATATTCTATTTCAAAATTCAAGTTGTGCTTGCAAAACACTTAACACTTGGCTGCAACATGTTTTGAAGAGAAAATTTTCCACGTGACAAAAATGCAATGCTTTTGGCATACAATATAGATGCTCCCAACAACCACTGTTTTTAAAAGAAAATGCACACTGAACTTTGCTCCAAGAACAATAATTTGCAGTTGCATGAAGTATGTATATTGCTGGCTGATGTCAAATGGAATGTATACATGTAACAGGAATGTTTAGAATTCTCTTCAGTTCAAGACCACATAAATTCATACAAAGAAGAAACAATTCTTTTTTTAAAAAAATGCAACTTAAGAAACTAAAGATCTTTCAAACAGTCCATAACGAAAGGGAGGTCCTGTTGGTGCATAACTGCTTTTTGTATGGGAGAAGGTGGCTTGAAAGGGCAAAATAAATGGGGTGGGGGAGAAAACCACAATCAAAAAGAGAACAGACAATAGACAACTCAGCCACTAATGCATTGAAACTACACATCCTGATGCAGAATCAATACAATCTACTCTCAGAGGAGAGAGAAGGTACATTTTGGTTCCTGAAAGAAAGTAGCAGGTCTGCATAGTAAACATGCTCAGATTTCCCTCTCCCCCACTACTAAGGAACAATTGAAAACAAAGCTCTCTTTTTTAACAGAGGTGCCTCTCTTTGTTACTTACATGCTACCATAAACTACTGTAAAACTGAAGAGTAGAAACTATGCACATGACTCAACAAAGAAATTGAACATTGTTGAACATATTATTTGTATTCTGTGTCCTCCTTGCTCAACTGCCTGCAAAGAAACTGGATATATCATTTTAAAAATATTTTAAGCATCAAATATTATATCTACTTTACAACTTAAAACTTTTTAAGAGGTTTTTTTTTAAAAAAAAAAAAAGAATGATTTGCTAGCTTATTAATAGAAGTCACAATCTCTTATTTACTAAATATTAGATATTATTCATTCATTTGTTTGGTCTTCACCGCTAGTATTCGTTTTAGCCTAACTCCTAAGACCAGGTTTCAAAGCTAATGCATAAGCATTTTTCAGGGCAAAATTTTTTGCAACTCAATCTTTTCAAAGATTTCCATTATGGATGAAGGTCCATAAGTGTTAACTCAGTTAAGAGCAATATAAGGATGCAAGATTAATCAATATTATCAAGGTTACGGAGAAATGTTAGCCATGATTGCCACCACAGCTCAAGAGACAAATCTGTGGGGAGAGAGTTACAAAAGTGACTAAAGTGTAGTAAAGTACTTTTACATACACATTTTTCACTTTCGCTGCTATAGCACAGTATTTAATATTTGATGTTAATCAACAATATAGAACTAAATGATTGTCAGTTCTAGACTGATTAAGAAGCAACAACCATGCACATATCATAAGCCATTATTAATGAGGTATCAGACCACTGTGTAGATATTTACAGGTTTTATGCATCAGTTGTAAAGAAAAACTGCCAGTTTAAGGGAAGCAAAACTATGAGCACTGTAGTATTAAGGTTTCCTGGATTTACTGATCAGTCCCCATGCAAAATCTATTGAAGTTGAAAAGTGTCCCCGGATTCATTGAATAAATATGGTAACCGTACTGTAGCACTATTTTTTTTATATCAGAGTACATTTGTTAAGTCTGTGGGTTCCTAAAGTCAGTGATATTTTCTACTGTTATTGGTAGAGTATTTCAAAAGTGTAGTGTCACTTCACACTTCCACAAAGCAGAACTTCCCAATAAATACAGAAGGCAGTATTCAAAAGGATCTATTTGTATGCAGGCCATGCTTAAGACAAATTGTGAAGCTAGCATGTAGCCAAATATGCACAAAGGCTATTCAGCAGTATGGGCATTTTGTCCAAGTTCTTTCAGTTAATTATGGAAAAGAACCAAGCACGAGAACCATAAGGACTTTGAATAGAGACTGTCCCACAAATGAATAGAAGCTGTATGTTTAATTATTATGATTATTTATCTACTACCAACAATGCACACAGAACTTTAGGGTCACAATACTAAAAAGAAAAAAAAAGACACAAAGAATACTCTGCCTCACATTCCTATCATACTTCATGAATATAGAAACAATATGAAGTTATACTGGATATATTTTAAAGGGTGAGAAGAGAATGATTGAGAACTGTGGCTCTCTTTCCACAGAAATAAATGGGGACAAATCAATTTAACATAACAAATAATTTATTATTATGAATAGCTCCATTATTTTAATTCATATCCACTGAGATATGAAATCTATAAAGGCTTCAAAAAGTATTCCAACACCTCTGGAAAGTTGAAAGAGATGTCCATGTATACAAGAGAAGGGAATTCAATCTGTTGAATTTCATTGCACACAATAAAGGTATTATTATACTATATAATAATAATACCTTTATTGACAATAAAGGTATTATTATACTAGGGCCTGAGAGATCATGGTTTAAATCCCCCCTCAGCCATGAAGCACACTGGGTGACCTCAGGCCAGCCACTGCCTCCCAGCCCAAATTACCTCACAGGGTTGTTGTGGGGGATTAGATGAGAAAGGGGAGATTAGATGAGCTCATTGCAGAAAAAGGTGGGAAGGAGGTATAAAAATATAAATAAATAAATAAATAAATAAATAATTTTTTAAAAATTCAGCATCATAAAAAAGTACTGTATTCCAACACCTGTTTAATTACCACTCACTGGAACAGATGTTGCCAAAATCCTAAAAACATAAGCCAAGACAGGTAAGGCAAATCAATTTTCAGTGGAGTACCTATGTATGCTTGCTTTTGTTGCAACAAAGTACCATAAGACTTTAAAAAAAAATTCTTATGGCACAGTGTAATCTATTCAGAAGTAATTTCACTAAATTCAGTGGGACTTAATCCTAGGCAAGCATGTACTGAAGTGGTGGGAACCTCAGGCCTGGGGGCCAAATGTGGTGATACTAGGCTCACCATATGTCAGGAAAATTCCTGACATGTCCTGGTTTTCGGATGTAAAAATGTAAGAAAATGTGATGGGAAAAGCAGTGGAAACAGCTCAAAAAAGCTCAACAATTTTGGGGTCTTCCTAAAAAAAAAGCAACCTTAGGTGATACAGTCCTCATTATCTGGCCCACATGATTCTCCTCAGGCCCCACCCTCTCCTCAGCTACATCCTCTTCCAAGGCCTCACCCCTGCTTCATACACTCCTTAAGTATTTTTGTCTGGCTGGAATGTGCACTTAACAAAGCACTGATAAGGACCAAAACTGTTTTGCTTTAGTACTGTTATTGCTTTGCATGCATTCTGACCATGCCCTGAAACATATTCCTTTTGCTATTTCATATTCCACTTTGTGTTCACGCTATCAGTGCTGCTGAACCTGCCATCAAAATCTGTTCTCAAGCAGGTTTGGGTATCTAAGCAGACAAAAGTTAAAACAATTACCCTTGCCACTGATGACTGCTCACATTCTTTCAAAGATGTCGTATTAGGTGGCCTTAGGAAAAGCTTTGTGATTCTGCTAACAGCTTAACTACACATCAATGGGTTTTTTAAAAAAAAAAAAAATCAGGCATGGGGGAGAGATGATTATCTGAACTTGAACAAATTGATGTTACTACTGTGGCTTACTAAAACAAACCAAGTTCAAATCATAGTTCCTGAACTTGCTTCCATAGTTAAAATTAATCACAGTTTGTCCACGTTTATAACTAATACTAAAATGTTGTTAACTGAGAACAGAAGGAAAAACTTCTGATCTCCTTCGCACAGCTGCATCTAAAGAAGGGGGGGCACAAGCCAGAGACTCATTCACATAACAATAAACCATTAATGCAGTTAAAGCAGGAACACAATACAAGTTGAACTGAACAACAGGAATAGATAAAATGCCAGACAGATCTAAAGCCAAACTCTTTTTGTTCAGGTGACTATTCCTAGGAAGCACATATATTTATGCATAAAGCTCTTTAGGCATGCTAAAATTAGTATGCTAACAGTGTTGACCACTTTCTGAGGCTGAAGAATTAAGCACACTTACTAGGGACCAAATTCCACTGAGCTTGGAGGAGTGATGTAGGATCGTACTGTTAATATAGTGGTACCTCGGGTTAAGTACTTAATTTGTTCCGGAGGTCTGTTCTTAACCTGAAACTCTTAACCTGAAGCACCACTTTAGCTAATGGGGCCTCCTGCTGCCGCTACGCTGCCAGAGCACGATTTCTGTTCTCATCCTGAAGCAAAGTTCTTAACTGAGGTACTATTTCTGGGTTAGCGGAGCCTGTAACCTGAAGCGTATGTAACGTGAAGCGTATGCAACCCGAGGTACCACTCTGTGTGTGTGTGTGTGTGTGTGTGTGTGTGTGTACACACACACACACACACACACACACACACACACAGAGTATAATGTAAAGCAGAGGGAGCCAATATAGAGCCTTCCATTTTTTTTGGACTACAACTCCCAGCATCCCTGACAATTGGTACAGCTGGCTGGGGCTGAAGGGAGTTGCAGCTCAGAACACCTTGAGGGCACAACATCAGTGACCCCAATGTAAAAAGTACATTCTATTCAGTTGGCATATAAATATATTTACTAGTATTCTAATAACACTTTGAATATTACATTTCATCCACACTCTTTCCCCTAACTTTCCCCCTAACGAGATATTTCAGTTGTTGTTTTTTGCAGTAACAAAAACTTTTCAGATAATCACAAGACTTTTTTAGTTTTGTTGACTACATACAGAGGGTGCTCGGGTTGCGAACGTGATCCATGCAGGAAGTCTGTAACCCAAAAAAACGCAACCTGAAGCGTCTGTAACCCAAGGTATGACTGTATTCCAATTCAAAATTTTCCACATAGCCTGTGTCACTGACCTTAAGACAAGTGGTGCACATTTATTATACTGCATGACTATATATATCTACTCAGAAGTAAAACCCATTCAGTTCAATGGGAATTACTCCCTGGTAAATGGGTTTAGAACTACGGCCTTAGACATAAGCTGGTTTACTTAGAATAAGGCAACAGTCTAACAAAGCTGACATCACAATATAGAAACTAGTTCCTATGATATTCTGCATATTTTACCTTCTTACTACCACAGCCAAAGAATTAAGATCTCTTGAATCAGGGTTTGTTAAACAAACCAAGAACATATATCACTGATGACAGCCTTTATGATTCCCTACCTTTGTTCAAATAATTTGAGAAATAAATGTAGTACAGGCGACTCTCAACTTAGGCGGCGGTTACGTTCCAGGATAGAGCATAAAGCCAAAATTGTGTATAGTCAAAACACATTGCATTCAGTGGCAGGTGGAATTGCCAAAGTATTTTTTCTGAGACAGGAGACAGCCAAGAATGCATAATGATTAACAAAGGATTATTCCTAATAATAGCAAGTAAAAAATAACTTTTACTATTTGCTCCCCAATTTTACTACTGTATTTAGAATTAATGCTCTAGGTTCTATCTGAGAGTAGGTCACAATGTTCCCCAAAACAAGGACTCCACCTAAGTAGCCAAGGCTACTTCACACAGATATATTAATCAAATGGAAGGCAGCATCTCTATGACATTTTCCTGACTTGGGAAAAAATTCAGAAGTATCAATACCTTCCTTACTCCATAGCTTTGTGCACAGTTCTCCTCAAGCTTCCTAAAATGCTGACTAACCAACTTCAAACTACTTTTCTTTGAGCGCACATGAGGACAGTAAAATCTGCTGAAAGGAAATGTCTCACTATGTCAAAGCAGCCACAGATCATGTTGGCATATCTGTTACAGTGCCTTGGGAGATGCACTCATCCATCTACAGTGCTCATGCATTAGCTCTACCATCAATCTGTGCTGTCTGCTATTGATGTCACCAACAGCTACAACATACTGTTTTTTATACTAATGGGCAAGCACATACACTTAGCATTTATTTTTCTTATGTTTCTGAGTACTTCAGCATCAAATGTACACATCCCATCGGGAGTCTAACTGCAACAGATGAGCACAGGAGAGAGCATACAAGGTATTAATATGTTAATTATTAAAGGTGTTAAAATTTGTTTGCCATTTTTTAATCGTAGAAGGGTGCATCTACTTTTGGTAGATTTGCACATACCCCATAGTAACTATTCCTTTGGCTTTGGGTGTTTGAAATGATTGTAGAGAAGGCAATACAGATGTTGAGTGTTAAAGTCCCAGTGATCCAACACTGCCAAAACAATAATGCACTGGCTCAGTTCAAACATGATGACCAAACATGTTTTGCACTACCCAGTTTAGAGAGCAAACCATGGCTGAAAGCTACTGTCTTACTTTCACTTCACTGTCCATCTACCCAGCACTCACCATCATAGCTTCATAAACTCACTACCATCTCTATGGTTCAGCAGCCTTAGGAAATAGAGCAATCGTCATAATGGTTTGTGAATTCAGACATTGCATCAAACATCCATTAGCACAGATCTTGGATGGTGAACAACTCCAAACCATGGTTTCTGAAGATGACTGGCAAACAGCTGACAAACCATGATTGTATTCAGACATGCTTAACCAATTAAGTTTACCTAACCATAGTTTGGCATCATGTCTGAATTGACCCAGAATGCTTTGTGCCTGCTAAATAGGTCTTTTTTTAATAGCACCTCTAAAAAAAGTGAACTACGGTTGTCCAGTCACACACTCAGATAACCGGATATCATAAACAAATTTGTTCTCTAGTGAATCAGGATCTTATCCTGATATAGCAAGTTATCTTAACATTCTGCATACTTTGACAGTTTTAGAGAACACTTTTCTTCACTTTTTGCTTCACCACTAGCTAACCTTCACTTGCTCCATTTTCTCAGCACAAAGGCAGAATAGGCAACTAAAAACACCAACCCCTCACTCACTCAACAAAAGGAAGAACAAGGTAGTTTTAAAAACATAATTATTTGTAGTCTTCTTAGGGAGCTAAAGGGGGACCTAGATTTCAAAGCTCAGGGGATTTCTCTCTCTCTCTCTCTCTCTCTCTCTCTCTCTCACACACACACACACACACACCCAGTCAATAAACACACAGAGACAAACTATTTCTTACAAAATTAAAAACGTTATCTAGGATCCTAATCTCACACAAACCAAAACCCTAAGTAAATTTCTTTAGAGGTTGGTTGTATTAAAAGAAGAAAAGACAAACCCACAGAAAGCAATACTAAATATCTTAACGATTGTGGGTTTACCTGCTTTCAGGGCTAGAGATTTGCACACTTAAGCCAGATGGAGCGGTCGAGCCCTTTGCCCGGTTTAAAGCAAAATAAAGGAACTTCGATCTGGAGTGGGAGGAAGACAGCCTGAAGAATGATGCAAATCTCTCCCTTTAAACAACCGCCTGTTCCAGAATGGAGAAAGCAGCCAGCAAAGCGGGTCACGAATTCCCCGGGGGCGACTTAATGCATGTGTATATGGGGTGAGGGGAGGGGGGTGGGGCGCAGCCTCTCCCTCTCTCCCCCCTCCCCGCACTTTGTCTGGGAAGGAGGGGAGCGGGAGAACGAGAGTCTCAACTCTTTCTGAGAGTTACGCCGTTTATATATCAAGCGGGCAGCCGTCCCGAAAGACAAGGCGACACAACTCGCTGGCCCCAAGAAACAGATACCGCTCATGTCAGTCTGACCCGGGTCGGCCAGCCTCGTCCCCCTCACACAGCATGAAGGGGCTCCGAGTGGCGCTAAACCCACGCGAGGCGGGGCGTGTGTGTGTGTGAAGGGGGCCTCGGGGGATTATGAAGGCTCCTTCTCGCTCACTCTCCGGGCGGGAAGCATCGAGTGACCATTTCGCTTTAAACCTCCCCAGTCGCAAAACTCTTCGGGATTATGAGATGGATAAGGAAGGTGGGCGGGGGAAGACGCCGGGCCGCCTCCGCTCCCAAGCCACGGAGCAACACGCTTCGAATTAAAACCACTTCTCCCGCCCCCCGCCCCCACCCAGCCGCCTTTCCTCTCTTCCCTACGGTTTCCCCTCAACCGCATCGCCAACGGGCGCTTCTTCTCAAAATAAGGGCTTTTGGGTGGGCGCGCGCTTCCTCTCTCGCGTTCTAATCCTCGCCCCCGCCCCCGCGGCATACCTCGCGCGCGCGCCACATTCCATCTGGCTCGACTACAGCAAGCGGGCGCGGGGCTCCCAGTCTACTCCCCACAGGCGGCAACGGCGGCCAGGCAGCGGGCTCAGCTCGGGAGCCATTCAGTCCCCTCCCCCTCGGCGCCCTCGAGCGTGCCGAGGACTAGTCCCCGCCCACTCGGTCCTATCTAGGCTAAGGATGGAGGCGGGCCGAAAGCGAGGGCGGGAGGGAGGGAGGATTTGTATCCGAGCAACAGAACTGATCGGCATTCTCAGTAGCCAGTGAGCGGGGCAGAAAAGAGAAGGGCTGCTTTCTGCCTCAGGGATTACTTTAAAACACACGCACACACAAACGGCGTTTGCGTTATCCCTTTTCCTCTTCGCTTTAAGGTTCTGGCAGCTGAACCGAATTGGCTTCTCCTGGGCTCTCGCCCATCCCGACTTCTCACAAGCTTCGCTTCCTTTCCTTCCGCACATTATCGCTTTCCCCCGACCGCTAAAGTTTTGTCTTCCTCACACACACAACCTGTAGGGCTCTTTCTCCTCACGACTCCCACCAGCCTCCGTTATTCACTCAGGACCGTCAGGAGCGCCCTCAGGGCAGGACCTCGGGGGAGAGAAGTCAGCCGAACAAGCCATGAGGGCCTCAAACGCAGCATCCCTTTAGAATTAGGTGAAGCCAAATACAGTACCTGTGTCTAAAAGGGGTCAGGAGATTAGACCATGAAGGCCAGCATCTCAAACAGGGCTGGGGGATGTTTGCAGGAGAGATTCTCCTGCTGGGTGGGGAGCCACAGTAGTAGCCTCCCTGCTGGGGTGTGGTTTATTTGTTTAATTTTAAAGCGTCTATATGTCACGTAATATTTCAAAAATCACTTCAGTAACCGTAGAATTGTAGTAGTAATAATAATAAATAATTTATTATTTATTCCCTAGCCACTCTGGGCGGCTCCCAAACAGAATATTCATAATTAAAACGCGGTAAAATATCAAACATTAAAAACTTTCCTATACAGGGCTGCCTTCAGACGTCTTCTAAAAGTCAGATAGTTGTTTATTTCCTTGTCATCTGAAGAGAGGGCGTTCCAAAGGCAGGCGCCACTACCGAGAAGGTCCTCTGCCTGGTTCTCTGTAGCTTCACTTCATTGCTGTAATGAACAGACTAAAAATCCCCAATATATTATCAAAAGAAAAACTGTAAAACAACATATATTATCAAAAGAACTGTAAAACAACAAAAATCCCCAATATATTATCAAAAGAACTGTAAAACAACAGCTTACCGTGCACGTATCTGGCAAAACCAAATTTAAAAATCCAAAGAATACGCAATACCATTTATAGAACCTTAGACAGAATGAAGCACCTCACTTCAGGAAACACATTTTTTTTTCTGGATACTGTACAAATATAGAATCGGTTTGTTTTTATTGCTATGAGGGGCACCAGTTGAAATATCTGCCTCAGCATTATGAATGCCTTAGATTGCCTCCTCAAAGTTTCAGGCATCTTCTCTGCTCATCTACCATTACATTCATTGCAGTCATCAGAGAATCCAACCCTCTATCAACATCCTGTTCTTAGAGTGGCAAAACAGATGCCTCTGGGTAGCCCACAAGCAGGACCTGAGCACAAAAGCACCCTCCCCTTCTACAGTTTCCAACAACTGGTATTCAGAAGCATACAGCCTCTGATAGCCATCATGGCAAGTAACCACTGATAGACTTTACCTCATAATTTGTCTAATCCTCTTTTAAAGCCATCCAAGGTTCAAGCCATCCAACACTGCTTCCCGTGGGAGCAAATTCCACAGTTTACTATGCACTGTGTGAATAAGCATTTTCTTTCATCTGTCCTGAATCCTTCAACATTCAGTTTCATTATATGTTCACGAGTTCTAGTGTTATGAGAGAAGGAGAAAAACTTTTCTCTATCCACTTTCTCCATGTCATGCATAATTGTATACATTTCTACCATGTCACCTCTTACCCATCATTCCTAAGCTAAATGCCCCAAATCCCCACAGGAGAGTTGCTCCATCCCTATGATCATTCTGGGTGCCCTTTTTTTGAACCTTTTCCAACACCATACTATCCTCACTGAGGTAAGGCGACCTGAAGTGATTCCCTTTCAAATCATTTGTATTTGTTTCCCAGTAAACCATGCTCAGAGACGCAGGTGGCACTGTGGGTTGAACCACAGAGCCTAGGACTTGCCAATCAGAAGGTTGGCGGTTCGAATTCCCACAATGGGGTGAGCTGCCGTTGCTCGGTCCCTGCTCCTGCCAACCTAGCACATCATAGTGCAAGTAGATAAACAGGTACCACTCCGGTGGGAAGGTAAACGGCGTTTCCGTGCGCTGCTCTGGTTCGCCAGAAGTGGCTTAGTCATGCTGGCCACATGACCCGGAAGCTGACGCCGGCTCCCTCAGCCAATAAAGCGAGATGAGCGCTGCAACCCCAGAGTCGGTCACGGTTGGACCTAATGGTCAGGGGTCCTTTTACCTTTTTTAAACCATGTTCAGGATCATAATGTTCCTGTTTCTCCACATCTATAAAACGTAAAAGCACCATACTGGAGCGCCAAAGGGTTTAGCAAGGGTTTTAATTCTGCACTGCTGTCATGGGTGTTTGCATTGTTGCAGCTAACAGGACCCCAGGCTTTGAGTATATGAGGGGGTGAGATGTTGGTTAGAGAAGGAGAGAATAGTGGAGGGAGGCCCCGATTGTGCATGCATTGTGAAAGCTAACAGTGCCTGAATAATGTGGTCAAAGCTCTCTTTCCTTGGTTGCTTTCTTCTTGTTTTGTCCTTTGCAGCCAGGCCTGTTAACAGAGGCTTTTGTTTAGTACTTTTCAGGCTCCTTTACAAAGAAAGGAAGTCAGACATCTTGTGAGTAAGATTTGGGCAGGTGTGGAAATCAGCAGCCAGTTGAACTTTAATAGTTTACAACATTTAAATACTGGTAAATATATCAAATAATAATATTAATAGTAATGGTGATTTAAGTTCTCTTAAAATCAAACAAACAGCCAAAAATGGATAAATGTGGATGGCACGGCCCATCAGTTAATCACTGTAAACCTTAGTAAAAGGGCAAAGGACTGGGGATTTGTGAGAGAGAAGGCAGGTGGGAAGGGTATAGAGATGGAGATGGACAGGTAGCAGAATGACTACAATAAAAGGTATTAAGGCCTCTGTCATGCCTGATTAAAAGTAAGCAGCTTGGCAGATTTGTTGGCTATCGAAGCCTGAAGTCTATACTTATTTGTGCCCCAGTTCTTTATATGCTTACTAATGCATACGCCTCTGACTTAAGCAGAGCTTGGTTACTTTATCTTGCATTCATATATATATATATATATATATATATATATATATATATATATTTGCTTTCGTAGATTTTCACGGGTACAGGAATGCAGGACACCAAAACCTGCATATATATATATATATATATATATTCTGCATATATACAGGTTTATAAATTAACAATAACAACAAAAAATATTTTTTCTGGATCATCAGAACAGTTACAGAGTTACCTGGTGTTAAAATAGAGTAAATTACCGTATTTACACAAATCTAATGCACCATCAAATGTAATGTGCACCCTAATTTTCGTGATGCACGGTAATTTGGCTAAAAAAGGTGCACATTACATTTGAGTAAATATGTTATTTACAGCTCCCATCAGAATCAGTGTATCACAATGATTATTAAGGGAACATTGATGTGGATAAGGTGAGATTAGTGCTGAATCAGCTTGTGAAAAAAAATACTTTTCCTTCTAGACTCTTCAAAAATGTCTACATGCCTTGAATGAGATGATTGAATGGGGGGTGATATAAAATACATAATATCAAATGATATGTAACTGATGTGTTACTTCCAGTATTATTACTAATGTAGACATTGTGATATTATTCTAGTTTGCTGTGTGCATTTCATTTTCATATTGGATGAGTTGTATGTGAGACATTCCAGTTCAATATTTTTTTCTAGGTGTGTTAATTTTTTTAAAAGAAGAATCAATAAAAAGGTCCCAAGAAAAAATCAATAGAATCTGTCAACAATGACAGGGTGAACACACGAAACATCACAATGCTTAAAATGTTCACTTTGTTTAGCATAGTGCTCAGTTATT
Source organism: Podarcis gaigeae (assembly GCF_964106915.1). Lineage (NCBI taxonomy): Eukaryota > Metazoa > Chordata > Lepidosauria > Squamata > Lacertidae > Podarcis > Podarcis gaigeae. The sequence continues at coordinate 82,267,354 of NC_139677.1, forward strand.
GATAATTTGTCCCTTGACAGAGTAAGGCAGCTGCTGAAGCATATAGTTGTCAGCCATGTCTTTTGCAGGAAGAAAACAGAGAAATAAAATATATTTTAAATATGGCATGTACTTGCTTGACATTGTGGCAATTCTATTTCCCCCCAGTATGCAGAAAGTAACTGGTCAAAATAATTTTATAATCACAATTGAAATATACATTTTATTTAATCTTTTTAGATAGTAAGAGATCACTTCATTTCAGTATACAAAAAACATACATTTATTTAAGGTCAAACTCTTCAATCACCTAAGGGAAATGCTGTAATAGTTCCAGTGATGCATATTCTCTGGCCTGAGCAGAGCTTGTCCAAGGCATGGAGTAGGAGTCTTGTTCTTGGCATGACAGTGTAAGTCCAGTAGGCCCCTGGCCAGCTTAACTCTCTGAGGCCCACAGCAAGTGTACCTGGCTGCTCCCTTCTGCACGGGTCTGCATATTATTCTTTTTTTTTCTGTTCAGCCATTTGAAAGGTAATATCTAAGATGAAGCAAATCAATATACAATGCAATTCAAACCAATTACTCAAATATGTCTATATCTATTCAAGTTATGTCACATATGCAGCCAGACATGAATCCAGAGCTTGCAAGAATTCTAATGAAAATGTGAACATAATTTGTGCTGATGGTCTACATAAGAACCTGTCATGTTTGTTTTTTCTAGAGCTTTCCAGAAACACAACACAGCCAAAGAAAGTTGTGATCGGCTGGCACATATAGACAAACCTCTCTACACGGCTTCCTTGTTTGCAGAATAGAAAACGGAATAACTGTGAAAAATAAGCTATAGAAATGTAAGTCAAGTCTTCGGTAGCAGATCTTTTCTTTAGCTGATAAAATAATTGCAATTGTGCTAAACTGGTAGAGGTAGACGTTTTTGGCAAAGAAAGCCCCTTATTTGAGAAAAAAATAAGACAATGTAGCTGTTAAAACTGAAAAGGAAAGCAACTGCAACACAAATAGGCAGAGAGCAAAGCTTTGAAGGGGTAAAGCACATTGTTTAATTTTAACTTTTAAACCGGATTATCATTGTTATCATCATCAGTATATCAGGCAATTTCCTAGAAAACAAAATAATTCTGTTTCAATTTACTTTATGCTATATAGTTTTGGAGCATAGATTTGATGTCCCATGAGGTGAATAAAAACATTCTAGAAGGGCTGGGTCTGCTTAGAACTTGGAGGAGACAAGTGACAGAAAAATACCTGGCTTACTAAAAACATTTTCTTCCCTTTCAGTAATTTCAGAAGATTATCTTTAGCCATCAAATATGTCTACATTCTACTCATTTATTCTTACCTTACAATGTTTACATTGTCTATTGTGATGGGAACTTACACTCTTGCATGTTGTATAGTTCTTAGTGGGATGAATAAAAGCATTTCATCATTATTTATTTATATCCTCTGCACTAGGCTCCCAAAGCTGCTAACAATAATAAAAAGATAACAAAATACAATATACAGTGTGTGTGTGTGTGTGTGTGTGTGTGTGTGTGTAACTATCAACGTGGGTTTTTCCCCATAGTGTACTGAATTTTTATATACCTAATGTCTCACTCTTAAACATATTCAAAGGGCATCATGCCCCACTTATGTAAATAGAAATGCAGGGGTGGAATTCAATGTCACACTACAGTGAAAGTCCTTTCAGCACAAGCATTGAAGCTTGTCAGACAGAATGATCCCCCCAAGCACAGTGTTCTGGGGGTTCCCCCAATGCATCCAAAGCAAATTTTAGGGGGCCCCAGGGGTGGGGTGAGAAAAACCCATTGCACAAGTAAAAGCTCTCATACAGGACTTGTGCTGACAGGACTCATTAGGTGGATTCCTCTTGTGTGTTTAGGTTCATAGCCTAATGTCCTGACAACGTACATCTAGAAAATAGTAGTTAGAATAGGGCAAAACAATAACTGTTGCATCAAGAACTGGATATCTGGTGCACCGTCATTGGTTGGTACTATTAGGCTGACAACAATCAACATTACTGGATGTGGCATGGCACAAAGGCATTTCATAGTACAGGGATGTGGTAGAAGCAAGACTAGGGACCAATCATGTACAGGACACCAACAGGCAGCATGTTAGGATGGAATCACACCATTTGCTGAATACTTACACACATAGCACTTTGCATAATGTTGTAGCTATAAGACTAGTATTCAAGACTTTGGTGGAATTTGTTGTTGTGCATTGATGAGTTTACACAGCATTGTGTGAAGAGATATTCCCTAGGCACTCTTGGAATCTTATTAAATAAATATGAATCAGTGGCCAATGTTAACTGAAGGCAAACTTTGTGGGTACAGCTCTGCATGATATGCAGGGGCACCCTTCTAGTTCACACCAGAGACCCATTCAATTTTCCAGGAATTTCTTGTGTTCAGTTAGAAACGACCCAAACCATATAAGTAGCTAACAATTCAGAGTATGCACATGCAGTTTGCCTTGTCAGAGGCCCCCATGCTGTTGGAATATGGTTTGAATTCAGACCAAATTAAAACTGTTGGCATTGCAAGTACACAATGTAGCAGGTGTTTGCAAGAGAACATATAACACGTTTTGCCATTGTGGATACATTGTGTTACCATCTACATTCTCTTAGTGACTAATGTACACACATTTAACAGATTAATGGAACAAAAACCAATTTATTAGGTCAAACCCACTCTCCATCCAGACTGGTACTTTATTTTACAAAAGGCCTGGCTGACTGAGTTGCTGAAAGAGCACTAAAGCAATAGCAACATCCAGTTCTTTGTCATTCGCACCCAGTTTTCCTATACTCAGAGATTGAGAAAATATGCAGTAAATCAGAGCTTTCCAAACTCTGTGTGTTGTGACATGTTAGTGTGTCGACTGCTGTAGGTGTGTTGCATGAATGCTCCCTGTGTTCCTCCCAGGGCTGGAAAAGGGGTTAGTTTAACCTCCAGTTTGCTAGTAAAACTGAATTACGGTGTCGTCAAATGCTGCATGTCAAAAAAATGTCACCCACATTAAAAGTTTGGAAAGCTTTGCAGTAAATGATCATTAAAATACAAACAAGCTTAAAGTATTGTGTGATATGACTTCATCCACCATGTAAATCTCAGATATATTTTTTCTGTTTAGTGGAAATATGCAAATTGCTTCAGCATTTTTACGGGTGTGTGATAAAAGATTATTGGAGTAGCATCAGGAATACTGATAATGGTCACTGTGGAGCATTACTAAATCAAGGCATTTCTTGTACCATCTTTTCTGGATCAGATAAATTACTTGAAATTACTGCCCTCCAGTCAATTTATTTCAACAAGGCTTCAGAGGCTAGCCATTAGTATGAAATATCCCCAAGTCAGCAGCAGAATTACCATTGGTAATTAATGGTTTTAATGGTGATCACCCCCAAATTGTGTTTTGTTACTGTGGTGAACACCTATGGTCAATAGAATATTATCCTTTTGTCTAAGCTTTGTTGCAAATTCTGTGTGATTAACCCATTAGCAGATATCCTTATTTACATATAACCAAGAGAGAACAACAATATTATATGTATCCCTTTAATTTGTGGTGACCTTTGAGAAATCAATACTTCAATGGCAGTAAGGCTAATTACTTATGGGGCTTGAAAACAGCACCAAGGCTTTACTATGTAATTGTGTGTTTGATTAAAGTGCATTCTATTCATTTATCAAGCAAGTGATCATTCAATAGTAGTACAAGCATCTATTCAGCACCATGGAGAGTACCACCTCCATTACCTAGGTGGCATAGAACAGACAGCAGAAATAGTGGCATTGTTTCTTTGCCGTCTTCTAAAATTTGGAGGAACAATTGTTCTCTTGTGAGGGGCTCACCTAATGCAAAAGTAGCAAACTAATCACAAGCTTTCCTGCTTAAGCATAAGCCTTAAAATCAGGCATGTTCATTTTCTATCCCCGGATTAAAAGAAATGCTTTTTCAACGCCACTTGGATCTATTATAAATGAACAACTCCCCAGAAAATAGCCATTGAATGTATATCATTCTTCCACAAATTCTATAACAAAAACTGTAAATAGAAATGCATCCCCATCATTGTGTTTATTGAATGAAGACAGGCACCTCAAATCCTTATATTTTATCATCAAGCAAATTTTTAAAGAATTACTTTGATTCAGTTTTGGCCATTTGTTCTTGATTCTATTTTTAATATTTTAAAGTTTGATGATGCTGTAATTATTTTACCCTGCTACTTTTTGTGAATTGATGGTTTATAAGGATTCTTGTAAATAAATAAATCACGCTATTATAGCAGAGGGGGTTAAGGTGAAATGGTAGATTCCTTACATTTTGCCACTCTTCTGAGTTTCTTAGGTGCTGTTTGCTACTTAACATAAGGATTGGTTTAGTCATTATTCAATAAGCTCCTTAAGCCAGGCAGGAACCTGCTAAAAAACACCATGTAAATGACCATACTTGACTAATACTGTATTTTTCGTCCCATAGGACGCTCCGTCTCATAGGACGCACCTAGTTTTTTTTTTGGGGGGGGAAATAAAAGGAAATTTTCCCCCTTTATTTCCCTCCCAAAACCAGGTCGGGGAAACCGAACCAGGTCGAGGAACAGCAGGATGGCGGCGCTGCGCCTCCCTGCTGTCCCCCGAGCTTGTGGGGCTGGCTGATGTCTGCCCGGCGCGAGAGGTGCTCTGATTCAGGGCGCCTCTCGCGCCGGGCGGCAGGCTGCTATCCGCAGCATGGGGAGCCTTGCGGGAACTCCCACAGGGCTGCCTAGGCTGTGGATGTGTTTCCGAAGCGCCGGGCGCTCTGTTTCAGCGCCCCCGGCGCTCCGGGAAGCAGGCTGCTATTCGCAGTTCCCGCAGGGCTGCCTAGGCTGCGGATGTCTTCCTGAAGCCTGCATTCGCCCCATAGGATGCACCCAGATTTCCCCTTCATTTTTGGAGGGGGAAAAGTGCGTCCTATAGGGCGAAAAATACGGTAATTATTTCCTCTAAGAGTAAACTCAGCTGGTGCGTGCTGATAGAATTGTAGCCCAAACAGAACCACTGAAAAACAAGATACATCAGCATGCTTGGGGAGGAACACTAAAGTTTGCAGAAGTAGATGTATATTTTGGGGAAATATTAAAGGACCCCACCCCCAACCAACCCACTGGTGACTGAACATGCTCTGTGGCCCCAGAATGTTGAGTGTCTGTTGGGTAGGGACAGAAAATGGTGGTTGTGCATGGACTGTATACTGGAAGAAGACTGGCTGGTTCAAATACTGACTGGCATTTCTCAGTTCCAAATGAAGGTACAGTGAAGGCAAGAAAAAGTTTTGAAAAATAAACTAACTGAATTATTTTTTTCAAACCATTCCACATTCAGCTGACCATCTGCATTGTAATAAATATTGCTTTATCAGCCACATATTTTCCTAACCCAGCCCTTGGAAACACATGCCCTCTTGCGTGACATGAGGGTCAGATTTTATAGCATGCATCATTATTTACGGCGGAGGTTTAGCAGCCAAAGCTCATTATATTGTACATAGTTGTCATGCCCTTTGAAAAGGCTATTGTGAAAAGATGGAGTTAAAAGGAGCTTATCTTGCAGCTTGGGGGGTGGGGACCTTGAGAGTGATATATGAGCACTGAATGAAAGAAACTAAATATTTTGCACAGAGCTCAGCCTTTTCGAAAGCAAAATCTTCCTGTCATGGATTGAGGCTTTGATGTAACTTGAAGTATGTGAATAAGCATTTTCCACTCTGTAAAGACTGGACTGTGCAGGCCTGTGCTCTTCTATTCTAAAGTAAGTCCCTCTGAGCTCACTGGGGCTTGCTTGCTTGCTTGCAGATAAGTGGGTACAGGATTGCAACCACCCCACCCTACAGTTGGTGCTGACAACACAAAGGAGGAAAAGGGAGCATGCCAGGGAAAGATCAAGGGAAGACTTGGATGAATCCACAGGATCCAAAGCTCCTTCTTCCCCCAGCATGCTCCTAGAATGGAAATGGAAAAAGAAAGAAACACGAGGACACTAGAATGATCAAAGTAGATTCTGTCTTCCTCCAGCTTCTGGCTGGCCAGTACAAGCCAAGCAGAGCTTGGATATGACAGTTCTTTCACTATAGACATGCCCCTCCTCACTACAATTGGATTGATCTGTAGCTTGATAACTAATACATTATCAAGACAATCAGTCTTTGTTGTCACTATACAAAGGAACATACACACAAAACCCCCAAAACACCACACTTTGCATATTACCCTCAATTCAGATTTTCTCCATGGAAATGATTGCTATGCCTTAAGATAATAATAATAATGTTTAAAGCATCGCTGAAAGGAGCATAATCAGGAATCACTTATGTCTGAGGAGTATTCCTATTATGGGAGTTGGACTTGATTATCTTTTAAGTACCTTCTTCCTTTGATTATCCTAAGACCTATTATAATTCTAAGTGCCATTATTACTTTGTAATATATAGTCTATTAATTATGAAGTATCTCTCTAGCTGAAGAGCCACACAAGTAGTTCTGTACATGTCAGTGATATTTCTCAAACGTGAGCCTCTCATGCGAAGTTCCCTAAGCATTTTTTGATGTGTTTATGGATCTATCATTCAAAGAGGAAATGTCAAAAATCCCACCGCACTTATAGCCACTTGCTGGATCTTGTTCACCATCTGCAATTGCATAGGTACAATTTGTATTATATGAAGAAAGACAAGCGGTACAGCATACACACAGCCCAACCTTTGTACCTTCTTGCAATTACCTGCTTGTATTTCTCATCCTTTCTCTAGCCGTGTACATTTAAATAGTGAATGGCTCACAGCTGCAGAAGGGAAGTGGTAGACAATCTGCAATTTTACTGTCAAGCATAGTCTTTTAGAACTCCGCAGTTTGTGCAAATGGCATTGTAGCTCCACTTGTTTCCTGGCAGCTCATCCTTTAGAGAGCTTTCCAAGATTAAAAGTATTAATGCTTTATACAAGAAGGTTAAGGGAGGAATTTTATGAATTGTTCTGTCAGCCACTTTGTCTTAAATTGCAAGCCACAGTTGCCTCAAAATGGTCAAATGAGTAGTGTCAAGCAAAATCAACTTTGTGCATTTGAGGTCATCACCTGCTACAAAATTTGAAGGAAGTTGGAGTGATGCTCATCTAGTAGAGTGCTGCAGAACTACAACTGGCTGCATGCAACCTTTGATTTGACCATTCATTGAACTGTGTGGCTGTACACAAAAGCCAGTAAAAGCAGTTGCATGCTGGACCTAAGGGTGGTCAGTGGGTTCTGGACCAGATATGGCAAAGCCAAATTTATTAGACCCAAGAAAAAGACACCAGTCCAAAGGTGTGCCTAGATGTTCACCGCTACATAGTCATTAATGACCTGGGACACCTCTCTCTTTTGGGATGCAATATCCATCAGAGTTTGGGAAGCTGACACCCTTCAGAGCTAAGGGGATGGGCAGGTAAATAGCTTAATGCTTGTTTTGCCATTTCAACTTGGAGGGAAGGATGTGGGAAATAGAAAGCTGTGAGTTGATTGAAGATTACACTCTGGAAATCTGATGTCCACCTAGCAGATCTCCTGCCTATTTTTTAGGAGCCTGCTTGTTTGCCAGAAGTCCTGCATCTGTAAATAAAATAAAAATATTACAAAGAAACTATGCATCTCCACTTTGTCATACAAAATCTTGCAGCATTGCACGAGATGTGGAAACCTACAGTAACGTGCCAGGGATCTCTAGGGCAGTTATATATAGAGAGAGAGATCCTAAGAAGCAGCTGTGCAAAGGGTTGTAACATTTCAAATTCCTAAGCATTAAACATGAAGATTGTGGGCATTTGGGGGATTTCAACTTACATATTTTTCGTTCCTTTTATGCCACCATTTAAAAATAACGTTAAGCATTGGTTTCAATCAAAGTGCGAACTACCAATATGTAAACATGCATAATATCTATTATTATTCTTCAGGTTCTAGCCCTACAGGTGCCTGCTTGTCACTCGGATTAATTGAGTGTTCTTTAGAGACATTAATCTCAGGCTCAGCTAATAGTGTCTAATCTACAGAGCAGTGAGTGAAACTGGAGAACAGGCCAGCCATACCATTAGGCAGAGTGAGGCAGCTGCCTGAGGCACCTGACTTTGGGTGTCATGAAATGGCAGGAAATTGTCAATTATTTAATTTATTGCTGGGGTAGGGGAGAAGTGCCTATGGGATTGTCTGTCTCAGGTGCTAAATAACCCAATTGGCTCTACTGTGTTCTCTGCACCTTGATTTGGAGGAGAGACAGGGGGACCTTTGCTGCTCTGCCTCAAGCAGCCAGATATAGGAACATTAGAGGAAAGCTGCCTTACACTGAGTCGGACACTTGGTCAATCTAGCTCAGTATTGACTACACTAACTGTCATAGTCTCTGCAGGATTTCAGACAGAACTCTCTCCCAGCCTTACCTGGATATGCTCCAATTGGCTTTAATAAGGTGCTACCTGAGCCACTTTCGGGTGCACACAGAAAGACATAACTCCTAAGGATGCAGGATGCTTGATAAATTTCCATCCTACACCTAGGGAACTTATGTGTAAGAAGTAGGCTTTTGTTGACTGGACAGTATACAAATGAATGCATAACACTTAATAAATTGGAGGGGTGGGATTTGTAGAATGATCACTGCTGAAATTGAGGGCCAAAGATTCCCCACACCACATGATACTTTTCCTTTCATGGAAGAGATATTTGTGTGGGGAAACTGTTGAGAATGTTGTAGCCTTAGTTGTTTTTCTTCTTGTTTTATTATCTTATATTGCATCCTTAGATACAACAGTAATCAGAGACTTTTGGCTTAACAAGATGGAGATCCTGTTTTCTTCTTTTGGAAGCAGCTGTCCCTTTAAAGAAAGGGCTGCCAGTTTGGGCTGGGGGTGCAGCAATGGAGGATAGTCGAACCCTTTCTCCAGTGATCCATATATACCATGAACTGCTTGTTAGTTATTAATTTATGTACAGGCACAATATGGCCTCAGATTAACTGCTTTCTGTGTGAAGTATTTCCTGGCACTAAGCAAGCAATGATTGTGTCCTAAAGTCTAAATTTCTCCCACTTTCTCACAAAGAGAGAAAGAGAATGTGTGCATGTGTATGTACAGCCAGAGCTCTTGGATTCAGTGAAGGATCAGCTGTTAATTCCCTGAAGCCAAATCAGGACACACACAGACTGCTTTTGTTTCCATCTCTTCAGCTTCTTAGCAGTTTCCTCACTCCTCAGATCTCTTTACTCTTTCGACAGTCTCCATCTGTCAGTGTTTATGTATTGCTCAAAATGAAGCAAGAAGGGAACAGAGAGTTCACTGAAACATCAAGTAGGATAAGACCAAATTTCAGTTTAAAAATCTATCTTAATAACAACTGCACACTACAGTTTCCTGCCTGGCTTATTTCCTTTCCTCAAAGGGGCCATTGATATTTCGGTGTACTTTGGTTCTTAAATCCATTGATTTTCTTTCCATTCTTCTCCATGAATGTTGCGAGAAAATTGGTAATGCAGTTGTGTTTTATGTAGGTAGAACGTAGGGAAAATAATGTGGAAAGTCATCATATGGTAGGTATAAAGCAAAACTAATGGCTTTCCTGCTCCAGGTTATGTTTCAGTTCTTGAGCACTGGTTGGGGCAAGTCCACGCAACAAGGTCAACTGCAGGTCAACTCCAAAAATCAATAACACAAATCAGGAGCAAGGCAGAATCTGGGTGACACTATGGTCAAAACTGAGCATAGTCCAAAGGGAATGTTGTGAAGTAGAGATCTAGACGTCAGCAGCACAGGCCAGTCAAGAGATAGGTGGATACAGCAAAGTCACTAAGTCAGGTTGCCATGGTCTGGGAGGTGAAAGCCCAGTGTTCTTCCAGCACCTACCAGACGTCAATGAGTGGTTGTATGGTCTGGTGTCTCAGGTTCCACCCAGGACCAGCAGTAAGCACTCAGTGCTGCTATTGAAGGATCCCTTACACCCAAGGAGCCATTTACTTGTAAGCCTCTTGATCCCTTTGATTTTCAGGTACTCACTCCTTTGCCAAGTGGTCACTCAGCCTGCTCTAAGGCATCATAGAATTGTAGAGTTGAAAGGGACCCTGAGGATCATCTAGTCTAACCCCTTGCAATTCAGGAATATGCAGCTGTCCCATATGGGGATTGAACCTGCAAACTAGGCATTCTAAGCACCATGCCCTAACCAACTGACCTATGTACTAGACTTGGCCAGTAACTGAGCTGCAGTTCCTATGCCATCTTCAAAGATCCTGTACAGAGCATATTTCTGTAATCAATGTACACAGTGCTTTAAAGAAGCAGCCCCCAAAATCTGTTTGCTTAGCAAGGTTTGTTTCAAATGATTTTTTATTTAGCAGCATTTATATACCACTTAATTAATTAAACAAACAAACAAATCTCTAAGCGGTGGTCATAAAATGGTATAAAATGTTCACTTTAAAGTAGTAATAGAAACAGCAGTTCTTAATATAAAACAGTTGATTATATTAGACCCCTAACCTAAGGAGCTTACAACCTAAGGGCCAATCTAGACAGGAGTAGCAGCTGTTGGGTGTTTGTAATCATAATCAGGATCGCAGCAGGCCTTGAGGGGGGATTTAATGCCCTGCTGCAGTCCTAACCAAAAAATGTTCCTTTGAAGCTATTATTCGCATTTGGGAGGAAATCTCCTATTATCCCCCTTCCCCAGTGACTGCTATTTCCATTTTTAAAGCCCTAAAGGTTAAGTACGAAGATGCACTCCTGTCTAGTTTGGCCCTCCTTCTTCAGCAGCAGGTTGACAAAAAATAATGGGGGAAAGGGTGATGATGATGATGATGATGATGATGATGATAATAATATAATTTTATTTATAGCCTGCCCTCACTAGCCAAAGTCGGGCTCAGAGCGGCTAACAACAGTAAAAATAGCACAGTTTGCATAAAATCACAGTCAATTAATTGAAATACATTCTAAAATCAATTCATTCTAAAATCAATTCAGAATCAAATTAATGGCAACCACTGGAGTAGAGTTCTATGAGGTTTACAGAAGGAGAGAGGGGGTCAGACTGTGCCTTGGCCAAAGGCCTGGTGGAACAGCTGTCTTGCAGGCCCTGCAGAAAGATGTCAAGTCCCTCAGGGCCCTAGTCTCTTGTGACAGAGTGTTCCACCAGATCGGGGCCACACCTGAAAAAGCCCTGGCTCTGGTTGAGGAGCAGCCTAACCTCCCTGTGGCCCGGGATCACCAATATGTTTTTATTTGAAGACCGTAAGGACCTCTGTGTTAGGATTTTTATCCACCATGCTGCTCAGCAAGTAGCACTATGGTTGTTTATATCATGTGAGTATCTGAGAGCATGAGACAGGAAGTCTCAGGACTATTGGAAGTTACTTTCTTCTGTGTGAGATGCTTGTTCTGTACTGGTGCTGAGAGAACACAGACATGCTGATGGATTCTTTGTATATAGACTGTACATAAAGTAGTTTTAGAGCTACTAATTGAGTCTTTCTTCTGCTATGAGATGCCAGAAGACGAACGTGCTCCTCTCAGGAGGGAGGGGTCGCTTATCACCAGTCTCTCTGGACTGAGGAAAATTTACAACCAGAGAGTGACCACTGGAGAGACGCCCCGGTGTCTTGGGAAGGTGGTGGCTTTCCCGGGCATTTTTCTAACACTCCGTGGGACATACCAGGAGAGGCGGTCCCGTAGGTACGAGGGTCCTAGGCCGTATAGGGCTTTAAAGGTTAAAACCAGCACCTTAAACCTGATCCTGTACTCCACTGGGAGCCAGTGCAGCTGGTATAGCACCAGGTGAATGTGATCTCGCAGCGAGGACCCCGTAAGGAGTCTCGCCACGGCATTTTGCACCCACTGGAGTTTCTGGGTCAGTCTCAAGGGCAGCCCCATGTAGAGTGAGTTACAATAATCCAGTCTGGAGGTGACCGTCGCGTGGATCACAGTGGCTAGGTCAGGGCGAGAGAGGTAAGGAGCCAACTGCTTAGCTTGCCGGAGATGAAAAGATGCTGCCTTTGTTATAGCTGCAATCTGCGCCTCCATGGAAAGGGAGGTGTCGAAGATTACACCCAAACTCTTAACGGACGGTGCTGGCATTAATTGTGCCCCCGCAAGAGATGAGAGTTCCCCCCCAATCCCATATCGTCCTGACCCAGCCAAAGGACCTCTGTCTTCGAAGGATTTAACTTCAACCGGCTCCCAACCATCCAGCCACAGCTTCCAAACATCTGATCAATGTGTCTGGGGCCGAGTCAGGATGGCCATCCATCAACAGATAGAGTTGGGTGTCATCAGCATGCTGATGGCAGCCCAAACCAAAACTCTGGACAAGCTGGGCGAAGGGGACTTCTGTTCAAGTAGAGGACTGTGCCCTGTAGGGGAGTGGAACAATTTAAAAACTTGCTCTTTAATCAATTCTTTATTAACATAACCCCACAAAAGTAGTAGTATTTAATACAGAGCAGCTGATTAAAATAGTTATTGCTTTCATAAAGAAAAAACTGAAATCTGTAAGTTGTATCCAATTGTCTTCCTTAGGAGTATCCAATGTCTTCATCAGAGTAGACCCATTGAACTTAATCAACCTAATTTAATCATAGCCATTATTTTTAATGGGTCTACTACCCTGACCAGGACTGACATTAGAGACCATTAGAGACCATCCCATATACATACTATTTGGCTTAACTGATATTTCTGCAGAAAAACACTGTGTATATAATGTAGTTTAAAAGCCTGCTGTTCTTAAAGTACTGTACAGTACCATTGATATTTGCCCTCTAGTGGATTTAGGAAAGAAATGCACCTTGTGAACTTGAAATTGAAACGTGAGGTATTCAAATGTTTTGCACTCCTGGTTCAGAGTTGTAGAGCTACTCTGGAAATGTGAGAGGAGGACCTGGACTGGGCGATTCTTTCGCTCTAATTTCCTCTCTGCACATGGCTGAGGATTATGCCTTTGCACCCCACCCCACCTACTGGATGCACCTGCCCTGCCAGATACCTTTGTTGGGTGTAATGTTTGCATTTGCCGTACTGTATATGTATGAAATCCAATGTGCTTAGGCTTGAGAAGCATGACTCTGTTCCCACCTACAATCTTTTATTTATTTAAAGAATTTTCACCCTTCAGTCAAAGAGAGTTCTCAGAGTGACTTGTAGTTCTCTAAAACAAGACCATAAAGAAGGCTGATTGCCGAAGAATTGATGCTTTTGAATTATGGTGCTGGAGGAGACTCTTGAGAGTCCGATGGACTGCAAGAAGATCAAACCTATCCATTCTTAAGGAAATCAGCCCTGGGTGCTCACTGGAAGGACAGATCCTGAAGCTGAGGCTCCAATACTTTGGCCACCTCATGAGAAGAGAAGACTCCCTGGAAAAGACCCTGATGTTGGTAAAGACTGAGGGCACAAGGAGAAGGGGACGACGGAGGACAAGATAGTTGGACTGTGTTCTCGAAGCTACCAACATGAGTTTGACCAAACTGCGGGAGGCAGTGGAAGACAGGAGGGCCTGGCGTGCTCTGGTCCATGGGGTCACAAAGAGTCGGACACGACTAAACAACTAAACAACATCAACAACAAAACAAGATAGTCCCTGCCCTCTGGCTTACGATATAAAAAGACACAACACAAAAGGAAAATGGACTGGGGGAGCTGAGGAAATAAGCAAACTCAGGAACAAGTTCTTCATTATCACTTCTGCTGGCCAGTTGGGGTGGACCCTCAGATGAACTGGCCCTGCATCATGTCTTTTCCTTCCTTTCCTGTAGCTTGATGTGATGCAGGGTGGGGAACGTCTGGTCTATGGGCCAAACTTGGCTCACTAGGCCATTTTGGGGGAGCCACACCCACCTGTCCTACACCCGCTGGCATGCATGATGTTAGTGTGAGGCAGGTTAAAGACGTGTCTTCAAAAGAATCCTCGGGATCCTAAAGTGGGCTTCCAATTGCTACTTTGCTAGAGCAAGGCGTCTTTGTAACCCTGCCCCCCATGTGAATGGGCAGTAGGAGCACACCTTGCGCAAGAAGGGAACGGTAAGGTGAAGCGGGAGGAGGCTTGCAGAATGGTTTGAGAAACCCCCTCTCCTCCCTTTTTGACATCTGATATTGCAGAAAGGAGATGGTTGGGAGGCTTGCAATGCCCTTTGCACTGTGGTTCGCAAGCTTGGGAGCCCCATGCAAGGGATTGTGACTGGTGGGGCAATCTACCCGTAAATTATGTAACATCAAAGTTAGTGCTGGGTAAAGATCTATGATGATGATGATGGTGATGATGATGTATACTGCCCTTCATCCATACATCTTAGGGCAGTTCACAACATAAAATTGCAATAGAAAAAAACACAAAATACATAATAAAAATAAGAACAAAAACAAACCAGTTTTCCCCCCTCCTGTGGACCCACAAAGGTTCCCCCCCCCGATGTAATGGCTAAGAGTATGCATCAGTTCTGGACGTGCTGTGTGGATTACAAGGTGAATCAAGGTGATTCAGAGATATTCACATTTCCAAGTAGAATCTGGGACTCCTGAAGATCCCAAGTTGCCCTGTGGTCTCACTTGTCCAAAAACTGCACAACCATTTCTCTCCCACCCTGCAAAATAAAATGAAGCAGACTGGAGAAACGCCCAGAGCTGGAGAGAAAAGAGGCTGGAATCTTTTGTTTCAACAGAGAGGTCTAGCTTTTAATCACAGTTAATTATTTTCATGAGCACTTCAATCACATTTATTTGGGAGAGGAATTTTAAAATATATGTGGATGTATGCCTTTTCCAGTGACTGGAATTAAAGTGATTATTAAGTACTGGCATCCTACCCAATCTTTCTTGAGGAATTATGCTATATCTCTTCACCCCAGCCCCAGTTTTCCCAAAGCACATCTATTTAGAGATCTCTGAGGGCAGAGAGGGCACATCCCCAAAAGTCCATGGCATAGCACAGGGCACAATGTCATCCCCCCAAAAAACGCTTTGGGAATCACTGCAGGAGGGAGGAATATTCTGCTATTTTTGAACAAAAGGTGGTTTATAATTTTAAAAATAAATTCTTAGTTTGCAGCATACCCAAAGTTCCAATTTAAGTATTTTACCCAAAATATTTCATGTAAAGCAAAGGAGCAGGGTGAGAGAAATTACTGTACATAATCTAAATCACTGGTTTATTTTCGTCAAACTACTTCTTTCTTCTTTACATTTTTCAGCTTTTTAAACTGTCTCCAGCTTTTGTTGTTAGTTTTGCCTTGATTGAGATTTAATCACCACCAGGGATGCACTAGACATCTATGTAAGTTAAATAAACAATTCCAAAAGCTTTCTTGATATTGGAAGATGCAGATTACAGATTCTTCATTACTTCTCAAAGTGAAGTGGGTACTTTTATTTCTATTTACCTTACCACCCCCTCCACTTTTGATTTACCCTTTTAAAAGAAGTTAAGTCCTAATCACTCTTATCCAAAAAATGGGACTTTGCCTAGTGATATATAATCCTTCTCTCAAGTATTTTATCATCTCATCTTTAAACATGAAGAGGCAAGAGATGTAAATCCCATACTAAATAGAGCCCTGTAGGAATATTTTGTATGATTTATTCAGAAAGCTCAGGTGTCTTAATGCATTTTGATGTGATCAGGGGAAGTTTTGCACCACAAAAGCTAAGCCTAAGGAGGCTCAGAATTCTCTTGTTGGATCAGATGAGCCTCCATTTAACCCAATATTACATTTTCAACAGCAGCCAAACCACATGCCTCCTGGAAGTTCACAAGCAGGTTGTGTGGTGGCTTTCCTAATTGTGTCTAGCATTTGGCATCCCAAGAAATACAGCCTCTGAACAGGGATGTTTCTAGGTCAGCTTTAGCCATTGGCCTTAAAAGCCAGTGTAAGTAACTCATAACCTATTGATATTCTGTCTTAACAGCTGCCCTACTAAAACTGTAGAGGCCAATAGGCTTTCCATAGGAAAAGACTCCTGACTCTTTTATTGGCCTATCGTTTCCTTTTATATAAAGATTGCTGCCTCTAAAATCCTTGAACCCTTCACTAGTGCTAGCAGCTCTATTAAATCTTCTTTATTGAATGCTTTTAAATGTAGCTCCTGGGATTACCGACTTCCAAGCATGATTTTACCACAATGAGATAAATCACCAACATATTAACCTCCCTCTATTAAATGCACATCACCCAAAGGCATTTTGCTTATGACAGAAACCATACATCAGGAGCCTGGATTTCTAAAGCAGCAATTTACCCATTTCTGTTAGTGGGGAACACAATGGCCCACCCTCAGCAGCAACCATCTCTGGAGTGCAGTTATGTCAAATATTTATTAGCGGCAGAAATATTCAACATGATATTTCAGAGTTAAAAGCCAAAGCTGAGTTTTATAGCATCCCTTCATATGCAAGTAAAAAGAGTATTAGAGTAAATGCACGGCCTTTTAAAGACTGAAAAGCCCAAGGGCAGAGTCCCCTTCTTTCTCATTGCATTTCTTCCTACAGCTGGTGGGGAGAAAATACCTAAATATGCACATATATTTTCAAAAGCATCTTTTTTTAAATATCTTTTTTTACATCAGAAGCATTACGTTCCGATTTTTGTCTCTTCAAATCCAAAGGGAAAAATTAGACTGACTTGTAATGTATCCAGGATTCTTTTCTTGGTGGGGCCCAATGCCACGGACCACTGTATTCATGGGCATGGTGTCCACTCCACACAATATAGCACCTTGTGGCAACATGCTTCTACATTTTCTCTCCTGCTGTGTAACTGTGTGTCTGTCTTACCAATCTGTGTGTGTGTGGCAATCTAGCTGTGCGAGAATCTTTGTGTATATCTATATATAATCTGCACACATTCCATCACACTTACAAGCTTAGAGTGGCAGGAAATCTTCACAACTGTGAATCTGACAGCACTAATGCAGGTGGGTGTTATATTCAAGCTTCAAACAAGAGATATCATGAACTCCAATTAAATGTTATTTGGAGAAATATTTTAAAAATGAACAACACAGGAAGATGCCATATAAAATCTGACCATTAGGTCCATCAAGCTCAATGCTGTCTACCCTGACCAGCAACAGTCCTCCAGGGTCTCAGGCAGGGGCATTCCCAATCTTATCTTGAGATATCAGGGTTAGAACCTGAGACCTTGTATGTGAAAGTCAGATGCTCTACCACGGAGCCACCCCTTATAAAGAACAAAGGGAAGGGGAAGCCCAGATGCTCAAAACACAGTTCAGCAATCCCTGTTAAGAATGCCATATTAGGTATTTCCTGGCATTACCACCCATGCCAGAACACTGACATTGTTGCTTCCTGATTTGTCAAGAAAGGAGCCCCCATGATCTCAGAAACATTGATGAACGTTTCATGGAGTGTAGCAGTGGTGTCTTTGCAGAGTGTCTTTGGCAGGGGGAAGAGAAATGGATACCCTTGAAGATGGCTTGGCTACTCACTTTGCTTCTCATGCTGTCACTTTCCACATCAGCTAAATTTTTTATTATTTGAAATTTGAACTGCACAAATGTTTTGGGAACTGCACATTCCCCACCCCCAAAGCTTTCACTTGCACAATATTTTTTACAAAAGGCCTGCTACCCACAGCCCAGTTAATGCCTTCCACAGTTGAAATGTTGACTGGTAGAAACAGTGCCCAATGCATTTTGTTCTTTACACAGTTCCTGGGTGAGGCTTTCAGTAATGTAGACAAGTAGGAAACAGTAGCCAACTCATTCCTCTTCCCACACAGAGCATGGATAAGTGTTGGTAACACAGGTAAAGGAGACCCACACAATTCTATTTCATGGCCATCACTTCTGTTGGCAGTCGATAACCCATGACTAGTTCAGAAAGGATGAGGAATGTATTTTGACTGGAGCAGGAAGATAATCCCTGTAAGAAGTGCTGAGCTAGGAAAGCAGTGGTCACAAATATGAGATTGGGCTGTTCTGGCATGCACTACTGCATATATACTATATTAAACCATAGGTAAAGGTAAAGGTACCCCTGCCCGTACGGGCCAGTCTTGACAGACTCTGGGGTTGTGCGCCCATCTCACTTAAGAGGCCAGGGGCCAGCGCTGTCCGGAGACACTTCCGGGTCACGTGGCCAGCGTGACATCGCTGCTCTGGTGAGCCAGAGCCGCACACGGAAACGCCGTTTACCTTCCCGCTGGTAAGCGGTCCCTATTTATCTACTTGCACCCGGAGGTGCTTTCGAACTGCTAGGTTGGCAGGCGCTGGGACCGAGCAGCGGGAACGCACCCCGCCGCAGGGATTCGAACCGCCGACCTTTCGATCGGCAAGTCCTAAGCGCTGAGGCTTTAACCCACAGCGCCACCTGTGTCCCATATATTAAACCATACTTACCTTAAATATGCAGCCAAGGAACCAGTGGGGGAAAAAAAAGTCGAAGGAAAGGTTGAAACTCTTTAGATTACCAATAGGAATTATTTCCCCTAGAGACAATATGTTCTGCAGCATTTTTACAGGTGAGGGGTTACAGATAGCACTGCAGTGGAAGAGCTTTGCTGGAGACCTTGGAGAGCTCCTGCTTTTCAGGGTAGACAACACTGGACTAAATGGCCACTGGTCTGATCCTGTACAAGACAGCTTGTGTTATGTTAAATGAGGTGCTTTTCCCTCACCTCAACTGCTTTTATTATACAGTGGTACCTCGGGACGCGGGTGGCGCTGTGGTCTAAACCACAGAGCCTAGGGCTTGCCGATCAGAAGGTCGGCGGTTCGAATCCCCACTATGGGGTGACCTCCTGTTGCTCGGTCCCTGCTCCTGCCAACCTAGCAGTTTGAAAGCACATCAAAGTGCAAGTAGACAAATAGGTACTGCTCCAGCGGGAAGGTAAACAGCGTTTCCGTGAGCTGCTCTGGTTCACCAGAAGTGGCTTAGTCATGCTGGCCACATGACCGGAAGCTGTACGCCGGCTCCCTTGGCCAATAAAGTGAGATGAGTGCTGCAACCCCAGAGTCGTCTGCGACTGGACCTAATGGTCAGGGGTCCCTTTACCCTTTACCTTGGGTTACACACACTTTAGGCTACAGATGCTTCAGGTTACAGACTCCGCACACCCAGAAATAGTACCTTGGGTTAAGAACTTTAGTTCAGGATGAGAACAGAAATCGTGCGGTGGCGGCGCAGCGGCAGCGGGAGGCCCCCATTAGCTAAGGTGGTACCTCAGGTTAAGAACAGTTTCAGGTTAAGAACAGACCTCCAGAACGAATTAAGTTCTTAACCTGAGTTACCACTGTATAGGCCAAGTGTGTATTTTCTTAGCATCAACTGACAAAAGCACAAGCAAAATCATATGCAGATTTATGAAAAATAATTTTATTATGTAACACCTTGTTTTTAACAATGTTGATTTCTTTTAAAATTCAGAATACCTGCGTCATTCATGTAAAATAGTTTGATACAGTACATTGTATGGTATAGTTTTTCCTCAAATTCTAAGGTTCTCCTAACACCTTAATCCTTTGCTTTAATAAGGGAGACCCTAAAGCAACGTGCGAACATATTTAAAAATAATTAAAATTTAAAATCCACTACATCAAGCCAGCTCTCAAAAAATCATGACAAAAATATCCGAATGAATGCTGCACTGCTTGTTTGTTTGCAGGGAACGTCACTCATGCTTTTTTTAAAATTCCAAGCATGCTCACAAATCAGTTAACACCAACAGGAAAAATAAAACACTGTCTATGACAATCATTTTAGTTGGTTGCTGAACCAAACAGGTTTATCTCAGTAACACACTCATTTACTATCAAATAGCAGCTTTAATACCAGTCAAGTCATAGATTTGAGAACAAAATAAACATATGCTGAAAATTAATCTTTGGGAGGCTTGTAAATCTGCTGGAAAAATGCTCATTTTTTGTGTCTTTAAAAAAATCTCTCTCTAGCAAATTTGTTGGTCATAAAACATTGATCAATGTGGAAAATGAATCAACCCACAAAAAAGTCACTAAAAGTCAATGTATATAAAAAAAATTCTCAATTGGAGCCACGGTTAGTTTGCTTTCATCTCATTAACACATACTGTATGCTTCAAATACCAGTTAAAGAGATTTTGCGTACTATTGGTCAGATAACGTTGTTAACATCAATAGAATTCACAACAACAAAAATGCTTGCCCCTAGCACATTTCACAGCTTCAACTGCTACAGACTGTCACTGAAAACAATGCATTGGTCAGTCTGAACCATGTCAAGTAAACTATGGAAGTAGCATATCCACAACACAAACTGTGCTAGTACTTTCTTTTCAAGTCTAATTCCATAATGGGTACAATCTGAGGGAGCCACCACTCCCAGCCTGTGAAAAGTAGTGGAACTTGGCTATCAGACATTTTGAAAATGTGATAGTTTACAGTACATTCTTGCAGCCCAACGCCAGGTTCCAGGCAGACAGCAGCACGGCCAGTCCTGCAGCCTTAGCAACAGTGCATTGACTTTATTTAGGTGCAGCTCAGTACCGGTGCGTCTGGTGAGAGTACTGTGGAGGCTGCTGGGAGGTAGTTGAATATCCCATGCTGCTCTGTGGCTGTGATGTGCTTGGTCCAGGGTTTGGATAGGCAGCATGGGGATTGGAACGCTGAGCAACGCATTGGAGGAGAGAGAGAGAGAATATTACATATGTGGCTGGTCAAATGCTGCCATGTTTAACATGATGGAAATGGCAACTATGACAGCTATTTCTACAGCTCTAGAGATTGTTGTACCATGGATTCAACTTAATGTATGTAGCTAATTGTTAAGAGGGTGGGAAATGAAACCAGACCAACAGCTCTAAACCACGGGTTGTCCATTATCTGTTTTGAAGCTCAAACCACAGTTCAACTTCTTCATACCACAGTGTGGCATGATGTATGAACTGAACTAGTTAGCAATGACACACTGTGCAGGTCTCCAGTGGTGCCTTTTGACTTGAATCAGTTGCGTTTAACAATTAAAACATATATTGAAATAGATTTTAAAAACACAACTTTTAGTAGGTATGGACATAACAGCTAATATAAATGATTCACAGTACCATAAGAAAACTGAAAGCTGAAAACAGAAATACCTGATAATCTGAGGTCATGATAAGTCCACCTGAGGTAGTGGTAGGAGGAACAACTCTCACTTTTTTCAAGGGAGGCCCTTGCGTATGACTGTTGTCTTGGTTCCCTGGATGACCAGTTCCATTTGTGTGGTTATTGCCCTGCTGCTGGTTCTTCTCAATTTGTTAAAGAAAAAAATGTAAGATACAGCTCAGAAGGAGTTCATGGGTAGGAAGCATCCAGTCTTGTGTAAGGCTAAGTCAGGCACAAAGCCACTAATTACTTAATAATAATTACTTTACTATTTCCACCTAAGTATGCAAATATAAACATACCATACAGCCCTATCATAACTATTTATTCAGAGGTAATCCCAAATTATTTGCCATATTTTCAACTATGCATTTTAGGATTATAGCCTTATTCAAAATAAGTTAACATGAAAGGAACTTGGAATCATCACTTTCTAGAGTTGCAGATAATAAAAAGACTTCAAATTAGGTACCATGAAAATGCTCTAAACCTTATTATTCTACAGGCCATGGATCAGATATGATTACTGATATTATTATTTTTCTATATTATTTATGTAAACTGAAATGTTGCAGAAGTTCTCAACTTCTTGCCATGTCTGATGTATAGAGTTGGAATGACCCATAATTAATGTTAAATTCTATCCAAATTAATTAATCTTCATCTCATATTATTAATTTATTTTATGCTACCATTCTTATCTTGGCAGGAAATGGTTCAATAAAAGTAGTAGCAACAATCAGGGACATATATGTAAAAGTATGGAATAATAAATCATGTACTCTCAGTAACTTAAATGCCTGAAATCAGATCCATTAACCCTATCATAAATATGACTGCCTTAACAACTTGGTAATTATAAAATTGTCCAACCTGATTAACAAAATACACCTCCTAAATGTATTTCTCTCATCTTAACCTTCAAATAAATACCTACTTTGTCTCCTTTATCATCAGGCTCTTCTTCAGTTAAAAATTCTCGTTTTGGGTATGGGATTTGACAACCTGCAAACACACTGCAAACACAAAAGCAAAAGGAAGCAATCATTTTGTGTGTGTAAGCAAAGAGCATAAGTCCCTACTAGAAAAAAGTGTGCCCCATAATTAATAATGGTAATAAAATGGTTTTCATCCTGGTTCAAGCTGCTTTAGGTGTCACTTGCCATTTGTGATTTTAGTCTTTTAGGAAGTGACTTTAGTCTTTGAAGTGTTCCAAGTATGACAGTTTGTTCTGAAAGGCTATCAGTTTCTTCAGTAAGAGAGAATATCTCCAGCTATCAACTAAATACACTGCTTATAATGAAGAGTTTAGTACAGTGGTACCTTGGGTTACATTCACTTCAGGTTACACCCAGAAATAGTACCCTGGATTAAGAACTTTGCTTCAGGATGAGAACAGAAATCGTGCTCTGGCGGCGCGGCGGCACTTTAGCTAAAGTGGTGCTTCAGGTTAAGAATGGACCTCCGGAACGAATTAAGTACTTAACCCGAGGTACCACTGTAATGTACTATATTACAGGCCAAGCACAAGTTTGCCTGGGCATAGACTTGTAAGCCTCCATTTTACTAAGAAGCCAAGTGACACAGTTTCCTAGCTGTTTTTACCATATACCAGCAAGTCATCCCAAACACGTTTTTCTGGCTAAGACAAGCTGAAAAATGCTATGCCCCATTTCTATACAAGACTGGAAATACTAAATTGTATGATGATTCATCTCTTCTTGCTCATATGTCTTGCCCCCTAACCTATTTTGTACCATAGTTTTATTTTCAAGTAATATTTCCCATGAAAATAAAGCTAAAGTTAATGCAAGCTGTCTTCAGTTCCACGTTTCCCAATTCCATGTTGAACTTTTTGCTAAGGAATCAGTGAAGAGACTGCATATCTAACGTAAGGACAACTGTTATGGATCACCTACCTGTGACCATGTAAGCCATTATCATTTGATTTATACTCTATCTGTAGGTCTGTTTAAAATTAACAGTAGCAACATGTGCAACATTAAAAAAGAACAGCAAATAAAAGCCAATCAGAAAGCAGTAGCCCATTTCACCCCCATACATCTGCATATAATCTTTGTAGAGGGGCTGTGCCAATCTTCTTTGAATATTCAAGTTTTAATTCTCATGCTTTTCTTTTTTTACTGTATCAGCCTGCTGTTGTGACCAATGGACCACTTTAAAAGTCCTAGCTGGAAATAATGATTAATTTCGTCTTGTGAACTGCCCCTGAGATCTGTTGATGAAGGGTGGTAGAAATCTTATTGGTATCACATTCCAAAAACATATTCCAACCGAAAAGCTATTGGAGCACATATTAACTTAAATTCCTCAGTGGGCTATCAAGGAAGCCCTATAGGAGAAACAGAAGAAATGCATAAGTGAAAAAGTGGGCTCATTAACAAAAGAGAAAAACAAAATCCAAAAAATGTCTAAGTGAAATACTGGGCTCCTAGTGACTGTCTAAGTGAATACTGGTGCCGGGCGGGGGGGGGGGGGGGGGAGGGATGTACCCCAAAAGTCTAATAGCCATAAAAAAAAATGAGTATTATAAATAAGAGAGTCAGGGTTGTATGTTTGCCCTATCAATGTTAACTCAGGCATTTGATAGTTTCACTTTCTTATTGATTTCAACAGGGCAAATCAGACTCCTGATAGCTTAGAAAGTTAAATGCAAGTTAAAGGTTTATTTAAAAAAACAACCCAGAAAATGTAGGGGAAAGATGGAATACCACATGACAACGGATGCCATAATTGTTGAGGAATAAAGGGAGTATAAAGGGGCTCAGGTTTGCTAAAAAAAAAAAAAAACAACCCACCAAAAAACACTTTAAACAAATATTTCAAATAGCTACTAGGGTCCCCATTAATTTGGGTGGGACAACCCTTTTGGGGACTTGTATGGTGATGATAAGAGATAGAAAGATGGCAGAATAAGAATCCAGAAAGATATGTATCAGAAGTAATTGATATTGCAGAGTTCTACAGTGGGTGATAGAAGAAGCAATAGTTTAGACCAGTATGTGTTAGGGTGGATTTACTCCCAGCAGTGAAACTGAATTCACTAAACACCCATTCAAATCCAGTTTACTAGTAATCTCTCCCATGGAGTGTTGAGGTAAAGAGAGATAAAACATTCCTCAGAAAGGCCCAGGGACACCACGCTATTATGTTGCACATTTATGTTATTACACTAATACTCCACTCTTCCTCTGAGGAGCTCAAAACAGCTTAGAAATGGTCCTAGGCGATCTCCTATGAAGTTTACAAGGCCAGCAATAAGCTCCTTAGCTTCTGATGCAGAATACATCATACAGCTTCAGACCACTGTGCTTGTTTACTTGGTATTGTATACAGAGTTTATTGGGTATACTGACTTACACACAATAAGTTCTGCAGCCTATTTATACCTTTCAAGTAGGTCAAGTACTTCTGATAGCCTCTTTAAAGCTCTTCAGTTTAGTATTCATATTCTGCTATGGGACTGGAATGTATAACCCCTCTGGCTGTGTTTTGCCTTGCCTAACAAGTTGGGGCAATGAGACCAAAATATGTAATCAGTACACACTTTGAACTGGAACAAATAAGAGGAATTAGTCATGAAAGATTTTATAAAAATCTGCATTTTTTTAAAAATCAGGTCATTAGTGATGTAGAGGTCCACCAAGTAGATTGCAGAAGATATTGAAATTGCAGTTATTTGCAGTTTTTGCATATTTTATTCTGCTTCTACACACAAAAAAAGGCTACCTTTAGTCTTCACAACCAAAGACTGAATGCTGTGCATATTCATCCTGTTGTTTTAAAATTGTGAGATCAGGGGTCATTGATGTGTCTTCCATACTCTACCTCCTTTCCTGTCCATAATTAGTAGGGACAGAATATTTTTTGCAAAATGTTATGTTTTTGGCAGTGTTTGCACAGTTTAACTGATGGGCAATTATACCTATTGTTTTTCATACAGATCTCTGTAGCTATTAGTATCTAAAGATTTTTCTAATAAGTTGAGATACCAATTTGTGATTTAAAGAAGAAAGGGATATTTTCCAAGGGCAGTTTAGGCTACACCAAACAAATCATATGATGGAAGAAAACCAAGTTTGTTCCAAAGTCAATATGTGCCTGTGAATTTCATTTTCAGAAACGCTGCACCCATTGCACATAAAAAGGTAAAGGTAAAGGTACCCCTGCCCGTATGGGCCAGTCTTGACAGACTCTGGGGTTGTGCGCCCATCTCACTCAAGAGGCCAGGGGCCAGTGCTGTCCGGAGACACTTCCGGGTCACGTGGCCAGCGTGACATCGCTGCTCTGGCGAGCCAGAGCCGCACACGGAAACACCGTTTACCTTCCCGCTGGTAAGCGGTCCCTATTTATCTACTTGCACCCGGAGGTGCTTTTGAACTGCTAGGTTGGCAGGCGCTGGGACCGAGCAGCACATACATATGTGTAAAACATCAGAAAGCAAATTGGGTGCATAAATCATCAAATTAAGGTTGAAATAGTTTTACCGACTTGCCAGTGAAATATTCTTTGACACAAAAGAAATAGTCATGTTTTTCAAATACTTTAAAGTCTTGTCTACATATTGAGAATACGGATGTTTAAAAAGCAAACCGTTATATTTAAAAACAAAGAAAGTGAATATGCTCTACATCCAGACTTTGGTTGTGAAGTTGGAAGGCGGTCCCCATCTTCACCATAGTCCACCCACCAAGTTTACAAATAAATATAAACTAATTATAGAATGCCATCTGTAATTTCAAGTGGACCTGCAGGCAGTTAGCGGTTGACTATGAAGATCTATAGCATGCATAATCAACCTGTCAGTGAATAACAGGATTATTGCTATGACTAATGGGATCAAAGGCTCAGGACAAGATTAATAGGAATATTACTTCAAAATGGCAAATGGCACAGTAAAGCCATTTCTTATAACTTATCAAGAAGGAGCATCTCACTTGTTATTTTCAGAACATTCCTCCATTCCACACCCACCAAGTCACGCCGTGACACTGAAAGCAATAAAGCATTTAAAGAGCTGCACAGATAGTATCTATTAAACTGACCACTTACTCAGATGTAGGAAGTGGATCTTCTAAGAAATAAGGATCCTGCATAGCCTGTTCTGAGGTAATTCTCTTTATTGGGTCCATAGTAAGCAATTTCTGTAGCTATGCATAGTTAAAAACACAAGACATTCAGTGCTGTCAAATCAATCAAGAAAATATTTCACCACAATGTGAATATACAAAGCTTCCTTATATGCTTATTAAGTCTAATTAGCTCAGTGGCAGAGCTTATACTCTTGAGTACAGAAGGTACCAGGTTCAATCTCCAGAATCTCCAGGCATGGCTGGGAGAGACCCCCATCTGAAAACCTGAAGAGCTGCTGACAGAATATTGATCTAGATGGACCAATGATATGATTCAGTATAACTTGGTTCCTAATAATCTAGGCTTCCATAATCTGAGAATTAGGTTTATATGATCTATAAAATGCTACCCATGGGAAAGCTGCAGTTACAAGACTTCCTTGCTCACATAAATGGGCCACAGAGCATATCACATCTATAATGCAGTAGGTTTAATTTCTACTGTACTGTACAAACAATTCAAGGTTGTTAATGTTAGAGGCCCATCACACTATATAAGTACAAGCTCTCACTGTGCTTTCCAATATACTTAACATTCTTCCTAAGTATTCTGGTAGTGAACCTAGCCCATGTGATAAAAGAACATCGTGAAATGGTTTTGGATTGCTGGGTTTAAGGCTGTGGGGGGTAAAGGATATCCTTGCTTTGTATTTTAGCAAATTTACCCCTTCCAAATTTATGCATAGTCATAAAAAAATAATACCTTGCAAGTGATCAGGCTGTGTTAGAGATTTGTTCTTAGTTTTTTATTTAAGAAATCTGGGCGGATTAAAGAAAAACACTGGCTTTAGGGCCAGCAGCTAAAAGGTGAAAAATAATTTTCTTCATCAAAATATTAACTGAATCTGGTCATCTAATACTCCAGTCGATTTATACATCTAAAAGAAGACGGGTTGGTTTTTCAAAAATAATAACAGTAAAAATGGAGCTCCTTGTGCTCCCTTTAGATTATTTCAGTCATTAGATTTGTTCTTTCATGCCTACTTTGAGAAGTCCTTATTTTTTAGGCTACTTGAGTACTCTCTAAAATAAGGCTTGCAGCTGTTTTACAATAGGTGTTAAGATAGCATGTTGGATGTAACAGGATTCTGAAGCATATACAAGGATAAATGGCCTTCTGGGGTGAGGAAAGGCCATATCCTTAAGCTACCCATATTACATGATAAATTTGCTACTTACACATACCTATCAATGCAAATCCTTGCATAAAGGTAAAGGTAAAGGTACCCCTGCCCGTACGGGCCAGTCTTGACAGACTCTGGGGTTGTGCGCCCATCTCACTTAAGAGGCCAGGGGCCAGCGCTGTCCAGAGACACTTCCGGGTCACGTGGCCAGCGTGACAAAGCTGCATCTGGCGAGCCAGAGCCGCACACGGAAACGCCGTTTACCTTCCCGCTGGTAAGCGGTCCCTATTTATCTACTTGCACCCGGAGGTGCTTTCGAACTGCTAGGTTGGCAGGCGCTGGGACCTAGCAGCGGGAGCGCACCCCGCCGCAGGGATTTGAACCGCCGACCTTTCGATCGGCAAGTCCTAGGCGCTGAGGCTTTAACCCACAGCGCCACCTGCGTCCCCCAAATCCTTGCATACCAGTCTTCAAACAACTCAACATAAGGAACAGACTTAGTATACAAACAAGAAGAACAACCTTCTCAGTGGCAGCCCCAGTCCCATATTTCTCTTCCATAGTAGGGAGGTACGCGGTAAATAAGGAAGATAATGGAAGGAATATTGGACTAGAGTCAACTAAACCATTCCACTAGCAGGAAACATCTCCACATGCTGCGCCACCCATGCCTCCCCCTCGTCTGCGCTGGAGGGGTAGGAGAACCCCCAGAACAGTGTGCACGGGAGAGAGGGGAGATTGTTTCATTGGGAAAACAAAGCAATCTCCTTAGCACCATGTTGAATTCTACCATTAGCTATCACTTGACCACAGTAGTCTGTTGATACAACTAGTAGCTAGGCAAATTACCAGATTGTCAGGACATGTTAAAAAAGGAAGGAAATCTACTGTGACCATATGTGCTGCAGAAATGTTAAAAACTGACTTAATGCCTAGCACATGGAGGTAGTAAACCATTAATTAGATCATAGGGTTTTACTCTGGACATGAATTACTATGAAATATGAAATGGCACAGAAATTCAACTTTACAGCCAATGCTTTTGTGAAGAGATGCAATGAAAAGCAATTTAAACAATTCAAATAAATGCTTCCAGAAACTGTGCAAAAATTCACAAGCGAACAATTAGATACTATCCAAGTCTTACCAAGTGGAATGCTTTGCTATCTGGCTTAACTTTATGTTTTTCCATATATTTGATAAGGCTGCAGTTGGTATACCTGAAAGAAAATAGTAGTCACAACAATGCATCAAATTGATTAGAAAGTACAAATCTGGAGACAGGATAAAACCAATAGGGCTTGCTAATGAACTTGGTTGTGCTGAATTGTCTGGTCCATCTGTGATTCAAAAGGGTGCCAGCACTGTAAACGTAGCCTGAGGCCACACACTGTTTTTAATACCAGTCACATGGAAATGACTTCCCATTATTACAGATTTGGTTAGCAACCAGTATCCCTCTTGTACAATATTAGATGCACATACTTCTAGTAGCTATGCGTTTGATAATGCTTAAAACATAATATTACGAAGCATAAAAAGCCAATCCTTTAAAGAACAATAGATTTTAATGCCACAAACTGTCTCTTTAGTCAATATGCTAATTTTATATGTCCTGTGTAGCTTCAACTGTATCTATACAGTGGTGCCCCGCAAGACGAATGCCTCGCAAGACGAAAAACTCGCTAGACGAAAGAGTTTTCCGTTTTTGAGGTGCTTCGCAAGACGAATTTCCCTATGGGCTTGCTTCGCAAGACGAAAACGTCTTGCGAGTTCTTGCGAGTTTTTCCCCTCCCCCCCTTTTTCTAAGCCGCTAATAGCGCTAATCCGCTAATGGCCGTGCTTCGCAAGACGAAAAAACCACTAGACGAAGAGACTCGCGGAACGAATTATTTTCGTCTTACGAGGCACCACTGTACAATGAGAAAATTAACAGTTATTGCTTGTTTCAAACAGCTTCAGAAAACCATGCAGAACACATAAGAATCCACTAAACCAAGAAGGGCCAGTACAGATCCCTTCAAACTTACTGGCCTCCACTGGGCTTTTTCACAAACAACATGGTGATCAATACAAACCTGTAGTGAGACATGACATACACGTTCCCAGCCAAGTTCCCTGCTGTTCTCAGAAAACTCAGAGTTGCAACTATCTTTGTGGGGAAGGGGTGGTCACCAGAGAGAGGTAAGAGGCAATTGCCAAGGAAGCCTGGTTCCTGAATGTATGAACCCCTGATGCAGTAGAAATCATCACAATTACTTAGATCTTTGCAAAACTTACGTGTTTCTTCGGAAATCTTTCATTAACGTTGAATGTTCAGGCATCTTTTTAATATCTTCCCAATCTTTATCTATGAATTGAATATTAATAGCACTTTCATCTTTCTCTACATAGGGAATAGGACATCATCACTTGCACATTCAAAACCATAATTCACTCTCCTCTTTATATGCCAAACTTTGCCTTCTGATCACCATTGATGAAGGTGAATTTGAGTGGACAAAATATCCTCTCTCAGTCGCCTCAGCAACACTAGATCAGAGTCACCAAAGAGACACCTATTTTTAATATAGATTTTGCTATGGAAGTAGGCAAAGTGGTGCACAATGAAATTAGCACAGTAGGTCTGAATCTACAACATGATTCACAAGGGCATCCCAGAGCCTACCTGCCAAGGCCCTTTGCCCCTCCCCTCCCAATTGTTTAATTTTTAAAAAGTGAACTTTCACCTATTTGTTTTTTGGGGAGGAGCAGCTACCTGCTTTGCGTTTTTGTCAGTTTGGGGTGGGAGTGGGGGTTCTGAGCATCACCAGTTTGTCTTCTGTGAAAAACGTATTTTGTGAGCCCACAAAATATTTTAAAATATGCCTAGTCCAAAATGTCTGAGGACTCCTGCAGTAAATACCACTATCAGCCCCCAAGATTTTGTTTCTTTTTATCAAGACAATAAGAATTTTCAAGAAATAAAAAAAAGGGGGGGTCAATTTCACAGTGTTCTTTGCAGGCCATGCATAAACCTATGCATATCCACAAAAAGATCAGGCATATTGACATTTTCCAATGGCTACTGTAGCTTCTTTCAAGCCTACTAGCTTTTCAGTAAATATTATGGCACAAAGAGTATGTCAGTTCTATTAAAATGGTACTGGAGATATGTATAGCCTGGAGTACATCAGTAATGAATGTATAGAATATGTACCTGCAGGAAATCCCATTACATTGAATATTCTGTCCAGCTGGTCATGATGATATGGATTACTAGTTTTTATGTCCTCTTGTCGGCAGTGGAATATTGGCTCAGATGTTAGCAGCTCTGCAAATATACACCCTATAGCCCAAATATCTTTACGAAAAAGGAGGAAGGAAAAATCAAATAGACTTTTCTGAAAGGAGAAAGCATAGTCTGAAGACCAGCAGTAGAGGTTACATATGGCCTCTCAAAGCAAACAACTCTGTTTAAGTTATTTGTACATCTTCTACAGACAATTCCATTTCCCCTTTATTCCTTGAGATTTTGACCGCATGCATTTAAAAATGGAACATTTTGCTGAGGTTAAAGGAATGTAGGCCAAACTAATGTTATGCTAAAAGTGCAGCTTCCGCAATAGCTGAATATTTAGCTCTACCTCTTGTTACACACTTGTGTCTCTGTCTCATATAACTTTCAATTTTTCTCTACTTCCTCTTCTCATTACCATCAGCCAATAACCTGGAGCATGAAAGACACACATAGAACATGGGCAGCTAGATAGGCTGCTGCTGTATTTAGCAAAATCAATGGATTACTAATTTTAACACTGATACTAGAGAAAAATGAGCAAAAGAAGACTATGCAAACTGCATTGTTGTTGTTTTTAACCATAATTTCATATATAGCAAAGCAGGTATCTGCATTGGTGGTAACTACCCAGGAAGACATAAGAAGCTGCCTTGTACTGTGGGTCTATCTTGCTCAGTATTGTCAACAGCCAACTGACAACAGGACCCCAGGATTTCAGTCAGTAGTTTTTCCAGACCTGCACAAAAGTATCATGAACTGGGACTGGGGACATTTGTAATGCTAAGGAGGTGTGCTATCACTGAGCTATAGCCCCTTCCTTACAGTTCTTCAGCTCATGTTGGATGGCCACTGTTAGGGATTGATTAGAAAAGGATTGAAAATAAGACAGTGAGAACTGTAATGCTTTTATTTAAATCTAAGGTCTCTTTGTATTTGGAAATCTGATGTGCCCCTCTGCTTGCTCCATCTCAAAAAAGATATAACAGACTTGGAAAGGGTGTATATCACAGCAATCAGGAACTGAATCATGGCACCTTCCCCACAAAGAGAGGCTGAAGGTGGTGGGAGTTTAAAGGGGACATACGAAAGATCATCACTGGGGAGGAATTTCTTTCATAATACTAGCACTTAAGACTCAATGAAACTGATTGTCCTCTACTGTCAGACAAAATAAAGTGCTTCACCAACATTTTTAATTCAGTCAATGAGGGCTTTTGCACAGTTACTTCTAGTATCGAGTACTTGGATAAAAGCAAGTGCTCAAAAGCACATTGAAAAAATAGGTATTTTCAATAGTATTTCAACCAAACCAAACAGGTTGTTTCAAGCTCTGGGTACAAGTCTACTAAAATCAAAGGCTTGCAGGCAGACTTGTGAAAGCTGAATGATCCCTCCAGAATTGTATAGGATATGGAGGGGTGCTGCTATGTGGGGGGAAATCTTGAGAAAAAATTGTGGAGGCACCTTGTGAGAGCATCATGCTGCTTGTGCATGTCTGGATCAAAGCCAAAAAATTCCTGACACTATTCAATAATGCAAATCAGTCTTCAGAATTAAACGTTGCTGGCATTTCTTATCTAATTAGTGAAACCATCTGTAAATTCAATGTGGTCTTTGCCAGTTAAGTGCCCTGAAGTACTTAAGACTTAAGAGTGATGCACATGTTTGGGCAACCAAACATGATAGAAGACTCAGCCTTAAAAAGTAAGGTTCAGTGAATCACTTTTCTTGCACACTAGAATCACAATGCTTTCCTATATTTTCCAAATGCCAAAATGCATTGCAGGTGGTTGGGCTAGGCAACCCTTGTGATTCTGTCCAATTCTAAGATTTCAAGAGTAGACATCTTTGTAAACAAGAAGGAAGGAAGGAAACCACACCAGGGAAAATTAGAATTTAAAATATGGAAAATCAGGTATACAGTGCATTACTTACCAATAGCTTTGGTATAATGCCTTGCTCCAAGCAGTAATTCTGGAGCTCGATACCAGAATGTTACAACTACTGGATCCAAATCAGCTAAAGGCTTCAAAGGTGAATTAAATAGTCGGGCAAAGCCCATGTCAGCTGTAAAAAGAGGGGGAAGATGCTTTAAATTTTAGCGCACAGACTGCTTACTCAGAAATGAGTGAGCTCAAATGTGACACACACTGCAAACATCCTCAGTCTAACTTTAAAAAGTTCCTTTTAAGCTTGTTTCTAAAGCATGGTACAGAAAATGAAGCATTATTAAATCATAGCTAACACACTTTTGATCATGCAGGTTCTGAATCAAGCTGATCATTCCTCAGAAAGTTGGGAAATCTGGTGTCCAGCCCAACGGAAAAACAACACGAGGATTTATATATGGGAAAACAAGGCAGGTGTATACTAGGCTGGAAAGATTTCCTGTTTTTAGAAGCCAGTCCTTTATTAACCTGACAAAAACAGTTCAGCTCTTAGGAATTAAGGCAGCTGGTACATTTCCATCTCTATTATCACAGAAAACTGATATTGAGGCTGTTACCAATTGTAGCTGAATTGCATTTAAGCTTAAATGGGAAGAATTCCCAATTCCTGCTATATACTATTGCCTCAATACTTTTCACCTATTAGGAATGAAACCTGGATTGTTTGCACCCATACTCAAATAGCAGAGAAGTATTTAACTTCTGTAAGAAAAACTATTTTATACAGTTTGAGTGTAGGCGCGAACATACAGCTCGTTATTTTACAAATTCCAACAGACCTGAGGATCCAAGGTTGCAGTTGTAGACCATACAAAGAACTGAGCCAGCTTTAAGACTGTGAAGTCTGTGTGTTTTTAAGGAGCAAGGTTCCAGATCTCATTTTCACCAGAGATAAATTCATCTCCCTTTGTCCTATTAACAAGCGTGTGTGCCTATTCACAGCCCTATTTAAAACTGTATTATGCTTCATTTTAGGCATTGAAAACAATTTAACTTTTTCTGTCTTAGAAGGCAAGAAACATTTAGCTGCTGGAGGAAAAAACGCAATAGCTCCAGAAGAGAGGGGTGAGTGGGAAGTACAGTGTTTATATTCAAATACGTGTGTTGTGTGTGTGTTTTAATGCTTAAACAGTGGAAGTCCAAACATAATTTTGTTGTTGCTTCTGTTGTCAAAATAAGACAATGCGTCTTCAGCTTTATTATACTTTTATGAGTCAATCTTGCCATTACTGGCACTGGATAGGTCAAGTGAACTGGAGAGGTCTATTTCACATCCATCCATGCAGTGTAACCATTTTGGGGAGCAATCAATTAGTTTGAAATGTTGTACACAGCTGTTGCATGCAAAAGTAGCAGGTAGTCCATTTCCAATAAGGGAAAAGCTGTCCGCATCACAAGAAGCACCACTTCAATTAACGCCAAATATGTTGGGAGGCTGACCTACATTATAGCCATGGTTTGCTTACAAAAGGACCTCAGTCTGCCAGTGTTAGTACTCTTGTATGTTCACAAACCTTTTAAAGAGTCATGTGCTCAACACTGGTCTAATTCTATTCCTTTTGAACTTCATATATAGGGCCACCAATGAGAAAAAACCCCTGCTTTTGGCAGTTGATCAATAGTCTCGAACAATCAAAAGAATGTATGGAATTCTGTGTCAATTACAAAACAATTCATCTCAGATCACAGCAGCCAATTTCTAGGGGCTGAGGTCCCTTTGCCTCCCCTAAAATATTTGAGGGAGCTGCCCCTCAAAGCTGATGGGCATTGTCATTCAAATAGTGTGTGCGCGCCATGTCATGTGATTATGTGGGGCTGGGCTTCCCTGCCCCTCCCCATTATTTTGTTCAAGTTGGCACCCCGTCTCAGATAATTAGTCAGAGGACAGGAAAATATACACCTTTAACATCTGCTGGTACAAACACTTACGTCCTTAGGATACCAACATACTTCCGCCACGTGCTGGATCATACCATTATGCAAATTTTACTGCTACGTTAGAGTTTCATTTAATTATTTTTTAAAGAGGATTTTTATAGAATATGGAATCTGTGTCACAAGAAGCTCCCCCTACAAAAATTTGTCCAATGTTATCTTATCCATTAAAAATGCTGTTTTAATTTCCTTCAAGCAATGCTTATACGCTTTTAAAATTTGTCTCCCATCCCTGAATAATCTATCTACCCTCTCAATAGCACTTTATACAACTGTTACTAATGTTCATTTTATTATTGATATTTATATAATTCAGTACTATTGTAAAGTAACATTTTTAGAGGCAAAGGAGTCCTTCACTTTTCTCCATCCAACATTAACAAATTTTACCTCTTTTCATTTTATGGGGTTTTATGTGTGATCCAGAAAGTATTAACCTGGTTAGCTGTACCTTTAGAACATTCTATCTTAAATGCTACACTGGGACTTATCAAAGATATAAACATACCAATTTTTACTCTTCCTCGCTCAGGACCTTCACCCATAACTAAAATATTAGCAGGTTTCTGTGGAAAAAAAAAATACAATACATATACCAAGATAAACCTAAACATTTGTGCCTAAAATTAGCAGTTTTATTTTTCCAATTTTAAACCAAAATGCAGTGGAATGTCATTAATAGTGCCTGTGGATTATTAGTTTGCTATAAGGTCATATGGTTGACCAAATCAATTTTCTTCCCCGTCTTACATTTTCTTCCTCTTAGAAGAGCTTCCTTTCAATAACTTTCCACACCATGCTCTTCTTTCAGATGAGCAGTGTAATTACAGAATTCACCTGGGAAAAATGTTGGCTCACTTATTTCCAGTATTAGCCAATTACAAAAAGCAATCAATGAAATATTTTGCATATCTTCCTAGATGTTACTATATGAACATTTAGATTCTACACAAAACTTTTACATTTTGCTCTTAGTGTATCAATTATGTGAACACCTATCTGTGGTTTTAAGCAAACATAAAATGTATGCCAGATAAAAGTACTTCAAGGAAGCTTTGATAGATGAATGAAAACATCTTTGATAGGAACAGATGTAATCTAGTACAATTACAGACACATAAATGTGTAAAGAACAAATTTGAAAAAGGGTTTAAACTCTGGACAGGTTTAAAGATGGCGACAAGGCAGTAAGTTACACTAAGGTGTGTGCTCTTAGCCAGGAAAAATATATAAACTACTTGTGGCACTATCAGGCCATTAGTCTCTTGTAGGGACTGGTACGAGATATTTATGAACAAACAGAGCAGAATATGCCAATTCTCTTTGATCTATTATATGCTAACACACTGCGTTTTTGGCAAAGGCAGTATCCAAAAAAGCGTCATCTCCGGCTTTATTTATGGCTGGATGCTAGTGTGATGCCATTATTGAATATATTAAGGGGGCTGATTTGGGGATTCTGGAAGACTGTCACGTCTCACATAATTTCAGTATCCATTTTACCAACTCTGAGCCTTAAGAATGTAGGATTTCCTAACTGCCACGTGGTCTAGGTAATTATTTCAGGAAGGTCAGCCTGTGCTGCAGCTCTCAACGCCACCTCTCTCCTCTGCATTGCTGCTAATGACACTTAGCATGGCTGAGGGAATGTGCTACGCAGAGAAGCAACTGCAGGCTAGATTAATCTTATTTTTCTCCCCTTTTGAGTATCACTAAATCCATGGGATCATATAGAAGTGAATTTATCAGAATTATGGATCTGTACATATTCCAGGTTTTCAAATATTAGGGAAGAAGGGTCAAGAGAAAGTTTGCATCAAAATCTTAGCTTTTACACTATGGCAAAGCTGTATGCTTAATTCCTTGTAACAATCTAAGCACCTTTTACTAAAAATATGGAATAATTACTTGGGTGGAACACAGCTTGCTTCCTTTAGAGTGCATTTACACTAGCTTACAAAGAATCTGGTCCAGAATCACTTGCTGTTCAGTAACAGTAATCTGCCAGTATCATCAACCTACCATGATATAAAATACAATTACAGTGGGAGCTATTCTACTGCTATATTAATCAATCAGTTACTTCATATGTAAACAAAGAAACCAAGTATAGTCATACCTCGGGTTAAAGTTGCTTAGGGTTGAGCGTTTTCGGGTTGCGCTCTGTGGCGACCCGGAAGTAACGGAACGTGTTACTTCTGGGTTTCACTGCTCGCGCATGCACAGACGCTCAAAATGACGTCACGCGCATGCACAGAAGTAGCGAATCAAGACCAGCGCACGTGCAGACGCGGATTGCGTTGTCTTCAGGATGCAAACGGGCTCCGGAACAGATCCCGTTTGCATCCAAGAGGTACCACTGTAATAAAAATACAGCATTTCTATATTCTTCTGGCCTGGAACCTTTAGTCAAGGATCCTCAGACACCCAGGACCTCTACCCACACTAAGCTGTTTCCAGCTTCAAGCATTCAACAAGCTCTGGCTAGTAACAATTCAACCTGTCACACTGCGGCAACTTCTAGAAAAATTAAGCCTACCCAGAGGCTTAGAAAGTTGGTGTCATTTTAATCTGTTTTAGTATTTTTGGGATGTTTTAAAGTAGGCTTGTGATTTTTCCTTGATCTTGCTATTGTTTCTTTTGTAAAACGTTTTGAAGTGGGGGGGGGGGTTTACAGTCAAGAGGTATCTAAATTTTATGAAATAAATAAACACACACACACACACACACACAACTTCAAAAAGGAAAAAGCAGTGTGAACCCAAAATGGCAGTATCAGCAAAGTACTGTCTCAGAATAGAATAGTATTTTCTTCTCAATGTAGAAACCAATAGCAGTTCATCTTTCTACTCTCTTGCTTGAAGTGTGGCACTTGCAGTCTACTCCTGTTCACTGATCTAGCAAGCCGGACATGCCTTCTATGTGGATAATCCATTGCATTCTTCCGCTGCCACAGTTCTCCAGTTCTCTACCTTCCCCACCCGTCAGCACTTTGCATTCTGTGACACTGAACGTAGTTTGCTTTCACTAGGCGGTTTGGTGGGAATTGCTCCCCTTAGCCCCCCCCCATATTTTGTTTTTATGCTGTAAACCTTGGATTTTTTCAAGAGCCCCCCCCCCCCCGCGCCCCGTTGTTCTGCTTTGGCTAAACAGCATGTGAGTTTGCTACTGGCATTAATACACAATGACAACAGGTGTGGGATCACTTATCCCAACTTTACAAATTTGGAAAATTAGGGTGAGAAAAAATTTGACACCATAGTTTAAATTAATCCAGCACTTTAAGCAACGTAAGAACTTAGTTCACAGAAAGGAGGAGGAAGACCAACATGGCACACAGAAAGAGTAGCTATGAGGGAAATAAGCTTAATGATGGAGCAGCATGGAATAGGAACACCATAAAATAGTAAAGAGAAACTGGTGAGAACCAAGATAAAAGCTTAACTATAAAGAATGAAGATGTTAAAAGTCATTAAGTAAAATATATATGCTACAGATAGCACCAGGCTTTCCACCAACATACAGTGTTATCAACTAATTAGAAAACACAAGTAAGTAGAATTTCTGAAGCACAATAATTGGTTTTTTTCAGTTGAACATTTTAAAATATGCCTACGGAAAAAATAAAATAAAAAGGTACACGGTACAGAAATGCTGCACCTATACAAATACAAATACACTATGTTTTGTTTTGTAACCAGCTGCTTTAGCTTGGTGAGAGTCTAACTTCTTATACTTTGAAAGCAATCACAGAGGTTGAGTTGCCAGTTTACTTACACAACTTGAAGCAACAAGGAATATTAAAATCAGCATATAGTGCAACATGAAAGGCTGTCACTTTGATATGGGATTACAGATCACAGGAAATAGGTCACATGTATCTTCTAGACAATTACATTTCTAAGGACTAAAAAATGCTATGGAAAAATAATTCCCCCCAAGTTAAACCAATGCTTCATTTTTAATAAGTATAAATAAACCAAAGGACTAACCTTTGGTTAGTTATATGAAAAACATGGGGCTAAGCCTTGAGCCAAAAGCAGCTTGGATATATCTGATCTGTTAAATGAATTTTTGTAGACGTACATTTGAGGAAAATTAATTTTTTACTCTGAGTTTAACTAGAGCTTCTGCATTTACTACAAAACCCCAAATAGTCTAAATCTAATACGATTAAAGTATAATTTAATTTTCTAGTACTTGAAAAAGTCTGAATAGCTTAGACAAATACTGTCTGACTTTCCTAGTTAAAAAATTAAGATGTGATTTCTTGTATCAAAGCCTGAGTCCCTCAATGAGCTTTGATTTGTCTGTGATACTAATGGTCCTGGACCATTAAAATAAAAACAAATTTCTAATATTATGAGCACACCCTGGATTGTTTCAGTCAAAGACCAATTATGCACTGCCCATCACACTTTAGTGCAGTTACTTTCTTGTTTGATCACAACATATTTGCCATTCGATCCAAGCCAAACGATTGTTTGCCTTGCCCTTCAAAGCAGGATTGTTTCCAGCTCTGCAGGCTTACAGTTGTCCAGAAAAAGTAAAGCCTGCCTAAGTTTTTTATTGAACTGGGTGGAATTCAACTTTACTGTCTTTCAATGCAAACTGGATTAAATCCCACCCAAAGTGAGCATACAATCAAGGCATCCAGATCCTAATGATTTCAACAGAACACAGCTAATTAGAACGCTACTTAGGTGGCATGGCTGCTGAATCAGTTGAAACAACATATTCCCAGGAATGAAAACCTGTGGTATTTACATATGCTGTGGACCATCATTTCCTGTCAAGTAAATTAAGGAGTCATATTAGTGGCACATCCAATTATTTTACAGATTAGTTCCACCTACTCTGTTCAGGGCTTTTGCCATTTTAATCTTCACACTTAATACTTTCTCACTTCATTCCTTGTATTGGAAACCTGGTATGATTCAAACTATACACGGCAGATTTACTTCTGCTCATACTTCAGAGGTCAGGAACTTGTTAGTAGTCTAACCTTTCTTGTTTGGCTGTATATCACTAGAATATGGTTGGACTGTTAAACTTCTGGGTGACACTCTACCAAATTT
This sequence comes from Podarcis gaigeae, assembly GCF_964106915.1. Taxonomy (NCBI): domain Eukaryota; kingdom Metazoa; phylum Chordata; class Lepidosauria; order Squamata; family Lacertidae; genus Podarcis; species Podarcis gaigeae. The sequence continues at coordinate 82,307,023 of NC_139677.1, forward strand.
TGCTCAGAGTGGACCTAACATCAGGTTCATTAATTTAAATGAGTAGAGTAATGGTTAGTTGAATACTACCCTCAATCTTCAGAATATTTTACTGGAGATGTGGAAGTTGAAGAAGCAAAGTTAGTTTGTACCTACATACCAACTATCTATTAACTTCTGATATAGTACAATATATATTGCAGTGCCTCTCTGCCTTTCCTACCCTGCTGGGAAGCACAGTTTCCACGTCATTTTTGATAAGCAGTCACAAAGCTCTCTGAATGAAGAAGCAGTCTCTGGCAGATTGTACACACAAAGACAGCCTGATTTCTAAGAACTGCCTAATGAATTGTAGCCAAAAATCTTATAGCTTGTGGAGAACATTATGTCTTGGAAAATCTAGTTCCAATACTTGGTGACTGCAGAGGTTAACACAGACAGAAAGGAAAAACTTTAGATGCAATTTATGAACACCAGCAGAAATGACTATAGCTAGACGGGTTCAACTACAATCTTAGGGTGGGTTCTGAAATCCAAGATTTGCTCCAAATGTGCAAAAATGTCACTGACTGCTAAGAGTCGTAAGTAAGTTTTTGCACCAATTTAAGCCTTGTTTATATGGGACGTGGGTCGCGCTGTGGGTTACCACAGAGGACTTGCCAATCAGAAGGTCGGCTGTTTGAATCCCCGCGACGGGGTGAGCTCCCGTTGCTCGGTCCCTGCTCCTGCCAACCTAGCAGTTCGAAAGCACGTCAAAGTGCAAGTAGATAAATGGGTACCGCTCTGGCGGGAAGGTAAACGGCGTTTCTGTGCGCTGCTCTGGTTCGCCAGAAGCGGCTTAGTCATGCTAGCCACATGACCCAGAAGCTGTACACCAGCTCCCTCGGCCAATAAAGTGAGATGAGCACCGCAACCCTAGAGTCGGTCACGACTGGACCTAAGGGTCAGGGGTCCCTTTACCTTTACCTAAGCCTTGTTTACTATTCAAAGTTTAGAGACTGCCAATCCATGCTTGGTGTGTTACTGTGCTCTATTCTAATTTTATAGTCTCATCTGATGATTATTTTGCAATAGGCAATGCAGCCCATTTCTTGTATCTAATTTCATCACATGGATGACATTGGTCATACAGAATGGCCAGGTATATATAAAATGAGCAAGAAGTTCCAAGCTCCAAATGCTGTTTTATGGATTTGGGACTCAGCAGCAGTTCTCTAAATCCCTTATTTCAATAACTTTTTCTTGCTCCTATGGTTGCTTTGCAGCACTTCTAAACTTCAAATGAGCAGAGGCCACCAGTACATTTCATAACAGCCCAATAGAGGTAACTGCTGGTCTACTAAAAAAACTGACCTACTAGGCTCTAATAAATTTACCCATCTCTTGAGACATCCACTTCTGTTTTCCGCATACTGGCAAATATTTACAATGGGAAACTTTGGTTTCTGATTAATAATTCCATGCATGATATTAACTTCTATAGAAACAATTATTCACTTTTGGTACTGTTTGAGCATTGGCTGTGCACATACAAATAAATGCAGCCTTGAATTTGAAACAAATAAGAAATCCTTCCTCACAAGCTGATAGGGCGTTGAACACAGAGAGGTTAATCCAGTCAACAGTAGGCTCAGGAATAAGGCTCAGTAATGAAACAAGCTCTTATGTTCTCCAGGGATTCACACACAGGCACCATGGCCACAATGGGCTGGAGCAAACATACACCATCCAACTGTTTACTCCAACACCCAAGTTTGCTAGAATATTTTAGTCCACCAAGGATTAATATTATGTAGGGATAACACTGTAACCTGTTTATACTGGCACTGCCTGAAACATGTATTAGGCAAAGGAATGAAATAATGCGGTAACAATGAAGTACCTTTCTATCCAATGAAAGGGCCTGGCGTCCAGAAAAACAAAGAAATCCCCCCACCCCAAAATATGATCTTATTAGGTTTCCACAAGGTACCTTGATGCTCATTAGCTTAGGAAAATATACAAAATTGTGGGGTAGGGTCTTCTGTGGCAATTAGGCAAAACAGTACCACCATGTTCAGAGGCACTCAATTTCAGACTGCCAGATGCTAAGGGCAAACATCATAGATGGCTATCTCTACCATTCTGATTGTGAATCTTTAAGAGCTATCTGGCTAGCAATTACCATATATAGAAACAGTGATAAACTATATCAGGAACGGGAAGCTATCATCCTTTATCTTTGACCATGTTGGCTAGGGATGATAAGAGTTTGAGTTTAATAACATCTGGAGGGTCACAGGTGCTCCATGCCTGAACTAGACAGCTCTCTAGTCTGACCCACTAAGGCAATTCTTAGATTCTTAAAAAGCTTGCACAGAAAATTAGACTTGTTAAATATTTCCCCCCAAAAAATTGAGAGTTGCAAATATGCAGTCATCCTTAATTTTGCTCTTAATGTGCTCTTTTTGCTAAAGAGGCAATGTAAAAGCACCTATGGGAAGAGGCCATTTTCTTTTCCAGGTAACAGAAATACACATTATTCATTAGACATTTATAGTGCCAAATTACAAATTAAAACAAATCATTAGTGCCTCGGTACCTGATATCCTCTATGAAACACCACCACTACATATAAGCCTTATACCCATTTCTAATCCCCACTGTAGATCTACTTACCAAATCCCTGTGTAACACCCAGTTAGCATGTAGGTAATGAATACCATCTAGGATTTGATATAATAGAGATTTCACCATTCCCCGAGGTAACTGAACTGGCTTCTTGTTTGCTTTAGAAGCTCTGTGAAACTTTATTATGTGCTGAAAAATAGAAAACAAGCATAGTTAATAATGACTGGTACAAATATTTTGATGCAATGCTTCAGCAAATAAAATCCTCCTGGGTTCATTAACCAGTATGGCATTTCTTGGGATTTGAACAAAATCATGTATAATTCTCCACAGAATTAACCATCCCCCGTTTAGTTGAGCAATGTGTTCATGTTTAGTGCTTTAGCTTCCTATTACTATTATCTTCTCATCTTAATTTTATCTATCTTGTATACCATATTGTGTTAGTATTATACTCTCCTCACACTCACAAACCCCTTTTGCCATCTTTTGATTATAGGGTGTTTTATTATTTTTAATAAGATTTGAATGCTTTTTCATAATGCAATAAGAAAAGAAACTAAACAAAAACAAAGAGACCATATCTTGAAGACTTCATTCTAAAATTGTATTTCTCTATTCACACTATAAAGATGTGACCACTGTAAAACCATCTTTTGATTATAGGGTGTTTTATTATTTTTAATAAGATTTGAATGCTTTTTCATAATGCAATAAGAAACTAAACAAAAACAAAGAGACCATATCTTGAAGACTTCATTCTAAAATTGTATTTCTCTATTCACACTATAAAGATGTGACCACTGTATAACCATGTTAAGGAATGAAAAACTATTCATACGGTAAAGGTCAAATATATGCCTGAAACATGATTTGTTCAGGAGCTTCACAAGCAGACCTGCACACATTTATAATGCTATGAATCTATGCATTTCCACCTCATCAACTGTACAGCCATTTTTTACTCATAAACAAAAGCTTCCAGCAAAAGTTAAGTCTAAACGAAAAACACTTTTAAACATTTTTTTAGTCCATCTCTTTATAATTTCATCCATCTTGACAATCTGACCCAAGCTTACTGATAGCAATAACAATAATAAAGTCTTTAAAGTTCATTCATCAGGGATCAGAGTTCCTTTAACTTCTTTGGATACTGCATACATATTGTTTAAGGGTCCAACATTTCTCATCTGATCCTTGAAACCAAGTCTCAAGTTAAAATCTAAGAATTATATTTTATAAGACCGACTACTGTAAAAATAGAGAAAGAGAAGTAAGACTTTATAAAGAACCACTATGAAAGCTATTAACATTTTTCTCGGGGCCTTTGTGAGGAAGAGCACACACCAAGCATGCAGGAGATAAAAAATAAGTGTTCTTCTCATGTTTGCATCCATACATTATGCTGGAATTGCCAAGTACCATGCAAATATGAACAGACAGGTGTCTAAATTGTGGGATATACAACCAACATGCTTAAATCTAATTAATGCATGAAGGCCTGCCAGGCTTAGCTAGGTCATACTCCCTCAAACTTGGCAGAAAGGGCTACCAAACTCTGTTCTCTTTTTCCTTTCCACCATGTGAACCCAACCATTAAGGATGTTTAAGCTGGATGCTCCAAGCTTAGACCGTGTAGCTTTAGCAAGCCATCTTTGTGTATCAATAAAAATAATTTAGAAACCCATACTATTTTGGAAACTAAGCTGTGCTGCCTGTTTTTTATTGCTGCTGCATGGAAAAGAACATGAATCTGACCTTTAAGGAGTTTATAAGTAAACTGTTTTTAACTTACTAAATGTGTGGTTTATTTCTATGCTAAGGGAAGTGGAGAACTTTGGAAGAAACTTAAAAGGGGTTATTTTAAAGGTCTAACAGCCTATATTTCCACAGTTTACTTTGCTGCATGTTTTGTGATTTTAAACATCTGCTGGGGCTCTCTCACCAAAGATTACCATATTTTTCCATGTATAAGACGCCCCCATGTTTAAGACCAGGGGTCAGCAAACTTTTTCAGCAGAGGGCTGGCCCACTGTCCCTCAGACCTCATTGGAGTTGGACTATATTTTGGAGGGGGGGAAATGAACGAATTCCTATGCCTCACAAATAACCCAGAGATGCATTTTAAATAAAAGGACACATTCTACCCATGTAAAAACACCAGGCAGGCTGCACAAATAAAGCAGAGATACATTTGTACACGGAAAAATCCAGGGAATTCTCCTTTTATTCTTTAACAAATCTCTACTAAAAACCCAACATAAATGAGGCTCCACAAAATAAGGTCCAGCAACTGGGTCAATTAAGCCCTTTGAAGGATGGTATTAGAGCTGCTTAGGACTTGCTTAAGAACCACTTTCAGAGACTAGAAGGCAGAGTATTAGGCCAACCACATACATTCCCTTCTCCAAATCATCCCTCTGGCCAAACTAGTTGCTGACCCAGGCTCAAAGAACAACATCATGTAATTTTTGTGCTCATCAATACTTGGTACCAACTTCTTTTCTTTTAGGCACAAGCAAAAACTTCACCAGGCATTGAAAAGTATTTCTTGGGTCCTATTATTTTTTAAAAAGCAACAACAATGCCAACGGATAATTGCGCTGTTATATGCTGATTGTTTTGTTTGCATTTATTGATGTTTATTTAGAACATTTTAAGGCAGTGTGATTCTTCATGTTCATAGTCCGTGACATTTAACTGATGCAGAATGCTTAAATATACAGTGGAAAAGAGGAGAGCTTCCCACACCGAAAACTGCCATGTTTGAAGCAATGTGTGACGTTGCCTCAAATCAAGGACAAATGTGTATTTCAAAGAATGAAAATGAAAGGAACACTGCGTACTATGGAGCGGTTTACACATCACTTGGGTCTTTTTCTTTCCTTGTAGCATGCTTCAGAGATGAGCAATCTGCTGCAGAACCAATTTATTGGTTTCCAAACAATAGTAACCATAGCCCATTACCTGCTAACAAACAGACTTCCTTACCCAAAGGTCATGTTCCGCATAGTCAAAGAGAAGCCACACTTTTCTATCAGCATGAGACAGAAACACTTTTTGCAGAGAAATTACATTTGGATGTTTCAGCTCCCGAAGCAGCTGTAAAACAAATGCTATCCATTAGGAAGGTGTTCACACCCAAGCCAGAAAATAGAATCAACAATTCTTTTTATAATTTTAAGTTCTTTAAATAAGCTGGTTTTTCAGAATTAATCTTTGATGCTCTTAATCCACAACAAAGAATGAATGAACAAAAGGGGGGGGGGAGAATATGGGCTTCATTTTAATTAAGGAGGTATAAAGAGTTTGTCTATAAAGACAAAACCAGACTACAACTAGGTCAAATGTACCTCCCTCAGGATGCAATGATGCTACCGAAATTATGCTTATACGAATCATGGCATTATGCACTAATCAACTGCATTTTCCATATAACATCACACAAAGCTCTTGTATAACAAATCAGACAATTGTACACACTCACTGGCAGAAACTCTCCAGGGTTTCAGACAGGGGTCTTTCCCAATTGTACCTGGAGATGCAGCGAATTGAATTGTATTTTAATATAAAGCTTTTAGATGCAATATATACTGTATCGTCCATATATGAAAATGTGTTGCATGTGGCCATAACTGAAATTATATTCACTAATGAAAAAGGCTTTATTTACCGTTAAAATTACTTACTGCTATTTCTCTGCATGCAGACATAGAAATTCCAGTACCTTCTATTTGCTTTAGAGCGTAATCTTTATCATCTTTCCTGTGAAAGAGAGAACAATCTTCAAAAAGTGCACTGTAAACTCAAAAGTAGCCTTATGAGCACTATTTAGAATCAAACACACAATTAAGTGTTTGGAATGGGAACAGAAACCAAGCAAGTATAAGAAAAAAATATTTAGAGTTGAATTTTAAACTGAATACATGAGAGTCCAATCTGACCACAAAACGTCCCACCCCAGAAAGAAATATTTGTCCTGAAAACACTTATGCTGAATCATTCATAATTTTCTAACAAAAAAAAAACACCACATAGACATAACTTTTGTGGTCGTCTCTGCTTTTATTAGCAATGCAGTCTCTCATTTTCTAAGTGCTTTGATTTCATAGTTCTCTGGAGTAGCATTTAAATTGGGTTTCATAACAGAACACTTACCACACAGGTCATTCCAGGAATTCAGCTTTTGCAGTGTTAAGATATTTAACAGCTTTCACAAAGTCAAAGTTTGATAAGGGAACTAACCCAGGTAAGAATGGGATAAATTTGTCTAACTGGGGTCCAGGGAACAGACACTGCTGCATTGCTGAGACAGGGTCGGTGTGGAATCAAATGATGAATTTATTCCCAGTCACTCAGATATAAACACATACTTGCCTCAGAAGAAAACAAACTGGTTCTGCAAAATTTAGTTGCATCTTTGCTCACATTTTATTTTTACTTATCCAATTTTACACATTTAATCCTTTTTCTAAGGTCGGCCCAAATTCTCTCCCACGAATTCCTCCCTTCTTGTGTTAAACCAAAGATCATAATATTTCAATTCAAAATCTCAGATTCTTACTACTCTACTCTCCCCTCCCCCCCCTGGCCCGGTTTCTGTCCCTTCCCAAACCAATGTCCTCAAAAGAGAGAAAAAAAAAAAAACAGTTTAGCCCGGATTTCTCACATCAGAGGCCCTTAAGCCCCAGTTAGTCTCTCTCCACCAGTTTTGTTGATATTCCTTTTTGTTGGCCCTCTCTTCTCGAGGAAGTTCTGTCACAAGCCCCTCATATTTTCCTCCTTCCAAATCAGTCAGAAACAGTTTCTGCCCAGGATCCACCAATCTCCCATGCTCCAGCCTGAAGAAGAAGTCCCCAATATACTTATTTGTTCTTTTATAGTCCAATATTCCAGTTATTCCAGGGGTTTCTTCTTTTGACTTTCTCTCCTTTTGCAGATTTGTAATCCACTGGTCATCTTCTTTGTTTCCTTTGTTCCCAAAGGTTACAGGCTCTGGATTGATATTCTCCACCTGGACTTCCTCTTCTCCTTCTTCTTCTTTTTCCCCCAGTTCCAAAGTTATCTCTTCTTCTGCAGCTGCAGAGTTTTTTTCCATTCGCTTAATGCCATCCACAGAGTTGTTTAATTTAAGATTGAAGGTCACCAGCTGTTTACTCATGGCCATACTCTGCTCTTGTAGAATTCCCACAAAAGAAAACATTTTCTCTATCTCTGCCAGTAATTTTCCTTCAGCAGCCATTGCAATGTCTTTAGTTTCCTCCAGGGGGATTACCATCATAATTCTTTTCCAACAGTCTGTTACTTTGTTATTCAGAATTACTTTGTTTCCAGTCAATTCAGTTTTATTGTAGCACTTTTAATCCAAAAAGATATTTGTAACACAGTTCCAGGCCTTGGCCAGCCGTTTGACAGCTCTTTTGACAGCTGTCAAACTCTTTATTCTTTCCTCGGGCTCACACGCAGGGCACTCCCGGGTTCCCAAAAAAAAGGGGGGGGTTAACCAGAAAAGAAAAACTTCTGAAATTTCTCTCTCCTCCTCTCCAGCACAGTGACTTCTTAGTCCAATTCGTAAAAGTTATCTGTTTAAACACCAAAGTCTTTCCGCCTTAATGCTCCTCTCCTTGCTTTAAAACTTTTGGTGGGGGGGGGAGTGTGGACTTCCTTTTTAACACGTCCCCCGATCGTACTCGAATTCAAGGATAAAAACTTTAGTGCCGAAATTTCATTTTACTCACGGGTTGCTTGTTTCAGTCCAAATTTCAGGAAGAAAGACAGCGCTCTTCGGTCATGGCTCGCGGCTTCGCTCCGCCGAGGTAGCGATGAACTCTCAGCACCGCGCCGCTCTCCAGTCCACTCCGTAGCCTTTAAAAAGGCTCTTCGCGGGTCGGGGAGGGCGCTTAAGGTGCCCACCGAGTTACCAGGTCCGCAGGCTTCCGCGCCTGCGGTTTTTAAGGGTCCCCGTGTCGCCGGCACGGCAAGACCCGTCCTCGACGGAGCCGATTCCCTCCGGAGCTCGGAGGGAATCCGCCATTACCCGTTCGCGCTATCCCGGAAGTCCCATTTTTCCGCTATCCCGGAAGTCACATTTTATGGCATATGCTTAAACTTCGCCCCAATATGGCCTAGATCCAGAAATCTAATATGTGTGACTCACAAGTCACTTTGTTGGGGACAGGAAGTTATTTGCTCATTTTCTCTTCTTCTTTTAGCCCCCAAAGGCTGGGGGACCCTTTAGGACAGTGTGGAAGGTGACACGGGGTGCTACAGGTAAAATCAGAAACACTATCTCCAGAAACAGCCCCCACTGGATCAGAAATACCTGCACAAACAGAAGGACACCTTACACTTGCAGAAAAGCAAGTCTGGATCTGACCCAATGTGTAAACACTGCATTTCAGCAGGTTTCCAAGGAAGCTAAAGTTAAAAATATTCAAGTTGCATTTGTTCCTATGGGAGGCAGTTAAGCATATGCTATCCAATGAAGTATTTATAAGGATATTTTACGGGGAGCTACAAAATGCTTGTTTAACATGACAGCAGAGAACATAGGTAATTCTGAATACAGAAGCCAAGTGAAGAATAATGGGCAGCAACATATGAACATTTCCTTCACGCTTTATTTTGAACTTGATGTTTTTGTAGCACTTGGACATGATTTTCAAGAAGCAGTGAAGTACTGGGAGGACAAATATAAGTAATGGTCAATAGGAGTATATGGTTACGTGTCTGGCATGAGGAGAAAACATGCTAAATTTTAAGGCGCACTGTCGCCTTTTGTAGAGACTCTGAGTAGACTAAGCAAAGTAGGTGCTTCTACACTGTTGACTAAGTAACAGCTTGCATTCATAGTCATTTTTAAACTTTAGCTGGCAAAAGTATTATTATTCATTAATGTGTATGCTGCCCTTCATCTGCAGATCTCAGGGTGGTTCACAATAGTAGGAGGCTGCGCAAACAGTTTGTTGGGTTATTGGGATCACTTCCAACCCCAAAGGCTGTTAACTCATTCTTCTTCCCCTATCACAGAATCCACAATTCCCAGGATTCCAAACTGGTTGCTAGATTGCAGGCTTCATATCAAATTTCACACAAAGAACTTTAGAAGACTAGCAGCTCAAAATCTGGACAACTATAAGGAAATAATACTTAATGCCACTGGAAGACATTCAGGTTTTTAATTCTGTTGGAACATTAAACCTGGTATGGTCAACCTTAATTCCTGGAACCAAGACAGCTACAAATGAATTAAAAGCAGCTCAGGGTGTTGTATGTGGTTTCCCCATCTTAGCCTCACAGCAGCCCTGTAACTGAGCTCAAGAGACAGAGCAGCAGTTAGAAGCATAGTAAACTTTATGACTCCCACACGGTAACCACTACATCATAATGGCTCTTGCCTTTGGCAGGATATTACCAATATGTTCTAATACACTGTTAATTAGAAAGTTGCATCAGCCTTGATTAAGGAAACATGCACTTTGCAATCTAACACTTAAAACCATTATCTATCTCACGAAGAGGCAATAATCCAAGATGATACTGCATCACAGCACTAAATAAAGATGTTTTCCCAGGATGTGGTCACATAGCTTGTTACCTTTCCCACCTGCCTTCATACTAACTTTCTGGTATAAATGTAACTTCCTCCACATTGCCTGTTACACAAAGCAAGCACCTGTGGTTTTAAAGCTGCCTTATTGAGAAATGAGATCAGAAATAGGGCAGTTTCTCAGTGCATTTTTCTGACAGAACAGAAAAGCCACAGAAGTGTCACATTAAGCTTCTTTACTCAGTTTGCCAAAAGGCACTACAGTACCTGAAATCACACCTGAAATTTCCGATTTTGAACAAAGAAAAAAACAGGTCCCAGAGCACAGCCTGAAAGCACAGGAGAACTCTAGTGTTGCTGAAGTTAAGGAGGTGTCTGTATGATCAGTGCCTCAAGAGATTGATGCCTCATGTATGCCACCTTGGGTTCCAGGTTGCAAGAAATGAGAGATATAAATGTATATTTATTAATATTAATAATTATAATTTCCTGGGTGGGATTCTGAATTTTAAATTTAATTTTAAAGAGCGTATGATGGGGTATGATGGGAAAAGCATATACAACACCCTGAGCTTCTTGGAAGAAGTGAAAGATTTAAATGTACAAGATCAATAAAACCCCTGGTGTTTATTTTCTGGTCTTTGCTTAATTAATCTAGGTCGGTTGTAGCTGCTGTTAAATATTATATGCTAGGACTTGTGATTCTTCATTCTTCCCCCAAATGGATGGTGAGAAACATAATATTGGCCTTCTAAAACTGCCCTCTTTCTTTTAATTTGCTTGTAGATGTCTTGGTTCCTATGTTCACTAGACGTCCATGAGCTCTAGCACAATGAGCCAAACTTTTCTTTGACTACTTTTTCCAAAACATGCAGAATTTAATAAAGTTATATCATGTCACCTCTTACTCGCCTTTACTCCAGACTAAAATTGTACATAGTTCTGATCATCTCACCTCAAAAAGGATATTGTAGAGTTGGGAAAGGTTTCTTCTATGAAGAAAGGTTGTAGCATCTAGCCATCCATTACAACCACAGGGGTTCCTTCCTAGTCAGTCATCACCAGTTCAGACCACATAAGTGTATGTGTGGAATAAAGCTTTTGCCACAATATGTATTATTTTATACTTGTTTACATTGAATTGCATTTGCCATTTTACTGCCGATTCACTCAGTTTTGAGAGAACCTGCTGAAGCTTTTCACAACGGCTTTTTGCTTAAACCACTTTGAACAATTGGGTATCATTGGCAAATTTTGCTATGTTACTGTTCACACCAAGGCTAAATCATTTATGAACAAGTTAAAAAACAAAGGTCCCAATACTAAAAACTAGGGAACTCTACATTCTACATCCCGTCCATTTACAGTGGTACCTCGGGTTAAGGACTTAATTCGTTCAGGAGGTCCGTTCTTAACCTAAAACTGTTCTGAACCTGAAGAACCACTTTAGCTAATGGGGCCTCCCGCTGCCACCGGAGCACGATTTCTGTTCTCATCCTGAAGCAAAGTTCTTAACCCGAGGTACTATTTCTGGGTTAATGGAGTCTGTAACCTGAAGTGTTATGTAACCCAAGGTACCACTGTATTTCTACTCTTTGTTTCCTGTTTCTTACCTAGTTCCAAATCAGTTAAGTGGACATCCTCTTACTCCTTACTCCATGACTTACAGTACTTAGGAGTCTTTGAGAAGGAAACAAAAGTCTGCCTAAAAGTCATGTGGGAGCAGGAACAGGGGAGAGAAACACACAAACCTAACACTTATTTCTGGCTCTTTGACACTTGCCTACACAGCACTAAACCAAGGGTGGGGAACTGGATTCAGCCGGTGGGCCAGAGCCACAGCACCACTACTTGTCACTTTGTCAGGTAGGAAGGGCAGCCCACCAGTTGTCAGTAACATTACATCGTATGATGTCAGATGATTCAATTTCAAAAGGAAAAATCAAGAACTCCAGAACAAAGTTGTCAAATTCAAATACAACCACTTCCACAAGCATCAGAAGAGAAATAACTAAGGACACAATTTAGACTCAATTATTTATCTCAATAATTTCTTTTCAATTTAGCCCCCATGACCTTACCCGCCATGTGCCCAACATCATATGACATCAGGTGATAAGTCAGATGGGTGTGGTTTGGCCAAACTATGCTGTGGACCAAATGGGGAAGTCTGTTTGGCCTCATTAGGCTTGTGGGGTAGAGATTCTCAACTGTTGCACTAAAACATGACTGAGTGATTGTTAGCAATACTTGATTTTTTGCAACTAAACTGACATCTTCACTGTGATAGAGGTTACTGGCTAATGCTCCAATAAGCAATTTATTTAACATAGAAGCATGCAATGAAACTCTCAAGAACTAGAGAGTGCAACTAATCTGCATGGCATTTTGATCAAGGTAGGTGCTAACTCATAACTGCACTTAAAGTTTAATGTTCTTATTTTTCATAATCTATTGTCTTGAACACTGCACTTCAAACTGTATCTATTAGTTTCATGTAAATATTAAAAAGCACACAGTGGAAAAGACAACATGAAATCCTGTATGCATTTCTCAGCACCACTTTCTGGAATTGCCCTGCAAGAGAAAATCAGAACCTGAAAGCCATACAAGTTTAGAGAGGAAAGTTCATGTTTAAGTTAACAGATGACCTCATTTATGTAAATATTAAACAAAAGGGGAGGATATTATTGAGAAAGACTTGCACCTGCCCTTGAAAAAAATCTTGATATTTATTAACTGCTACATAATTGTCACATTTGCAACAATTCTGAGTTCCCAGAAATACATTTTTCCTCTTTTTTCAACTCCCAGCTCTCATCTCTTTTACTGCTTAGACACAGCTGCTAGTTACTGGATATAGCAGTTCATGTGCATAAGACAAAGACTGTCTTTGTTTAGAGAACACAAATATTCATAGTTTGAGAACTATGCAAACTGTTGATCTTTCCGTTTTCAAGAGAGAATAGGTACTGTCCAAGTATGCCATACCCTGCAGACCCACTGAAATCAATGGACTTAAACTACTTAAGTTCACTGATTTCAGTGGGTCTGCTCTGTTTATGGCTAAAGCCGGATAACACCCAAAACAGGGATAGCACCAGGCTTCAGATGGCCAATGCCTCCATCCTTCTTTCTGCAGCATACTCTTTCACCCTGCTACTGCCTATTCTTCCTGCTCTCTGCCTACACCCATTTTACTTAAAGAAACAGAATTCACTGGTGCAGTAAGCAGCAACAATGTGGATAGCTTCTTTGCCACCTCCTCAGCACTTGACTCTTGAGAAAGGACCCAAAGGGTTTCTTCTTTAGTGACAGTGAGCCATTCTGGGTGAGGTGACCAGGAGAATACCTGTGCCACTGCTGGGGTTTGCCTCAGCAATTAATTTAAATTCCCCCTCTGGTCTTTCTAGCAGTCATGGCAAACCACAGTTGCAGCACAAGCACCGCCCAGAATTTCTGGCTCTGAGAAGGAACCCCTTGACCCCTTCTCAGAGCTCAGGCAAAGCAGCTGAGGGGGCCAGGCAGCTAGCTGGCTGTTGTGGATGCAAGCACAGTTTGAAAGCCAAGCAGTGCCTCAGCAGGTCACCTGGGCCTGGCAGGAAGGCCCTTCTGAGACCTGGGACCCTCAACCAATGCCCAACCTGGCTGTCGGTCACTGATACCAGGCCTGACCCAATACGTGTAGGTTTAACTCGCTTCTATTCAAGCTTAATTTTAAGCTTTAAAAAAGCAATCATTTATCATACACACTGCATAATAAAAGGCAGGCACAAAGTAAGAGGAGATAAGATCAACTGTATGAAAGAGAAAGGGAACCATTTAGCATAGAATGGAGGAAAATAGGATCGTGGCCAGTACACAGAATGGTAAAGACCATTTGTTTAGTGTGTTGCATGGTGCTCTGTACGAGAGAGCATAACATGCAGGGAACCTAAAATAAGCAAGAGGGAATTATTTGCTGCACACAACCAAACTGTTAAGCTTACTTACTGCCAAAGTGCTGGTGACAGTCAACAACATAAACAGGATCAAAAAGACTAGAAGGCTTTAAAGGATATTAAGTTCTATTAATGGCGATAGTATTATGGTCAGAGTACACCTACTGCATTGCAAACCAAACTTCATCTATCATGAAAACATGCCTTGAAAAACACTGAAGACAGTGCCTGAAATCAGGCTAGTAAACAGAACCTAGCAATTCCAATTTTGCTTGAGCAATATTAAGGTTGATAGAAATAAGAATGTATATTCTCTTACCACTAAATGCTTCAAAATATTAAAAACACATCTGCATCATACAATTATCTGAAACTAGATCCTCCTGGATACAGTGACAAGCTTGATGGGTCCTTCATTGAAATAAGAAAGAACATTACAGTGGTACCTCTGGTTACGAACGGGATCCATTCTGGAGGCCTGTTCGCAACATGAAAGGAATGCAACCTGCAGCGGTGCGTCTGCGCACGCGCGTGTTGCGATTCGCTGCTTCTGCGTATGTGCGTGACGTCATTTTGCGAGTCTGCGCATGCGCGAGCGGCGAAACCCGGAAGTAACCCTTTCCGGTACTTTCGAGTCGTCGTGGGATGCAACCTGAAAAAACGTAACATGAGGTATGACTGTACTCTAAAGTTCCTAATCATGATCATTTTCACAGATGCTGCATAAGATAATGATCTGGAATTTGAAAATTCCGTATGAAAGATAACAGGTCATTTAATAAGACTGAGGGCCAAACCAGGCAAGTCACCATTCACAGAATAAGCAACGGCATTAATGGCTTCTTAAAGTAATTAGCAGTGCAGGGACCCTGATATGGATCAATAAACTAGTGTGGGAAGGGTAGGGAGAATTTAGCCCTTTGCCCCCCACTTGTGATCTCAGTCTTGATCAGTCCCTGCTCTCTACAACTGCTATTTTCCTTTGAAAAGCTGGAAATTCTGTCTTGCCTGGTTTGGCCCTGACTTCTATATAACTGGTTTGTAGCTAAAATTCTGGAAGTACCTTATGCACACTCTTATTTCAGATATGCAATTAGTTATGTACATGTGATTTAATAGTTCAAAGTCATTGATCATTTCATTCCTTAACAGCTTTATAAAATTTATATGTTTAAGTCAAAACCCCTATATGAAGCTCAGTTTTTGTGACTGTTTTAAAGCACAAGTAACTCCGTTTTAAATACAAGGTCCCAGGTTCAATCTCTGGCATATGTACCTAAAATGCCTCAGACAGCAGCTCTAGGAAAGATATTGGAGAGCCACTGTTGTAAAGGGCTAGATGGACAAATGGTCTGAGTCAATAAAATGTGTAATGTTTGGGCTTAAACTGCTAGATGTCACAGGTGATGGATCTGCTAAATAGATCTGCTAAGCAGTTAAAAACCAAGAAGGAGGAAGTGTAAATAAACAGATGGTTTTACCCTAGGGAGACAGACCCAAGGATGTGTGATGAGTATGTTTTATTTCCAGCCACTCAATCAAGTTTTTTGTGTGTCTTGGGATTTTTCTTTTCTGAACCATCTGAAGTTAAACTGTCAAGACTGAATGACCAGGTAATCAGTGTTCATGTTACTGGGGGGTGGCAGCAAGGGGGAACACTCACCAAGTGTTTTAGAAGGCTGTTGGTGTTGTGTCCAAACTCAACTAAAGTTTGGAGGGTTCATGACTTTAAAAAGGCCCCCTCCTTACTTCCCCATTCTCAATAACTTAAGCACTGGAGGTATCAGAATACACTGTCCATTCATATAACAACTAAACCAACTACAAAGCAACAAATTTGTTCCAATGACAACTATATCAGATTGTTAGTTGTGTGCACTCAAAGCCATCTTACATGATCCTAAGATAGTCACAGAACCTGCTCTGAATGGATTCACACTGCTATCCCTTAAGAATCAGGTCCGCAGCTTGGGAGCGCTTCTAGATCAGGTACCATTCCTGGATCTCCAAGAATTAACATTGGCTAAGAACACTTTATACCAGCTTTGGCTAGTATGCCAATTGCACCCTCCGTCTCCTAGAGAAAAAAAGATGTGTCACTAATGCTTTTAAAACATCCATCTTAGAATACTGTGATGTGTTTGTCTCTGAAGAGAATTTGGAAACCTAAATGATTCAAATGCATCTGTCTATAAACTGAAGTCTGTGGCAAGGAGCACAGCATTCCACTATACTGCCTCATCTCCACTGACTCTTATTTGGTTTCCATTCAGAGAGCTAGCTTTGACTCTAAACATTATTGTACCTTAAGGGTTCATCTCCTCCCACAGAAACTCCCATTCACTTAGTTCAGCATCATATCCTGTTATGTGTTCCCTTGTTATCCAAGGTGTGGTGAGTGGTTATATAAGCAAAAGTACTCCTCACTCAGGGAAATCCTTTCTAAAAGAGGGCCACCTGGTATCTTAACTGCTTGGCTTTAGGGGACTACAGGTATTTCAGAGAGTTTTTTTTTTTAAAAAAATGATAAAGTATTGCCTTGCAGCCTTTCTCAACCTGTGGGTCCCCAGATGTTGTTGAACTACAACTCCCATCACCCCTAGCTAGCAAGGCCAGAGCTCAGGGATGCTGGGAGTTGTAGTCCAAAAACATCTGGGGACCCACGGGTTGAGAACTGCTGCGAGACTTGCTAGCTATTGATCCTGCTCCTTTAAATGTTTGTCTTATGTTTACTTTTTTATTCATTTTCTATCAATGTTAATCAGTGCTCTAGACTGTATAGCAAGATGGGATAATTGTTAAAATGTAAAATAACTCAAGATACTGCCCTCAAGACTGCTATGGCAGGAAAAGCCAACATCAGGTGAATGCATAGAGCTGGGTGTTGGAGTAGAGTGTTCCTGGGGGAAAGCAGCTTTTTTGGAGCAACACTATGTTAATAAAAATACGGGAGATGTTTCAAAAGGGTTGCAAATGACACACAGCAAAACACAACTTACCTGACCTACTTCTCTTGCAGGAGCTGTATTAGCATACAAAGCTATTGGTCATGGATTCTGCACTTAAAATAACTAAGAAGTTGCTTTTGTAGTTATGAGGATCCCTTTTTATTTTGATTGAACTGGAGAACACTTTCAAAAATCTAATATGCACATCATATAAAAAAACACAGCCACATTATATTGGATATTTTTTGCACATTGAAACTGGCAAGTAAAAAGAGCACCACTAGAGTAACCTAAAGACATAATTCAATATTCATAGATGGAACACTAGCTACATTTAGATTACAAGCGACTCTTAAGTTATTCGGCAGTTATGCCAAAATCACATATAGTCAAAACACACTGGGTTCAATGGCTGGTGGGATTGCCAAAGTCTTTTTTCCCAGGTGCCTGCCAACTTTCTGTCCCCTTTTATTGATTTATTTTTATTTTGATGAGTACATGAAGCTGATTGCATACAAGTTAAATGTATGTAAGCTGCAAGTTACCTACAGTTTTTAAAACAATCTGAAAGCTATTAAGTTTAGAATAATATTGAACTGAACTTAAAAAATTATTATTCCCATAGAAACCAATACCAAGTAGCACACAGGATTGAGGTGTAATTTATAATTAATCACAACAGAAGATTGTTTCAAAGCATTTTACTGATCATTGTGAGTTTCAAGGAGATGCTGAACCCCTGAAAGACCTCAACTTAGATTGGTAAGGATCACTAAAACGGCCTCCTTTCCACTTCTGCTGACTGATGCCTTCCATTAATTTCCACCAATGGACAGTCACCATTGGATGACACTGTTGACCTTTAAAGGGTAAGCCGTCTGAGCAGCAACAGGTTTGCCCTCAAGAACAGTAAATACTTTAGTATTTGAACACGTCAGTGTCAGTTTTTATCAAGATTTACATCATTAGAGTAATTTGCACAAACGTGTAATATAGAATAGCAAGTTATTTTATGTATGGTGGCACATGCAAAGGCATAATTGCCTTTCACAGAATCACATAACTGTTGAGCCGGAAGGAACCCTAAGGGTCAACTAGTCCAGCCCCCTGCCATGCAGGAATCTCAACTAAATCATACATGACAGATAGCCACCCAGAGAATCACAGGTGCGGGGAGGGGGAAACCAAGTTCGTTCCAAAGTCAATATGCTCCTGTGAATGTCATTTACAGAAATGCTCTACACATTGCATATGCTCATGTGTAAATAATCAGAAAGCAAGTTGAGTTTATAAATAATCAAATCAAGGTTTAAATAGTTCTGCTGACTTGCCAAGGAAAGATTATTTGACACAAAAGAAACAGTCCTGTCTTCCAAATACTAATTTTAAAGTCTTACCTACATACTTGGAATAGGGAGGTTTAATAGGCAAGCCTCAAAATTTTCTAATACAGTCATACCTCAGGTTGAAGTAGCTTTGGGATGAACATTTTCGGGTTGTACTCCGCAGCGACCCGGAAGTAACGGAGCGCGTTACTTCCAGGTTTCACCGCTCACGCTCAAAATGAATCACGCGCGGAAGTGGCAAATCGTGACCCACGCATGCACGGGGTTGCATTCACTTCAGGATGCAAACGGGGCTCTGGAATGGATCCCGTTCACATCCAGAGGTACCACTGCAATGTATTTTTAAAATAAAGGAAGTGGATGAACATGCCCTACATCCAGACTTTGGCTGTGAAGTTCATAAATACCTACCTACTTCAAAGCCACCAAAATGGCTTCAGGTCCAATTTGGGAAGCATGGTATCAGCATGTGGAACCTTAAAATACCCCTTTCCACATGCAACTACATGCATCCATATGCATAGTGAGTGACCACCACACCTGAAAACCTCCCCAGATTCCAACATGCTACAGTCATGTGCAAATTGCATTTACCCTGGAAATACTAAGGTATCACTTGTTACTATAGAAAGCTCATTAAAGTGCATCACCCATAACCAGCATAAGAGAATTGAAGCTGGAGCTGCAGGATAAATCTATTGTTAAAGATTCCACAATTCATAAATATTTAGAATATAAAATGCCCAGAAGTAATAAGAAATGCAGACTACAGGTTCTTATGGCTACAAAAATGCTAGGCTAGGTAATGCAACTTAGGTTACAATTAATAAGTTATCTCTTGTTAACTGTGGGAAGCTAACTCCAATTCAATTTCTTTTCCCCACAGGTAAAATATGTATTTCAAAAGAAAAAATCACCAATCCCCCTATGATGATTGGTATGTATCCTTCACAAAAGCAGTCAGCAAGAAAGTACAAAATGGTGACAAGCTATTAAGTAATGAAAATCAAATGCAGGTTGGCAAAAAAAAAAACAGAAACCGGGTGGGTCTGCTATAAGTAGAGCAATTTATTTAACTGAGAGAGCTCTGTTTCAAAAGATTACACAAGAGGATTTCTACAGCTGGATGCATGCTGGCTGTCACTTATTGTATCTAATATAATAGGATGTTTTGTAAGGTATAAGATGAGAACTGCTAAAAAAAACCCCACTAGTAATAAAACCACAGTTACTAAGACGGCCAGGTATAAACTCAAGAATGTGCTAATTGGGGAATGAGAGACAAGAGGCATTGTTTAGGAGAAAGCCACAGACATAACTCCACAAAGATAAGCAGGAAGAGACAGATTATGTTCTAAGATTATTGAAGGATCAGTTACCCCTTGCCACATTTTAGACTTCACCTAGTCTGATTATTAGAATATCAGTGCCTCGTGCCTTCTTGCATGTGGGAAAGCAATTCTAAAGTGGTGAGAGGGGAAGACAAAAAGCCTCTAGGACTAGGTGATAACTATTTCTTAAGTGATTAAACTGAGATAGAAGTGCTGGGACCAATCACACTGAAAAATAGATAAATAAATGGAGTATGAGGGACAAAGAAGCAATTAGTAATGAAACATGAGGTGGCAGACAAAAAGATAGGGAAGGAAGAAGGGATTAAGGAGGCAAAAAGAAGAGGAAGATAATTAGAAAAGAAATGGGAAGTACAGTGATACAAAACACATGGTGTATGCACAGAGATGCAGCAGGAGTTGCCAGGGGGTAGGAGTGAAGGTGGGACTTTCTTACAAGTAAAAACTAGAGCTCAATGGCAGAGCCTGTGCCTTTCTTGCAGTTGCACTCAGGTCCGTGGCATCTCCAGTTTTAAAAAGCATCAGCTGATGGGAAACACATTTCTCTGCCAGAGAGCCTGGAGAGATGTCGCCAGTCAGAGCTAACAATACATATGAAATAGTCTAATATGGCATAAAGCAGCTTCCTATAATTCCTAGGACCTAGACAGAAAGAGCAGTCTTGTGACACCCTAGTGATGGTGGGGCACTACAGTTCCCACCATCCCAGACCATTGGAAAGGTTCACAACATTTGGAGGGCCACACATGTGTCCTTACTCTACCCTACAAGCTAATAAAGTCGCTGTGGCATGAGCTTCCAGGGACTACAGCATTCCTCATTGTCTTTATACCGTATATATAAAAAAGGGGTCCAGTCCCAAAAAAATCCGCATATGAACCTGTTAGCCCTTAGGGCATCGTAAGGCTCTTTAAACACACGCCAGCACAAGGCGGACACGCTTGCAGTGAACAGACTTTTAGGGAACTGCCCAAGTGGGATCTCCTCCTCACAAAAGCCAAGGCGGCGCCGGGGAGGGGAAAGAGTTTCACGCAGCCCCCCATCCACCCGGAGCGCGCTCTCAGCAAAGGCAGACAGCGTGGCAGACGGGAAAGCCCTCAGGGGCGGCTCCGAGGAGAAGGGAAAAGACCGCGGAGGTGGGTGGGGGAGAGAAAAGAAAGAGAAGAAAGGCATTTGAGGGAAACGGAAAGCAGGGACCGGGGCGGGGGAAGGGAAGAAGAAGAGACACCCCCCTCCGTGGGCTGAGGCGACCATCATGGCAAACTGCCCACCCGCCCGGAGTCCACCCCAAGCTAAATGGGCTGCACCGTTTGACGCTCCGTTGCAGCGGCATTCCCGGGTTTCCCTTTCGCCTTACGGTCACTGCACCACTGAATTTGGGCTCTGTTTCTGTGTGCGTATATGGGAGCCGCTCGCCCGTCCACTCACCCGTCTTTCCGCTTGGCCTTGTAGACGTGCCCGTAGGTGCCCCTGCCCACCTTGCA
This sequence comes from Podarcis gaigeae, assembly GCF_964106915.1. Lineage (NCBI taxonomy): Eukaryota > Metazoa > Chordata > Lepidosauria > Squamata > Lacertidae > Podarcis > Podarcis gaigeae. The sequence continues at coordinate 82,328,232 of NC_139677.1, forward strand.
GCCCTCGTACTCGAAGAGGTCCTCCACGCGCTCGCGCTCCCCGGTCAGCTTCACCTTGAAGTCATAGTCCATCTTCATTCAGCGCTCGCACCCGCCGCCGCCTCTTCAGACGACACCCGGCCGTGAGGAGCCCCCGCCCGCCGCCGCCACAGGCACCAGGGAGGAGGAGGAGAGGGAGAGGGTGAGGGAGAAGGAGGAGGCCCCGCCGCCGCGACGCGGACCATCCAGGTGAAGGAGGCGAGGGAGGGGGAGGGCGGCTGCCGCGTGCGCGGGGACCAGGCGCGAGCCGGAGCCGGTGCCTTGTGTGGGGAGGCGGCGGTTGCTGCTGTGGCGGCCGCTTCCCTCAGCCGCCTGAAGAACCCAACAGGCGAGTCGCTCGCTCTCGCGCGCACCACACACACACACACACACACAGAGAATAACACACAGCCGGTATCTCGCACCTCGAAATACGGCAGCCGCGCCTGACCACGCTGCTGCAAAACAAGAGCGTCGCAAAACCTACGCGCGCGCTCTGCTCTCCCCCCCCCTCCCCAACGTTCTCCGCCCCTTTCCTTTGGTATCTCTCTCGGTACTAGAAAGCGCACCACGTGGAATCCAACCGGCTCTCAGGCCACGCCCCCTCTTCGCACGTCTCCTCACCTCAGTTCCCTTCCCCCAGCATGCACCGCGCCTCGGCGGCCACCAGCCGAAAGGCTTGGGCAGGTGTAGCGAATAGAGACCCAAGTGGGTCGCCCCCATAAGGCGGCCTGCGCGATAAACGGGCATGTCGGGAGTTGTAGTCAGAGGGTCCCCGGATGTGGGCTTGGCGCGTGATGGGAATTAGAGTCTTCGGGTCGTGCTTGGAACCCGGGGTTTGACGGCGGTGGATGCAGCGTTGCATGCTGGGGGTTGTAGTCAGGCGGGTCACCGGATATGGGCTTGGCGCGTGATAGGAATTTAAGTCCTCGGGGTTCGCGATTGATGCGCCATCTCCAAGGAAACGCGTTTTGGGGAAGAAGGAAGGAAAGGGTGGAGTTGGCTCTGGAGTGCGGACGGGCGGCAAAAAGGAGATGCCTTGAAGGAGAACTACTAAATGCAGCACATATGAGACTACACCAGCAGGTGCAGCAACATTTTCCAAGGTTGACCTGACAGCCTTTATTTCATAGCGTTATTATGTCCCGGGGTTGCTTCTTGTTGTTGAAATGATAGTGTTTTTAAACCGGAAGACGTAATGTGTGGAGTGGGGAAAGGCAGCAAAGCCCTGACCCTCCCAGGGCTGCTCTGGGGCGGCGCAGAGCCGGTTGTGGCGAACCCGTGACCCAACTCTCTTCATCCCTGAGGCTGATGGGAGTTGGGTCCCCCTAACAGCTGGAAGGCCCACCCTTGGCGTTGACGGAGGCAGAGCTTTATTATCCCCCCTAAACGTGGACAGGATAGTAATGGTGGACTTCTAGCTCCACCCAGAGACAGTTTAAGGCCATTGCCGACCTACTTTGCACGAGAAAGCAAGCGTTATAGCAAGACTGCATGTATGCAGTCTTCCCCTAAAAGTCGGGTGGAAAGTGAGATCTTTTGCATGAAAATCTATGCTGCTCCACTGAGCTTCAGACCCTCTTCTCAGTCTGCAGCTGAATGTAGCTAAGTAGAAGGCCTTGAACCTTGTAGTGAATATTGTCCCCCACCCATCAAAATGGCACTTCTGCCACGCAGAACAGTTCACACCATAAAATGAATTTACTGTACACAATAATTCAATATAGATCTTTTCATAATTGATTCTTGCATTTAGAAAAGTGTTACAGGGCTTTTCAGTAAGCATATCATTTCAACAGCCTACAATTGAGTCATTGTCCTTTATTATTTTAGTAGATTGGAATAGTGCTCAGATTAAATTTGTATCATTTTAACATATCACTGCAGCAAATTCACCATTATTTGAAATCTGCTGCCCTCTTTAGCCTATTTGTATGAATTTTCCAAGCAAAGGTTGGTTTTGTGAAGTGGAGAGGGAGAGCAACCAGTTTTATTTTTCTGCAGACTAAGTTTCTAGTAATTAATCTAATGTGAACCTGAGAGAATAAAACAACTGTATGCCCAAAATGGTTTCAACTATGCATTCTCTTCTAATGTCCTAATACTGTTTCACATGATCTATTACTGTATGAGTTTGGGGGAGAGGGAATTGTTTTGATTGTTTTGAAGAGAAGTTACAGTAATGGCTTTGTGAAAGCTGGTTGCAGAGCAAATTGAGTTTGATGAAAGAATAGTAATAGATTGTGAAGTGGAGGGGACAATTGCTTAGACTAAAGCAGCATAATGGATTACATTCGAGAATATATGATTGTGGAATTAAAATGTTGATGCCCAAGTAAGATTTTTTTTTTTTTTGGTTTGTGGAAACAAACTGTGAGGCAGGAGACTATGCATAATTCTATAAAATGACTATTACTGGAATTCACTGCCCAAGACCAGGAAGATGTGAACCAGGAAGAGTCTCACAATCTATTTCTTTGCATTTTTATTGAAAAGTTAGTCCCACTGAGTTCAATTGGTCCTATACATTACATAGGTCTGCATAGTGTTGCTGTTCAGAGGTTGACATCAGTTGGAAGAAAGTGAGAACTAGGAGCTTCCTTAGGCCTAAATCCATGGGGCATCATCCAACTAACTCATTCCATCAACACAAGCATTTCTGTTTGTGCAGCAGAACTCCCCCGCCCTAATCACATGTCTAGCACCATTCCCAAATTTGCTCCAGAGGGTTATGGAAACCCCCACAACATATTTGTGGGGCACATAGGGAGAAGAGGGAAAGTTCTGTTACACAAGCAAATTTTCTTGCACTGATGGAACATGTTAGTTGGATACCACCCACAGTTATTGACATCAGTTTGAAGGACAGGTGAATGTGTTTCAGTGAATTTCTATGTTCATCCACTATAAAGAGTGAATTTCCCTCCACTGTCCCCATAGTCTCCCATAGAACACCTATATATGTGCACTATATATGTGCACATGCTAGACATGTGAATTCCTCTTGTCTAGCAGGCAGCTTTCTAATTCTATACTGTTCATAGGCAGATTGCTGGGGTAAATAGGTTACTATGGCTTTCATTTTGTATCTGTCATCAGGAATGATGAAAAATTATCAGTGTGCACATGTGACTGACTGTATGTGACCTGGAAGGCATAATGCACACACACACACAAAATCCCGCAGATGCATTTTGTGGTAGCAAAGTGTGTGAATCCTTTACATCAGTTTTGCTGCAAATTCTCTTTAACTTTGGTTATATATAAGCCCACTGTATAATGGGTGCAGTGAGGCAGGCCATTTCATGGCAGATTTTGGAGTTCCATTAAAAAGCAGAAAACCATCAAATATTTATCAGCACATCTCATCTTTTTCATCTCAAAAGTTTCCAGGCCTACCTATTGGGGATGGTAGCGAATGCATATTTTTTTTCCTAAGGAGCTTGTCTTGGGAGTGTGGAAAGATACTTTATACTGAGTCTACTTTAGTACTGTGTATTCTGACTGGCAGCTTTCTATGTGTAGACCCAATGCTGTCTGCTGTACTTCCCAAGAGAGAGACAGAAAGGCAACAGCTCCTCTCTGGAGCTGGCACAACTTGCATATAACCACTCCTGCCACACCTGCAGCCACTCCTGTGGATTACTCTGTGCTGAGAAACCGGGTGCCTTCCAGATGCGTTTGGACTAAATCCCGCAGTATCCCTGACTGGCTGGAGATGTTGGGAGTTGGAAGTCCAGCAACATCTGGAGGGCAACACACTGACTATCTCTTCTTTACACTCGACGCTCTCTATTTGGGTTAAGCGCTGGATACGATCGTGCCCTGTAGCAGCCTATGCTTCAGTTGCCCTTGCTGCTGCGCCCCGCCCAGAGAGAGGCCTCAGCAGCTCGTTGGCCCCAGAGTCCCCAGTGGTCGGTCCCAACACGCCCTCCTGTGTCGCTCGGACCCCCAGAACTTGCTCACCCGACCCGCTTTCCCCTTTGGTCGCTCTTCCTGACGTACTCGGACGGCACTGCCGGCCACGCAGCTTTCCTGCGCCCCGGAGAAGCCACTCGGGGATGGGGCAGCCGCCTGCGCCAGCTCGTTTCCCATGGGATGCGCTCTCGCGCTGCATGGAGTGGGCGGGGAGAGGCGTGATCCTGCGCCTGCGCGTTTCTTGGCGGAACTGTGAGCCGAGGCACCAGCAGCCGGCGGCCCGCTGTTGCCGGTGCACCTCGGTGCCTTGCACTTGGCCGGGTTGTCGGTTTGTTGCTGGTAGCCGCTGCCGAGGAAAGGCGGGGCGGGCGGTGGCGCGTTTTTATTACGGGGAGCAATCTGTGGGAGGATACTTTCCTCATAGCTGCTGGGGGCGAAAAGGGGTTTGTGTGGGCGCCGCTGCCTAGGCTTACCCTGGTCTCCCAGCAACCGGCCGTTATACCCTAGCCCGGGCCCCGGCCTAACGGGCTCCGGTGGGTGCTGCTCGGGAACCGGGGCGGACCCCGGAGCGTCTTTCCAGCAGGTAGCTGGCTGGGAGTCGCCCCCCCCCCCGCCCAGGGCTCTTAAATGTGGCCGGGGCGGGGGACGGAGCTCAGCGCCTCCGGCCAAAGCTCCAGGGAGGCTTGGCAAAGATGTGTTGGGGAGGGAGAGGAACTGGCTTTAATTCAAAAGCTTTGTGGCACCTTAGCAGCTCAAATTTATGCTGCCGTAAATGTCTGAAAGGTGCCCCGAGATCCACCATGCCGGGGTGGGAGCGTGTTTTGTGCAATAGTCTAAATGCCATTACCCTGTCGAGTTTGGCTTGCCATGGTGGGTTGAAGGACGGTGGTTACATACGGCCCAGCATCGCTGGGCATAATCCATAAAGGATATTATGCAGGAAAGGGGTAGCAAAGTTGGAGTAAATGAGGAATTGTTTAAAAAGGATATCCATGTTCATGGATATAGGTGTTTGAAAGGTCCTTTAAAAGCTGTGCTGTACCTTACAGATGACGAACCTCCAGCTTATATCCCCCCCCATGATGGGTTCTTTGCCTTTAACTATTGCGAGACTTGCAGAAATTTAAGAATTACAAATGCTTTCATTGCACTTTCTTGCTGGATAATGTTCCATTGATGAATGTTTCTCTGTCCAGTTAAAGTCAGTGGACTTCAGAGACAGTGGACCTATAGACACTATGAGAGGGAAGCAGCTGTGGAGGGGTTGGAAAGTTGATGGGTTATTTATTAAATTCTGAGCCAATGATTTTTGCTTGTTACCATAGATTGTTCTATACGTTTCTTTTACCTTCTCATACAGGATTTGCGTAACATTCACCCTGCCTGTTCAAAGAGCACTGGAAAAAAATGAAGACTGGAATTATCTGATAAGATTCTCAACATCACACCTTGCTAGAGATCTGTATCACCTCCACCTCCTAGCAGGGTTGAGGGAAAAGGAAATATTTAATGTGAGAACTTTGCTTTCACTCTTACTGTTGATTCTTCATTCAAATCCCTAGTACTTTTTTTTTTTTTTTTGCTGTTAGATGCCTGAGTGTTAACCATCATAAGTAAGTAAAAGGTAAGCTGCCATAATGCTGAGGCAGATCATTGGGGCATCTACTTCAGTGTTGTCTACACTGACTGATGGAAGGTCTCCAGGATTTCAGACAGGGGTCACTTCCAGTCCTCCCTAGGAGATGCTGCAGATTGAATCTGGGACCTTCTGCATTCAAAACATATGCTCTGTGATAAAGGATATTGCTTTGCTCCTATCATTGTAATCAGCTCTACTCTACTCCTAACACGCTAATGAACTGCTGTCTCTGGGCAGTTATTTAGGTAGTTGAGAGTAAGTGATGGCCACTGCTTAGTGTAGGATTTTCACAGTTCTTAAAAGTACGTATGTGTTTATGTATGGTACCAATCTGCACGAAAGGGCACTTGGAAGAGGTAAGTCAGTCACTGGAGAACCGTATGTTAGCCAGCCTCCATTTGAAGCATGCTTAAATTTACTCTATTGCATGTTATATTTAGCGACAGAGACCCAGATCAACTTAATGCTCTTTCCTGCCATTTCCTGCATAATTTGTACCATAAATACTTGTTGCATAGTGGCTGTAACCTCTTGGATACTTGAAGTAGTAACCTGACAAGATAAATACATTGGAGTAAGATTTAAACCCAAACTTACAAGCTGATCCAATACTTTTCTATTTGGAAGTAAGTTACATTGTGTTCAGTAGAACTGACTCCACACTTAATGTGCATTGAATTGCAACCTCAGCCATCCTAGCAGCCAGGAACTGACTACAGTAAATAATGGTATATGATATTGAGTACATATATAAGAGCCGAATCAAACACACCAACAATTTTGGAACATACAGCCCAGATAAATTCCTCTATTTTTCTTTCCATTTTACAACAGTCTGGTGTTCCCAGAATGGACTGCTCTAGTTCTTACTCAGGGGAAGATGGTGGGCAGACCACATCTCAAAGCCACAGTGGTGAAGATGAGCGACAGTGGCAACAGGAACGCCTTAATAGAGAGGAAGCCTATTACCAGTTTATTAACGAGCTCAGTGATGAAGACTACAGGTTAATGAGAGACCACAACCTTCTGGGGACTCCAGGTGAGACTTGACTTCGGTACTCAAAATCTAATAGAATTCTTACATTTAATACAGCTTTACTGTTAACATAGTACAAATTGAATACAGCTTTTTTAATCCACCATTTTGAAACTGTATAATAAACTTGGTATGAAGCAATGGGTAGATAAACATAATTATGGGTAGAATTTGTTCCTCATGTGCTTTGAAAACATAGAAATTCTTTTTTAAAATGTACATTGCAAGTTACCGTATTTTTCGCTCTATAACACGCACCTGACCATAACACGCACATCGTTTTTAGAGGAGGAAAACAAGGGAAAAAACATTCTGAATGAAACAGTGGATGTATCATTTTTGTGCTTCATGCTGTGGCCACAGACATGTGATCTGATGGTGAATTTGGGGTGACCCAATGCAAAAATCCTGAGAATCCCTGTGGATCCATGTTTTGTAACCACGTTTTTGCACCATTGCAGCCCCAGGCAACAGTGGGTGCGTGATTTTTGGGGGGCAGGCTGTAGCCATGGACATGCTATGTGATCTGATGGTGAATTTGGGGTGACCCAATGCAAAGATCCTGAGGATCCATGTGGATCCATGCTTTTTAACCACATTTTAAGTAGGGAGGGAAGGAAAAACACAGAATGGACAAGGAGCACGAGAGGGGTGTGCAGAGAAGCAGCTGGCTAAGAATGCAGGAGAGGGGTATAACGGGAGGGAGGAAAGGAAGGCAAAAGTTTTCCCTCACCTACCTACCCAAGCCAGCCAGCTCGCTCGCTCTCTCTCTCTCTCTCTCTCTCTCTCTCTCTCTCTCCCTCTCTCTCCCTCTCTCTCTCTCTCCCTCCTGCATGTTTTCAGCAGCACTGGAGCACAGAGACGACACTCTGCTTTCCCCTCTGCTTGCCTGGAGGGGAGGGGCTTTCCCTGCTCTTTGTTCCGTTTGAGCAAACACAGCAACGAAACAGAGGAGGGTGGGCAGTAAGACCCTGAGGCAGAATGCAGGAAAGCAGCCGCTTCCTCTTTTCAGGTTTTCCTTCTCCGAGACGCGCGATTTGATTTTTGCCTGATTTTTTTTGCCTCCACTCGCGCCATTTGGCTCCAGGGACCACACATTCGCTCAGTAACACGCACAGACATTTCCCCTTCCTTTTTAGGAGAAAAAAATCTGCGTGTTATAGAGGGAAAAATACGGTAGGTCTTTGTTCTTTCATCTTTTAGCTCGCAATGAAGTCTAGGTTCATGCAAAACAGAGGAAACACAAATTATTAGATTTCAGTTTCTTAAACTTGATTCTAGAATCATTACATTTTGGTCAGTGCTAGGCACAGCAATCCAAACCCCTGATATGCGCTGTTAAATGGGTTTAGAGGAAGAGGTGTCCCACTACTGGGCTTTATTGGTGCATGGGGTCACCACTGCAGCCAAACCCCCCAGCCCAATTGCTGAAAGTGTGGTGGAGTGCATACTGCTGCCTGTGAAAACCATTGTAAAGGCCCCAAAAACATACATTATAGTGGCAGAGAAGGGCCAGCAATGGATCTGCTGAATCCAAAGCCAGACCACTTCCTAAAGAAGGGCCTAATCAGGGTCCCTTTACTGTGTCAGCCTGAAACTATAGCAGCAATACTGTTTAGAAAACCACCACTGCCACCATCTGCTCTGGCCAGCACAAGTGGCAGGGCTTTGGATGTTACTCCCAGCCAGTGTTTTGGATTGCTGTATCAAAACTGCATTGTCAAAAAGCAGAACCTTGTGTCTAGTGCATGCTTATAATTCTGCTTTTGTAGTCTGGTCATGCCAGGTTAACTCCTATGCTCTGTTTGCTTCTAGGTCTTCAACCAGTATCTGAACCAATAAATAAACTGGTCATATTGCTATCTGTTTCAGGAGAAATAACAGCAAATGAGCTGCAGCAACGTTTGCTAGGTGCAAAGGAGCATTTGGCATCACATTCTGACAGAGAAAATAGAGACTGGGAAGGAGGTACTGTCGGAGGTAAGCTGTTATTTTAATATAGTAATCTCTTGATTAACTTCTGGCAGGTGCAGGCTCTTTAGATAGCTTAGCAAAATTAGTATTTGTTAAAATCAGCAGCCAACAAACACTATTGCAATGACCTTGTCTAAGGAAAGGAAGGTAAACAGCTGGAGAAAGGGTAGTATTTTCATTGTGCACAGCTGCTGCATGGGAGTTAAGGAAAACTAGAGCAGGATTTCTAGGCAAGAGAGTCTGTGCTCTGTGGCTGCATATATACCTTTGCAGGAAGGTAAGGGCAGTGTTTAATATAAGGACAAGGAAAGAGACCTGCAGGAAATCAGACTTATGGCGAGTAAAGCTATCTCTGCTTTTTGTATCAAGATGTTGTTTAATCCTGTGAAAGGATTGATTGCTGAGAAGTGAAAGGCACAAAGGCGCTATACTTCTGCTGAGTAGTGCAAATATTTTTGGCTACTTATTCAAGATGTAATCTGTGGCCTTTTGCTGTCATTATATGAAAACACTTTCCACCTGCAGTATTAAATGAAACTAGAACGCGCAGAGTTAGTATACCTTGTTTTAGGCACAACCAGTTTCAGCCTTTACACCCAACTTGGTCGTAAAATAATTCTGATAATAAGACCAAAATTGGTTGTTCTTAAGAGTGCCCCTGAAGAAGGATTCAAATTGAAACAGGCTGGACTCACAACATTCTTCTTTGCACCTGAAAACCTTTCCTGTATTTGGTGCTTTCTCACCTTGCTTTCTTATTTTTGGCTGTTCTGGTAGGCAGGAAAGAGCACTCTGGACCCTAGCAATGAGGAGGACAGAGAGAGATGGGTGAGGAGAGAATAGAGAAGCAATTTCCTTTCTTCCTCTGCTGTGGGCTGCTAACTCCAGATACTACTCTCCTCTCCTATCAATTTTAATGGCTTCCCCACTTGTAACTTGTACATTTATTTGTACCAGATGCCACCAGGACAACTTGGACTTCCCTGTTTTTGTCAAGGCATGGCTTGCACATATGATTCCCACCCCACTCAATTTCACCTACTATATTCAGTTATGCTCCTCAGGGTTTTGAACCTAGAAACTAGTAGGTGAAATCCCACTAACATAAAACTTTAAAAGAATTCTGCTTATTTGGAATTTCTAAAAGTGCTCATTTGCACGTTACTGAGATCACGTGTCCAAATAGTACACAATATGACTGACATGTGCACAGTTGTGTATACAGGTGCCCGCACACACAAACAGCTAGGTATAAATTATGTGGCTTCTTTGCTGGGTCTAAATTGTAGCATCAAAGCTATGAAAGATAATTATGTATGCCTCAAATTTCTAAGCTAGCAGAAGCAGAAAATAATTGAGTGGGGACTATAGATTCGGGATGGGAGACAGTTTTTTTTTACATGAAGGGTAGATATAGAGGTTGTACATAGCTCTTAGATACACGAGAAGTTGTGGGGAGACTAGTGCATCAGATTAGGCTTTTGATTGACATCTTTAAGAAGCAAAGAATATAACTCTTCAAACATAGTCGACCTCTGTACTGGGTGGTTGGCTTTTAGATTTCATAGCATTTGTAAGGGAAGCAGAATGAGAGCTCTGTATGTGATAGGTGATAGATGATCATATGACTGACTGTCATGTATTCCAGGTGTCACGTGACAATTGCAGTGAGCTGCTTTGTCTAAGTGAAGCGAGTCATGAAAAATGTCTTCTTTCTTTTTTTAAAAAAAACTACTTACAGATGCAGAAACTGTTGGGGGAAATTCAACAAACAGCTCGCTGCTAGAGTGGCTGAGCACATTCCACCGTACAGGAAATTCCAGCCATAGTGGACAGAGTGGGAACCAGACTTGGAGGGCTGTAAGCCGAGCAAACCCGAGTAGCGGGGAATTTCGGTTTAGTCTTGAAATAAATATAAATCATGAACATAACAGTGTTGACGCTCCTGGGGAAGAATTGAACGGCTACCTTCTTGGTGATCCCAATGGAAGGCAGGTAGAGAACAGGTCTCTGATAGAAGAGAGTCCCATAGCCAGCCGAACAAGGAGCAGGACATTGAGAGAGACTGTTGGTCGTGCAGTTGCCTCATCAAGGGCTGGCAACATTAGTGGCTCAGTGACACAAAATGCTGAAGTAGCAACTCAGTTATTCCCTGGCAGACTCAGAAACAGAAGCTCAGCAGGCCTTGCAGCACACAACAACGTCTTAGATGACAATGAACATAACATTATTAGGCAAAGGAGAATTCACAGAGTCTCGTCAGTGACTGTTCACAGAAGGAGAGCTAGAACTCGGAGGAATGCAAGGCAAAGGCCAGAAGTTTTAAGACTAAGATCAACGTTCAGTAGTCAGTTTCAGTCCCATTTGGAAAGAAGGCAACGTATGAATGCACAGCAAATCCACAGAAGGTCTGGCCAGGTGCAAACAGCCCAGCCGCCTCCTGAGCAAGGTGAGGACCAAGTGCCAACACTGGGCATAACATTGGAAGAGGAGGAATCTACCAGACCCACAACTGCACCTAGAAGACATCCTATTATTACATTAGACCTTCAGGTGAGAAGAATTCGTACTGGGGAAAATAGAGATCAAGACAGCATTGCTACTAGAACTCGTTCGAGAGCAGGCACGGCAGACAACGCAGTCAGTTTCGAAAGCGATAGGGAGGGTTTTCGTCAGACCGTTTCACGATCTGAACATGCGGGCATACGGACGTATGTTAGCACCATACGGATACCCCTTCGTAGGATATCTGAAATTGGGCTCGGGGAATCTTCATCGGCGGCTCTTAGATCAATTCTACGGCAAATTATGACTGGATTTGGAGAGCTAAGCTCCTTAATGGGCACCGAGTCAGATTCCGAAGCTCAGAGGAGTGGTCAGCACTCGGCAGACACGCAGTCAGAGCTGTTTAACATGCACCCTCTAAGCAGCATTGGTGAGTTCAGTGAAGCTTCTCTTCGAAGCAGGCCGGCTGAACAAGGTAGCAGAGAATGGCATGGAGAAACCAATGCGACCCAACACTACAATCAAAGTAATGAAGCTCAAGGTAACAGACAGTTTCAAGATGCAAACAGTTTTGTTGAAAGTGGAACACTTCCCATCCTTCGTCTTGTACCTTACCTTTTATTAGACGAAAGTACCAGTGACCATTTGAGGGGGTTAACCAAAGAACAAATTGACAATCTTTCTACTCGCAATTATGGGCATCCCGATGCAGAAGAGGGTGAAATAAGCAAGACCTGTAGTGTTTGCATTAATGAATATGTTTCAGGAAACAAGCTAAGGCAGTTGCCATGTATGCATGAGTTCCATTTTCACTGTATTGATCGCTGGCTTTCTGAGAATTCCACTTGCCCAATTTGTCGACAACCTGTAGTAGCTTAACATTACAGACATGGGATAATTCCTCAAATTTTTGAATCTCTGTACTCCATTGGGAGCCTGGTGGTATTTTACTAACTTTGAATATGAGGAGTGAGTGTGTAAAATAAGGCTAAAATTTGGAAGTGACCTCACTACATGTGGCAGTAAACTTCTCTTCTTAAAAGGCAAGTGTAAGGGTGAAGATCGATCGAATAGGCCTCATGCAATTATATTTTTCTAAAATATTCCCTTATATAAAGCACTTCTGTAATATAGAACTGTAATTGTTTGTGTTAACAGTATGATCTTTATTGAGATTTCAGTTTTTGTGAAGTTGTTGAAATAATCTTTTGTTAACCATTTGCTCTATGAGCGATCCTTTTTTATGTTGCAAAGTAACTGGAAACCTGGGCATCTGGCAGGAGGTACTTTAAATAGAGTAAGTGTTTTGATTTAAATATGCAGTGGATATTTTTATAGAATACCCTGCCCATTTGGTTTTATTAATTTTATAGGCAGTTTTTGCATGTTTTATACATGGCTTACTGTTGCCCATAAACCTTTACAGTGGATGTGGTTCTTCAGGTCGACTGAAATTTGCTTCAAAGGACTGACTTACACAGAATGTTTGTTTAGCCATGAGATTACATTAGAGAACTATTAATTTATGTTCGCCAGTTCTACGTTGACCTCAGAACATTGCTTAACGGATACAGAAACCGTATGTTTAGGTTACTCCACAGACATTTAAGCACATTTCAATTAGTTTTTTTCGAAAACCTTTTTTTAAAAAATTTGATGGTGGAAGAGTGCCATGGATAAGTAACTTGCAAGCAGCAAGCACGATTTATGTTTCGTTTTTGTACATTTTATCATTTTGTTGTAAGACAGTCTCTTCTGCACATGTAATGGAACATGTAATTTTGGACCGTGGAGAGTTTTCTGAGAATCAGATGCCATCACTTGTTAAGGGAAAGATGTATGCTTACTACAAAAATGCAAGAGAAGCTGTATACTTGGACCTTAAAGCTTATACCAATACCTGACAAAATAATAAAAGTGCAAGAACAAAACAGATGTGTGACTCATTTGCATAGCTCTTTAAAAAATGGAGTCTGCAATGCCTCTTTTCTTTAGCTGTAACCCTCAAACCATTCCAATTCATTGGACCTAGATTGTAGTAGGCAGTATAAGGAACAGTGCTTCCATTTCTTACAAATTTACATGAATTCTTAGTAACACGTGCAAATATGCACACTTGTAGAGAGACATGGTTTGATCCAGCTAAATAACGGCGTGCTTGCAGAAGTCATTCAGCACACAACAGAACTTCTCCCTCCCTCATTGCAAAGCTGTAATACACATCCCAGGATGTTGGATAGGTCTCTTGGATCTTGTAAAGAAGTCTTTTAGAGGAGTCGGGGAAGAACTATGAGTTGCATGAACTTGTGCAGTGTTCCCTAAAGCATTGCACTCATGGAACAACTTGAACTTACCCTCCTCCTCTTTTCTGGTGCAAGTAAGACAGCTAAGAGGTGACATGATGGAAGTGTATAAAATGATGCATGGCTCAGCGAAAGTGCACAAGGGGGGAAATTATCTCTCTGCATAACACTAGAACTGACTGACATCCAATGAAGCTGAAGATTCAGGAGAGAAAAGAAAGTACGCATAGTTAAAGTGGGGAATTCTCTCTTAAGAGGCAGTGGTGGCCAGCAACTTGGAGAATAGACAAATTCATAAAAGCTGTCAACAGCTACTAACCCTAATGAATATGTTCTACCACCACAGTCAGAGGTGATATGCTTCTATATACCAGTTGCTGGAAACCACAGGGGAGAGTGCTGCTGTGCTTGTGGGTTTCCCATGAACATCTGGTTGGCCACTGTGTGAACAGGATGCCATATGGGCCATTGGCCTAATCCAGTTGGACCATTCTTCTGTTATTTATGACTCTGGGATCTATGTCCTTATTTATGAAGATCGGTGTACTGTTAGGTCTGCTGCATCATGAACACAAAGACACTTTCATTAGAAAGTCCCTCCTCGCAACTATTTTTGACTAATCCATCTCTGAGCTAGATTACTGGTAGCTCATCTCTTTGACCTTTACTCTGGATGCTCAGGAAGTGATTCTGCCCCATTGATTGTGTGTCAAGAGTCTTGTTATCCTTACATGCCTCCAATTTGGAGTGGGTGGGAGATGGTATTTTTAAATGACCCTAAAATTTCAAATGGTCATGGTATAACTTTGGGCAAATTTAAGACTACCAATGCTGTTCTAATCCACAACTGGATTTGAGCCAATATAGGTTATGGTCCTAAGCATGGGTCTTTGAAAATTGAATTGCAGTGGAGTATCATTTAATTAAGAGCCACTTTCTTTCAAATAAATACATATAGAAGCACCATCCTAAACACATGTACCAACATACTTCAAAAGAAGATGAGGAGGAGTTTGGACTTGATATCCCACCTTTCACTCCCCTTAAGGAGTCTCAAAGTGGCTAACAATCTCCTTTCCCTTCCTCCCCCACAACAAACACACTGTGAGGTGAGTGAGGCTGAGAGACTTCAGAGAAGTGTGACTAGCCCAAGGTCACCCAGCAGCTGCATGTGGAGGAGCGGGGAAGCGAACGTGGTTCCCCAGATTACGAGTCCACTGCTCTTAACCACTACAGCACACTGGATCCCATGCATCAGAAGTGGCGGCATTGTCATACTGGAGAGACCTTACGATGGGTGCCTGTGGATTGAAATGCCTTGCTTTGTTTGCTTATTCAGGGAGTATGTCCTAGGAATGGGTTGTTATTTGCCTTAAATTAAAACTGTTTGGGTTTTATGAATTTTGCATTGGGTGAACTGCAGTTATACAGTATAACCCACTCTATTTGGGTGCAAACAAGATGTGTAGGACCACTTCTCCTTGCCATGCATAATTTTGCAAACTTATTCATTTATTAATATTTATTAACATTTGTATACCACTTGATTGTTGTTGTTTAGTCGTTAGTCATGTCCGACTCTTCGTGACCCCATGGACCAGAGCACGCCAGGCACTCCTGTCTTCAAACGATTGTAGAGAACCTCAAAGCAGTTTACAATAAAGATAAAACCATAAAATTATCATTAAAAAATTACAAACATAATTTTAAACATGGAAATTTAAAACCACAATAGAATAAACTGAAAGAAATTAAAATTCATACAAACATGCTAAACATCTGGCTAGGCTTGTCTGTGTAAGAAAATCTTAACAGGAGCTGAAAAGAATACAGTGAAGGCGGCCGCCTGATATCAATAGGCAGGGAATGCCAAAGTGCCACTGCCCTAAATGATAATTCTTACAGATGTGGTACGGGTATTATGTGGCACCTGTGAAAGTGCCAATAAATATTGATTATGTTGCCTCTCACTAACCTTTTGCCTAAAATAAAAAGTCCTGAATGCTGCAACCTTTCTTCACAGGGAAGTTGAGCTATCTGCTTGATTATTTTCGTTGCCCTTTTATGAACCATACATGCCTGGCATGCTTGAAAGTCACAGGATGTTGACTAACTATTGAGGGCAATGGAAAACTAGGAGCGAAGTAGAATGGAGTGGCTGGAATCTGGAACAAGGAGCAGCCTTCTAAACCGTAGCATTTTGCAGCAGGCTGCGATTGCCATGCCTAAATCAGAGAGAGAAACCTGTCCTGCATGTGCAGTGTTATTCCACGTTGCATTAAAAAATGTTGTCATTAAGCATAAAAGCACTGCTGTGGAATATGCTGCTTGAACCATTACAAGGGTGGAGGAAATGTGAATAAGTCTAGATGATAATCCAAGTGCTGATCAAGAAATAATTCACAACATCTGATTGCTTTAAACACTGCAGAGCTAGCCATGGTGCTGAAATGCCTGTTTTCTTTGCTCCCTTGAACAGTGTATAAGCTGAAGCAGTCCAACAAACCCATTTGATAACTCACAAAGACAATTACAAGGTCACTCCACTGCTCTACTCATTATAGTCAAAATCAAGTTAAAATCTTTACCAAAGACATTCTCATTGTTTTATACTTTACCACATATAGCAGCTAAGTAGTGTGTCATATGCACAAGTGATTTTGAAATGTACCATTGTAGACAGAGATAGAGTTACAGTTTTGAGCTTCAAAACTCATAGAATAGCCCTATGTAAGAGTCCAAGCACTGGTTCAAACTACTATTACTACTTGGCATCTGTTTGTCTTGAGAGACAATGAAGCCAAACCACTGCGTTAACAGCACCAAAGTAACCTCCTCCGGGCACAAGCTGCCCAGACAAGACTCCCTCTTGGCCCAAAGGAAGCCAGAACAATACATTCGACCTCAGCCTGGCTGCAGGAGTTGTCAGAAGGAGGCTTACAAGGCACCATCCAACCATTTTAGTGACTCCACTCCAGATTTGTGTAGGGTTTACTCCTTGTCTTTTCTTCTCCCAAAGATATGGCAGCCAAAGTTTAGGATCAGAGTTTTCCTTATCTGTAGAGTTTCCCCCTACAGGACATGCAGAAACCACCTTCTTGACCACTGGATCCACTATTGGTCTCATCCACTCAATTTGCTGCAGCCTGTTTTCACATGGAGGGGAAGTCCCTAACTCATCAAGGGCTACCCTAATCTGGTTTGGCTGGCCTGTCGATGCCATTTCCTGGGATGTGGTAGCTGTTGCATGCTGACAGGAGCCACAGGTGAGAGCCCTCTAAAGTAACTCTGCTGACCGAAATGTGCACGAATTTACTGCTTTATGGGGTTTTTACATGATTATTTTCAGTTTTATTCTGACGGTCTGTTGGGTTATGTGCATGGAACCCTGGTCTACTTTGGGAGAAAAGTAAAAAACAGTAACAAATAAATGTTGCTTCCAGATTGCATAACAGATCGTATACCTGAACAAAGTAGAAGTCTGGTTCAAATAATGCAATAGCCTTGTTTAAAAAATGGAAGAGGAAGACCGACCAATCAGGGCTTTGTTCCAAAGCCATATTGTAAATAAATGTCTCCAATGTCCCCAAAGATGTTCTGATGGAATCTCTGGATATCTTACTGCCACTTGACATAAGTAATCATACTGTTTATGGAATACCAATACAGCTACCCTTTTTTTAAAGAATCAATACTGTCTTTATAGATACATCGATGTGGGAATTGAAGAGCAGCTGGCTGCTGAGATTCCTAGTCTAGACAGGACTGTTTACTGGTGTTCTTCTTATTTAATGTTTACGTTAACAATCAGTTCTTTGAGTCCCAGCAAGCAGTATAGTTCCTGATGTCAATTTCATTTTACAAACAGCCCATTAGTTATTTATTGTAACTATTTATTTATTTTGTTGGCATCCGTCTGTCTCAAGAGACAATGGAAGAGTGTGCCATTGGAGAGTTACAGTGCCTGCTGTGGCTGTAGAGACCAATTGCTACCACTGTAATTAACCTGTTTGGTGAAACAATAAATCTAATTTGTATCATTGCACGAGTATTTTATTAGTTTTCCACAAACATGAAGTGGAGAGATAGCCCACCGATATGCAGAGGAAAAAACCCACTTATGATCCATCCACCAGCATCTCCGCCCCCGTTGCAAATGATATATCAGTCACTCAGACCGCCTTGCTCCAGCAAAGGAGCAATTGGGAGCTCAATTTAAGTCCTGGTTGTTCCCTTCTTTCCACGTGGACACCTGCCCTACATCTGATGTCTCATATGGCATTAGGTGTGAGGCAGGTGGGCATGGTTTACAAGGAGAAATTGCCTTTGCAGCAGTTCTCTTGCAGATGCTGCTGACTGAACCTGGGCCCTTCTGCCTGCTAAGCAGGCGCTCTACCTCTGAGCTAGAGCTCTTCCCTGCAGCTAGAAATAAAACAAAAATGCCATAAATCACCAGCAGCAGCTACCCATCAAGAGGAACAAAGCAACTGTGCTGGCACTGTGAGTGGATGGGCTCCTGCTGACTGAAACCAGAGACAATTCACTTTTTTTGAGCATCTGGAAGCCAGAACTTTTGAGTTCTCCTTTTGTATTATGTTGTGAACCGCCCTGCGATCTTTGGAAGAAGAGCAGTGTAAATAAAATTTAAAAATGCCTCAAAAAGCATTTAGTTTAGGCTGTTTGCCAGCCATAGGATTATTATTATTTATTGAATTTATATACCGCCCTATACCTGGAGGTCTCAGGGCAGTTCGCAGAACAAAATCAAAATATAAAAACACAGAATATATAATCAGTATAAAAACAACCACTGAATAACACCCCCCCTCAAAACCCCCCACATTTCAATTTCGTTGTTCTGTATGGGACAATGACAATAAAGATTATCCTATCGTATTTTGAAAGGGCAAAGGACGAGCCAACTCCTAGGGGCCCAGGACCCTTCAGCCCCCCCAAAAAAAATATTTGAGGGAGCCCTCACCCGAGTTGATGGGTAGTATTGCCATTCAAATGTGTGGGCGCTGCGTCTTGTGATCTATTATCTGCCAATATTTTATTCAAGTTGGCATCCCTGCTGGACACAATTCGCTCTTTGAGCATCTAAGGACAGGTGTTTTGTATTCTCCTTTTGAATTATTTCTGTTGCGAACCGCCCTGCGACCTTCGGATGAAGGGCAGAGTACGACTTTAATAAATAAAATGAATATATATCTATATATATTCACAAAACATGGTTTGGCCAGCGACTGCTCTTCGTCAGCTCTCTGTCCCTCTTGCCGGACACGACCTGCCCCCGCCGCCACTACCCGCAGCACGGGCACGACTCCCGCACCCAAAGGCCACGCTTCCCACGTGCAGCGGGCGCGTTTCCCGCCAAACTCCCGGCCTCGCGCTGCAGGCTGCTTATGAGGCACGTGCGCCCTGGTGGCCGGAGCGGAGACCTTGCTTTGCAGCTGCTGACGGGAGGTTGCGGCGAGTCGGCGCGTGGACCACCCGCCCCCCAGTCCTCCTCATCCGTTCGGCCAGGCCCCCTCTCTCTCCCCGCAGAGGTGGCTGGCGCTGCCCTATAGCTCCCGCTCGCCCTCCTCGCCCTTCGCAGAGCCGCAGCGGAGAGCCGAGGCCAAAAGCGGCGCGCGGGCTGAGCAGCTCCCTCAAGAAGCGAGGCCAAAGCGCCCGCCAGCCGCAGGGGAGGCGTCGCCGCCGCCGCGTGCGCGCGGGAGAGGGCTGCGCGCGCGAGGCAGCGAGCGGCCAGGAGTGGATGGCGGGGTCGTCACGGCCGCCGCCGCCGCCTCTCCTCCTGCTGCTGCCGCAACCCTAGGCGGCCGCCGGGCTCGTCTCCCGCCTCTGTCTGGGCGCTGCTGAGCCGCGGTGCGCCAGGCTGCTGCTGCAGCATGCCGAACCCTAGCGGCCTCGACAAGGCGCTGAAGATGTCCTTGCAGAGGAAAACCAAGATCCACTCGGCCGCTGGTAAGGGGTGTGTGTGTGTGGGGAGGTCAGGGGGTGCGAAGCGGAGGGAGGGAGAAGCGCCCCCGGAGCCCCCCACTCCTCCGCGTCTTTATTATCCCCGCGCCGCCGTCGCTGCATCCACTGCGCAGCAGCAAGCCGCCTCTCGCTTCTTCGCCGCGCGAGCTTTCCATTTCATATTTATATCGATAGAGAGAAAGCGCGAGGCTCATTCCATGCATATTTCATGGCGACCAGGTTGGGGATTCGTGACATCATTCACCTTCCTGCCCGCCTGGTTGGATGAGGTCAGGCCAGGGCATTCTTGGGCGGGGGGGGGGGGGGGCGGAATCAAAAGAGCTGCTCTTCGGAAAGGGAGATGGTGCGATGGGCGGCAGAGGGAGGGGAAAGGGCCATTGCCAATCTGCTCCGGATCGATCGGTTTCCAGTTTCGCTTTTAGCGTCCTCCAAGGAGAGGGAGGCTTCTGCTCGTGGCTGGGCCTGATGCCGGATTGACCCTTGCAAACCGGCCCGGGGATTTTCGCTGCAGTGCGCGCTCGTGCGTTTTAAAACACCCGGCTCGTTTGCGCCTTTTTTTTTAATGTCTTGCGCTTGCCTGCCGCTCTGGCAGATTCGCAAATTGAATAAAATACGAAACCTGTCAATTTGTCAGCCAGCAGCAGCAATAGCAAAGCCTGTACTGACTGGCGGAGAGATTAGCATAAACCAGCATAAACCCACCATTGCGCTGTTTTGGGCATATAACTAGTGCACCCGGTGATCCATCTCCTTCCGGATGTAAACATTAGATTCAGAGTAGGGATTTTCCTCCAGACCTGCAGCAGTGGGAAAGGTGGTTAAATTATCCTGCTCTCCTGCTCTGACCCCAGTAATTATACACATAATCTACAATAAAACATGCGCAACCTTGCACACTAAATGCAAAAATGCATATATGCAAATACAGACCAATGCACGCATAGGTCAATGTCACATATAGATCAGCGGTCACATATGCACATATCGATCAATGAGCACTATCTATTCTAAGGACAGATGGCCTAATTTCATGTGGGTGTGGGTGTGTTTATGATGGCCTGTATCCTAAATTGTGTGTGTATGCACGCACAATACCATTGCTCTCTGTCTGAGGCAATTGATGACCAGGCATTTGATCTATCTGTAACAGGCATTTGATGACGTTTGTGCTCCTTCATCCAGACTACAATCTGTGCATCCCGTGACTGCTGCCCTGCTAATAAGTCCAAATTCAGTTCTCCACATTTTTGTTCCAGTTTGCAACTTATTTATTTCAGCAAAGGCCTCATAAAGATTCACCATCATATTAATGTGATTTTCTCCCGATATGCAAGTCTTAGCGGTATGCAATTTTTTCTAATGTGCACAGTTTTGCAAATCAATTCTCCCCAATGTAATGCACTTTTAAATGTTACTTTCACAGATGATAGATAGATAGCATGCATTTCTTGGCTGGAGAACTGCAATTGCAAAATCCGGAGAAGTGTGGCTTTTGAAGGGTGGTTGTGTTTTGGTTCATATGTTGTTCTGGAAAGTGAAAATTAGGTAGGTTTGCCTTTCAGTGCAAGCTGAATCGAGTTTCTCTCTCATTCCCAGTAGTCTCCTTGTGAACATTCTACTCCTGCACATGTTGGTGAAGAGATATTGAAGCTCATCTAACAGAACTTGCTCCTTCCTTCCTTTCCATCTTTCTCCTGGATGGTTTTGATTTTACTTTAGAGCAGCTCTGATTTTGATCTAAGCCATGGCAGTGTGCATGTGTGTGTGTGTGTTTATCCTTTTCCCGGGTCCTGTGCGTTCTCCACCCTGGACCACAGGTTCTCCATCTTTGGCTTGGGTGGTGCTGGACATCTCTGTCCTGCCATGCTATGCTGCAGCTCCCCGTTCCCCCAGCAGCTGCGGCCTGAAGCAGCCACCTCACTCTGCCTAACTGTAGAGCTGGCCCTAGGTTGCTTTGGTGCATTTTGGGGTTGGGAGGCAGCAAATCCAGATGCCTCCCCACCCACATAATGAACACAGAACAAAACTCTTTGAGCTGTTATGAGGCCAATGGAAATGGACACGAGATGCAAGAGCCCATTAACATTCTTGTGCAGCTCCTATTCATTTCACAGGGATCTTTGGAGAAGAATTTTCCAACATGCCCGATGTTAGCTGAAGCTGGTCTGTTTCTGTTTCAGACAATAAAAGCCTGCATCTATTGCCTTTCGTGGCATCCAAAAGATGCCAACAGGGTTACCTCACCTTGCCCTGTGGTAAGACTCCCTTTGCCAGTACTCCCACCACAGTTTAAGAAATTAGAACTTAAGTGGAAATGCCAGGATAATACTAAGGGTGTGGAACATCAGACTCGGGGGCCAAATGTACCCTTCCAACCTTCTCCATATGGCCCTCAGACCTCTCTCCAGGCCATACCCCTAACTGGCTCTGCTTCACACCCCACATGTTTTTGCCTGGCTGGAATATGTCCCTGAAATCTTGATAATGCCTCTTGCTTGTCTGGATGGAGACTAAACAGCTGTGTGTGTGTAGGAACCACATCATGTACTAAAGTAGAGCTTCCATTGGTTGCCCTGCCTACTTCTGCCTCTGGTCCCATCCACCACTGGCATGTGGCCCCTATAAAGTTGCCCCAAAAGCGAATGTGGCCCTCAGCCTGAAAAAATATTTACCACCCATGGATTATACCTTGGATTTTATATGCATCAAGCATGTGTTCTGCCACTGACTTTCGTTCCTCTTATGCTTTCGAACTTCACTCATCAAGCTTGCATCTTGCACCCAGGTCACATTTCAGGAGTTTACAGGTAGCACCCAAAATTTATTGGCAGTGGAGGTGTCACAGGCAGGAGATTAGAGAGAAGATATGAGATTTCTAGGAGGTGTGCTCCTCTCTAGGGTTGACGCAAGGAAGCACAGTGAATCAGCCTGGGTTCGTTTAACGCATGCATTTGGGAGAGTTTTCTCATGAAATATATTTTGGGAAAGCACAGTCCGCTAAGGGCATCTGTTCACTACTTGCATCTGCAAAGTCATTTGAAAAACACTGCTGTACCTGCATTGAAACTTGCTGTTGCGCCGGGTCAGTGCCCATACTGTTTAGTATCTGTTCTGGGGAATGACAGAAATTTCTCTCCTCCCTAGTTCCGGAATTTGGCTGTGTCCATGAAACCTATGTTGGGCTACATGCCTTTGAATGTTTCTGACTTGTTTCTTAGCTGTTCCTTGCAATTCTTTGATGAAACTCCTAGGTACTTGTTCAGACAGTGGACTAATATATAGAAGTACTCCCTTTTACTGAAATCACACCACTGGTCTTTGTTACCCAGATATTCTTTAGTCTGCCTGGCAGCTGCTAAAGGGATTTCTCACTGAAGTTTGAACTTAGCGTTTGAAACAATGAATGCCCTCTGCCACTGAGATTTAGTCCTTGCTTATACGGTGGTGTGGGACACAGGTGACATTGTGGGTTAAACCACAGAGCCTAAGACTTGCCGATTAGAAGGTCGGCGGTTCGAATCCCCACAACAGGGTGAGCTCCCGTTGCTCGGTCCCTGCTCCTGCCAATCTAGCAGTTTGAAAGCACATCAAAGTGCAAGTAAATAGGTACCACTCCGGCAGGAAGGTAAACGGCATTTCCGTGCGCTGCTCTGGTTTCGCCAGAAGCGGCTTAGTCCTGCTGGCCACATGACCCGGAAGCTGTACGCCGGTTCCCTCAGCCAATAAAGCGAGATGAGTGCTGCAACACCCGAGTCGGTCACAACTGGGCCTAATGGTCAGGGGTCCCTTTACCATTACCTTTGGTGCTGCAGCTTGGGCTAGATTTGGAATCAAAATCTGGCCCCACAAGCCCAGCCCCATTGGCAGATGGCCACCCAGAGGGCAGCAGGTGATGGGGGGTGGTCTACTGGGGCTGGCGTCAATTGCCAGTGCAATTGCCAATTTTCTTTTTTAAAAAAATACATTTTATACCTGGGGAAAGGCTAACCAGGCATGTACATGGTTACATATCAGATGCACATCATCTTACTATTTTTACATTAAAAACATACCCTTTTCTAACACACAATGCTGCTTATTCCCAAGTTAATGTGTTTAACACAGGCTTCCTCAACCTCGGCCCTCCAGATGTTTTTGGCCTACAATTCCCATCATCCCTGCTAGCTAGGGATCATGGGAGTTGTAGGCCAAAAACATCGGGAGGGCCGAGGCTGAGGAAGCCTGGTTTAACAGGGACAAAACTCCCGTTTTATTCCTGTAATCATGTCGATGCTGTGATGTAAAATGTGATGGATCTGAGGCAGCTGGTCACTTCCTCGTAGGCCACTGCCGCTCACTTCCATGGTTCCACTGTCTGTCCTCAGGGTCATTTGGCAGCCTCCTGGAATGTGTGGGGGCCCAAACCATGTCTGATACATTGCTTAATTCTGCTGACTCTTCTTCTTTCAATTGCTATATTTTTGGTCATTGCGGTTTTTAAATTTTTTATCTTTGCTGGCTTCCTTGAGCGTTTCAGTTTTCAAAGCAGAAATGTTTCAGATAAGCAGATTTCAGACCAGAGCTGGCCCAACAATAGAGGCAGACTAGGCAACTGCCTAGGTTGCAAAAAATTCAGAGGTGCTTAGGAGTACATTCAGGTGGAGGGAGTATTGTGTAAGCTAGCATTTCTGTCCCATTTTCTGATGTCCCCTTCACACGGCAGTACCTGCTGTGTTATGAACAGAGGCTTTCTGGCTGACGTTCTGGCATGTTGCAGCACTGAATATCATTCACATCAGTAGGTGTGGTGTGACACAGCAATGAACATCATTGCACAACATTGCTACTCTCTCACCTTGCCTCACATGTATACTTCCCTCCCCCCTCTCTATGATTTCCCCATGAACCATTACATGTTATGGGCCAGATTCAACTAAGTAGGTGCACTAGCTGGAACCAGCAGTTGGGTCATGGGCCAGGAGTTGGCTTCACCTGCTGAGCAGCAACCTGAAGGAGCAGAAGGCAAAGTCACTCCACCTGCTGATGATCAGGAGCCTTCTTGCTCCTGATGAGAACCAGCTGGCTCCAACATCCTTAAGCAGGGTTTCTAGCCTCAGTCAGTTGCTGGAAACAACATTTGTGATTCCTGACCAAACCTTGCTGCTTCTTGCTTCTCGTGACCTTGGACCCTCGGCTTTCTTGACCCCCAGATTGCCTGACTAGGTGAACTGAGATACTCCTGACTTTAGGACTGAACTGGACCTTGTATATGAACTCTGCCTCCAGGCAAGTACCCCCCCCCCTCGAAACTTGGCTGGTTGGCTGGTTTCTCCCTCCATTGAGCTCTGCTGTGGCTGGTAGCACAGGACTATAACCAGTTGTGCGTGTGCGCCACAGTTGTGCACCAGGATGTCCCCCCCCTCATCCCCTCGTGCGCCCCCCCCAAATCAGCTCTGGGGGCTCTGGACAACCCCCAGAAGCCAGTGTGGGAGCCAGTGTGGTGTAGTGGCTAAGAGCGGTAGTCTCGTAATCTGGGGAACCGGGTTCGCTTCCCCACTCCTCCACATGCAGCTGCTGGGTGACCTTGGGCTACTCACACTTCTCTGAAGTCTCTCAGCCTCACTCACCTCACAGAGTGTTTGTTGTGGGGGAGGAAGGGAAAGGAGAATGTTAGCCGCTTTGAGACTCCTTCGAGTAGTGATAAAGCGGGATATCAAATCCAAACTCTTCTTCTTCAGAAGAGTGCAGAGACCAGAGGCAGGATCGTTCCATTGGGAAAGCTGAAATATTTGCACCGATGGAACAATTGGAAGAGTGTGCCATTGAATTCCTTCCTTTGTATGCATTTTGTACATGCTGTAAAATATGCATTTGAGTTCAAGTGCATCCCCCAAATATACACCTTTTCTATTGGGGGGTGGGGTTGTTGTTGTTTTACACACAATCCTTATTTATGTGCATGCTTCTGGGGACTGAAATTTCATGGCAGATCACAGAATGTGCACAATCTGACTGATAGTTGCAGTCCCAACATCAAATTGATTTAGTCCACTGTGAAAAGTGTAGCAAACAAATTCTACCTCCATCTCTCACACTGGTCAGTATTTCCCAAAGCTGGTGCCCTCCAGATGTTGCTGGAGTCTGTCTCCCATCAGCCCTGCCCATTGTCCATGCTGGCTCAGGTTAGTGGCAGTTGGAGCCTATCAAAATCTAGAGGGTCCCAGGTTTCCTATCCATGCTTTAGTGCCACCAAATGACCATAATAAGAGGCCACGCATTGATTTAAATTTAAGTTATTCTCTAAGATGCTTACAACTCTTTTTTGTTGAAGCCACAGAGAGCAGTGACATGCATCCTTTCCTTCCTGGCTCTTTTAAGTTGTCTAAAAATAAGCTGTTGTCAATATCACACTAGGTGGTTGCAAAGTGCATTTCCTCCTCCCCCCCCAAAAAAACATCACTTGAAGCTTGAAAAAAAATTAGAGGTCAGATGTTGACACCATTAATATTGATTCAAATAAATAAATGCTGTTCCAGTCCTTTGTGATCTCCATCCAGGGGATGTCAAAATATTGTTGTATCAAAGCAGTAATTACAGTATCCCTTTTCAAAGTTTGCAAAATTGAGCTATAAATGCTAGGCGACCTGATGGTGCAAAACCATTATCCTTATTTAGCTAATGGGAAAATTTTGCTGTCTGTACTTCCCAGTATAGTGCTAGTCTTCTAACTTTATGGGATTGTGTGCGCAAGGGAAAAGTTACCTGGGCTGCCGAAAGGCATGTGGTGCCGCAGAAGCCACTTGGGCCTCCAGTGACAATCTAGGAGCATCGTGTGGCTTCCATGACCCCCCTCCCCATTGGTCTGATTTCATTTTTTCTTTGACACAACAGAATGAAATTGTTTTTCCAAGTCTTTACATTGTTGTTCCAGCTGCCAGTAATGGATGTGCCATTCAGGAGGTAGGGGGTGCACTTCCCAGCTACAAAACAGAACTCATGACGGTTGGGAAAATGTGTTTTCCCCTCTACAGATGCATTATTTGGGGAGTTACATTTGCATTCTTCTTTGCAACAGCTCAGCACCAACTCTGCAGTAGAATTTGTGTCTCAAAGGCCCCTTCTGCCGATCCAGAGGAAGTCCACTGCATTTAAGTCTCATTTAATCAATAGGACAAATGAATCAATGGGAGAAATTAGTCATTACTAACTTAACATCCCATTTATTTCATTTTGACTTAAGCTTAAACACATTTACTTTCCTTGAATCAGGGCCATAGCATTCTTTTGGAACACCAGTTTTATATCTCAGTAGCACAGTGGTCTAAACCACTGAGCCTAGGGCTTGCTGATCGGAAGGTCAGCGGTTCGAATCCCCGCGATCGGGTGATCTCCCGTTGCTTGGTCCCAGCTCCTGCCAACTTAGCAGTTCGAAAGCACGTCAAAGTGCAAGTAGATAAATAGGTACCGCTCCGGCGGGAATGTAAATGGCGTTTCCGTGTGCTGCTCTGGTTTCAGCAGAAGCGGCTTAGTCATGCTGGCACATGACCCGGAAAAACTGTCTGCAGACAAACGTCGGCTCCCTCTGCTGTAAAGTGAGATAAGCACCGCAACCCCAGAGTCATTCGCGACTGGACTTAACTGCCAGGGGTCCTTTACCTTTTTAGCAATAAATTCTACTGTCCAAATGTGTTGCTTTTGTGAGCAATGGAAAATTCACAACTTGATAGTTCCTATATAGCAGCAAATCATGATTTGCAAAGCATGATAATTCTATCCAGCAAACCATGGCTGCTGAACAGCTGTGTGAGCAAACTATGGTTTGGGTGTTACATCTAAACCAATGGTTACCATGGCCCTCAGTGTCTATTGTTTGGGAAGAAAGCCACACAAACCATGGCTTACCTCTACATGAGACGCATGTGAAAATCCCACTTTAAACCTTGGTTAGCACAAACAGGCCCTGTGTCACCACGTAGCATTGCTGTATAGCTTCTGGAGCCGCAGGGCTCTAGCAAGGCTTATTCCTGGGGCCTTCCCTGGATTCCTCTTTATCTGCCACTGATAACAAGCAGCAGGCAACTGGATTAGGGAGCCACCATTTAATTTCATACAACACCCCCATGCTTTGTCTCTTCGGGGCATTATGGGAAATTTAAATGGAGGTGCAGGAACTACCATTTACATTTCCGATGTTGCCTTGGAGTAACACTAAATTGGCGACATTGCAGGACTTTTAAATGGTGTGCTACCGGTCTCAGGTGGTGCCAGTGGGGCAGTGATCTAGGAAAGGGCCCTAGATGGCATATTTGATAAGCCCCTCCTGTTAAACCTGGAGTCATATTTGGGCACAAGCCATGACTTACTGCTACATTTGAACTGAACCCATGATGTGATTTCCAGAGTTGGTAAAAATGGTGGGCCACAGCCTCAGTTGAGTGTGGCTTCATGAAGGCTTGGAAGTGATTTCCCCTTGAACAATGTGGCTCTCGGTTTGAACTTGGGAAATCAATATGAAAAACTGTAAACAGCCTGGAGATAACAGACTTGTCATTCCATGTTTGGTGAGGATTTTGCCTTCTAGCGGCAGGGAATCAACCCACGTTATTCTCTCATGTTTAGCAGAATAGACATGAGTTTGGGTGATTTGTCATGATTTGTCAGCTTAGAGAGCCCATATACTGTGTCTCACCCGATTCAGACAGCTGTAATAATACAATACTTGCAATATAATGGGACAGATTGAAATACCAGTTTCACTAACGGAAGACCCTGCAAGGACTCCTGCTAGTGCAATGGGGCTTCCCCTCTTTCTGTCTCTTGTGCTTGCACTAAATCCACTCTAAAGCGTTGGGTGATCCCATAGAACAGTGTCCAGGGGGATGAGAGATTGTTCAAGCATTTCTGCTTGCCCAGCAGAACAGTCTCCTTAGCACTACATAGGATTCCACCCAATGGGTTGTAGTCAACAAACTTTTACTCAGAGTAGGCCCTCTGTAATCAACAGTGATTTTAATTTCAGTGGATCAACTCTGAATCAGAAATAACACACCTATATAAAGAGTATATTATGCCGTCGGTTCAAGTGTTCACATTATGAATCTATGAAATGGGTAACAGATTGAGGATAATGAGTTCCTCAAATGATAATGCTTACTTCTTACAAGGTATCACCTCAAATGTCTGGTGCCAATTAGATGGAGAGATTCAATGCCACCTTTTTAGTCTGGTGTGTGCGTGGCTTAGTATAATACTGCACTGTTCTGTAATTGTGATGCGCAGATCAAACAATATCAAAGGTCTGTTTTTACTTTCATGAACACCTGCTTGGTTTTTGGTAGTCATTGATTCTCCCCCCTCCCCGCTGCCTCAGACTGCAGTTGGAGGGTTGTGTATAAAGTACTATCCTCTTTATAGGTTGAAAAAAAACCTTTAATGGGAAGACTAGACTGCAGCCAAGTATTGCTATTTGTAAGAAGTCTTTTTGGTACACTTGAGTTTTTAAGCATGCAACATCCCACCTGCAGTTGGGCGTGGCAAAGCCCCATCAGAGTCTTATGGGTAATTTGTCTCCTAAGAGCTGATGCATGGGGAATTCAACACTGCATGGTGTTATGGTGCAGGCTGCCTCCTCTTTTGAATGCTCTGCCCCAAATGCTATTCAGAATGCCTCAGGGAAGTTTCTAACAGTGCGTCTGGACCGGAATGCAAATGCACTGTGATCAAAACGAATGCTGGTGCCGTCGCAAGACTCGACTAACCGCAGATGCCATAAAGGCTACTATGCTTCCTGCAGGGATCGGCTGCATGATCACGTTCCCATGGATAACTCTATTATGTACCAAATCCAAAAGACTTGAAGTCACTTCCCATCAGCAGAACCCCAGCCTGCTTTCTGCAAGGGCCAGCTGTGCAATGGGATTTCATGTGGGAAACTTGGTCACATAGCTGATCCAGCAGGGTTTCAAAGTACCCCATACCTAATGCCAAATATGACATTAGGTGTGAGGCTGGTGGGCATGGTTTGGGGAAAGTGGCTCTGTGGGCCAGATTTGGGCTGCAACAGTTGACTTGGCTACAAACAAACAATTGCATAACACTGGCTGCTGGTCTTTTGCCTGGCATTAAGTGTTATCTCTAGGGAACAGATAATGGAAACAAGGATATGGTGGTAGATTCAAAACCAAGGATATTTGATTCCCCCTCTCACCTTCTCAGTCATCAGTCACCAATTCCTGGGCTCTGAGCTGTCTCCCTGAAATATACTCGGAGTCGCAAAGTGATTTCATGCTCTTTATTCAGCTCATAGTGGTGAGGAGGAATGAATGAAAGTCCCCTCAAAGTATCTGCCTTATATACATTATTTACACAATGGGCTGCACATGATTGGCTAATTCCGGAATTGTACTGTAACCCAATCAGGTTGTGGATTCACTTCAATCTGGAGCATGATTGGGTGGTTCCTGCCAACCAATCATACTGCTGCATTGTTCTAGGACCAATCAGACTGCTGCATTCTGAATCCTATTGTTCTAGGACCAATCAGACTGCTGCAGTTTGGATCCTATTCGACTCAGTACATAACACCCCTCCCCTCTAAGTTCCAGTCCTGCCCGGGAGGTCACATTCATAGTCCTCAAGGTACGCTGGTGGCCTACGTGTGCGTTGCGGCCTGGGGTGTTCCCTGGTCCGGGGTTCAGGTTCTGGCTCGTGTTCCAAGGATGCTGGCTGTGATGGGGCTGTTTGGTCTGGCGCCACCGGCTCGCTCAGTCGTGGTTCTGGTTCCGGTGTCCTTTCGGCGTCCCGGGACCTCTCTGTATTTACTGGTTCTGCCTCTCCTGCTGGCCCCTGCTGCTCTATGGGCCTCACTGCCCCACTGTTCCCCTGGGACTCCTCTGACCTGTCCTCCTCCTCCTGGTTTTCTCCCGGGAATCGTCGCCGTATCTGGTCACAGTGGCGGCGCCAGCATTGCCCCCCATCCGTTAGCACCTCGTACGACACGGGGCCAGTGACCCTGGTGACTGTGGCAGGTACCCATGCAGGGCCTGCCCCAAAATTCTTTGCGTACACTGGGTCCTGGGCCTCGAAGGTCCGGGGGTTCCCGCCTTCCCCCACCACTACCTCATCCTGAGCTCTATCGGGGTGAAGGCGGTCCAATCTGATTGCAAGGCGCCGACCCATTAGTAGTTCAGCGGGGCTCCGGCCAGTCGTTGAGCTGGGGGTGCTGTGCTGTGCTAGAAGGAATGTGGCAAGGCGGTACTCCCAATCCCCTTGCGTCATGCGGCGAAGGCTGTCCTTGGTGGTCCGCACCATGCGTTCTGCTTGGCCATTGGTGGCAGGGTGGAATGGCGCCGAACGGATGTGGCGGATGGCGTTCTGCGCTGTGAAGGTTTGGAATTCTCCTGACGTAAATGCAGTCCCGTTGTCTGAGACAAGAGTGTCAGGGAGCCCGTGGGTTGCAAACAGCCTGCGTAGTACCCGGATGGCTGCGGATGTAGAAGTGGACGGTACCAGTGCGACTTCCAGCCATTTGGTGTAGGAGTCCACCACTATGAAGAATGTTTTCCCCTGAAAGGGGCCAGCGAAGTCCACATGCAGGCGTGACCATGGTGCTCGGGCGGACTCCCAGGACTGGACTGGGGCCCTTGGGGGATCTGGGCGGGATTCTTGGCAGGCCTGGCAGTGTTTGACCCAGGCCTCTATCTCTCCGTCAATCCCCGGCCACCACACATAACTCCTGGCAAGGGCCTTCATTCTTACTACCCCTGGGTGTGTCTCGTGTAGGGCTGTGAGGACCCTTTTGCGGAGGGGCTGGGGAACAACGACCCTGCTTCCCCATAACAGGCACCCCTTGTGGGCCGACAGTTCATGTTTGCGGGTTGTGTAGCTGGCGAATTCTGGCCCGGGGCTGCTGCTGGGCCATCCCCTCCACACCCAGTCCAGGACCCGGGAGATGACCCTATCTTTCTTGGAATGGTGTGCAACTTCTTGTGCCTGAATAGGCCGGTCGGGAAGCAGCTCCAGGCTCATAACCTCTTGTGCAGGTGCCGGGTCGGGGCCTGTTTCTGGTAGTGGTAGCCTGCTGAGGGCGTCCGCATGGCCCATCGCCTTCCCAGGGCGGTGAATCAGTGCATACTGGTAGCTGGCAAGGAAAATTGACCACCTGAGGACACGAGGAGACAGCACTTGGGGGGTCTGCTTTTCGGGGGCAAACAAGCCAAGCAACGGTTTGTGGTCAGTCACCACGGTGAAGGGCCGCCTGTACAAGAAATCATGGAATTTTTTTACTCCCTTCACGATTGCCAGGCCCTCCTTGTCGATTTGTGAGTAGTTCCGCTCGGTTGCGTTGAGTGTCTGGGAAAAGTATGCCACCGGTACCTCTCTTCCATCTGGGAGTTGGTGTCCCAGGACAGCGCCAATGCCATAGGGTGAGGCGTCGCATGCTAGCACCACCGGCAGCCTCTCGTCGAAGTGTGCCAAGACCGAGTTTGAGACAAGCAAGTCCTTGACTGCCTGGAATGCGGCCTCCTGGCGCTGGCCCCACACCCAAGGGGCCCGCTTGTCCAGGAGTCTGTGTAGGGGCTCCGCTACCGCCGCCTTGTGGGGAAGGAAGGAATGGTAAAAGTTCAATAGTCCCAAGAAGGCCTGAAGTTCAGTCTTGTTTTTGGGCGCTGGGGCATCACAAATGGCCCGTACCTTGTCCCCAGTCGGGTGGACCCCTTCTGCGTCCACCATGAATCCCAGAAAGTCCACCTGGGGCACTCCTAGTAGACATTTTTCCCGCTTTACCTTGAGACCCGCTGTCTGGAAACGGTGCAGAACGGTGCGGAGGCGGTCCTCAAACTCCTCTGGTGTGGGCCCGGCAATCAACACATCATCGAAGAAGGGGGTGACGCCAGGAATCCCTTTAAGGAGAGAGTCCATTAGATTCTGGAATATGCCTGGTGCCACGCTGACACCGAATTGCAGCCGCTTTACCCTGAATGCTCCTCTGTGCGTCACAATCGTCTGTGCCTCTGCTGTTGCCTCATCTACTGGCAGCTGTTGATATGCTTGGGCCAAGTCCAGCTTGCCAAAAATTTTCGACCCAGCCAGGGTGGCAAGGACATGGCTGACCACTGGCACTGGGTATGCATGGGCCGTGAGGGCCTTGTTTATGGTACATTTGTAGTCTGCGCAGATGCGGACTGAACCATTAGGCTTGACAGGTGTGACGATTGGGGTTTCCCAGGGGGCATTAGGTACCGGTTCCAGCACTCCTTGCTCCACGAGCCGGTCCAATTCCTCGTCTATACGGGGTTTCAGAGCGAACGGGACCCGGCGGGCCTTGAGCCTGACCGGTCGTACTGCGGGGTCAAGCTGTAGAGCAATGGGGGGGCCCGTATACTGTCCCAATTTCCCATCGAAAACCCCCGGAAATTCCTTGCATATGGCGTCCACGTCCACTTGTAAGCTAGTGTGGTTCACCCCGGTGACAGCTAGCCCCAGTGGTCCAAACCATGCCAATCCCAGTAAGCTAATGTAGGGGCCCTTGACCACAAGCAAATCTAGTTGCCGCGTCCGCCCTCGGTATTGCACCCTGAAGGTCCCCACCCCCATTGTGGGGACCTTACGTTTCTGGAAGTCCCGGAGGGTGAATGGGGCCGGCCTGAGTTTGGGACCCCCAGTAGGACACAGTTTCCTTAAGGTCCTTGCCGAGATTATGGATAGAGTTGAACCCGTGTCAAGCTCCATGCGGCATGGGGCCCCCTCTATCTGTACCTCTACATAAATTTTCTCTATGTTGGGGTGGGGCAACTGGTATACCTGGAAGTCCGTGAGCTCCGTCGAGTTGCCTTGGTGCGTTGGGCCCCGGGACCTGGGGCTCTTGGATTGGTCGTCTGATGCCTGGCGTCGGGTGGGCCGAGCCCGACACACCCGGGCGATGTGTCCCGATTTTCTGCACTGTCTGCACTCTGCATTGCGGAAACGGCAGGTCCTCCTCTCATGACTTTCTCCACAGCTTGCGCAGTTCCCGCCTTCTCGTCGAGGCAGCTGTGGTATGTGGGCTGCTTGAGTGCGCTGCTGTACTCGGTGCACCTCCTCCCTGTCAGATCCTGAGTCGTCGGTGAGGTCTTCATGGTGGACCCTCGGTTGGGACGGCTGGCTCGGCCGTGCCTCTTGTGTCGACCTCTCGGCAGCTTCCGTTGCCAGGGCCTCCTCCAGAGCGACCTGGAACGTTAGGTTCTTCTTAGCGTAGAGGCGTCGTTGCAGCCTCTCATCCCTCAGGCCACCGACGAGGCGGTCACGAAGCATGTTCTCCAGCTCTGAGAAGTTGCAGAACCGGGCGGCTTGGCGGAGAGAGGTCACAAACCCAGTTATGGTTTCCCCAGGGGCTTGCCGCTTTGCGTAGAAGGCATTTCGACGAGCCACCACTGAGGGCTGTGGCGAAAAGTGCCCCTTCAGCTGTTCCATTATTGTTTTGTATGGAACAGTAGCCACGTCTTCAGGCGCAAGGAGAGCCCGGGCGATTTCAAATGTCTCCTCTCCGCAGACGCTGAAGAATATTGCCCTCTTCTTGGCGTCTTCATCATCGGTGACCCCTTTGGCTTCTAGGAGGAAGGTGAAACGGGAGGCGTACGCTTCCCAGTCTCCAGATGCTGGGTTGAACGGCGAGAAGCTGCTGTCAGTTGCCATTCTGAGTTCCTTGTGTCCCGGAGCTGAAGCCTGGATACACGGTGCAAGGCAGCAGTGTGGCAGGTGGCGGTGCTGCGGTGCTGTGTGTGGCAGTCAGCTCAGCGGGATCCCACCTTCGTCGCCAGTGAAATATACTCGGAGTCGCAAAGTGATTTCATGCTCTTTATTCAGCTCATAGTGGTGAGGAGGAATGAATGAAAGTCCCCTCAAAGTATCTGCCTTATATACATTATTTACACAATGGGCTGCACATGATTGGCTAATTCCGGAATTGTACTGTAACCCAATCAGGTTGTGGATTCACTTCAATCTGGAGCATGATTGGGTGGTTCCTGCCAACCAATCATACTGCTGCATTGTTCTAGGACCAATCAGACTGCTGCATTCTGAATCCTATTGTTCTAGGACCAATCAGACTGCTGCAGTTTGGATCCTATTCGACTCAGTACATAACACTCCCCCTGGGGGTTCCCTTCCTCCACCTCTGCTCTGCATCCAGCCAGTCCATGCCCTTGAGATCCTGGCCCTTGTTAGCAGAAGGAGCCAATGTGTACACAGAAGGCATCAGGAAAAGGGCAGCATGTAAGAGCTGAGTGGTTTGCAGCAGCATATTCATTTTAAAAGACCTCCCTAGGTGTCATTGCTTCAGCATCAATATGAGCAGCGTTCCTCTCTGGCCTCTGTTATGAATGAGGTTTGCTTTCCTTTTGTTTGGCATATATTTAACTTCTCAGTCTGTCTGCATTTGCTCTGTGACCCAGACCTTTCCCTGCTGAGCTTTTGGGAGGGATTGCAAGTGGTATTATTAAAAGCTTCATACTGATAGTTCTTAACCTTAACCT
Source organism: Podarcis gaigeae (assembly GCF_964106915.1). Classification (NCBI taxonomy): domain Eukaryota; kingdom Metazoa; phylum Chordata; class Lepidosauria; order Squamata; family Lacertidae; genus Podarcis; species Podarcis gaigeae. The sequence goes on from NC_139677.1 coordinate 82,363,101, forward strand.
AACCTTCTACAGAAGGTGGAAACCAGGTTTCCTGCAGTTCCAGCACCTTTTACAAAACGTTTCCACCATGATTTACTGGGGCAGTTGCATGTTTGGCACCTAGAAACCATGCAGTGCAGCCCCCTGCCCAAGAAAGTGGTCATCTGCCTCCACTTCATGGTCAGCTATTACAACCCAGGCTACAGCATGCCATAAGCAGAGATAGGCGACATCCAAGGCTGGCTCCAGGTTAGAACGGCCCCCTGGCAAAGTGGTACCCAGTGGTCTCTACAGAGAAGACTAAGCTGCTCTCAGTTGCAGTTGAGTCTGCCCACCTTTATTGCACCTGGTCTTCTGCAGGCCCAACTCTGCTTTGGTTGTCACTTCAGGGGTGACAGTCTGGATGCCCAGTTGCAGCGTGTGATTGGGTCACATGCAGCTTCCAACCTGCAACTTGATTTGCACCCCATCACTCTCTAGTGGTGGTGCTTTGTTTGCAATTAGGAGCAGCAAGAACCTTAGAATTTGTTTTTTTAAAAAATAATATTTATTACTTTTAAAAGTTACAAAAAAGGAGAAGAAAGAAAAAGAAAGACAAAAAAAACAGAAGAGGGAAAAAAAGCAAAAAGAATACAATACAATATATAAACAATACAAAACCCAACCTGAACCCATTAAACTAAACACATAAATGAAGCAAAACAAAAACAATCTAAAAACATCCCTCCTTTTCCTTACTCTATCCTTCATTCCCTTGTTTCCTCGACTTCCTCACACCTCCCTTTTTGTATCCCACTTCTAGTACTTGTTTCAGCAAATCCTTTCCATCTTTCTCTATTTTCTATCATATTATAAATAACATATTTTTAAACCTTATTTCCCATTAAGACTAAATTACTTATATATACTTAACTTCTTATAGCATTTCTGCTAAATCCATAAAATATCATTTCACCATTTTTCTAACAGTCATTACTTTTACAATATTTCTAAATATACACTTTAAAGAACCTTAGAATTTGTCACCATCCTGTGCATATGATGTGCCTATAAGGAGGGAGATCATGACATCATAGCATGATGGCAGCCACCTTGCATGTGCGATGGGTGGAGGAAGGAACTATTAAGGAAAGTGACCTAAGAAGAAGGATGGCCGTGACCTTATAACAGAAGGGTATCCAACATGATGCCACTCCTGATGCTGCTGAACTACAACTCCCATTATCCCATGCCATTGATGGGAGTTGTAGTCCAACAACATCTGGAGAGGACCACATTCTGTGGCAAAATGTTAGATGTTCTCTGCTGTGATGCTCACAAATTGAGTAGAGTCATCTGTAACCACTGCTAATGATTTAAGTGATCAAAAGCAGATCAATGCAACTTTTAACCTATGCGCTCATTCAGCTATACAGATGGATCTGTTGAAAATGTAGGGTGGGTGTATTTGTCCAGGGTATGGCATCAGCTCTGTGCTTGCTTTTTCACGCATGCAGCACAAGTTACCAGGCCTACTCTGTGCAGTTAACAAGCTGCCAGAATTTGGGTGGCAGAAGATACAACTGAAAACTCTTTGCAGGTTCAATTTATCATAGAAGGGTCTGGAATTTACATTAAAAAAAGATTTTATACTAGTCAGAAACTGAGTTAGTAACAGCAATGATGCCTCTGCTTGCTGCTATCTTTAATTTTTTGGGGGTGGGATAGACATACTGTTGTCCACTTCTGCCCACATTAAAATCTAGGATTTCTTCATTGATTTCTGTGTTCAGCTCTCAGTTTTGTCCAGGGACAGTTAAAACTATTATCTCAGTGTGAACCAGGAAATTATCTATTCAGACAATAAGATCATTATATTTGCTCTTTTTATATCTGTGCGCCTCTTCCTTTGCTCTCTTTTGCTCATTTCTCCTAGAGCAGGAAAAAGGGTAGAGTAAAATTGAGCCCAGGACAACGAAGGAAGAGAGAGAGAGAAAACCGACTCTGCTCCTTTCCTCTTCTGCACTCCTTGTCTTCTTTCCCTGCTAGCCTCTTCCGCCAGCTGATCCGCAATATTTAGAAATCTCTTGGGTTGTTGAAGCCATGACCTCTTCTTCACCAGCCATTACGAGCCAGCCAGTTGCACACTTTTCTTTTCCAATGCTCAATGTTCTTTGGCTTCTGAGCATGCTTAATCCGCATTAAGCTCTTTTTTACTGGGCTCATAATTTATTACAGACCAGAAATGACCTAAAATAAAACCGCACAATGCACTATAATTTTAAATGAATAGCAAAATACAAAACGATGTATAATGGCCAATGGCTCAAGTGTACACATGTACAAAATAACAAATGACCTATATACATAGGGACATAAGAAGCTCAGTGTTGTCTACACTGACTGGCAGCAGTTCTTCAGAGTTTCAGAAAGGGAACATTCCTAGGGGACTACCTGGAGATGCCTAGGATTGAACTTGGGACCTTCTGCATGGAAAGCAGGTGCTCAACCACTGAGCCATGGTGCCAGTTGGGCCTGGTGGGAGTTGTAGTCCAAAACACCTTTGAGGCTGGCGAAGGCTGCATTATGGCAGCATCTTATTTCATTTGCATGTGGGTTCTGTGTTGGCCGGTGCATGGAATGCCAGCCTTGGAGGCCTCTTTCCCCGCGTCATTTTGCAAAGGTTAAAAATTAAGAAAGGAAGGCTAAGATGTTAACTGCTGAAGGACTACATTAAGAAGATGGTGAGTCTTAAGCCATGAGTCCCTTCTCTGGCTGAGTTCTGTGCCCCCAAATAGAACTGGATTAGTTGGAGAAAGAAGAATGCAACTGAGATGAAGAAGGGGAAGGGCCCTCACTGAACAAGACTGGAATAAATACAGTTTTTCCAAGTCCCAGGCATCAACATTGAGCTTTTAAAGCAGCAGCAGCAGCACCAGTTTAGGAGAAAGTCCTATGCAAAGGTGGAAGAATCGTTTAAATCGGAGCTTTCCAAACTTTTCATGTTGGTGACACACTTTTTAGACATGCATCATTTCGTGACACAGTAATTCAGTTTTACTAGCAAACTGGAGGTTAAACAAACCCCTTTCTAACCCTGGGAGGAGTGTGCGGAGCGTTCGTGCGACGCACCTACACACTGCAGCCGACACACTGATGCGTCGCGACACACAGTTCAGAAAGCTCTGGTTTAACTAACCCAAAGTGAGAGCATCAGGTTCCCGGTTGATGATTCACCTGGCAGTTTTCTAGTCTGTAACTAAACAAGGGAATCCAACTGCAGTTGGGAGGAAAACTGATCAAATGGTAAATATAACATTAAAAGATTGTGCGCATGCTGTCCTTAAATAGAAAATGATTTGGCATGGAGGAAGATACAAGGGATCAAAGAGTGTTGTGGGTTTTGTTTTTTTTAAAAAGAAGCCAATTAAAGGATCAAGGACCAAGATCTGAATGAGAGAGATAATTATAGGTAGCAAAGGCAGGTTTAAAATAGAACAGGTAGATCGTGTCCTGGAGAACAAAGCCATTACAAGACAAATTTCTGGGAGAGAAAGCAAGAGGGCAAAAGGCAATGGAAGTGTGAGAAAGTGTTAGGGGGGAAAAGAAAGAGATGAGAAATGCAGGAATGAATCTTAACCAATTAAGAGTGTAGAATCCTTAACAGTCAGAGGAAAGGTTGCTTTGTTGGCTGTACAAAGAATGGTGACAGTGAAAGAGGTGCAAAGCCTGATGGCTGGTGACAGAGCCTTCTCTGCAATGGCCCCCAAACTGTGGAACTTCTTCCAGATGAAGGTGCAACAGGCACTGTTTCTTTTAAGTTTTAGGCGGTCATTGAAGAGGCAGCTCTTTCTCTTTGGCCTTGGAAAGTTTGAACTATTCTTGTTAGTGCCCCCTTATATACCATCTGTTTTGTTGAAGTGCATGTATTATGTGGTATTTTGGGAGTGAAGTTTTTTATATTTGGGTTATTGTATGGTACGTATTCTCTTTAGATGTAACCCATCCTTTGACCTTACAGGGAAGGATGTGTAACTAATTATGTTGTTATTGTTATTGTTATGGTGCCAACTGTAAAAAGGCCCCCCAAAACACATCACCCTAAGTTACATTGTGGGGTTGTTTTGTGTTGATAAACTGGTATCTTGATTTTAGGCGGCTATCGAAGATGTTTTCTTTACGAAGTCTTTTCCTGAAGTGCTATCCAGTCATTTTATGGAATATTAATTGCACATATCTAGGAATGATTTTATTGTTTGTTGAGTGTGTTTTTATTGTTTTTAGAGACTTTTTATTTTTAATATTTTAACTCTCTTTATCTTATTCTACACCACTTTGATAGCTTCTGACCACAAAGCAATTTATAAATAAATAAGCAAAATAAATAATATAGATATTAATATAAATTGGGAAATGGGAATTATTTGAGGAGAAGAATGTGTTTTGAATTGCTTCAAAAGACGTAGTGTGTACACAGCCTTAGGGAGGGTAATTTAGAACCCTTAACTGGAACTGATGAACCAAATAGCCCCTTCCTGCTGGAATCAGTACAAATTGGTATGTGCACACTTCTTAATATAAAACTACCACCCGGGAAAGTATTTGCTTTAATTACATCAAATTTCCTGTGTGCATTTACAAGGTCATGGGTTTTGTTTCTTAGCAAAGCAGGCTGCCAGCATGTGGAAATAATTGCATAAAGCATATTTTGTGTCATTCCACCTTACCTCACTCTGAGCACATTGCACTTGAGATTCCTACAGAAAGTCATATTTGACAACAGAGTTAATAATAAATTGGAAGGAATGTTAAGTGGTTGAGGTAGAGAATGGGGGAGGGTGGCTTGTGCTTGGTAAGATCAGAAATGAGCGGCAGCAACTAAGATTCATCACCATCAAAGCATTTGTAAAAATTTGTAGATTGTTGCAGACGAAAGCTTCTTCTTTTTTTAAGACAGCAGTTTGTTAAATATAACTAGGAGATAACTGCCATTATGCTCTCGCCATCCACACCCCAGAAATAGGAATGATGTGAGGTTTAAAGAGCTTGCACACATCATAAGTTTTGAGGTCCACAGAATGTATAACCTTTTGCCTGCGCTGCTCACTTTTTAAAACAAGCTAATGGCTCATGTCTGCTATGTGTAAAATATTAACTTTACATGACCAAATTACAGTGGTACCTCTGGTTACGAACTTAATTCGTTCCGGAGGTCCGTTCTTTTTTTTATATATATATAAAATATTTATTAAAATTTTTAAATACAAATGCAAAAATAATAAACAATATAACATATATCATAACATAGTTTCATAACTTCTTTGGACTCCCTCACGTCTCCCGCTCCCACTTACATCAGTATAGATTTTTACCAGCAATTTTTCATCTTGTTTGCGTTCTTATGTCCCGCTCTTTTAAGTATAATATAATAAATCTCCAAAAGTTTTATATTTTCCTCAATCTCACTTATCATCCTAATTCCACCTAATTTAGTGGTGCTCAATTATTTATGATCTAGCATCCTTCTTAACATTCAACCAAATTACAGTATTTTTGTAAATAAATCTTAAATTTCTTCCAGTCTTCTTCAACCTTCTCCTCTCCCAGGTCTCGGATTCTGCCGGTCATCTCAGCCAGTTCCATGTAGTCTATCAGTTGCATCTGCCATTCTTCCAGTGTGGGTAGATCTTGAGTCTTCCAATGCTTAGCGATGAGTATCCTTGCTGCCGTTGTTGCGTACAGGAAAAAAGTTCTGTCCTTTTTTATCACCCTCTGGCCGACAATACCCAGGAGGAAGGCCTCTGGTTTCTTATGGAAGGTATACTTAAATACCTTTTTCAACTCATTATATATCATTTCCCAGAAAGCCTTCACTCTAGGGCACGTCCACCAGAGGTGAAAGAAAGTTCCTTCATTTCCTTTACATTTCCAGCATTTGTTATCAGACAAATGGTATATTTTGGCAAGTTTAACTGGGGTCATGTACCATCTATATATCATTTTCATTACATTTTCCTTCAAAGCATTACATGCAGTGAAGTTCAACCCAGTGGTCCACAACCTTTCCCAGTCCTCAAACATAATATTATGCCCAATATCTTGTGCCCACTTTATCATAGCCGATTTAACCATTTCATCTTGTGTATTCCATTTTAACAGCAAGTTATACATTCTTGAAAGTACCTTAGTCTTAGGTTCTAACAGTTCTGTTTCCAATTTCGATTTCTCCACCTGGAATCCTAACTTTTTGTCATTTTTAAAAACTTCTTTAATCTGAGCGTAATGTAACCAGTCTCCGGAGGTCCGTTCTTAACCTGAAACCATTCTTAACCTGAGGTTCCACTTTAGCTAATGGGGCCTCCCGCTGCTGCTGCATGATTTCTGTTCTCATCCTGAGGTAAAGTTCTTAACCCAAGGTACTACTTCTGGGTTAGCGGAGTCTGTAACCCGAAGTGTTTGTTCTGGTGTCATCTGAACTGGAGATCAGATAAAAAGGTTATTCTAGCAAGCCGCAAATGGGTCATTAGGATTCATTTAATAAAGGTAATGGGGAATGAATCTGTGCAGTGGAGATGGGGACCTTGTGGCTCTCCAGATGTTGGACTCAAACTCCCACCAACCCCAGCCATCATGGCCAGTGGTCAGAGGTGATGAGAGAGTCCAGCAACATCTGGAGGGTGACAGGGTTCTCATCCCTGCTCTAATACAAAATCACAGATGAGCACATCCTGAGAAATCCTAGATTACAAGCATTTTTTCAGGATGTGTTAGTTTGGGATCTTAATACAACCTGTGCTTTTACAAGACTATTTTACTCCAGTAAATGGTGTGAGGAGGCAGAAGAAGTCACGTTTGGCAAATCTTGTGTCTCAGAAAAGGTTGTGTGAACTGGTTGAGGGAGTTTCAAAGTTTTTGATAAAACAGTTCTACTGTAATAAAATGATTAAACAAGGCAAACAGAGACAAGTAATGAAAAATGCAGTGAATTAGACTAAGTAAAATGTTCCTGGTGCCAAAATGTCTACACTTGGCAGTAGGAGCCTCTAGTTCAGGGGTCTGCAACCTTTAAGACAAAAAGAGCCACTTGGACCCGTTTCCGAAGAAAAAACAACAACTGGGAGCCGCAAAACCATTGCGACATTTAAAACAAATATAACACTGCATACATTGTTTCTTAGCCCAATGTTATCCTCGTCATTATAAAAATAACTTTTTTGACACTTTTTAATTATTTTTTGTTTGACCCCTCAGAATTACTCCTCCTCATAGAAATAAACGTTATATTAACAAGTTACCTTTTTTTGAGTGTGTGTTCTTCACTCCCCTTCAAAACAGTAGCTGCAAATTGCAAAGCAATAGCAGCAAATCAGCCAGCGGCAGCCTGTTGGGGCAGCAGCCTGTTGCCCGAAGCACGGGAGCCCTCCGGAGGGCTCCCCGTGCTTCAGGCGAGTGTCTGCAAGCCTTGCGCGCCCGGCAGGAGCTCCCGTCGGGCGCGCGAGGCTTGGGGCGGCAGCCTGCCGCCCGAAGCACCCGGAGCCCTCCGGAGGGCTCCCCGTGCTTCGGGCGAGTGTCTGCAAGCCTTGCGCGCCCGGCAGGAGCTCCCGTCGGGCGCGCGAGGCTTGGGGCGGCAGCCTGCCGCCCGAAGCACGCGGAGCCCTCCGGAGGGCTCCCCGTGCTTCGGGCGAGTGTCTGCAAGCCTTGCGCACCTGGCAGGAGCTCCCGTCGGGCGCGCGAGGCTTGGGGCGACAGCCTGCCGCCCGAAGCACAGGGAGCCCTCCGGAGGGCTCCCCGTGCTTCGGGCGAGTGTCTGCAAGCCTTGCGCGCCCGGCAGGAGCTCCCGTCGGGCGCGCGAGGCTTGGGGCGGCAGCCTGCTGCCCGAAGCACAGGGAGCCCTCCGGAAGGCTCCCCGTGCTTCGGGCGAGTGTCTGCAAGCCTTGCGCGCCCGGCAGGAGCTCCCGTCGGGCGCGCGAGGCTTGGGGCGGCAGCCTGCCGCCCGAAGCACAGGGAGCCCTCCGGAGGGCTCCCCGTGCTTCGGGCGAGTGTCTGCAAGCCTTGCGCGCCCGGCAGGAGCTCCCGTCGGGCGCGCGAGGCTTGGGGCGGCAGCCTGTTGCCCGAAGCACAGGGAGCCCTCCGGAGGGCTCCCCGTGCTTCGGGCGAGTGTCTGCAAGCCTTGCGCACCTGGCAGGAGCTCCCGTCGGGCGCGCGAGGCTTGGGGCGACAGCCTGCCGCCCGAAGCACAGGGAGCCCTCCGGAGGGCTCCCCGTGCTTCGGGCGAGTGTCTGCAAGCCTTGCGCGCCCGGCAGGAGCTCCCGTCGGGCGCGCGAGGCTTGGGGCGGCAGCCTGCTGCCCGAAGCACAGGGAGCCCTCCGGAAGGCTCCCCGTGCTTCGGGCGAGTGTCTGCAAGCCTTGCGCACCTGGCAGGAGCTCCCGTCGGGCGCGCGAGGCTTGGGGCGACAGCCTGCCGCCCGAAGCACAGGGAGCCCTCCGGAGGGCTCCCCGTGCTTCGGGCGAGTGTCTGCAAGCCTTGCGCGCCCGGCAGGAGCTCCCGTCGGGCGCGCGAGGCTTGGGGCGGCAGCCTGCTGCCCGAAGCACAGGGAGCCCTCCGGAAGGCTCCCCGTGCTTCGGGCGAGTGTCTGCAAGCCTTGCGCGCCCGGCAGGAGCTCCCGTCGGGCGCGCGAGGCTTGGGGCGGCAGCCTGCCGCCCGAAGCACAGGGAGCCCTCCGGAGGGCTCCCCGTGCTTCGGGCGAGTGTCTGCAAGCCTTGCGCGCCCGGCAGGAGCTCCCGTCGGGCGCGCGAGGCTTGGGGCGGCAGCCTGTTGCCCGAAGCACAGGGAGCCCTCCGGAGGGCTCCCCGTGCTTCGGGCGAGTGTCTGCAAGCCTTGCGCGCCCGGCAGGAGCTCCCGTCGGGCGCGCGAGGCTTGGGGCGGCAGCCTGCCGCCCGAAGCACAGGGAGCCCTCCGGAGGGCTCCCCGTGCTTCGGGCGAGTGTCTGCAAGCCTTGCGCGCCAGGCAGGAGCTCCCCTCCGGCGCGCGAGGCTTGGGGCGGCAGCCTGCCGCCCGAAGCACGCGGAGCCCTCCGGAGGGCTCCCCGTGCTTCGGGCGAGTGTCTGCAAGCCTTGCGCGCCTGGCAGGAGCTCCCGTCGGGCGCGCGAGGCTTGGAGCGGCAGCCTGCCGCCCAAAGCACAGGGAGCCCTCCGGAGGGCTCCCCGTGCTTCGGGCGAGTGTCTGCAAGCCTTGCGCGCCTGGCAGGAGCTCCCGTCGGGCGCGCGAGGCTTGGGGCGGCAGCCTGTTGCCCGAAGCACAGGGAGCCCTCCGGAGGGCTCCCTGTGCTTCGGGCGAGTGTCTGCAAGCCTTGCGCGCCCGGCAGGAGCTCCCGTCGGGCGCGCGAGGCTTGGGGCGGGAACAAAGGAAAATGCGCCTCCTCCCCTCGCCTCCACCCCGGAGCCGCGGCAAAGGCGTTAAAGAGCCGCATGCGGCTCCGGAGCCGCAGGTTGCCGACCCCTGCTCTAGTTGGATCCACAGCAATTATAATACACACTCCCTGCAACATGAAATTGTTGGATGGGAACATAGGGGTTTTGTTTGGGGTGGGGGTTTTTGGCGAGTGGGTGGAGAGAAATGCCAGCTTAAGGAAGTTGCATTAGTTCAGCTGAAGTGAACTATGACAGCTGGGGGAAAAATAGTATGAGTAAATGCAGTCAGTCTACAGATGGGGAAACATTTTGACCAGGGATTGGAACACTCTGGCCTACAAACCTGATGAGACCCAGCTGGTCTCCCCATTTGGCCAACAAGGCCATTTTGGCCAACAAGATGAGCCTCTAGCTACCCTATCTCCACAATCCTTTCATCTAGAAGGCATATTGGAAAGAAAGGCAAAAACGTTCTATTAGCGCAAAATAAAACATCCACATTGTGCTCCTTTCTTGCTGCTAAATCTGTACTACGGTGGTTCACACCGTGTGGAATGGGTATTATAACCCCAGAATCCAGCAGCAATCTAGATACAGAGTTAGAGACTGCTGAGGCCCTAGCTAATGAGGACCAAGTCAGGGCTGTGAACCAACTGTGGGTGATCAAGAGACCATTGGGACTCAGATTGTTTAGACAAGAACACCCCCCCCCAAACCTCCCACACTACCGGGGCCCATAGGGACATAGCCAGAAGCATCACATAACCTTCCCTGAGCTTAAGGAACCAAATGCCTTCTGTCTTACCAGTTCAGTGGTGCAAGGCACACATCTGGCAGGATACTATGGAACATAGGAGAATACCCATCCTCAGGCCAGAAGTTCTCCAAAATGGGATGGAGCAAGGGAGAGATAGTCTAGAGCAGTGTTTCCCAACCTTGTGCCTCCAGATGTTTTTGGCCTACAACTCCCATCATCCCTGACCACTGGTCTTGCTAGCTAGGGATGATGGGAGTTGTAGGCCAAAAACATCTGGAGGCACAAGGTTGGGAAACACTGCTCTAGACTTCAGTTGGGAAGGGTGGGCTCTTCTAGAAGCATCCAGAAACGCAGATATATGCTGACAAAAACGAGCTTCATTTGTGTGTGTGTGTGTGTGTGTGTGTGTGTGTGTGTGTAAAAATCCATTTCCATCTCTAAATCAAACACAGAGCAGTTGGTAACATCTATTCTGCAGCTGTCCACAGGGATCATTTTAATCAGCCTTGAGCCCCTCTAAAGCTACAGAAATCTTCGGAGGAGGGCGGCTGATTTTGTCATCCTGCTGTGCAAAAAGCAGACCAAACAGTACGCCTCTGATATTCCTCTGCTGGAAGAGATTTGTGCCTGTAGGTAAATGTGCCTTTCGGCAGTTGCTTTTTCCTGTGCTTTTAATGAAGTTATGAATGGAAGTTGAAGCTTTAAGAGCAGGGAGGCCAGTACGTGTGGGTGGAGATAATCTTCAATCTTGCATTTTGAAGTGGTGTTTCATAGATCTCAAAGCTGTTCTGAGGACAAGTGCCAGAGTCCCATATTTCAGAAGGGATGAGGCCTTCACTTGCTGGCAAAAATATATTTCAGCTGAGATGAGATTAATGATAGCTCTGTGCAGCCATTACATCGCATCCTAACTCCTTTTTCAAATACAGAAATCAGAGATTTGGAAAGTTGAAAACGATTGCCAGTTTGATTTCAAGCCCAGTTTAAGGTGCCGGCTTTAAACCCTGAATGACTCGGATTATGAGCCTTGGGACCTTTCCTTGCACGCTGCATTCATTGAGGTCCTGCTATGGATTCTTCAGCTGTCTGATGCCTGGCATGGGTCAGCTGTTAGAGGTGCTGGGATGTAACTCGGCTTGCACCAGAGGCTGATGCATCTGCATGGGAAAGAGCAGATAGAAAGAAGAACCTCCAAGCTTCCTAGAGAGTATCCTTTAACCCATGCTGATCTTCTGTCAGGCTAGACCAATACTCTTATGGTTGCTGACCTCATTTCCTACTTCCTCCTCCTCCACCCTCATCTTGGGAGAGGAGATGGAAGAGCCAGCATGGCTCGTTGCATTTCCCACCTTGGTTAGGTCACATCTACACCATACATCTAAAGCAGTCTTTAAACCACTTCAACAGCCATGGCTTCCCCCCCAAAGAATCGTGGGAATAGTTGTTAAGGATGCTGCCAGAAGTGGTTAGGAGAAGCCCTCACAGTGCTACAATTCCTAGCAAGTTCCCTGGATTCTTTTGGGGAAGTGATGATTGTTAAAGTGGTAGAAGAATGCTTCAAATGTCTGGTATGGATGTGAGTTAGAACTAGGATATTTCCTCTCAAGCACGCGTTTCTTGCAATGAACGTAGCTTTCCTATTTTCCTAAACACAGAAGTCACGGCATTATTTTATCCGGGGTAAAGTGTGCTCTTCCAACTGTGATTCAGTGTTCGCCTTAACTTCTGTTGATGCATATAATTTCCACATGCCACCGTTAAAAAGGAGGTAGTGAGCAAAGAAGGGATACAGGTGGCGCTGTGGGTTAAACCAAAGACTTGCCAATCAGAAGGTCGGCGGTTCGAATCCCCATGATGGGGTGAGCTCCCGTTGCTCGGTCCCTGCTCCTGCCAACCTAGCAGTTCGAAAGCACGTCAAAGTGCAAGTAGATAAATAGGTACCGCTCTGGCGGGAAGGTAAACGGCATTTCCATGCGTTGCTCTGGTTAGTCATGCTGGCCACATGACCCGGAAGCTGTACGCCGGCTCCCTCGGCCAATAAAGCGAGATGAGCACCGCAACCCCAGAGTCAGCCACGACTGGACCTAGTGGTCAGGGGTCCCTTTACCTTTAATGAGCAAGGAGTTAATGAACAAGGAGTTTGGTGTTGGTACCCACCCTGTGCAATGCCCTCTCCATTGATTTGTTGACTTACATTTTGTGCAACCTTGTTCTCTCAGCCGGACAACATCATCAGAAGTCAGCAGGGCTTTACAGTGGTACCTCGGGTTACATAAGCTTCAGGTTACATTCGCTTCAGGTTACAGACTCCGCTAACCCAGAAATAGTGCTTCAGGTTAAGAACTTTGCTTCAGGATGAGAACAGATATCGTGCTCCGGCAGTGCGGCAGCAGCAGGAGGCCCCATTAGCTAAAGTGGTGTTTCAGGTTAAGAACAGTTTCAGGTTAAGTACGGACCTCCGGAACGAATTAAGTACTTAACCCGAGGTACCACTGTACTTACAAAGCAGAAGCCAGACATACTTTGCTGTTAACCACAGGAGTGGAAAGGGCTCTTGTGCTCAGGTTGTGCTTGCCGGTTTCCCACGGGCCTCTTCTGCTTGACTTCTGCGAGAACAGGACTAGATGGGCTATTGGCCTGATCCAGGAGGCTCTTCTTATGTTCTTTTAGCCTGTTCACCAAGTCCATGACTAAAAGCAGTATGACACATAGAATGTTTGGGTGCCAGTTGAAGGAGAAAGAGGAGTCGAACAAGGTAAAGACAGATAAAAGTTGCTCAAGTCTAGGGCAGGCCTTATCATAAGGCAGAGTGAGGCGATGTCCTCACGCAGCCGATGTGGGGGAAGGGGTGGCGGCAGTGGCAGCCCCATAGCCAACACCCCCCTCCCCGACCAGCTGTTCCTCTCTGTTGGAGGTCAGAGCTCTGTGTGCCTCAGAGCTCTCCGTGCAGGTCCTAAAATAGCCTGCATCCCTCAGATGTGGTACAGGAGGTTGTTTTTTTCCAGCCTCAGGCCTCCTCCATATGTTGCTGCAGCACAAGGTCCATCATCCCTGAACATGGACTAAGCTGGCTGGGAGTGATGGGAGTTGTAGTCCAACAACATCTGAGGACCCGTGGTGGACACTGCCCCATTGTCAGTGTTGAACTGGCAGCCCAGCTGCTTCTCTACATAGAATGGGGCTGCAGAGGGGCACGGCCTTGTCCTTTTCGGTAGGCAGCCAGCTCTCTCGAGCTTGCCCTGTGCATGTGCTAGACCAGGGGTCAGCAAATATCTTCAGCAGGGGGCCGGTCCCACTTGTGGGGGGCCAGACTATATTTTGAAAAAAAATTAATGAATTAATTCCTATGCCCCACAAATTACCCAGAGATGCATTTTAAATAAAATCACACATTCTACTCATGTAAAAACACCAGGGCCCCACAAATAACCCAGAGATGCATTTTAAATAAAAGGACACATTCTACTCATGTAAAAACACAATGATTCCCAGACTGTCCATGGGCCGGATTTAGAAGGCGACTGGGCCGGATCTGGCCCCTGGGCCTTAGTTTTCCTACCCATGCACTAGGCAGCTTATAGTAAGGATTCTGGAAGGGGATTTCTTTTTATTATTATTTCACTTTAATACATCACAAAAAAGAGAAATACAAAAATAAACAAATATCCATCACCTCCTGACAACTAAAAAAGAAACAACAACAACACATTGAATAGTGATCACAATACTTTTAACATAAAAATGGTCTTTTTTCTATATACCTGACTTCTCGTCTACTACTTCTATTTCTCATCAATTGTTCACTGCCATATCATAACATGTTTTGGTACTAATATTATTTATTCTATCACGGGTTTTCCATCAAGCTTAAAACTCCTGCTGAAGTGATTGAAATGCTGCTACAGACTTTAAACTGTCATTACTATTTTTCAAATAAATTTTAAAGACTTCCCATTTTGTGATAAATACTTCCTTTGATTTATTTTTTATTCTTTCTGATAGATTATCTAATTCCGCATATTCAATCATTCAAAAAAAATGATTGGGGCGGGGGGAAAGGAAGAGGGATTTCGATTTGCCTAGTGCCTTCTATCCAGAACTGCCACCCTTTCATGTATACTGTATTTCATAAAATTTCATGTATATTTCATAAAATACTGAGATGTAGCACTTGCAACTCTGTATGGCTACACAATACAGCAGGGAAAGGGCTGTGGTAGGGAGGGAACAAAGGTGTATTTTGGTACTACTTTACTCCTGAAACTTCCTCTAGTGTAAGAGACCTGAACAGCAAGTCAAGGCTGCAGTTGCAGACTAGGGCGTGGGAACATTTTGTTGCTCCAGGTCCCACATCTCTCCTTCTGTTTACATTTCTATTTGCCCTTATGCTTAGGGAAAGATGTGAATGCCAATCAGTTGTTTTAATTTCCTGCAAAAGCTGAAGGTTCCTGAAGAGGAAACAGCCTAAAAACTGCTTATATATGTATTTTAGCTGAAAGCTACGCAAGGCTGTTGTCACTCACTTAAGAAAGGTTGTTTCTCAATGCTCAGAGGCCATCTCTTCTTCTAATCTCCATGGCAGTCAAAACAAAATCCAGCCTGGGATTTAGCAAATTCTAGCTCGTATTAAAAGCAGGGAAAGAGGAGATATGATCGCCTGGGAAGTTTGCACTGTTGTGTTGCCACCCTCTGGACCTGTCATGAAGGAGGCACACAAAGAAGGGCCTCAGATGATGAGGTGGACTCATATGTCCCCTGGTACTTCGAACATCCAGGTGAAGAAGAGGATGGGAGTCCTGCAGCTTCAATATTTGTTCATCTACCTGATAAGCCACACCTCCTGAAATTCCCTATTCTGTACAAGTATTAAAGGTGCAGGAACCCCATCCTCATTTTTCCCTGGCCACCCTACACGTATTCCCCCTTTCAATTTCACCAACCCAGAAAAGCTGTCCCTTTAACTGCATTCCTCCCCCCCCCCCCCGAGATTAAAGACAACCCCCCAAATCAAATGCACATATGTTGGTATGCAGGCGTATAAAATATCTTTATGGGCTAGTAAAGTTTGTGCACTTATTTGCTAGCCCAAAGGAGCCTATGCTATTAGAATAACATATTATTTTCAATATATTTAACCTCTGTTTTTATTTGGGTGTTTCCCAGATAATTTATGGTTAAACTAGGCTCCCACTTTGGCCATTCTTAACAAACTTGCCCTTTGCGTTTATTCTCCCCCACCCCCAATGAATGCACTTACATGCATCTGTTGTGTACATTTCTTATTGTTTTGGCTAAGTGATGCATGCATAATTCTTTTAATCAGTCCCAGCAGCTGCTTAATTTCTTTTGTGTGCCATTTTAATCCTCTCCACTTTCTTTTTTATCTTGCTTGTTTGTTGTATGTTCTGGTGAGGACATGCTACTCTGTGTTTGACTTCAGTAGAGCCATGACATTTATTCCCTGCTACTCATATCCTTTAAATCAAAATTACATTGCCAGCTCTGATGGGGAGGGCATTGCAGTATGCATCTAATAATGCTATTATCCTTCAGCTGCAATTGCGGTTGCTAATTGCCAAGCATCTGCTTCACGTTAAACTCTGAGGTTGTATTTAATTTTCCTCAATCGTATTAGCGAAGCCCAACACAGCAAACACAATTGCTGTAGATATACCACCCGTTTTACATCGGTGTTTTCTGCAGCAAACCCAAGTGTGGAAATAATATCTGCCTGCATACAGGTCTTGAAACACACATGTACATAACATGGAAAATATGGTCACACCAGGGTTTTTCAAGGCATGCATACTGTTAAACCCATGTTGCTACTCATGCTTATGTATGGATGCTAAAGTACACAGTGCATTTAACCAACACGTGCTTTTAAGGATCTTTACTCTTGAGTGATGGTACGCCACAGGAAGATTAACCTACCTCACAGGGTTGTTGAGGGTATTAAACAAAGCAGTTGTGAGGACTGTAGATGCCTGTCTCCCCAGCGTGCCTTAAGGCTCCTCCTCCCCCAGGTCCTTCCCAAGCAACTTTGGCCGTTGTTGCTTCGCCCTCTTAATTTTTCTACATGTTCTGGGAGACCAGGAGAGATGGGGACTGGTTGCAGCAGCAGGGGGAGACTCCCTGGATTCTTCAGCAGCCTGACTCATCTCTGTCTCCTGTTCCCTCTCCTCTTCTGCCTCTGGTTCTGGACTGCTCTCTGCCCCAGACTCCCCTGCTCACTAAACCCTGTTGCCTCTTCATCTTCCGACACCACCTCCTCTCAGTCCTCTCCCTCTCATCACTCATCATGTTCCCACCACCAACCCCTGGCTCTGAGCCTCCTTCCCCTGGGGGTTCCCTTGGGTGTTCCCCAGCTGGTGCCTCCCACCACTCCTCTGCATGCAGCCCGTTCATGGCATAAAATAAATAAAAGTACTTTTTAATGAGCTGCAGAAGAACCAAATCATTTATCTGCTTCCCTTTCCCAACCTCTTAACATGCTCTGCTGTTTCTTTTGTACCCCAGGGATGAGGAACCTCACCCCATTCACCAGCCCTGCTTTGCACCCTCCTCAAAGGTTTTTAACTGGCTGGAAAATGTCCTGGCATTCTGATAATGCTGCTTGCTTGCCTGGATGGAAGGTAGAGAAGGACGTGTGAGTGTGAATAAACCAGTTTGCCGTACAAAAGATACAATGCACATTTGTTGGTCCGCCCACATTGGCCTCTGGCTCTGCCCACTATGGGCATGTGGCCCCTGGAAGGTTGTCCAGAAGAGAATGTTGTCCTCGGGATGGAAAAGGTTCCCCAGCCCACTTGTAGCCCCGCTTGCATGATATTAAAGGGACTTAACATGAGTGCAAGGATAAACTGTTCTGGCAGTTTGGACTATGAATATATTTGCTTTTTAACTTCTTTGTTGAGGTGGTTAGAGAGCTGAATCAGGACCTGCGAAACCAAGGCACAAATCCCTACTTGGGTGACCTTGGGCCAGTCACTGCCTCTCAGCCTAACCTAGCCCACAGGGTTGTGGGATTAAATGAGAAGCGGGAGAATCATGTACGCCAACTTGAGCTCCCTGGATAAAAAGGCAGGGTAGAAATGCAATAAAGGAATAAATTCATTGAAGCCAAAATATTATCCTCATGGTCTTCCCTATTAAGCAGTTGGTTCAGACTTTACTGCCGTCCACCGTTCTACCCAAAACATCTTCCCATAACAGCAGCAGCAGTAGCATCTGAAAACCTTTTGCCATCTGGGTCGGCGGAGAGAGGTAGCGCTGCCAGCAGCCAGTCCGCAGGAAAGTGCAGAGCTGGCATGTAGCGCCACTGTGCATTTGTGCAGAGGCACACAGCAAAAAAAAAAAAAACTTCTTTAGTGTTCAATATGGAGTTGGGAAGAGCCTTTTAAGTGGCGGGTGATAATGTTTGAGCTGGCCCAAAGGCACTTGGGATCGTGGAGTCAGTGCAGAGATGTGGGTAGTGTGTTCGGTTAGAACGAGGGAAACTTAAAAGTTTAAAAGCCTCTCTCAGCTACCAAGTTCCTTCGGTGTCCTGTAACAGCTTGGCCAGTCCCTGTCTCATGGGTTTGTTCTGAAAGCAAAAGAGCTGCTCGTGATCTTAGGTTCCGAGCTGCTGGAAATGAGGATGCTCACACAAGTACAGTGGTACCTCGGGTTACAGACACTTCAGGTTACAGACCCCGCTAACCCAGAAATAGTACCTCGGGTTAAGAACTTTGCTTCAGGATGAGAACAGAAATCATGCTCTGGCAGCAGCAGGAGGCCCCATTAGCTAAAGTGGTGCTTCAGGTTAAGAACAGTTTCAGGTTAAGAACGGACCTCCAGAACGAATTAAGTACTTAACCCGAGGTACTACTGTATGTCAAACTTATTCTTGTGGCAGAGGATGTGACTTGAACACCAGGGATGGGGAATCTGTCCCTGGAACATGCTATGCTGTGGGACTCCTCCATCCCCAGGTCAGCGATGATGGGAGTTGGAGTGCAGCAAGCACCTGTGGCTCTCCATCCCTCTCGCATACCAAGACGTGCAATAAAAACCATGCAATCTAATAGAACTGCTGCCTGTTTGATTTTTGTTTTAAACTTTGTAATTTTGTTTAAATTGTTTTCAATTAACAGTTTTTTAAAAAATACATTTAATTTTTTTGTAACCCGCCCTGGTACATTAGGGTGAAGGGTAATAATAATACTGTAATAATGATGATGGAAGATGACACCTTTCCGTCAGCCTTGGTGCCTTTAATAGCACACAAGATGTAGAAATTTGACAGATGTAGACTTCTCCTTTACAATATCTGTGTCATGGCGGTAATGGCACCTGTCAAATTTCTGGCATCGCACAGCTGTTAAAATCCACAGGAAATAATGGGCAAGATCTAGCCAAAGTGAGCCATATTGGAGTCCCACCGATTTAAAGATGTCTGTGAGTCTCTCACTGAGATTTTTACGACTCTCAAATAACTTTCTTTGGCTAGAATCATTCTCTGTTTATTTCTTTGTTTGCTGATTTTTCTCCTTAATGATCTGCAAGTGGTAACAATGAAATGCCGAAAAAGAAGAGTAAAGATAAAAATCACATCATGAACAAAATTAACACCAAACTTCAAGACAAGTTTAAAAACTGCATTGCTCATGATAAAAATATAGCTGCACACCAGAACTCTTAAGTTCTAGCAATAATGATAATATTAACAACAATAATAGTTGTTATGAATTTATTTATCACTTGCCCTTCACTTTAAGGTTCAAGGGCAAGCTACAACCATGAAAATGTCTTCTAGAACAATTTTCCAAAGTTGGAAAAGGAATTGGACGGGCAGTTCTCTTTGGACAGAGAAATCTGTAACTGGGAAGCCACCACCAAGAAGGCCCCAGATGAGCCTTCACTAACCTGGTATCCTCCTGAAGTTTTGGACTGCAGCTCCTATGAGCCCCAGTTCCTGCTGGCTGGGGCTGAGGGGAGTGTAGTCCAAAACATCTGGAGGAGAACAAGTTAGTGTAGGCTGTCCTAGATTTTACGGACCTCTCTGGAAGATCTTAATGCACACAAGGGCTTAATGGCATAATCTGAGATCTGCCAATGCTAAATGCTAATGGTACCTAGTTTTCTATTGCAGTGTATGGTGACACAGAACACAGGAAGCTGCCTCCTAGTGAGTCAGACCATTGGTCCATCTTGCTCAGTATTGTCTACACTGACTGGCAGTGGCTCTCCAGGATTCCAGACAGGAGTCTTCTCTCTGACCTTGCTGGAAGTGCCAGGGATTGAACCTGCGACCTTCTGCATGAGAGCGAGTGTGGTGTAGTGGTTAAGAGCAGTGGACTCGTAATCTGGTGAACCGGGTTCGCGTCTCCGCTCCTCCACATGCAGCTGCTGGGTGATCTGAGGCTAGTCACACTTCTCTGAAGTCTCTCAGCCTCACTCACCTCACAGAGTGTTTGTTGTGGGGGAGGAAGGGAAAGGAGAATGTTATCCGCTTTGAGACTCCTTCGGGTAGTGATAAAGCGGGATATCAAATCCAAACTCTTCTTCTTCTTCTCTTCTTCTCTACCACTGAGCTATAGCCCTCTTTCCCCACTCCCCATGGTGTTGATATTTTTCCAGAATACAGTTATTTAGCATTGCTGCTTTGATCCATCCCCGCCCCCCCAGATATGTCTGAACAATTGTTTTAAAGATCACAGACCCAAAGGCATCTGACCAAATCAACCCAAACTATTTTGCTCATCTAACACACCTCCATACCACCATGGCAATGCCCTTCTTACAGATGAATCCATGCCATGCACATCACTCCACGCTACAAGCACAGGACGAGAGTGAACAAGGCACCTTGCTCAAAGAGACACCTTTAGGCAAGGAATAGTCTAAATAATTCAAGCAGACAAATTGTTTAGTGTTCTCCATTCTAAATATAACAACATCATTAAACACTTTAGCCACTACCTTGCATATTTCCTTTGTTTTTACAAAGCCGAGCATCCAAATGCAAGCGAATTAAAACGTCAATTGTGAATTTTATCCTTCCTGCTTTTTATTATTACTGTACTTACTTTGGAGTTAAAGCACAACATTTCCCTTCCGGATTTCTAAATACGTTTCATGCTGCTTCCTGCTTATGACTGCTTTATTGCTTGTGCCAACTGAATTGCCTTAAGTGGTGGTTGCTACCTCTGCAGGCCAGGAATGATTACAGGCTCATTTTGTGGCAAAACATTGCAATTTCAGCAGCTATCAATCAACTCAAAGTGGCAGCGGTCTTATCTATCTTCTCTTAGGGATGTTACTTCTTTTTGTAAATGTTTTGAAGGGCATAGCTTTTGTCTTCATCAGCTGGGGTTAAGGTTCCCCTAGCAAAGCCAGTTGACCTGAAATTAACTAACTTGGTCTGCTTGTGTGCCTCAAAATACTCCCTAGGCAACAACCCCTCACTGGCCCCACTTTGCACTCGTGTTTTTGCCTGGCTGGAATGTATTCTATGAAAATGAACTCTGAAAATGCCACTTGGTTGCTTGGATAGAGAGATAAGTAAAGGTAAAGGGACCCCTGACCATTAGGTCCACTCGTGGCTGACTCTGTGGTTGCAGCACTCATCTCGCTTTATTGGCCGAGGGAGCCGGCGTACAGCTTCCGGGTCATGTGGCCAGCATGACTAAGCCACTTCTGGTGAACCAGAGCAGCGCACGGAAACGCCGTTTACCTTCCTGCCGGAGCGGTACCTATTTCTCTACTTGCACTTTGACTTGCTTTTGAACTGCTAGGTCGGCAGGAGCAGGGACCGAGCAACGGGAGCTCACCCCATCACGGGGATTCGAACTGCTGACCTTCTGATCAGCAAGTCCTAGGCTCTGTGATTTAACCCACAGTGCCATCCATGTCCCGGATAGAGAGATACATGAGCAAAAACTAGTCTACTGGACAGATTGGTTGGCTGGCATCTGTCTGTTTTTGGGAGATTATGGAGGAGTGCGCCTTCAGGGGCAAAGTCGAACTGTTGGGGAGTTACAGCGCCTGTTGTGGCTGTAGAGACTGATGTGGGAGAGACATGTTTTGCTGCAGCTGGGGCAGAGGAAGACATCCGGTTGTGCTGCTGCAGATGGCGTTTCTTCTCTCTACTCCTCCCTGCAGTCATTCCTCCTGGTTCTGCTGTGGATACACAACCTGACTGATAGATAGTATATTTGTTGCTCTACCTGCTTTTGCCTCTGTCTTCTCCTGTCACTGGCATGTGGTCCTCATAAAGTTGCTGAGAAGGGAATGTGGACCTCAGATGAAAAAGGACCTGCACTACATTGGCAATTGAGTTGAAGGTCAAGATAGCCCTCTTGGGGAGGCAATGGGACCCTGCACACCTTAGCAACAATGTCTTGGGTGACTTCTGTTGTGGTAGCTGATGCGGCAGGCTGAGGCATGACACCAGAGCATTGGCCGTTGTGTCCCATCTGTGAGCAGTAGTGTTCAGTATGCATTGTCATTCCCACATGCAGTTTGTTCCTTTGTCTTTGCTTTGTTTGAATAGGTGCTTCTTTGACAAACGATTGCAAGTAGATTCCTCTTTGCATGTAGGAGATAATAAGTCAATTATCTGGCCAAATACTTCCTCCACTGTAATTAGCAAATAGTCCTGTGTTAAAGTCTGTGTGAATGCTGGGCTTATAATGCTGCTTTTTATAACCCTATTTTGCTGAGGTGTTCATAAAGGGACAAATGGGAAATGATCTATAATGAAATGAAGAAAATTCTCAAGCGGACATTTGTTAAAAAACCAGAGGCTTTTCTCTTGGGCATGGTCGACCAAATGGTACCAAAGGAAGACAGAACATTCTTCATGTATGCAACCACAGCAGCAAGAATTCTACTAGCAAAATATTGGAAGAAGCAAGAACTACCCACTCTGGAAGAATGGCAGACCAAGGTGACAGAATTTATGGGATTGGCAGAGATGACCGGCAGAATCCGTGACCAGAGGAGAGAGACGGTGGAAGAGGACTGGAGAAAATTTAAAGTTTATCTTAGGAACTGTTGTAAAATTTCGGAATGCTAAAATGTCAAGGGATATAAGATAGAGAATTATAGCTGTTAAATCTTAAATTTAAATAAAATATAAAGAGAATCAGTTATGAATTGGAATGAAGGATTGCTAGAAATGCTGTCTTAAAAAAAAAAAATAAGGGTGCAGTGAAGGGAAGGCTTGGGGAAGTCGTGTTATGTATGTTATTGTATGTTATGTCTTAGTATGTTATGTTATGTCATTGTATGTTATGTTATGTTTTTATTTTGTTATATTTGTGAAAATGAATAAAAAAAATTTTAAAAAAAAAAACATAAAGGGACAAATGTTGCCATTCGAACCAGCAGCATAATGCAAGCAATAAGCTTGAAGCCAGGGAAATCACAAAAGTAACTGGGACAGCTGTATTTGTAATTTTTAAATATATCTATATTCCTGGCCCATTGATGGGGGACTAGAATTCTGAGTGAAATTTGCCCCCAAGCTGTAGGATTGTTTGTGTTTTCCTCCTTTTCTCAAAACTAAGTTAACACAGGAAATAGCCCTGCAATTAAATATTACTCCAGTGTGGCAGCATTTCAGTGGCTTTCTGCACTAGGGCAATCTTTATTTGGTTTTCAGAAAATGATTATTAGACACTCTTCAGCTGTAGACCTCCAAAGATACACCAAAATAAAACAAAGCAAAATTGAGCAGGCAGTTAAAAAGATCCAATGGAAAAATAAAAGGCCTGGCAAATAAAAGTAAGTTTTCAAGGTGGTGCTGAAAAGAAAGGCAGTGCTAGGTGACTCTTTCTGTCTACTGAAATCCATAAATGGAGTGCCACAGCTGTAAAGGCCCTGGCACTCCTCTTAATTCAGATGATAGGCTAGAGCAGGCCAGGGCCTCTGAAACTGGTCTCAACATTTGAGTGATTCCATTCAATATATCTTGCAATAGCTCTTCTCCAGCTGAATCACAATGCAACATATAACCAAGCATCACCTAGCAGAAATGGAGAAATTTTGGGCAGGGAAGGACAAGAGAAATTTGTGGCCAGATGAAGTAGTTTAAACAGGTTGGATTTCTTCTTCATAGTGCCCTTAAAACACTGTGCCTCTTTCAATGAAACAAGACCGTCTCCTTATAAATGGTAACTTCCAAATATATAATAGGTTTGGTAGTTGATATGGGGGGGGGGGAGTTTCAGTAACCAATAAACATGTGACTCTCCTTTTGTGACTTTCCCCTTTAGCAACAAGCAAGATTGACTTGACAAGTTTGACTCAACTTGAAATTAAGTTTTCTCTCCATTACATTTTGTTTACAAGCCCTGAAATAGAGTGAAGATAAACACTCCATACTAATGTCATGGATCAGTGCACTTTTCATAAGCAGCTCTGCACAGACACATTTGTTTTGTTTTTAAATCTATCGGAACAGCTCCTGCATTGTAAGTGAGGCTTGAGGTTTCAAAAGAACAGTATATTTTCGTGCCTGTTCACATCTGCCCAGAACTAAGTGCCATTGAGTTGGATGGGCCTTATTCCTGGGTAAGCATGCATGGTGGTTTTAGTCTTTCTAATTCTCTTCATGTGTCGTGTTTTATCCATTTCAGCTCATAGCTACCTATGACAGGAGCAGGCAATCTGAAAGTATTGACCAAAATTGTGTGGGTGTCAAGGAGTCGAAAACCGGGGAGATAGATACATAGGGTGACAGAGAACAGGGTGTGAAGAAAAAAATTGGTAGCAGAAAAAGTGGGAGAAAGGGGTGACAGAAAGAGAGAAAATGGAGTTCCCCATCTATTTATGGCTCTTCCCCCTCCCCACTGCCTCTGACCCCAAAATATATCTGCCATTATTCCCAGGAGAATATGGTGTATACCCCAATCCTGGTATACAGACTTGACAGTTTTGGCCTCTGTGGGATGCTCTGCATATTCGGTGAAGCTTCTCAGGCACTCCTGATGCTTTCGACCACAACTCCCATCAGCCCCAGCAAACATGGCCCGTTGAGGGATGTTCAGAGTCTTCCAAAAACTGCCGGAGAGCACTAGGTAGCGGGAAGATGCTTCGGAGGCGTCTTCTAGCCATATATCCCAAGTTACCCCGGAATCCTCCTTATGGGACCCGTTTCCCACTGGATGATTCATCGTCGGAGCTGAACATTAGGGAAGAGGCTCCCGGAGGCCAACATAATAATGGCAACATTTTTTTTTTAAATCGCGCCACTCGCTCGCTTTGCTCTGCTGTCCCTTCCCAAATGTTTGTTACCCCTTTCCGGTTTCTTGGGGGGAGGGCGCGCGCTTCCACCTCTTTCCTTCTGAGGCCACGGGTGGATCTGCCACACGATCTAGTTCCGCCCTAAACCGGGTGGTAACAAACCCACCACGTGCACCCCACCCTCCCGCGTCGCTTGTAAAGCTCCACACCATACAAACCAGGCGCCCGGAAAAACAACAACTAAGCGACGCTTTTCTACTTCTGCTGCCCGGGAGCTCGAGACTGCAGCCGCCGGCGATCAATAAGTGGGTGGACTCGCGACTCCTTCGGTTGCCGTGACTTTGATTCTTGTTTATTCTTCGCCGCCTGCGAGCGCGGCGCCTCCCTCCCTCCGTCTTTCCAGCAGCCAGCCGCGCTTCTGGGTGCGAGGCGTTTGTGTGTGTGTATGCGCGCGCGTGTGTTTGTGTCGCGGGGAGGTTTCGGCTGCTTTGCGCGCACATGCACGCGCGCGTCTGGGGACAGAGCTGGAAAGCAACAGGGAGGCAGGGAGGCATACAGGCTGCTGTTGCTGTGATCCTGCTTCTCCAGGGCCACTTTGCAAAGGCTGCTCGAGGAGGAGGAGGAGAAGGAGAAGGCAAGCTGCCACCGAGGCGGCTCGCTAGAGATGCGCGCGGCGTGATGCTAGCTGCTGCTGCTGCTGCTGCTGCGTGCCGCCGCCTCCTCCTCGTCCGCCGCGCCTCTCTCCTTCTGTATCTTTCCTTCTGCTAACTGATTCCTTTCCCCACCCACCCCTTTCCCCCACCCTCTCTTCTCTTCTTTTGCTTGGCTGCTGCTGCCTGCTGCCGGCAGGACCCATTTGCTCCTCTTCGGGCTACAAGAAGGCAGATGATGAGATGTCCGGGGCCACGTCCTCTGCGGACCAGGAGGAGGCAGCAGCCCGCACCATTTACTTGAACCAGCCCCAGCAGAGCAAGTTCCACGACAACCGGGTCAGGTAAGGGGAAGGCGCACCAGGGGGAGAGAGAGAGAGAGAAGCAGAGTGAACTGTGTGGGAAGTGAGTGCTCTGGATTGATCATCCAAATGGGCCAGGAAAGAAGTTAAGCTTGCTGGGAGTGGCTCCCTGACTTTGACTCCATCCTACAGCTCTCAGGCACAGTGGTCTTGTTTTTTTTGCCAGAGGTCCACTTTGATAAAAGTATTCATGTTGTGGTGATGGAGACTGGCAAAGCTTCCATTCACAAACCCAGCGTCCCAAAGTGGCAGAGTTGCCGAGTAAGAGGCAGCATTTGCCAGCCATTTCTGATTCCCTAATCCAGAGGTGATTTAACCTGAAATGTTTCCAGCGGTTGCTGAACTACAACTCCCATCACCCCCAAGCATTAGCAGTGCCGGTTGGGGCCAGTGGGAGTTGCAGTTCGGGATCTGGAGGTGCTCTGATTCACTACATGTTAGCTGGTGGGTCTGGACCTACTAGTGGGTCACAGCCTGGTGCAAAGTGGGTCGCAAGAGGAACGCTGCCACCATGCAACCATAGGGCAAAAGATTAAGAAATGGGTCCCCAAATGCACCTTTGTGTCAAAGGTTGGTCCTGAGTCCGGAATAGTTGACTTAAAAAAAAAAAAATATTAAAGTTTTCTCAGTGTACAAAGGTATGCACAATGTCTTTTTTCAAGTTACATTTTCCATAGGTCATTTCATTTGTTGAGACATTAGGGAGAAAGGGGGTGGAGGGGGGAAAGGCGAGTGGGAATAGTTGACTTTTGAAGCATGATGTGGTTGGTTGGGAGGAGTAGAGGCCTAACTGCAACACAGGAACATATAATTGGGAAGATGTCGTGGTTTATGCTTGCACCTGTCCACACCAGGCTGATTTCTGGTGTTGCTGCTACAAGGGAGGGTTGTTTGTTTGTTCCATCTTGGCTCTGGCCCATGCTGAAGCTGTGCCCTTTGAGCCACAACAATAGCTGTGTAAGTCGAGTGAGTAACAAGCAGTGGCAGGCAAGGACCCAGTGTGCTCCTCCTGGCCAGAGCAGTCAAGAAAGGAAGAGAAGGTCAGTGGCAGGTGATGGATAATAGGCTCTTATTTGCAGGAGAATAAGGCGAGAGGCAGTAACAGGTGGGGCACAATGGTGAGAGATCAGTTACCAGCCATCGTACAGCGGCTCTCTCAGCAAGACAATTACAAGGCCTAATAATGGATGGCACTGTTGGCAGCTCCCGTACCAAGGAGAGAGATTACAGCTGTGCCGAGCTTGATTTTTGGTGTCTCAAAGGGTGCGGGAATATGCCATGCGCGTGAACGTAATAAGCATAATGCATCAGCCTTGTTCGTGCACTTACTCACTTCCATACAGTAGCAGGAGCAGAGTCATGCTTTAGACCTCATGTTGCATCCCAGTCCTACCCTTAGGCAGAGTCAGGCAATCTCATCAGGTGGCAGATACTGAGGGGCAGAAGGGAGAGCAATGGTAGACCCTCTGGCCATTCCTCCCAAGCCCTCTGGTAATTCTGTTAAGAGATTAGAGCAGTGTGTGTGTGCCACAAAGCCTGTCATGCCCCTCGCCAAAAACTAGTGGGACCCCCTAAGCCGCACTCAGGTGCAGCGGAGGATGCTGTTGGGAGCCACCCAGAGTGGCTGGAGAAACCCAGCCAGATGGGTGGAGTATAAATAATAAATTATTATTATTATTATGCTGTCCCATCACCAGTGTTGAAGGAAGATTAAGCAGTCTGACAAATACTGATTCTTCCAGGTGTCAGGCAGGGGTCTTTTTCATCACCTGAAACCTAAGCCTCATTTTTCCTAAATAATTGTATGTTGAGTAAAGTAATGGAGAGAGTCATCACATAGATCAGTAGACGCAGTTAGGTCTGTGGTTAGAGAAACCATAGATCAAACTTGTTCCCAACCCATAGCTTTCCATACATCATATTGGGACAACATACTGGGTTAGTTGTAGATAAAAGCTTTGTGACATACCTGCAAATGTAGAAAGGGGCCCTTACAATGTTGTAAATCAAAGTCTGTTCCAGTGAACTCAGTGTGAAATTAGTTTTCAGAACACCGCCAGCAAAAATAAAATATCTGTCCATGTGACGCTGACACATAAGCTTATGCTCATATACTGTGCTAAAGAATGTAATGTTACCATCTCCCCTTTTCCACCCCTCTCACTTCTTCTACAACCCTATATTGCCTGTACAGTAATGTCTCTGAATATGACTGACTTCTTTGAATGATACTATGACTTGAAAACAGTCTCAGTATATTCTATTGCTACCCAAGAAAAACTCAATAAAGACATTAAAAAAAAAGAAGCTAGTAGAATTGGAGCCAATGTCCCGTCTTTTTCCACCTTGGTGGTGCTTTCAGTGATAAATACAGTAATTTGTAATTTGGGCAGAGAAAGGGAGGGGAAACCCCATCATCATAAAGCTTTGCTTTGGACAGCGAGCTTTAAAAATCCAATCAAGGCAAAGTAAGCAGTGTGTTGGTTGAAGACTTTTAACAGCCCTAATAAACAGCAAGGCTTTGATCAGCAGGCTCCTCGTTGTGTTTCGAAGTGGTTATAGCTTCAATTTAAGGAGATCAGCAACAATTTGACAAAGTGCCTCAAAATAATTTATGCAACCGAATTATGCAAGGAAGATTTAATGTAATAGGGTGATGGCTCTTTGGCACACCCTGAGAGCCTGACAAAACACAATGTCGTTCCTGGAATTAAAGATGGTGTGGATGGATTTTCAAAGTGCAAGTGGAAAGCGGGAGGAGGTGGTCCAGGTTTGTGTCCCAACCTTGTGTGTTAGGGGGCTTTAACCCTTTGCTCCCTGCTGTTATCCTGATCTGGATCAGGCCCATCTCCACTAGAAAAAGTGAATGGGTCCCCCCATGGGTGTAGCAGCTCCATTCGATCAACTCTGTCTAATAGTCAAGGGTAGGGCATTCCATTGGGGAGATGCCACAACAATAAAAGCCTGATTCCTACATTGTGTGGAGCAGACCTCCTGTTAAAATGGTTATGGATGGGAGGCCCTCACCTGCAGTGATTGACTAGGCATATAAGGGGTGAGACTTTCAGGCATCAAGAGAATTGCCTTTTTGAATTTTCTCCCAACACTTAGCTGAAACCTGATTACCACCAACTTTCACCAGTTAGTTCTAATTCTGTCTTCTGAAACAACAGAGAACAAATAATGCTCCTCCACTTATTTGAGATGTGTTTTGTCTAGGAAGCTTTCCATGACTTGGTTCCTGGGGTTTGCCCCATTGTAGTTAAGAACTAGTTTACTGACTCACTTTCTCAGCTTTGTCTTACTGTGATTATACTCGCATATAAACATTACATTTAAAACAACAGGATTACTTTTTTCCAACTTGGGTTATTACTAATCTGTCTGAAACTCTCTTGAAAATAATGTGAATCCTCTCTACTCCCTGAAACAAAGCAGTGTGGTTAAGGCCGCAATGTTATGCACACTTACCTAAGAGTAAGGACCCATCTGTACCATACATTTAAAGCATCATCATACCACTTTAAGCAGACATGGCTTCTCCAAAGAACCCTGGGAATTGTAGTTTGTTAAGAGGGATGAGCATTGTTAGGAGACTCCTATTCCTCTTATAGAGCTATAATTCTCAGAGTGGTTTGACAATCGCCCTTCCTAGGGAACTCTGGAAATTATAGTTCTATGAAGGGAATGGTCTCCTAATAAATCAGCTCTCTTAACCAGTAAGTCAGCAAGTCCCACTGGATTTAGTGAGGCTTTCTTCCTGGTGTGTAGGTAGAGGGTGGTATTCAACTGAATTTTACTCTAGAGGAGATCCATTGACTCCATTAATTTCTCTGGGTCTGCTCTGAGTAAACCCTGGTTGAATTCCACCCATAGGAGTGCAGCTTTAAGCAGGAACTTAATTTTCTCCTGCTGAAATCAATGGAAGTTTGAATTGTTTCACTTTGACCAGATCATGCCTTATATAAATAACGTGCACAATTTTCTGATCTACTGATTATCTGAACATTTTGGATAAATGATCCTCTTAGGCTTTTAAGGGCTGTGCATTTGCTCATACAGCAAAATATTTCTGTACTGCTTGACAAGTGGGAGATGGCAGATGCCCATTTAAAATTATGTCTACAGAATGTTATTTTTTATTCTGACTTACCGTGATCTTGTAGTATGTTTGAACAGCTTTAGTTGTTTTTATGTTTCCTTCCTTCCTGCTTATTGCATCTTGGTTTAGACTAGCCTTCGCCAACTTGGTGCCCTCCCCATGTTTTTGACTACAACTCCTATCAGCCTCACTTGACATGGCTGCAGTTGTCACCTGAAAACATCAGAAAGGCAGCTGCTTTGGGAAGGCTGGCTTTAGGTATTAGCTACCTTACCTTATTGTTAGTAATGCTTTTTAGAGGAGTGTTCTTCAGTCCTGGATACTTTGGTGATTCAGGACTACAACTCCCATCAACCTCAGCC
The DNA here is from genome assembly GCF_964106915.1 of Podarcis gaigeae. Lineage (NCBI taxonomy): Eukaryota > Metazoa > Chordata > Lepidosauria > Squamata > Lacertidae > Podarcis > Podarcis gaigeae. The sequence continues at coordinate 82,392,935 of NC_139677.1, forward strand.
AACTTAGCCAACACCCAAGGATGATGGGAACTGTAGTCCAACACCAGGGAATCCAAGAGTGTTGAAGAACACTCTTCTAGAGATCCTTTTGGTGTACAAACTGCTTTGTAAATATTATCTAATAGATCCTCCTGTACACCTTGTGAGGCATGATGGGAGATTTACTTATCCTAAGTTACCCACAGAGGTTCACGGCTTACCAGGGATTTGAACCTGGTTTCCTCACTGCCAAGCAGGAAATGCTAAATTTCCCATAGAAAGTTAGAGATCGTGTTCAAGTCAGGCTCATAGCTTGTGTGTGTTTGCATTTTTGAAGTGGGTGCCCCAGAAGGCTTAAACTGGACATCAGAGGAAGTCGTGGAAATGTAGTAAACTCTTAGTAGGATGGTTACGGCTGGAAAGGCTTTGAAGGTCAGCCAGTGCAGCTCTTGGCACAGACTTTGCACAGAGACAGGCTCCTTCTCTTTTGCACCCTTCTTAAAGAAAAAAAGAGTAGCTAGCAAGATGTGTAGAGACCTCAAGAAGACATAGGGAAGTGCCCAGGGCCCATCTCTCCAGGGCAGACTGCATAGGGTTAAATCATGGGAATAGCTAAGTTGGCTTGAACTTGGTTTGTGGACCTTGTGTTGTCTTCCCCCCTGTTGTATGCATTGTGGGGTGCTCCCAGGCTGTTGATATTTTGAGTGGGATTTAGTCACATATCAAGTATTTCAGATTGTATAATTAAAGTTGATTTGGATCTCCTGCACAACAAACATCCTCTCCCCCACCCTTAAAAAACCCCAGACTTTTGCAATATGGAAAGTGATGAGAAGATGAACTGGAAAGTGTGGGATAACGTTTCCTTGATGCAACATCGTCTAGCCTCCCTGCAAACAAATTAGGGTGTATGCTCAATAAACAGATTATCTGGAAGTGACTGCATGGTGCAAGCCTATGCATGTCTGCTCAGAAGTAAGCCCAATTAATTTGAATGGGACTTACTCCCAAGTAAGTAGGTATAGGATTGCAACATTAGCCGCGGTCTCCCTCTCTTTTGCGATTCACCATTAGGGAAGGGTGGGACCACACAGACAGCATGTTGTGCATGCCGTAAGAGCGCATTGCAGTGAAGGGAATGGGAGGCAGAAAGGCCAGGAGACCATTGTTGCAGCCTCAAAAGAGGCTGGCAATGATGATCTTTTTTTATCTGCTTGTTTGGAAGTTCTTTGCAAAGTGCATCATTATGTGTTGAGCACAGCAGGAGATTTGCTCTGATAAACAAAGAAACACACAAGCAGGAGCTTTAACAGTTTTTAATCTGAGAAAATATGCATTCCTGATGCTTGATTTCGTATTCTTTCTATTTTTACCAAGGAAAAACAGAAGCCACCACAGTTATTCTTTTATTACAGATTTAAGTGGTTTACTGGCTGCAGAGGCACTGAGATGAAAACACACACCTCATATTCAGATGTGCCCTGGGAACAATGAAATGGATAAAGCAGTGCTACATAAGCCATGCTATATTTGAAAGACAAGTGATGTGTGTGAGAGAAAGAGACAGAGGGAAACAGGCGAATACTGCAAGCAAGACGATGCCGTTTTTGACCGTAATGCAATTTTAATAGTTAATTGGACTCTTTGCAAACAGTAGCAATAAGTGACAAATATTGGAAGCTATAATTATGGGTGTTATGGTTTTCGCTTCAAGAACTTTAGCTTCTGCTTGTTAGTTTTAGCAGTAAGACACTGAAACTCGGTGAGTGACCTAGAGGGCCAGTCACTATCTTTCAGGGTAACCAACGCCACAATGCTGTTGTTGTCGTCAGATTTAAATGGGAGATCTTGTGAGTGCCACCGTGAGTTAGAAGATGGTATAATCATACAAGGTCAACAGTTCGAATTCCCGCAACGCGGTGAGCTCCCGTTGCTCGGTCCCTCCTCCTGCCAACCTAGCAGTTTGAAAGCACGCCAAAAAGTGCAAGTAGATTAATAGGTACCACTCAGGCGGGAAGGTAAATGGCATTTCTGTGCGCTGCTCTGGTGTTGGTGTTCTGTTGCATCAGAAGCGGTTTAGTCATGCTGGCCACATGACCCGGAAAAACTGTCTGTGGAGTGGACAAATGCCGGCTCCCTTGGCCTGTAAAGCGAGATGAGCGCCACAACCCCAGAGTCGTTCGCAACTGGTCTTAACTCTCAGGGATCCCTTTACCTTTACCTTACAATCATACAAATAAATATGACCATTCCATCAGTAGCACGGTTAGATGTCAGACCCCAGCAAGCGAATAAACAATGCAGAATTAAACTATGGCATTCACCATGGCTCCAGTTTGGAAGGCTTTCAAAAGGGATTCAACAAATTGATGAAGAATAAGGAACTACCAAGAACTGCTGGTCAGGGCGGCTATGTATTGACTCCAGCCTCAGAGTTTGTGTACCACTAAATTCCAGTTGCTAGAGAAAAGAAGCTGGAGAGAACTATTTCTCACCTCTCCTGCTTGGGGGCTTCCCAGTGACTGGCCAACGTGGAAACAGAATGCTGAACCAGATAGGCTGGATCCAGTAGGGCTCTTTGTACCTGGGGTTTTTGTCCAAGATTGCCGTTTCCTCGTGGCAAATAAGGCACTCATGGGCTCAGAGCAGTGTGCACAGGGTTAAACAGTCCTGTGAGGTGGTTTGTGCTGGGAAAACCTAGTTGAAGAATATTCCTTCATAGGAATGCTGAATGCAGTTTGTGGCCCTTTGGATTGCAGTTCAGTGGGCAGGGGCGGAGGAAGGGGGGGCAGGCCACCCTGGGTGGCACCACTGAGGAGGGTGACAAAATGCCAGGCGGCACTCACCGCAGGACCTGCAGCACACCCGAGCCACATGTCTCTCCTGGGTGTGACGCGGTAGCCTGGGCGCCTACAGGCTCCATGCTGCTCCAAACAATCCACCCTCCACCTGCCCTTCAGCTGGAGGGTGGCTGAGTGGGAGAAGGCAGGCAGACTTCTCAAAACATCCTGCCCCAGCTCGTCATACCCCATGGGCGGCTGGCCCCACCTCTTGGTGCAGGGCACGCACGCTGCCCCAGGCACCCGATTGGCTTGCTCCGCCACCAGCAGTGGGCTATCATGCTGTGGCCTCATGTCTGCTCCAACGCATTCCCTTCGCTGTGGTGCAACACTAAGCTGCCCAGGTATTAAGAATTGCCCCTTTGCTTCAGCATCTAGCAGCAGCTCTGCACAGAATCCTGCCGTGAGAGATTTTGTGGAAAGATGACGTGGTGGATTTTGACACAGAAACATTAAAAAAAGAAATGAGGATGAAGCGTAGTGCCAGAAACTGACAGCGCTAAAAAAAGATACCAAGGTATTTGTGTGCCTTCACAAATGGGGGAAAGTTGTGTAGATTTATGTTAAGGGATTAACAACAGAATTAGCATTCTGCTAATGTCCAATCCAGTCAGCGGCTTTGCTGCTTAGCCAGTTTGTAGGCCTCAAATAAATAAATAAATACTTTTTCAAAGCAGGTGTTGGTATGCATTTACTCCCAAACACCTGCCAAATAAAATCCACATGCAAGGTGCAAATAGAACAGTTGTAAAATACTGTTCGGTTTAAAGAATTGTCATTGGAACAGGGGAAGCTGCCCTGTTCAGAGACACCATTGACCCATTTAGGTCAGTATTGTTGTGGGGTGTTGGTGTGGGCATTGAGCTTGGCAGCTTTTGCATGCAAAGGAGATGGTCTAGCACTGAGCTAAGGCCCTTCCCCAATGCAGCCCATGATGATCAAGGATGTTATTTGAGAATGAAATTCACGCAGAGGGCAAGCACCTCTGTGACAGATGAGGGAGAAAGGAGTCAGGACCAATTTAAATGATTAAAACAAACATTCTAACATATTTTTGCTTGTGCAGATTCTAGGGATGATGGAGAGCCCTTTGTCTTACAGTTTTATAGATGTGTTGAGAAAATGAATATGTGGTTGAAAATGTAGAAGATGGGCAAATAAAATGAACAGGGGGCTGGAGCCACGAGTAGCCAGCAAGTACATCAGCATGAAGCGAGCATAGCTAGTGGAAGGCACAGCCTTTGAGAGGCACAATCCATCATTTGGTGTGTGAGTCACTGCAGTGGTGATCACCGTCACAGTGACGCCATCAGCCATGCATTTGGTGTCACTGTAGATGCAGCCTGCACACTTACAGATGTGCATGCTTTGGAAAAAATGTGTATGTGAGCAGGAGCATCACCAATCAGGGGGCCTCTACATGTGGACAAGCACCATATGTACCTAGATGGGCAGAACTGTATGTATGCTTTTTAAAAATAATGGTTTCATTTTGCAAATTGCAGCCCAGAAAGAAGAACAACAAAAAAGCAATCTCATGTTTCACTGTTACAGTGCATGATTGGAAAGAAGTGATAAGCGTTTAAATCAGATAAACAATAGACAAAACAGCTATCTGATAAAGCCCCTCCGAAACCCAGTGTGGGTCTCTGGAGGTCGTGAACTCTCAAGAAGTTATGAAAGTTAGGAACAGAAACCAAACCATGTCAAACTAATTAGATGCAGTTTGGTCCCTTGCTTTCCACCCGTATCACCTGCTGGATCTTTCCATGAGAGCAAGAGTCAAACACGCTTATACCAACTTGCATTAAAATAAACTCAGAGGAGGTTTCCGGCCTCTGGCTGTTGTTGATCCGGCTGCAACCAAGAGGAACAATTAATAAGATATTTATGGCTGAGTTTGGGGCCGGTGAAAATAGAGAGAAGAGCTAAAGGGGCTGCTTTTGGGATGATCTGGTTAGCTATTTTAGAAACATGACCAAAGATTGAATCCCAAGAGCTAGAGATGTTGGGCAAAACCACTACATCTGGGGGGCAGGAGCCTCAGTCTGAGCATCCATCCCTCCCAAGCACTCAGGATACATATGCATGGTGTTCCCTTCCCACTGATGCCACTGCATGAAACATTTATTGAGCACGTAATTGTGGGAACATCTATATGCCCCTGTATCCTTTCTAGACTGTGTCCTGGGTTGTGGCATCCAAAGTCTTGACAGGGCTGGGCTCTAGTAGGTAAGCAGATATTGGTAAGCAGATTGTGGGACACCACTGGAAGTCTGCAACTAGTTGCCTAGTTTAGCATTGTATTTTCACCAGCATCATGGAGTTGCTATTTGGATTTTTTCCCCCCAGGCACCAGCATATTTGGGTTGCCTTGGACCTGCACATGAACTTCCTCCACTGTGTACAGCCACACAGGTGGTTAGTGTGTTCATCTTTTTGACAGTGGATGGGAGGAACTAATCCCAGGCATTCTCTCCATCCCCACTCGTCTCCATCAGGGGATCAGCATTGCCAGAAGTGGTGGGGCTGGCCATTGGGACTGATCTGTACATATGCAGATCTTCCATAGAACAGAGGTTGTCATGGTTGGTTTCTAAAAACAGAACATTAAAAATACAACTCCAGAGGGGTCTCCAGAACTGAATGGAAATGTAGTACTTTCAAGTTAAGCTTAGCTCTTAGGGGCAAGCAGTTGCAAACTCAGTAACACCAGACAATTCTCATAAGTACTCAGTATTTAATTGGAATGCAAGGCAACCTGGCACCATGAAATGCTGCAAGACCGGTATTCTTATAGGAGCATGTGATATAGGGATTAGGGCAGTTGGTAGGGGGGGACGCGACTAATCTTAGTCCAAAATAGAAAAGAAAAAAAGCTGATATGTGTGAGATGGTTGTTTTTGCTCTCTTTTTTAAGTGTTAGGTCTAGGTAACTCACGTTTTTCACCTTTGGCTACAGCTTCATGAATTTAATACTTTCCATTTTCTGTGAAATGCTTGTATCAGGAGGTAGAACACAGGTGTGTCTCACAGTAAGTTGATTCCATCGTTTTAAAAAGAAGAGCTACACATGCAGTTCTTTTATGCTGAGGTAGAATCACAACAGGCATCGCGAGCAAGGCAAAACCCTTATCAAGGCCTAACAAACTTATGCTGGCTCCTACTCTGTAACTTTTTCAGTGCCAACTGAATGCTTTTTCTCTTTTGGCTGGCGTTAGTATAATAGGATGTCCAGATTGAAGGATTGTAATATATATATTTAAAGGATTTTAGTATTAAATTGTATTTGCTTTATCTGTCTGTATTATTTATCATGGCCAGCCCTGAGATCCTACAGGGTAGATTATAACCCTTTTAAATAAATTAATTGAAGAGAAACATTTCCTTTTAAAAATCCTTCAGGAAGTACAAATAAATACCTGTTACTGAGCCATCTTTTTATTTGAATTGGAGTGTGTCCTGGCAGCAGAAACACCTACTTGACTAGGCAGAAGACTCTGAAAAACACCCCCCATCGTCGGTCAGTTTTTATCCTTTTGCTGAAACTGTTAGACGTCACATGGTGCTATTGTTTTTATACCATCAACAGCACCTGGCTTTTCAAATCCATCATTATGAGACTAGTATCCTGCTGCTTATACACCTGCCTTTTTTTTTTTTTTTAAAGTGACCTGCTTTAAGAACAATTGTGGCTTGAAATATTGGATGAATACTTAGACATCTTTATCAAACAGCTTAAAAAACAGCACCTGTGCTTTGCTTACTTTTTCCACATCTGTTGATAGGGTGGTGCGATTTTAGAGTGATAAATTGATACTGTTGCTTCCAGACCATTTACAGGAAGGCCTCTGGCAAACAGGAATGTCATAACAATGATATTGCGCCGTGGGTTCACCTTGACAACATGCAATGGGCCTGAGGCAGACAATAGCATGTTCTTTGTGAAGTTTGCACAGCTTCCCACAATGGTTCCACTTGGTCAGTCTTCGTAGCTGGTGATAAATTAATAACTGAAAATTTTACTCAACAGCCTGTTATTCTTCCTACTATTCTTCTCATTTAAAAGTAAAGCCAACCTACCAAGTGCTTCCTTTTTGTTTGGTTTAAAGGATGCGTCACTATGTGTGTGTGTGTGTGTGTGTGTGTGTGTATAAAATTTGCAAACATATGATAAGACAGGTGACTAGTCGAAAGTAAACCTTGCCTGTATCATGAAAAATCCACCAGAAATAGTTTCATGCACTCATCAAAGTCCTTCTTCCTCCTTATTTTCAGACATCATGATATATCACTATATCGTGATGTTTAGCTGGTGATACATCGCAATGTTGAAAACCAGATATGGCCCAGCCCTACATAGTAGTCAGCACGGCAGATATATATACAGTGGTACCTCGGGTTACGTACGCTTCAGGTTACATACGCTTAAGGTTACAAACTCCACTAACCCAGAAATAGTGCTTCAGGTTAAGAACTTTGCTTCAGGATAAGAACAGAAATCTGGTTCCGGTGGCGCGGCGGCAGCAGGAGGCCCCATTAGCTAAAGTGGTGCTTCAGGTTAGGAACAGTTTCAGGTTAAGTACGGATGTCCGGAATGAATTAAGTACTTAACCTGAGGTACCACTCTGTGTGTGTGTGTATATATATGTGTGTGTGGGAACTTCCTCTCTGCCCAGAACATTGGAGGCTAGACACCACACCCCCTCTACAGTATTTATAGGAACTCAAACATTGAGATCCCGCTTTGTTCCAGTAACAAGAAGCCGAAAGCACCAGCCTGAAGATGACGAGTGAGACCTCGTCGAAACGTCGCCTAGACACCCCAACTTTTACACGGGAAGACACCCGAGGACACCAAAACCTGCATTCCTGTACCCGTGAAAATCTACGAAAGCATATATATATATATATATATAATGCGCATGCGCGCGCACACACACACACACACACACATATATATATATACGCTCAATTTGGATGAGAAAGTGGACTTCTGGCCAAGATGGTGCATGAAAAGAGGCTGTTTGCTGTTATTGGATGAGAAAATCCATCCTTTTCTTGGTACACCATTTGGATTATCCAGACACAAAATGTTAATGATTATAGTGAGGAGAACACACTGCCCTGCTTGAAGGAAGGGAATTTCAGGTTGCTGTGTTTTGTAAGTTGTTGATAAACGTCAATTGAGAAATGTGTGATTGTAGTACTGCTGTGCTTTCTGAAATACCATCCTTTGGGGACTCTAGACTTCTTCCCCCTTCGGCTTGTTGTTTGGTAAGAAGAGTATATTATTCTGTTCAACTACTCACATGTCTAGCATTTTTCTACATTAAGGAGAAACGAGGCTGTCCTCATGTAGCTTTTCTGAATTATCCCTTTTAACAAATCACACTTTGTCAACAGGTTTAGCTTTTCACCGGAATGCCTTCTAACCAAAGAAAGGTTCTCTGGATGTTAGAAGGAGATTTCCTTTGAGAAAACTAAGAGGATTGTAAAACTCCCAAGGTTTGGCTAGGGACCAAATCAATTGACTCAACAAGACTCAACATGTTTTCTTCTTCCAAGTGTCTTCCTAAGTGCATTTATTTGACAATGGGCTTGTTTATATCGCCAGTGGTAACAGAACAAATGGACTACAATGGATGGGGCTGCATAGATCTATGCGGGAAGCTGACAATCATAGCATCAGAGGGGTTCTTTGGATTGACCCTCACAGGTCGAGAGCTACTATTTGCTACAAATGCCAGAGAAACTAGCTTTTTGTCTTGCTGTGGCAAATACACCAGTTATTGCCACATGAAGCTGCATTAGGCCATACATTTGAAGAACTATAATGCCACTTTAAACTGTCACAGCTTCCCCCAAAGAATTTTGGGAGATGCGGTTCTTTTTAAGGATGCAAAGATCTCTTAGGAGACCCCTCGTCCCCTCAAAGAGGTACAATATCCAGAGTGGTTTAGAGCCAGTTAATCTCTCTTCACAGGGAACTATAGTTTTGTGAAGGAATCTCCCAACAACTCTGTCAGCACCTTTAACAAACTGCAACTCCCAGAATTCTTTGGGGGAAGCTGTGACTGTTTAAAGTGGTATCATAATGCTTTAAGTATTTGGTGACCTCCAGTGCAAATAAAAAAATATTTATAATAAGGTAAAACCACATTGTTGTGATTTTACCACCTCAGAAAATAATGTGAGAATCAGGCCACATTTGTTTCTTTGGAGGAGGAATGGCCTGCATCACCACAGCAGCTTTTAGTTTCTTAGCATGTGAGAGCCAATGTGGTATAGTCCGTGTCAGACTTAGAAGTGGGAAGAGCCGAGTTCAAAAATATCCCTTCAGTCGTGAAGCACACAGGGTTTGTCTCTCTCAGGCATGCTCCCTAGCCTACCTCACAGCAGTGGCGTAGCGTGGGTTGTCAGCACCCGGGGCAAGGCAAGTAATTTGCGCCCCCTAACCCCTAACCTGCCGCTGCTGCCAGCTTCTTCTTGCTGCTGCCTGGTCTGGTCTGGTGTGGTTCTCTCCCGCGCTCAGCGCTGCGCTGGGCGGCCACTGCACTGTCCCTCCCCCAGATAGTCCCTCGCTCTCTCTCCGCACCGCACGCCTGGCACCCACCCCCTCCACAGTGGGCGGCGACCCGGCGGCTCGGATCGGATTCGCACAGCCATCACTGCAGTGAGAGAGAGTGAGTGAGCCAGGTAGGGGCAGAGAGCTGCGAGTGCGAGCGCCCCCCAGATGTTGCGCCCGGTGTGGCCGGCCCCCCTGCACCCCCACGCTACGCCACTGCCTCACAGAACTGTTGTTAGCATCAAAAGTTTGTGGAAAGGGAAGGAAATAACTATATTGTTTTGTATGCAGCTCCATGGAAGTCGGTTCAGATGTAAAAGCAGTGCTTTTTTCTTGGGGGTATGCATGCCCCTAAACATTTTGTGAATCTAACGGGAGAAGAAACTATTTTTTTTTAAAAAAAATTAGTTTCTTCTCTAGCATGGTGAATCGTCAGTTCCATTGCTACCTCCAATGGCGGCCTCATTTCCTGTCAGGGTGTTTCCTGAGTCTCAGTCGGAAGTGAGCGTTTAATGTGTGAAGTAGGAGTTGGAATCTAGCATGGTGATTGGTCAGTTTCATTGCTACCACCTCCAATGGTGGCTTCATTTCCTTTCCCGGTGATTTTCTTGAGTCAAACTGAGAGTACCCCTCAACATATATATATATTTTAATGTATGTAAAGAGATAATTTCTGTGGAGGTAGTAAAGGGTAGCATCAGTTGCTGTGCCTTATGGCTGGTTCCTTTCCAGCAAGGCTTTCCCCCATATTGCCACGTAGTTAGGCCTGCTTCGTCTGTTATAGTCCCTACATCAGGAGTGGGTAACCAATCTTTATCAAAAGAGTCGAGTGATGTGCTCTGTTAAATGTGTCCTTCTCTCTTTTCTTTGTCTTTTCTTTTTTTTGTAAATAGTAGCCACTGGGGAGGCAGAAGGGAAATCAGGTTCAGTACAAAATCTCCCCCCCCCTCAGCTGCTATTTGTCACAGTGCTTGTTTTTTTAACATTAGCTATCCTGCTGTCCCCATATTTATATATTATCCTAATATCCTGCCTCAGTGAGGCATACATTTTTCTCCCCTTCCCATTTTATCCTTGCAAAAATCCTGTGAGGTAGGTTGCATTGAGAGATAGCAACCGGCCCAAGGTCACCCTGTGAACTTTTTGGCTAACTGGGGATTGATTGTCCTGACTTTCTCCAACTGCTTTTTATCTGACCCGGCCTTGTCCTCCTCCCCCAAATCCTGCTTAGGTTCCTGCCCCAATTTCTCAACATATTTATGGGTTCAGAACGTATTCTGAATCTCTTGCATCAACTTATCCCTAGGCTTGCTCCTAGAGACGACCCATTCCCCACATTGTTGCAGCTTGTCTTCAAGGAGGAAATATATGTGCTGTTTCAGGTCTTTATAGGTCCTTGTAAAGCCTTTATTGTTTTGCTATCATTGTGCATTAAAAGTTCCATGAAAATGCAGGCCAAGCATTACCTCTGGGTAACAGCAATGAAGGCCAGTGCAGAAAAATAGTCTTAAAATTATATTTTTATTGCTTAGGTTTCTGTTCCAATGAAAGGTAAAAACAATGCTACTTTCTGCTTTTGAATAACCAACCTTCTCAAATAGAAATCTGGGAGATTGATTTTCTTCCAGAGTTGCTTTGTTTGCTGTTCATTTGCCTTCCTTAGTAAAATATGTACTTGGAATATGGAGCCAGCACTTTAAAATCCTCTCCTTCTGTCTCTGTCTCTCTTCTGATTTCATATATGAAATATGAAGTTGTGTTTTCCACCCCCTCGGAGTTCTGCAAACACTGCTGTTTTTTCCTCCATTAAAAAATCAACTTTATGTTTTTGCTACTCTTCTCTTTTTTTAAAAAAAAAAATAGGGCATAAATTATTGGCAAGGACAACGCTTTGTCATGGCAGACTTTCTCAGCCAGCAAAGCAGGTCTGCATGCATTTTATCACCAGCACTAGTTTATTAATCACCTTCTAAACCACCGTTTCAAGGCAATTTACACATAAGATAATTAAAAACAGTTAAAAGCACAAATGCAACAAAGACACTTAAAACAAGTAGACACCCACAATAAAGTTCCATTTATCCAGCTGGGTAACATAGCTGTCAATGTTTCCCTTTTTTAAAGGGAAATTCCCTTATTCCGAATAGGATTCCTCGCAAGAAAAGGGAAAAGTTGACAGCTATGCTGGGGAAGCTTGTCGGAACTCACGTCTGGAAAGTTCAAATAGTGGACACCTGTTGTATTTTGCAATAAATGAGACTAAGACAAATTAAAGCTCCTATGAACTTTTCTAAACACCTTACATCTTGCCCCAAAAGGCTTTCTGTATGTAGTAAATGAGTTACTCCAGTGACAGCTGCTCCAACTTCCTCTTTGAAATACTAGTTTACTAAATGCAGGGGGTTTTCTCTTTCACCTGGAGTATTCAAAATTAGGGCGCGCACACACACAACCCAGAACTTGACACCTGAAGTAGCCCAGCCACTTCCATATTGTACTTCGTCCCCAGCCCCACAAGCTGTTGTTGGACTCCCATCAGCCCCAGTCATAGAATCATAGAATTGTAGGGTTGGAAGCATGGCCTGTTGCCAAGGATGATGGGAGCTGTAGTCCAGCAACATCTGGTTAGCCAGAATAGTAGTTCTGACTCGTGTAAGGACGATTCCTATGTTCCTGTACGTATGTGTCCAACCTTCCTTAAGGTAATAGCTGCCACACAGCTCTATTCAGAGCAGCAGCATACTGAATCTGAAGTGGCCTTGACGTACTGGTTGTGGTATATAAATGAGCCAGATTTATTATTTGAGTAGTTGTGAAAACACATTGTGTGTTGAGCCAGGCAGCAAAATGTTTCCAAGGCTGTTCTCTTGGCTGGCATTCTTTGAGATTCTGTTCATATATTCTTATGCCACTTCTGTGCATTGCAGCATATATCGTAAATGACTCTCAGCTAAAACATGTCACCAGTATTTTTAATAATCCACCCCTCACCCCTCCACAATCATCAACTGAACAGAAAGGATGGAGCAAAATGTGCTACTGTTGACATAATACCCCAGATGAAAGGGCAATAAACAGAAGTTGGATAAGTTGGATGGTGCCCTGTTATTTAAACTAGGGATGGCAAACTGGAAACCCAATGGCTGACTAGCTCCCATCATGATTTACCTGGCTCCTTCCCCAATTTCCCTGTACTAGGTTGGGTGTGCAAGGCAGTCCTCATTAACCTCACAGATGCCTCTGCTGATAGGCATATGCTTCTAGGACCACATTCACACCATGTGCTTAAAGCACTGTGATACCACTTGAAACAGTCATGGCTTCCCCCAGTGAATCCTGGAAATGGTAGTGTTATGTACTAAGCTTGGATCCTAGAACAATAGGCAAGTAGGATCCTAGAACGCAACAGCTGATTGGCCTGCAGGAGAAGACTAATCAGGCTCCAGGAGGGAAGCAGAATCAGCCAATCAGACGGGACTCATTGTGTAAATAATGTATATAAAAGCCTGAGGTTTGGGGGGCAATTCAATCACTGTTTTACAAGCTGCAATAAAGAGCATGAAATCACTACAGGACCCCTAGTATATTTCAGGTAGTTTGCTAAGGGTGCTGAGAGCCAACAAGAGACCCCTATTCCCCTCCCACAGCTACAATTTTCAGAGTCCACCCCTCTTCCCAGGGAACAATATACAGTGATACCTCGGGTTACATATGCTTCAGGTTACATACGCTTCAGGTTACAGATTCCGCTAACCCAGAAATAGTGCTTCAGGTTAAGAACATTGCTTCAGGATGAGAACAGAAATCATGCTCCTGCGGCGCAGCGGCAGCAGGAGGCCCCATTAGCTAAAGTGGTGCTTCAGGTTAAGAACAGTTTCAGGTTAAGTACGGGCCTCCAGAACGAATTAAGTACTTAACCCGAGGTACCACTGTACCAGATACTGGGAATTACAAGTGAGGAAAGTGGTGCACTGTTCAGGATTCCTGTAGGCATCTGGTTGGCCAATGTGAAAACAGGATGCTGGACTAGATGGTTGTCTGTCTCTAATCTAAGATTTCCCCCACTTTTTGAGCACAACACTTATTTCTTCATTCTGATTTCCTTGCAGTTTTTCTCTCATGGTTGCCTAACATTACTCACAATCTATAAGCTGTAGCCTTCTTGCTACAGTGATCTATTCAGCTTTTCATTTCTATTTTAATACTATGATTGACACGGCCCTTGGTATAGACTGGATTTTAATTCCTTGCCAGCCATAACTGTGTGCAGTTCTTATTGCATAACTAGTTTTTTAATGCTGCTTTTTTGCTATTTTTTAAAAAAATAATGAAACCATTAATTATTTTTTATTTTACTTTTTTTAAAAAAGATGCTTCCTATTGCAATTGCTGTTAAACCAGGGATGGATTATGAAAATGGAGCAAATGAAACCAATTGCTAGTAAAATACAGGAATTAGTGTTTAATGCAGTGGGGGGGGGGGAGCTTGCAGCCCTCCCAGTGTTGGACTCCAACTTCCATCAGCCCCAGTGAACATGAAGAATGGTCAGGGTGATGGGCATTGTAGTCCAACAACATCTGGAGGGCCAAACAGGTTCCCCACACCTGTTTTAAACTGTTTTATTTCTGGCTTTTATTCTTATTCTTATTTACAGTCGTACTTTGGAAATCAAATGGAATCCGTTCCGGAAGTCCATTCGACTTCCAAAACGTTTGACTTCCAAGGAAGGGCTTCCGATTGGCTTTTAACGTGTGATATTTTACTGTATTTTTGGTTTTTATGGAAGCCGCCCAGAGTGGCTGGGGAGGCCCAGCCAGATGGGCGGGGTATAAATAAATTATTATTATTATTATTATTATTATTATTATTATTATTATTAAGAAGCTTCCAATCAGAAGCCACAGAAGCCCCACCGGACGTTCAGCTTCCAAAAGAACATTCGCAAACTGGAACACTCACTTCTGGGTTTGCGGGTTTTATATATTGCTGTTTGTAGTGTGTGTGTGTGTGTGTGTGTGTGTGTGTGTTTACTATTTTTGTAAACTGCCTCGACGTATTTGAAGAAAAAGTGGGGTATTAATAATTTAAATAAGTACTTTTAAGCATCCCATTAAACTAATCTGTTTGATCTGATAGCAGCCTGATAAAGTGCTGAGATATCTGAGGCTGGATACTGGAAACTCCTATAGAGAGGGAAGCTATGAGCAATGGGATAAAGCTGACTACAGTATTAACAGCCTTCATTACTAGCCACCCCAACACTCAGCATTTCTCTTTCACAGGTTTCCCCTATTGTTTTGTAAACAGAGCTTCTGCATTGCCCTGATTCAGCTAGCTAGATATCATTGAGTGCTAGATATCATTGCCTCTTTATGTGTTGCCATAGGAAAAGTTCCATTTCAACTCTGGGGAATCATTGTGCTTGTGCTCTGAACCACATCCGCACAAGTATGTCTGTATAGCCACAATACATGGGAAGCTTCTGTGGGAGAGTTGATCTTACACTGGTAAAGGAGGTTGGTGAAACTGGCATATGTCTAGGGTGTCAAGTATGCAGCAGGGAAACAAATGAATCCATGCCTTAAATAATGTTTCAGTGCCTCCCTGTCTTCCAGGGTTCAGATACCATATGTCAGCTGAAGAACAAACTCACCTGTTCGTTATTTATAGATGATGCAGCAGAATCGTTGGTGCTGTTTGGGAGGGAAACGGAGGGCTGAAGATAAGGACGAATGAGCGCAACCTCAGATTAGAGCTATCACACTTTCAAGGTGTTCCTCTTCACTTAAGAGGAGGGACCGATGCCCTTCATGCTCAGAGTGGAATGCAGCTCCAGAGCTAGTCTTCAGATGAAGGAAGCGGGGAACCCTGGTTGTACAGGAACATGCATGGATGAAGGCGATATATAAAATTGTTACCAAGTTTGGTGGCAGTAGAATGGGTTGAGTGCTATTGAACAAGTAGTTGTTACTGGATGATTTGTGTGGATGAATTGCAAGGCAGAATTCGGGTGTGATGTGCATGTGTTAGGAGGGTGAGTGTTGTTGTGCATGTTTGTTCTTTAAACTGCTTGGAGACCGTCTTATTAAGCTGTGTGCGACTGTGTTAAATGATAAATAAACAAATATTCATTGCAAATGTATTTGCATTGTTTCGATGCCATTTCTCAGTGTATTCTTTTCCTTGCTCTTCTTTACTCCTACTGCACTTTAATCTGTGTCCCATGCATTCCCAGCCACAATGATGCTGCAACATTATAGCTGCTAATGACAATACCATGGGTGTCTTTGGAGAATAAACTATTTGCTCTTTTAAAAACAAGTTACTGGCAATACAATGTCAATACAATTAAGAGGTGGAAGGGGAGAACTTGACACAGATGTGCTGTTTTCAGCAGCATAACCTGAAGCTAAAATAATCTCATAGAGTTCGATCCAGTGCCAATCCTACTCAGAGAAGGTCCATTATCATTAAAAGGCATGATGAACCTGGGTCCATTTTCAGCTTTCAGCTATTGCTGAGATTCCTGCATTGCAGGGGGGTTGGACTGAATGACACTTGGGGTGTCTTCCATCACAATTCTATGATTCTGATTAAGTTCAGTGAGTTTACTCCGAGTAGGACTTAATGGCACGCAACCCATAGAGAACTGTCCATGGTACTGAGGTTTTTTTGTAAATCAAGAATAGATTTTCAGAGCATTTGGATCACATTAAAAAAACTTGCTGGTTCTGATAATCAGGACCTCAGAATTTGTGGAAACCAGCAGAGTTTTGATGTATGGAGTACGATGCTCGCTGCAGTTAACTGAGCGAATTTGTTGGCTGTGTGTTACAGTAATCATATTGGGTTTATTATTATTATTTTACTTTGCTAGACATCTCAATTTATAAAGGCTGAAGTTCACATATTGATTTGAAAGGACTGACTTGATTCCCCCCCCCCCAAGCTGGTTTAATTTAACGTCAGTTCATTTGGTCCAGGTTTCCCCCCGTGTCCTTCTAAACGAAGTCTTCATTTATTTCCTTTTTTGTTTCTGAAAACTTACAGCACAGCCAAGTACAGCGTGGTGACATTTCTACCTCGATTCTTGTATGAGCAGATCAGAAAAGCGGCTAATGCTTTCTTCCTCTTCATTGCCTTACTGCAGGTAGGCCTCTGTTGCGAAATTAAACAGACCACATTTGTCACTCCGTTTAATATAATTACAAGTGAATGTTCTGGGCATATTTTTCCTATAGCAATGATGAAACTCCCGAACTGGGGACCTCACCATTGCATGACACAGTGATCATGCTCCATAGAATCAATGGGAGTGATTGACAGCAAATTATTTCAGGCTGTTGTTCTGTGCTCAGGGCTTCCAACATCATGCCTTTCCTGATGTTGCTGGACTACAACTCCCATAACTCTCTGCCATACTGGTCGGGTCTGATGGGAGTTGCAGTTCAACAACATATGGAGGCTAACATGTTGTCTACCCCCATATGTAAGAGTATCAGAACAGAGCTGGGTAGCATTAACTAAACCTAGACCTGGAGGATGTGTTCTCCAGCTTAGGGTCTCTGAGGCTCAGGCTAGAGTAAAACAGGCCTATTGAGCACACAAAGGAAGACAGCCAACCTGTATTTGAAATGATCCTGGGAGGCTTCAGTCAGGAGCCTTTGTATTGTTTGCCAATTGAAAAGGGTCAGTGTTGCACACCCTTTGTGTCCCTTAACAGAGCTCTGAGACCTGACCCAACCTTGCTAGGTTAGGCCCTAGTTTCAGAGGCTAGTGACGCATTGCACCACATCCACAGTGTTGTAGAGCCCTAACACTGGTTTTTAGAAACAAAAAGTTCAAGACAATGGAATTTAGACTGGAGAAGCACAAAGGGGGAGATGCTTCACCCTTGCATTGCCCAGTCATTCTCTTCTCTAAATCACCCCACCAAACCGTATTTCCTTATGTATTTGGAATCCCATGGAAGAAAAGCGGTAGAGAAAGAGTCACAATTTGGAGTAGAGAAACAGCAGGTAAAGAATAGATTTAAGTTACCCTCACCGCTCACCTTTCAACTACAAGTTCTTCCCTCCAGAAGTTGCTTTTCATTTAGCGAATGGCATCAGGAATGTTGGCTTTTTTCTCTCAGTACTTTCCCAGTAGGAGATATAATTGGTCATAGCCGTGTTCTAGTAACATTAAAAAAATAATTATTATTATTTTCCCTTTTCAGCAAATTCCAGATGTCTCACCAACTGGAAGATATACCACCTTGGTGCCACTGCTATTTATTCTCACGGTTGCTGGCATCAAGGAGATTATTGAAGACTATGTGAGTATACGTTGGGCATTTGGATGAAATAGGCCAACCATCTATTGTTGGAGGGGAAGCGCCATAGCTCAGTGGCAGAGCATCTGCTTTGCATGCAGAAGGTCCCAGGTTCAATTCCTGGCATTTCCAGGCAGGGAGAGACTCCTGTTTGAAATACTGGAGAGCCACTGCCAGTCAGTGCAGGCAGCACTGAGCTAGATGGGCCAGTGGGTTGACGTAGTATAAGGCACTTCTCTGTCTTTTCTAACCAATGTTCCTCCGATCCTTTGAAACTTAGATGTGGTCATGCAAGAGACATTTGTGTGTATGGGGCAGGAGCCTATAGAGACACCCATGGACACCTTGCGTTCAAAGGACACCAATTGTGCATCAGGATGTATTAGTTATTTATGTAGTTTCCTGATATTTAATCCCACCCTGCCATTGCACCCAGGACCATTACAGAACTGTGCAAGAAGAACAAATGTGCTAAGAGCAGAGGGTGAGCAGGAAATCAGGCCTTTGACTCTCTCTCTCAACTCATCTACCTAGAAGTGGCCATTCCATCAGACTGTAAGAGGATACTGGATTAGATGAGCACCTGGCCTCTGATTCATCAGGGTTCTTCTGTTGTTACAAAGCTTAATTTTATATTCTGAGATAAGCCCCACTGAGTTCAGTGGGGCTTACTGATAGGTGAGTCTATGAGGGTCTGTAGTCTTAATGGGCAGCACTGCTCGGTTATATGAACTCTGTCATATGACCTGCCTAATTAGTACCAAAGTTCTCACAGCACATCTGAAATACAACAACATAAAAATGGGTGGGATTCAACATAGTTTTGGAGGATTTGTGCACGTTGGGGAAGGTAGTCCATTCACACAACAAGACTTTTCCACCCTCTCGTCCCCTCTGCTTACCCCTTAAACATGATCTAGGGTTTTCCCCAACCCTCCAGAGCAAATGCAAGGGGTCCACAAGGGGAAAGTCCTGCTGCTTTTTTGGACCTTGTTCCTTGCACGAAACAACTTATTTGAACCCTGCCCTATGAGTTGCTATGGAGATGCAAAAGCGTGCACACATTTCCCATCAGCTTTCAGATGTTCCAGTTGCTGCTCTGCTTCTGAGTCTTCTGGCCACAGCAGGTCCACTGGGGTACGACCTTGCCCCAGAAATCGGTGCTAGAGCTGCCAGTTCTTAGTCCCTCCCAGAGCAATGTTTCATCACTTGCACTTACTGCTGTGGCCAGTGACCAGGCCTGATGCGTGGTGCCCAGATAATGGTTTGCAGGGACATGATGGAGGGCTGAAAAATAGCTCTCGCTTTGTATGTAGAAAGTTCTAGGTTCAATCCTGGTGCCTCCAGGTAGCAATTGATGAGAAGGGCCTTTGCCTGAGACCCTGGAGAGCTTTTGTTAGTCTGAACAGACAAGGCTTTGCTAGGTGGACAGTCTTACCCAACCTGGTATCCTCCAGAAGCTTTGGACTACAACTTCCATCATCTGATTCCATTGAGTATGTTGGCTGGGGCTGATGGGTG
Source organism: Podarcis gaigeae (assembly GCF_964106915.1). NCBI lineage: Eukaryota > Metazoa > Chordata > Lepidosauria > Squamata > Lacertidae > Podarcis > Podarcis gaigeae. Next base: position 82,412,158 of record NC_139677.1, read on the forward strand.
TTGTAGTTTCTTCTTCTTTGGTGATCACTTGTAGCTGAGTAAGATTGCCTTCCATAAATATGGTTTTAACAGTGAGTCCGTAAGTGACTGTGGAGGCCAATTCTGGATCTACACCTCCTTCCACAGTGGGGACATTGGTTTCCGGGCCGGAGTTGATAACGGTGTGAATTTGCCAAGTGTGCCTTCCTCTTAGCACATTTCTCCCTTGCATCCTGAGTTCGAGTGTCTTTAAAGCCCATGACACCTTTGGTAAAGGCTGTTCTCCAACCAGAGTGCTCACAGGCCAGTGTTTCCCAGTTGTCAGTGTTTATGCTACATTTTTTAAAGATTTGCCTTGAGACAGTCTTTAAACCTCTTTTGTTGACCACCAGAATTATGCTGGTTGTAGTTTAAAGCATCTAGAGGCTCTGGGTTAGAGAAGCCTTGTCTGACCTTTGATAGGGCAGCCTCCTTTGTTCCTGACGTGATGCAGTCGTAGTGCTAAAATTTAGCAGACCTGGCCCTGTAAGTAGCCTGGAGAAAGGTGACCTCCTGGGAACCACAATTCAGCTAATTTCTTTGGAGGAAAAAAATGGATAGAAAAGTACAGCAAACAAAACTAATTACTTCATCACAGACATCCATCAAAGAGAATTAAAACTGTAGCTGTAACAGAGCCTTCCTCAACAAGAGGTTTTCGAGCCACTGTGCAGGCAGAAACTCCCCATGTGTGTCTCTTTGGATCCTAGCCAAATTCATTTAGCATTTCTTTGCAGACAAAACATTTCAGCTTTACCTTGAGACAGACCTTTAAAGCCCCGTTTCTATTGAACACTGATGAAGTTATGCCACCGAAATAATCCGCCCTTTCAGAAGTTTCTGCCCAGGGCTCCACGGTGTCTGCACAGCCTTGGAAATTACTGGCACAAAGTTGCATTTTTATTTTATTTTATCTAAAATGTATAGGTGAAGCAATATACCATGCTTTTGACATGGCTCAAAGCCGCTCCCTTGGTTGGTAGAAAGTAGAAGAGCTAAATTTGGAAATGTTTGCCTGCTAGACGCAGGCCAGGAATGGTCCATAATGCCGGAGACATGGGAGATTGGATTTGGATTGTGGTTTGTTGTGGTTATTGGGTGGCCTTCAGCAGTCTGCCTTATCTTTGCCTCGGTTCCCATCTGTAAAATAGTAACATTCTTGACCTAAATCACAGGGCTCTTGTGTGGCTAAATGGAATAAGGATTGAAAAATACTATGCACTCTAAGAGGGCTATTGAGAGTGTTGGGTGAAAATTACTGTAATTTGTTAGTTTTATAACAGTTTCCAGTGCTGTCGTGCTTTACGGTTCTTGGTTTGCACTATAGCCTGTGGGGGATGTTGAAGTGAAGGCTGTTTACATTTGGGGGGAAATAGGAAGCTGCTTTATACTGTGTTAGACCATTTGTCCATATAGTTCAGTATCTTCTACACAGACTGGCAGTGGCTCTTCAGGATTTCACACAGGGTTCTCTGGCGGTGCCATGATTCGAACCTGGAACCTTGCATGCAAAGCATTGGATGCTCTGTCTCTGAGCTATGGCCCCCTCCAGCTACAGTGGTACCTTGGGTTAAGTACTTAATTTGTTCTGGAGGTCCGTTCTTAACCTGAAACTGTTCTTAACCTGAAGCACCACTTTAGCTAATGGGACCTGCTGCTGCCGCCGCGCTGCCAGAGCACGATTTCTGTTCTTCTCCTGAAGCAAAGTTCTTAACCCGAGGTACTATTTCTGGGTTAGGGGAGTCTGTGACCTGAAGCGTATGTAACCTGAACCGTATGTAACCCGAGGTACCACTGTACTTGAAACCAAAGGTGCTAACTCTTCCTAGTTGCCTCCACAAACTAGTGACTCCCCCCCCCCCCCCATCCTCATTCCATTCTCTATATTCTGGGAATAATGATACGAACTTTGTCTTGCAAGGTGTTGTAAGGCTTATCAGGATAATATGAAGCAGGTGGAGCTCTTAGCAAAAGCATCTTGCAAGTACAGAGATTCATTGTGTGCGCATTGGCTGGTCAGCCCATTAGAGAGTTGAAAGGCCTTGATACATTTTGGAACTTGATGCAAATGGTAAAGTTCTGTCCTTTGCACACTAAGGAAAACGTCAAGCATAATAGAAGTGGGCTTGTCTCTCGGTTCCTCTGCTTTGCTTTAGCCTTTTGGGTGCACAGATCACTTTTCTCAGTGTTTCTCCAACTAAATGTTTTGTACTTTGACTTCCCAATAGAAAAGACACAAGGCTGACAGTACGGTGAACAAAAAGAAAACAGTGGGTAAGGTCTTCTTTTAATTTCCTTTTAAATAAAGTACACACGGGGGGTGGGAGTCACAACCTGATTGTCTTATTTATTATTTCATTTATTTCACAAAGTTTATATGCTGCTTGATTGTAAAAATACAAGCCCTCAAAGCGATTCACGAAAAGGATAAAACGAAATTATCAGTCAAAGACAGTTAAAACAAACGATTGAAAACAGTAAAAAACAACAATCGGCAATGGGGGAGGAATCAAACACATGTCAGCATTTTGCATCTCTGGGTAAACTTGTCTATTTTTAGCAGGCACTAAAAAGAGTATAGTTAAGATGCACATCTGATTGCAATAGGCAGGGAGCTCCACGGTGTAGGTGTTGCCACACTAAAAGATGGATTTCATACAAATGCGGAAATAATATATAAGATTATGGTTTATTTCGCTCTCAATAAACCATGATCTGTAGCAAAGGTTTGTTTTGGTCTCACTGATCATGATTTACTTGAACTTTTGGAGGCAGCACTAAGCTAAGGATCATGTTTCCTTCCTTCCATATGTTAGCAGGTGTCAGGGAACTGCCATTGGAGCCAGAGGTGGAGGGAAGGCTCCAGAGGGATGCCGGAGAGGGTCCCAGCAGGGAGAGAGGCAGCCCATCTGCTGGGGAAGGAAATCAGCGTAACACCAGGGGTGAAGGGGGGCAGATGGGGGAATCGGAGAGAAGGCTCCAGGACTCTTCACCGGAGACCAGCGGGGAGAGCACGGGTACTCCGCTGCCCACACCCTCCCTGCGCAGAAGACTTCCGCGCAGGGAGAGTAGGAGGAGACTTGGCGTCAAAGAACTTCTTTGCTGGAAGAAGTTCAAGAAACGCCCACTGACGGATTCTGCCAGCGACTGAGTCGCCCACGAGTGCAAGGCTGTCCAGAGAGAAAGGGTTCAACCAGGCAACCTAGCCAGGAGTGGCGGCAACTTATGCATGAGCAACCCCTAGAACCATTACAGCAGGGAATGGAAAAGTTGTCCAGATAAAAGCATTTATAGAAAGCCAGCAGCTATGGTTTACTGTGACGTGCAGCAGTGGGTCAAGGATTACTCTTGGTTTCAAAAATTTGTGATTTATGACTAAATTCTAATATAACCTGCAAGAGAAAGAATTGGGAGAAAGTATATAATTGTTTAGATGCCACGTGTTGGTAATTAGTCATGATTGGAAGTTTTACCTTTTGCCTAATTATTATAAGTAGTACTTGATTACACTGCGCCAAGGGGGCACGAAACGACACTGCATTATTGTCATTATCAGTTCTGCAAGAACGTGCCTTATTCCGCTTTAATTACTATATCCATTATTTCTCTTTGTGTTCCTGTTCCTTTGTCTTATTTGCTGTATTGTCATGGGCAATGGCAGATTCAAATCTAAATAAATGAAAATGAGAAGTGCTTTATTTTGACTGAGTGATTAATGCCGCATTCTGCATCATTTCACATAGCCCCATTGTCTCTAATTACACAAAGGTACAAATAGGCATCAATTGGGTTGGAGCAATCAGTCACCGCACTCGTCTCAAGCACCACCATGGTGTATAATTGCATAGAATAGTATATTGTATATGATGAGCTGCCTGAGTATATTTAGATCTGTTCCCTTAAGTGATTTTAGCAGTGGCAATCCATATCTGAGAGAGAAATAATTACACTGGTTTATACAATTACTTGCAAGCTCCCGTTTTTAAATTAAAATGCGCAGTATTGACTTTTGGCTGAGGTTTTGGCAGAACATCAGGTTTTCTTTCTTTAATTTAAAGCATACTTTATGGGTCAAATTTCAGTGCCCCCCCCCCCCCTATTTTAATGTTGTAGATTTATCTGAAATAATGACAGGTTATCTTGAGCTGGTTATGAGAACAAGCCTCCTCCCCTTCTGGGCCTGTGATTTCCTCCTCTGCTGCAGCTTGGATCTGGCATTCAGAAACTTCCCCCTGTACTCTTTTATCAACTATAGCTTTCTGGGTTTGGTATACACATAACACTAAACCATGGGTCAGTGTTCTGTGTGAACCTACCCTGGCCACCTAAGTATGGTTTGTGAACTATTGTGAAAGGTTACTCACTAACCAAAGTTTTTAGCTGGTTTGTCAACCTTAGCTAACGTTAATCTTGGTTTAGTGTTACATATCGACTGGGCCTCCTCCTTAACTATGGCTAAGGAGTTGTCATTACCCAAAAGCTACAGAGTCACTAGTGAAGAACAGCAAAATATTCAAACCACTCTCAAGACTCAGCTCCTCTTGCTGGTGCATTTAACTGTTTTGTGATGTAATTGTGAGGTTTAAGTGATTGTGTGATGCCTCAGCTTTAACTAAGTTTAATAAAGGTAAAGGGATCCCTGACCGTTTTATAGATGATTGCTAACATTAACCATAGGTCCAGTTACAGATAGGTAGCCGTGTTGGTCTGCCATAGTCAAAACTATAGGGACGTGGGTGGTGCTGTGGGTTAAACCACAGAGCCTAGAACTTGCTGAAGGTCGGCGGTTTGAATCCCTGCGACAGGGTGAGCTCCCGTTTCTTGGTCCCTGCTCCTGCCTACCTAGCAGTTCGAAAGCACGTCAAAGTGCAAGTAGATAAATAGGTACCGCTCCGGCGGGAAGGTAAACAGCGTTTCCGTGCTTCTCTGGTTCGCCAGAAGCAGCTTAGTCATGCTGCCACATGACCTGGAAGCTGTACGCCGGCTCCCTCGGCCAATAAAGCGAGATGAGCGCCGCAACCCCAGAGTTGGCCACGACTGGACCTAATGGTCAGGGGTCTCTTTACCTTTAACATTAACCATGGATAGCCTTAGTCATGGTTTAGCATGTGCAAAGAAGGCCAGACTGTGGTTCATTTTAACGATGGTTAGTCGGAAGCAGCCGTCTTCAACCCATAGTTTATGAAGCTGACTTATTTTTCGCTGGGTGTTTGGAGGACATACTAATTGTGGTTAATTCTAAACTGGAAGTTTCCAACGTGCTCTTCACAGTCACAGTGGCAAAGACATGGGGAGTGTGCAGGGGCAGGCATAAGTTAGGCTTATTCTCACAATGCTAAACCATACAAATGTGGCCACTTAGAACTTCACATTAATTTAAGAATTTGGGATTGTTTCAGCAACTGCTAGAACAAATCTGATCCCTGGGGGAGTTCTGCTTGACCCCCAGTTGCCAACCCGATGAAAAAAGAAAGCTGTAGCATTAAAACTTGCTTGTAGAGCATTTTGGGGAGATGTCAGGGTCTTCTGAGCCTCCCTACTCTACTTTCTTTTTAGTGTGATCAATGACTCATAGACCAATCAGTGATAGGGAACACATTAATATGTGATAATTTAAAAGAGAGAGCGAGAAATATGCAGTTTTCTTTTTTCCTTGTTCTTCCAGTTTTAAGAAATGGGATGTGGCAGAATATTATGTGGAAAGAGGTAAGAACTACATTTAAGATGACTTGTGAATTAGGTACTTTTTAAATGTTGTAATGAACTCATAATTTTGATCTGCACCGGGGTTCTAAGAATGGGAGCTCAAGGTTCTTAGTTCATATATCTTCACAGAGCAATTCTTAGTGTTTCTCAGGTCACATATGCTCTCCCATTTTAAATCCCAAGCAAGGAATGATTACTAATTGTGTAATATAAATGCATGTCTGCTTGCTTGATATAGATGTGTCACTCATTGTTTATGGAAGCAGAGAGGAGATGGACAACACTTAGAAAGGAGCCCTGGTAAAAGAAGTTCAGAGTCCTATGTGGCAGTGGTTGGTTTATTTTCCAAGTGGTGGGTCCATATGCAGCCAAAATGGCGCCATCCATACATGGAAAAGAAACATGGCATCAGCATGATTGGGGGAACACTAAGCTTTCTAGAAGTACAGACAGAAAACCCGCAACTAAAACACCTCATTGAGTGCTGGAGCATTCTCAGTGTGACCATGTTGGTTAACTATTGGAGTAGAAAAATACAGGTGTGTATTTTTGGATTTGGATTGTGTCTGGGTTGATTTGTTTGTGGGTTAATCAAGGCTAGATCTCCAAATTCAGCCCAAAATTGGGTCAGTTGGAGGTTGCACAACCCTAGTTAATAATACCTGTCTTAAATCCCGGGGGGGGGGGGGGGGAGAGAGCCAGTAAGGCAGATCATGAAATTAAATATGTAAGACAGCATTTGCACAGCATTAATACATTAGTAAAAATCCTGAAAGCCAGGAAGGAAAATAGGGTACAATGTTGTCATTCAGCTCCTTGCCAATTTGAATACATCACATTTTATTCTAGAGTGAAGACTGCTTAAAATGGGCAGATGAAGAAGGGGCACATTTCATTTCATTCAGAACATGTATCGCCCTTCCGTTGGTATGATGTAGCTGCAACATTATGTAAACTAGGAACAAATTTGCAAATGAAAGTGAGAAGGAAACAAAACCCAAGCTGCTTTAATATGCTTCATCCTGAAAAGAGGAATATGTTTTAAAACATTGAAGGAAGCAAAACTTAGAACACCTTTGTTGGATAAAGTGAATTGGAATAAAAGGATGAAAACCTTTGACTTAGTGCAATTCACTCAGGTTATAACCCTTTATGCGGTTATGCTGCTTATAGGACATTGAAGTCCACTGGATTTAGCCTGATACACCACTGGCAGAGGGACGCTGGTGGTGCTGTGGGTTAAACCACAGAGCCTAGGACTTGCCGATCAGAAGGTCGGTGGTTCGAATCCCCGTGACGGGGTGAGCTCCCGTTGCTCGGTCCCTGCTCCTGCCAACCTAGCAGTTCGAAAGCATGTCAAAGTGCAAGTAGATAAATAGGTACCGCTCTGGCGGGAAGGTAAATGGCGTTTCCATGCTCTGCTCTGGTTTGCCAGAAGCGGCTTAGTCATGCTGGCCACATGACCCGGAAGCTGTCCCTCGGCCAATAAAGCAAGATGAGCGCTGCAACCCCAGAGTCGGCCACGACTGGACCTAATGGTCAGGGGTCCCTTTATCTTTTACCTACCGCTGGCAGATAAAACCAGGAAAAGAAAAGGGCAGAGTCAGCCATGCAATTCTTTACTCCTGGTGTCCCTGTCTATTCCACATCTGCTCTATTTTCTCCCCAGCTCCTTCTTTCTCTTTGAGTCCCTGGATGCAGCCCTTTCCCCTCCCGTTTCGAGGATCTGCCTTCTGATGCCATGGCATCAATGCCTGCTTTTTGCCACTTCCACTCAGGAGGCATTGCTGGCTGGCAAGAGGCAAAGACCCCAGACTCTGTCCCTGCAGCGAATGGGCTCCCCTCAAAACTGTGAATGCTCATTATAACACACTGTTGTTTCCCCGCTTCTCTTGGTACGGAGGATTGACTAACTAACAGTATGGATGGACTCTTGTCTTTCTCTCTGTTCGTTTTCTCTCTTTTCATGCTGCTGCACTCCTGCCCCTGGCTCCACAGGTGGCAGTGGGAGATTTTGTGAAGGTCACCAATGGGCAGCACCTCCCAGCAGATATGATCATTTTATCTACCAGGTCAGATATGCTGAGTGGGTGTGAAATGATGCTTCTGCTAAACTGAGGTTTTTTAAGAAACAATCTGTGCACTTAAAGAAATTCAGATAATATGGGACGGCCTTCCTTCCTCCCTTCCCTGAATTGGTTACATGCAGGCACCTTCAGCTCATAGGGGCAGCATCTGAATGTGCACTAGAGCAGCACACTGGCTGCATTTGGGCAATCCTATTAAGTTGACATGCGAATACACAACCCCCCTTATTCCTTCCTCTGTGTGAGAGCTGCAATTCAACCAGGAAGCCTCTAATTAACCACAGTTTCCTGTTCACTGGGAAAACCTATGGTTACTAACTTTGGAACAAGTGAGCACATCAAACCATAGTTTTGAAGTTTAATATTCTGCAGAATTTCATGCTCTCCTATTAACCCTCTCCCATTAGGTAAAGAGCAAGCAGCCAACTTCCCGTGTTCCTTGAAAGATACTTTCTTCTTTTACCTATTGGCACAGATACACGAGGCTCAATTCCTTGTGCCCTTACTATTACAAGTAATGTCAGAATGGAGAAACCAAATGGGCTGAGAGGACGACACGGTTCCATCTCATTGGCTCCGTTGGTCCTCAAGGCGGATTGCACTGCAGGGGAATGAACCACATAATTTGTTTTGCATCTGTGGTTTCTCCATACAGATGTTACTAGAACAGTGTTGTGCTGGAAGTGGGTTCTGCCACACTGCTACATAAATTGATGTTGCGTTATGGCAAAGTCTGGCCAATGTCCCTTAATGCTATTTGTGCTGGACATTTCTGCAAAGGATTGCTTTTGGTAACATCAGTTTTTCCCATGGTGCATAGGATTTATTTATTCATTTATTTAAATAGGCCTCAGTTCACCAGAGTCTGCATGTTCTGAAGGTGCCGTGTTTCATGATTTTGTATAAAGCCTGCATTGCATTAATTTTTTGCACTGTTTGCATACTAAAAAATAAATGAAATCCTTATGATAGAGTTTCTTTTTTAAAAACAAAACACCACAAATTCAGTTAACAGTTTTGGGGAGAAATCACTGCTTGAATCATTGTGTGTTGAGCCAGTGAGTGTACTTTTATTCTTTCTTACTTATTTTGCAGGCACCTTTTGAGGTTGCTTCTTAAGCATGGTGTGTATGATATATAACATGTTGCTGTACTTTTGCAGTGAACCTCAGGCGATGTGCTATATTGAAACATCTAATCTCGATGGCGAGACTAACCTTAAAATACGGCAGGTAAAAAAACCAACACAAATCTTTTTATTTTTTTGAAAAGTCGAGGAAATGACAACTAGGAATAGCAGAAATATTAGTTGGAATAAGAGGCTTTCTACTGCATGTCTGAATATTGGTTGTTCATTATAGCAGCCATGTAAATATGTACCCATTGCTCAACTTAGCATAACCACAGCACCTATGAGAGGGGTATGGGAAGGCATTCTTGGGAGACTTCTTCTCCAGGGTTGTAGTCACAGGCTTAGGAACAGGTGAAGTTGCCTGATACCAGGTCAGATGTGATCTGTCTTGTCCAGTATTGTCTACATCAGGACTGGGGGAATCTTTGGCCCTCCAGATGCCATTCCACTACAGCACTCATCATCCTTGACCATGGACCATTGACCATGCTTTTTGAGGCTGATGGGAGATGGAGACAGACAATGGCTGGAGGGCCACAGGTCCTTTGTCTGGTCCAAAGTGATCAGCAGTGGCTTTCCAGGCAGAGCTGTCGTCATCTGCTACCTCATCCTTTTAGCTGGAGAGAAACGGCAGGACCTTCTGCATGTTTTAATACTGTGTTATGACTCCTCCAAAACTATGGCCTAGAATGTGCCTCTCCTTTGGTAGTGGAGAAAATGTCATCCCCAGCAACTTTCAAGGGGGTTGTCAAAAATCAATTGGGGCAGGGAATCATTATTTAAGATGAGGCAGCAGACAGTTTAGTTCTTTTTTATTATTTAAATGAGAAAGATGTCTGAGCTGCATCCCAGCAGCATCCGCATTTGACACAGCTTGGCACAATGGGAACAATACTTCTAGTAGAACCAGGAGAGTCTTAATGCAGTGTAAGGCAGGCAGCTTTACATGATAGACCCTGAACCCGGGGTAGCTAACGTGCTGCCCCCAGGTGTTGCTTGATTCCCATCAACGTGGCCAACAATCGGGGCTTGTGGGAGTGTTGAAGTCCCAACAGTTTCTGGAGGGGCACAATGTGATGTAGTCCTGTGCTAATTCATGAGAAAAGAAGAGTTTAGTTGGTGACTGTGCCTGTGGACTGGTCCCTTGCAGGGTTTGACCCAGACTGCTTGCCTCCAGTCAAAAGAAGAAGTGATGAAAACGTCTGGGAAGATAGAGTGCGAAGGGCCCAACCGTCACTTGTACGACTTCACTGGAAACCTGCGTTTAGATGGCCAAAGGTATTCCTTGGATAGAAGAATAACTATTGTCATGTTTAATGCACATCCCCCCCACACCCCATGTGCCCTAAGCTTTACTCCAGGATACTGGGCCTCTCTCACAAAGGTCTTCTCTCCCCCGTGCATGGCTATGCACACTTGAAGGGAGTTGGAAAGAGGGGTTGGCTCTGTATGCATGAGGGAATAGGATCACAGGGGATTGTGGGTCTTTGCCCAGGTGTCCCTCTGGTAGGGATGGATGAACCTGTCCGTTTTGTTTTCTCTCGTTTTCTTGTTTTTCCAATATGAAATTCGGTTCTCCATATTTCCACATTGATTTGATTTTTTTAAAATGTCCTCATGAAAATCCACCAGCATTTTAATGCAGGTTTCTATTATTATACACATATTTGCATGAAAATTAGCCTAATATGTTCTTCTATTGTAAAAAAAACAATCCCCTAAGGAAACAGATTTTTTGCATCTTTTTGCATACTTTACCTAGTACACACATCTTTGTACACATTACTTGGTTGGGGAACTGCAATGCAAAATTCCTCCTGCACCTTTCTTATTTTATTTTAAATTTTAAGAACATCTTTGTGGTGCATCTTGTTTTTTGGACCATGTTATTGTTCCTACCTCCAACCTTTTTCTCCTTCTTTATCCTCAGTCCAGTTCCGATTGGACCTGACCAGATCTTACTAAGAGGTGCACAGATAAGGAACACTCAGTGGGTTTTAGGAATTGTTGTCTACACAGGACATGATACGAAACTTATGCAGGTAAAGTTGGTTTTCCATTACCAAAGAGTAGATTTGCCAGTTTTTCACCTTTGCTTATTTCTTTTATATATATATATATATATAGAGTGTGTGTGTGTGTGTGTGTGTGTGTTTATACTGGATTGTTTTTTAAAAAGTGATTTACCAAAAAGATAAAACAGTGAATTTATCTACAAGAAGAATTAACAACATTAATTTAAGACTTTCAGAAAGTTAAAATAACAGTAAGCTTAAAAACAGATTTAAACTCCTATCAATTTTCTAAATATCTAGGTAGAGTTGTCTAAACAGAAGTGTTTTTAGCAGGAGCCAAAAAAGAATACAACGAAGGAACCTGCTTGACATCAGTAGGCAGGGAGTTCAAAAGTGCAAGTACTGCCACACTGAAGGATTGAATTCTTACAAAGTGGGAGACTTCTAGGGAGGATACACACCACTCCTCTAGCACAGTGGTTCCCAAACTTCCTGCCCCACGTAGACCACTTGAAAGTTGCTGAGGTTAATTATTTTTTTCTGTCTAGCTGTTTTAATGTGCTGTGCTAATTTTTAATTGCCTTTTCACCGCTTCTTTTATTTCTTATATATTGTGTTTTATTGCACTTGCAATTTGAATTCTGTGGAATGTTAATTGTAATACAATAAAATCCAATATAAGCAGTGAAAAGAGCAAGCAATACAAATACAATTAAAATACAGATGGATGTTTAACATGGACCACTTGCATGAAGCTTGCAAAGGTTTATTTCCTAACGGTAGCCTCACCTCACTTTCCCCAGGGGCGAGTTAAGACCTAACTGCCCAAAGGAAGGAAGAAGTGAGAATGTTTGTTGATTCTTCACACTGGGGCAGACTAAAATAATAGAACTGTAGTGTTGTAAGGGGACCCAAGGGTCATCTAGTCCAACCCCCTGCATTTCAGGAATTTCAGAATGGCCACCAAGGAAAGATGACCATTGCCATCCTGTTACGCTGCTGCTGAAAGAATTACACTTGCTGCTAGTCAGATACCAGGATAAGTTCAAGGTTCTGGTGTATAGCCTGGGACTAAAGAATAGTCTCATCCCTTCTGTACCCAACTGATCATTGCACTCTGCAGGAGAGGGACTTCTAGGTACAGTCTCCAGCATCTCCTTGTATTTCTGGGGAAAGTTCCTGCCTGAAATCCTGGCGAAGCAGTGCAAGCACTATGGGGTTAGATGGTACGGTATATAACGCAGCTTCAGAAGTTCCTCTGGCTCTCATATGATGAGCTCAGTGAATTGATTCCGCTTCTCTGGCTGTTCCTTTCCAGAATTCAACCAAAGCTCCCTTGAAGAGATCAAATGTGGAGAAAGTGACCAATATGCAGATTCTCATTTTGTTCTGCATCCTTCTCGTCATGGCTCTAGTGAGTTCTGTGGGTGCCTTACTATGGAACAGAACACATGGAGAAGTCATTTGGTACTTTGGCTCAAACAGTAAGCAAGATCAGCATCTGTGTTTGTCTCTGTATGTGTGATCCTCTTATTCCAGAATAAAAAACGCTGTTGCTTTAAGAGAACAAGTAAGACCACATCTGCACCACACATTTGAAGCACCGTGATGCCGATTTAAACAGCCATGGCTTCCCCCAAAGTATCATGGGAACTGTAGTTTATTTAGGGTGCTGAGTGTTGTTAGAAAACCCCTATTCCCCTCACAGAGCTACAGTCCCCAGAGTGGTTTAACAGTCAGTCCCTTTCCCCAGGAAACTCTGCGAGTTGTAGCTTTGAGAGGAATAGGGGTCTCTTAACAACGATTAGCACCCTTAACAAACTACATTTCCCAGGATTCTTTGGGGGGAGCCATGACGGTTTCAAGTGGCACCACAGTCTTTAAATGTATGGTTCGGATCTGGCCATGCACTGGTAAACTAAGGTACTCACCTTAACTTCCGTACAGTTTAACAATTAAATATGTTCTGTCTACGCACTCCCATATTGTTCTCACTTGCCCTCCCAGACTTTTCCCTTGGCCTTTCAGCCTGAAAGAAGCAGCTGTGCGTTGGTGCCAAGGAAAAACACCTGCCCTTATTGTCTCAGCTGCTTACAGAGATCATTTTGCAGTGTTATGTATACAAGGGTAGGGTTGTGTTTTGCTTCCTCCTGGTCCTGTTTACGTCCCTTTAGCAGGTTTAGTTGGAACCGATGTACAAAAGGCTGAGAAGACAATAGATGTTGCTGGACAGAAAAGGGGGAGGGAAAGGAAGGCATTTGTGTTTCAGGGCCAGTGATCCAGAAATTGCTTGGGGCCAGCATAGGGCACTGTTCCAGGTTTCAACAGGTGAAGATGGAGGAGAGAAGGAAGCGTCAGTGGTGGGGACAGGATTATTGTGAAATTCACTGGAGTAAAACTGAAATCATAAGAATGGTGTCTCTTTTAGCCTCGGATGCATTCCTGGTCACTTTGCAGAAGACCCCAGTGTCTTCGTAGTTTATGCATTCTCTTGTCTGCTATAGCTAAAGCCCACAGTTTTTTTATAGTATAAGGAGAGATTTAAATCTTTCAGATTTTTCAATTGTTTGGCTCTCTTGAAATCCTGGTTTGCAGCCATTTGGCACCCAGATCACAAGATCCTTAGAACTTAAAGCTTGTTCATTGCATGGGTTCAATAAAGAGAGTTGTGATGATGCCATGATGTCAGTATTACAGCTGCTCTTGAGGAAGCGTGGAACTTTCCCTAAAGGTGCACTTCTTTACTGGGATTTTGCCAATTCCCCTCCACTCCACTGCAGTGGCATTAAGGAGGCTTAAGTGCAAATGTGTGCACACCAGCGGTTTGTGGACCTTACTGATTGCGTTTCACAGTGAGCTGAAAAGTGGGTCGCAGATTCTTAAAATGCATTCTGGCTGCTATCTCATGCTGCAGATGCTTACCAAAACAAGACAACCCCCCCCCCACACACTATAGCAATAAATGCATGCCTTTTAAATACTATGAACAATGCCGTTACTGGTGGCGATTGTCATTCTGAGTTGCTTTTCTCAGCTGTCATCTGTTGTTTCTGATGCTTTGCCCTTTGGGTGGCCGTGCCGAGAGAAAGCTCTTTGATCTCCTTGGAGGAGGGCATCAGCTCTCACCAATGACATTTAGGGCATTCCTTGTTGGGCTGGCTTTGATGGCGTGGCTTCTTCGCGGAAGCCTCTTTCTGTCCTAATGGCGCCTGGCTGCTCACTCCACCCCTCTGCCCTTTAAAAATAGATCTGCGAGAATTAGAACAAGAGAAATGGTGGGAGGAGAAGGGTAAGCAGGATGGTACATTTCCTCTGCACAGGATCCTTAAGTGCAGGATGTGGCGTCTGATTGGCCACTGCGAGGACAGGATGGGCCATTGACATGATCCAGCAGGCGCAATTTGTGCTCTTATATTAGATGTGACTAGATATTAGATTAGATTAGGGACGCAGGTGGCACTGTAGGTTAAACCACAGTGCCTAGGACTTGCCAATCAGAAGGTTGGCGGTTCAAATCCCCACGACGGGGTGAGCTCCCGTTGCTCGGTCCCTGCTCCTGCCAACCTAGCAGTTTGAAAGCACATCAAAGTGCAAGTAGATAAATAGGTACCACTCCAGTGGGAAGGTAAACGGCGTTTCCGTGCGCTGCTCTGGTTTGCCAGAGGTGGCTTAGTCATGCTGGCCACATGACCTGGAAGCTGTACACCGGCTCCCTCGGCCAATAAAGCGAGATGAGTGCTGCAACCCCAGAGTCGGTCACGACTGGACCTAATGGTCAGGGGTCCCTTTACCTTTACCTTTATTAGATGTGTAGAAAAGGCAGTGATGAAGGGTGGAAGGATGAGTTCCCACCTCCATATTTGCCATGGGATGATAATGCAGAGGCAGCGTTTGCAGGGCAGAATTGGTGTGGGAAAGGTGTTTTTTGCTTTCTGGCTTATTTTCCCTACAACACCATGCTCCTTTGCTCCCCCCCAGCCCCTGGAAATAAGCCTTCTGAGTGAAAAAGAGGAGAATTGCTAAGGGAAGGGCCACAGCTCAGTGGTAGAACATCTGCTTTCCATGCAGGAGGTTCCAGGTTCAATCCCCAGCACCTCCAGGTATGACTGGGAGAGAATCCTGTCTGAAATCCTGGAGGTCTGCTGCCAGCCAGTTTAGACATTACTGAGCTAGATGGACCAGGGGTCTGACTCAGTATTAGGCAGTTTCCAATGTTCCTATGAAGGAAGAGTTAAGCCCTCCCTCCTTCCCATGCCAGTTTATCCATTGCACATCCTCATATTCTTCTGTGTTGCTGTTGACCAGGTAACACGTGTGTGGAAATAGAAGCATGCATTTACTTGGGTTACGGTACAGTTGCACCCTGTGAGTGCCTTGCGGTACAGGTTGTCAATGTGTAGCTGCTGCTCTCTTCTGAGATGCATTTGTGGAAAGCGGGGCTGTGTTTTGGGACGGGTTTGCACAGTGCTTTAAAAGGTGTCTGCCTCCT